>NC_080539.1:244889344-245495844 GCF_028640845.1 Ahaetulla prasina | reverse complement strand
CACCTGGAAGGCATCACATCAGCGACGATTGTCATAAAGACATCTATTTATACATTCAGAGAGAAAACAAGAAAGATTCAGCTCCTGTCCCAGTGAGAACAAAATCTTATGCTATGCATAGTTTTATATCCAAGTTGCCAACTTTGAAATAGTCAAACAAGTTAGATTTTGGAAAGCTGCTACTAAGGATCCTAAGCCAAAAACAATTACAGCTTAGTGACTGTTCAAAGTTACAACAGCACTGAAAAAAATGAATTATGATCATTTTCCACACTTATGACACCTGTGGTCACACGATCAAAATTCAGATGCTTGGCAACTGGCATGTATTTGTGACAGCTGCAGTATCCTGAAGTCATATGATCACCTCCCCCCACCCAAAATTAAGAAAATTAAGTTCAAAGTGCTGTGATTAGGGTCACTTGAATGTAAAAAGAAAAAATTGGGATGCTGGTATCTGACTTCTCTTTTACTCATTTCTGCTTTATTTCCACCTCCATTTGATAGTGAGAGTGGAGAACATTGAAGTAGACACAGAAAGGTAATGCCTAGAGAGACCCTATTTTTGTGGAGTCTTCGTAGAACTTCTACTCTGTCTCCAGGACAAGAACTGAGTTAGTAACAGTAATACTTCAGATTTACAGGGGGAAACGTGCTTTGGAGCAGGGGTCTCCAACCTTGTCAACTTTAAGACTTGTGGACTTCAACTCCCAGAATCCCTCAAGGTTGGAGACCCCTGCTTTGGAGCATACAGTTATACTTAAGGAGCATTTTTGTTTTGTTTCTTACATAGGCTCCCCTCTGCAAGTCTAGTGCAAGCCTAGGAATCTACACGTTCCAGGAGTTACTGAGAGGTGAATGAAACACCTTTTGTCTCTCAGTTGATAGTGTTAGAAGAGCCCATGGTTAAATCCAGGGTCAATAGTTTCCATGACATGGTTGTCTGATGAAGAATTATTTTAAATCTATATATCATTGGCTCTGTGACAGGCTAATTTAATCCAGCCTGACCTGGAAATTAGCTTCCATAGATTCTGTTTATACAACGTATTTTTCAAATGTGTTTAAACAAGTATGAGGTTTTGTGCCTTTTATAGGATGGATTTTCAGGAAGATCTTTTCTTTTATGTACACTGAGAGCATATGCACCAAGACAAATTCCTTGTGTGTCCAATCACACTTGGCCAATAAAAAATTCTATTCTATTCTATTCTATTCTATATAGTTTGGTTGGCTGTGGCTACAGTTTGTGTGAATTTAGCCATTTGCAATTTATTCAAGAAAATGTAGTTAATTCATTAAATCAGACTTAGTGTGATGAATGAACCAGACAAAAATTACTTACTATTCTACTGCTTTTCACATTTATCAGCAGTTATTACTATCCATTTCTGTGGCTTCTGTGTATGCAGCAAACACTGTCTTTCTTATCACTGTGTTAAAATAATTTCTGTTATAATCTTTGTGCTACTGCCAGTGGGTGGATGTGCTAGAAATAATACTATTTTAATATTAGATAATATGTTAGATATCTTATCTAATATATTTCTAACAATATATTATAAATAATGATTGATTATTCAATTATTGATTGAAGTAATTATTCCCCCTCCCCAAAAGCAGTTATTCCTTGTTTGTTGAAACACTGCAAAATTATCATATCTGAAAACAGATCATGTCAATTCCACCTGCACATGTTTATATATGTAAATTGTGAATATGTATAAGCAGAGAATGTGCAGTAACATCCAACATAGAATGGAACCTTTAAAAAGTGGTTTTAAAATCTTTTGCTAAAAATATTTTTCTAAGTGCTTATTTTTTTTTTTAAAGTAGGTGCACTTTAATTCTGTAGAAGCCTTTTTTAAGAGAAGACCTTGGTCTTTACATACTAGGTTATTTTTATATACTGGAGGCTTTTTATTCCTTCAGTGCTGTTTCTATGGATTTATTTTCTGCCTCTTAATGTGTAGTTATGACGCTGATCCTATTCTACTTTACTCATTTACTTACAGATTCTATTTTGCCTAGACAATGGGAAGCACAGTTAACATCAGTACCTAAAACACCTGATCTTTGATTAAGCTTTATTCAACAACCCACCCACCCCCAATATTTTGGATGTGTTGCATTCTGTTGCATGTATTTAGAAAAAAAACTTGAGTTAATTGTTCTTGGAGATGTGATGAGCTTAATGCTGCATTCAGACATCTGCACAGGATCAGTAGTGTCTGCAAGGGGGAACAAGGTGGGTCAGACTGAGGAAAGCACGGTTGCAGTGGTGTGATGCAAGCCTCTCTCCTTTTTACATTTGTTTCACTGCTGCTTGCATGCCCCAAAGGGTAAGACATATCTTGCAATATTGCTTTTAACTGAAGCAGAACCCTAGAGATACTACTGTACAGTGCCCTAAATTTATTCCATTCCCCTCTATCCTATTTCCATCATAGAAACTGGATAAATAAATGAATAAGGGAAGTGGTTATCACAAGTACTAACTCAACTCTGAATGAAGTTCCAATATTTTCAGATGCTCATATTATTCCTTTCATGTGGAAGTTGACATCTAAGCAAAGAAAATGGCATACGTATAGCTAAAAGGCCTATTCTTCAGCATTGGAAAGATAAACCTATGGCCCATGGGTTGGCAGAGTTGATGCCCTTGGCAACTTATGAATGAATCATTTATCAGCATGAATTAGCTAGGGATGATTATAATGACACATGGTTACTGTTCATTGCAATGCTTCTGAAGAACTTTGTGTTTATGTATCTGTCAATATATGTCATGTAAATTTTTATTTCTTGTACTTTTGTGTATTGTTTATTTTTATTCTACTCAATAAAAGCAGTAAATAAATAAGTGATTTTATGCAGTTTCATTCAATTAATAAATCTAATAAAGTTACCAATGCAATATGCAAGACACTATGCAGTACATATAATAGTAAAAATCATAATGAAAACAACAGCTTCATGAACAGCACCTGGAGTCATAGCCATCTCCTTCATCTCAGCCCCCAAATGCCTGTTCAAATAACACACATTTTCTCAATGTGTGTGGCACATGAGAGTTCAATGAGGGCACTGATCATATTTCTATATCTTGGGGAGGGGGCGTGATTTTTGCACTATCATGCTCCCTCCCTCCCCCTACTCCACTCCAATTGATGTCTCAGATAGTCTTAGGTATAAATAACAAGCAACATGTGACCTTCCTTGTACATTGGATCAGTAATGCTGAGGATATCCCCATGACTGTTGGGACCACCATGAAATTCCAAGTCAATCCTGATCCCAACTCCAGGGCTGTGGATTGAAATCAACCACCATATTAAAATATTGGATATATTAACCCCTTTATTAAGGGCTACATCATGTGAAGACAGTGGAAAAACATAGGCATGTCTCAATTCTGATTGCACCCTTGGATTACCATCTGATGGCCCAGTTTAAAATGGCTCAATTTAAGAGCCTTGGTGGCGCACTGGTTACAATACAGTACTGCAGGCTAACTCACTGCTCACTCCAGGAATTTGATGCTGACTGGCTCAAGGTCAATTCAGCCTTCCATCCTTCCGAGGTCGGTAAAACGAGGACCTCAATATAGCGGCTCTGTAAGCTGCTTAGAGAGGTTTGTAAAGTACAATGAAGTGGTATGTAAGTCTAAGGGGTGTCAAACTCGTGTCATCATGGCAGCATCATGTATCAGGACTTTCCCCCCCCCTTCAATAAACCCGGCATGGGTGTGGCCACAAGTTTGACAGCCCTGGTGTCAGTGCTATTGCTAACTCATTTCCTTCTGTTTAAGTGAGGGTCAAAACATTTTTTTGAAGGGCCTCTGTAATGGTATGTGGGAAAGATGTACTTTCAGATTTGCAAGATTCTGTTAATGTAACCTTAGGATAAAGTTAGGGCTACTACTTCTGGGCATGCTTCTTGTCTGGACTGCCTTGAATGGCTGACATCAAACTTGAAAATCTGAGATATTTGCCATGCCCCCATTGCTTTTGTGGACTCAGTTGCTGTTTGTCAGTTCTTTACCGTGCAACTCTTCCTGTAGTCTCCTAAGGTCATTTCCATATATCATTGTAGCTACTGTGAGAATTGTTCGAGGCATCTGTTAGATAAAATCTTTCAGGTTCACTCTGCGCTGGACTGCAACTGTGCAGATCCTGTTGAATTAGCTAAGGTACAGTCTGGCATGTTATCTAGGAGTAGTTAGAATCCATTGGTTGTAAGACAGTTGATAAGAGTACTCAAAGATATGACTGTCACCTAGTTCTAAATCTTTGAATGAGGGGGTGACTCCAGGGGTGAAATGCTACCAGTTCAGGCTGGTTCTCCTGAATCGGTAGTAAAAAATGCTGAAAAAAGTAAAAAAAAATGTTCTGATGATCAGCTGTTCAACAATCAGCTGTGCCGCGTGATTTATATTTGCTAGAAAGCAGGAAATCCTGCTTTCTAGCAAATCCTAATTGTGCGGCACAGCTGTTCCCCCCTCTTGCTGTTTTACTTACCTTTGCAGACTTAGAAAAGGCTTCTTAGTGCCTGCGGTGTGCGCATAGGCATGCATGAAGCGAACTGGGAGCAGACTTCAGAGCATTTCACCCCTGGGTGACTCCTCCTGCACTTAAGAGAGGCAGCGGCTTCCAAGAAGCTATCACTGGACTCAACCATATTAGATAATTTCCAGCCTGTTTAACAATTTTTCCTTCTTGTGGAAGGCTGTAGAGAAGGTGATCATGCTTCAGCTTTAAAGGACGAAGTGTATCATGCAATCAGATTTCAAGGCTGGGCACAGTACAAGTAGTCCTTGTTTAAAAACCACAATCAGGACTGGCAACTTCATGGTTAAGTGATATGGTTGTTAAGCAAAACACTGTGATCATGATGGGCAAATCATCACTGTGATTAAACAAGATATCGTATGACCACCACTTGTGATTTTACAGCCAGCTTTTCCATTGTCTCTGCTTATCCGAAAAAGGCTGTGATGGATCTAAATGATGATCACGTGACCGTTGGGACATTGTGTATATATGAGAATCAGCCAGAAAGTTACTTTTTCAGGGCCATTGTATTTTGAAGTCACTATGCAGGACAATCATTAAGCAAATCTACTTGTGTTGAGATCAGGGACGCAGTGGCTCAGTGGCTAGGACGCTGAGCTTGTCGATTGAAAGGTCAGCAGTTCAGCGGTTCGAATCCTTGGTGCCGCGTAACAGGGTGAGCTCCTGTTTGAGCTTCTGCCAACTTAGCAGTTCGAAAACACGTAAAAAATGCAAGAAGAAAAATAGGGACCATCTTTGGTGGGAAGGTAACAGCATTCTGTGTGCCTTTGGCGTTTAGTCATGCTGGCCACATGACCACGGAGACATCTTCAGACAGCGCTGGCTCTTCAGCTTTGAAACAGAAATGAGCACCGCCCCCTAGAGTCGGGAATGATTAGCACATATGCGCGAGGGGAACCTTTACCTTTACCTTGTGTTGAGATGCATTGGTCATACTTGTAGTTGTGGCATGGGACCAGGATGGAAGTAGTATATCCATCCTGGAATTTGATTTCTTAGCAACCTTCTATATCATCAATCATGGTGTTTCTAGATACGTTCATGAGATTGAGAGAGAAACAGAGAGAAGTGCTCCTGGTTCTGGTGCTTCTTTTCCTTCTTCTAGGACTAGTCCCAGTCAGTATTGATGGGGGAGGAGAAGTCCAGCCCTCTTATTTTATGAAGTACTTCTATATTCTATTTACTCCCTGTTGTCATTTAAAATCTACTTGAGACTACTAGGTGGGGGTCATTGGTTGGTGTGAAGTTAGACATCATCAAAATACTGTTGATATTCAGTTGTACATCAGTGGTGGGATTCAATTTTTTTTACTACTGGTTCTGTGGGTGTGGCTTGGTGGGCGTGGCAGAGGAAGGATACTGTAAAATCTCCATTCCCTTTCCACTCCAGGGGAAGGTTACTGCAAAATGCCCATTTCCTCCTGATCAGCTGGGACTTGGAAGGCAGAGAATAGATGTGGGCAGGGCCAGGCAGAGGTGGTATACCAGTTCTCCAAATTACTCAAAATTTCCACTACCGGTTTTCCAGAACTGGTCAGAACTTGCTGAATACCACCTCTGTTGTACATCTAAGTGATACTGTCAAGTTCTGAGTCAGTGTTTAGAGTTGGGGAGGGTGTAGAGGGGGAGGAACAGACTCAGATTAAACCCTAGTAAGACCGAATGGCTATGGGTTTTGAGATCTCTTGAATCTAGAGGGGATTTTTTTGACTTTGGTTCTGAATGGGTCCTACTCCCTCAAATAGACCCAGTAGGTAATCCTCCTTGGCTCATAACTCCTGTTTGAAGAGTGGTAGGAGTGGGTCAGAGGACCTAGGCATATTTTGGATTATAATTTTGCCGAAAGGGTTCATACTATTCTCCCGTTCTCCAATTTCCTAAATTTGCTATATTTTTCTTTATATAATTTTTTGAAGATTTTTAAAAAAAGATAAATGATTGGATGTAACTTCTTTAATTAATACAGCAAGAACATATATAAAAGAAAGTTAAGAAAAAGATAAAAAGAAAAAAGAAAAAAAGGTGAGAAGCTGTACAATAAAGAGAAGATAATTAAATCTGTTACGTCCAATCTTTATAGCAGCTACCAACCAATTATCCTTCCTTCCTAAGATTATTCCATATATTTGCCCTCTATTCCATCTTTAGTTTATAATTTATAAACTGAATCATACTTGCTAAAGCTCTCTGTTACTGTACAATAATTCAAACATTGCAATATCTTTAACTCTGATTTCAACTTTCTAGATTTCTATCAATATCATTTCAATTTTTTCTTGTCAATTTTTCTTGTGTTTTTTTCCTGATTCTATGTAAATTTAATAGAGAATGATTCGAAAATAAAACCATCAGTCTAAACCCAGCAATCTGAAAATCTAGTTCTCGGTGGACCCCTTTCTCTTATTGAACAACACCCTGAACTCTGTACCCCTGTAAACATTAAAAGAAAAAAAGAGAGAGAATAGTTTGAAGGCTATCAACATAATAGGTAAATAAGAAAGTAGTGATTTTATGGGGATCTTTCTGAATAGACGCCAGTTTGAAATGCACACTGCTGGAAATAGTTTTCCTTGAAGGAGAAAAACAAAAACCACTTGTTGAAAAACTGGGTGAGGTTCCCCGCCTCCTCTTTATCTATTTTCCTTTTGGACAGACATTTTTTTTGAGGGGGGGGGACACCTTCAAAAATGAAACTTCCAGTCCTATTCTAGCAACTGTCAAGGCCCCTAATTACTGTTGCGAAGCCTCCCGATCCTCCTGTCTGCCACAATTACCGAAATGACGTCCGCAAAGAAACGCCCCCTCTCTCCGAAATTCAACAGGAGCCTGCCCCGCCCTCTGCCCGCTTAGGTCCCCAGCGAAAAGCACCTGAACGTTTCCTCGCCTTCCCCCCCCACACACACATTCTCCCCACCCCACAACGGCCCCCGTTTGCTTTAAACTCTTCCGCCCGAGAAAGAAACGACGTTAATTGCAGTTTCTGTAAATGGAAGTGACTCATCTTAAAGGGGAGCTGGGCGGGAGGCAAAGGTGGGCAGGAGAAAGAAGCCGGGTGGGTGGGTTGGGGAATGGGAAAGCTGGGCCGTTTCGACCGGGAAGGTGGTTGTACCACAACGGTTAAAAAAAAGAGGAAGCCCCTCAATTTCTTGGTCTCCCAGTAAATTCACATTCACACACACACACCCCGCTTCGCCCTTCCCGCGCTTCTTTTCCCACTCCTCTCAGGAAGTCCTGTCAAAGCCGCTTGCAACAACAATGAGCCTTCAAAGGAAGCGGGAGCGGATTCGGCGTTGGGGGGGACACACATCCTTCGGCAATAAGCCGGCGGCGACGGGGCTCCGAAAACGTGGAGCTGTCATCTCTTCTGCCGCCCACCTCTGGTGGGTTTGGCTCGGAGGGCTTCGCCTTTCTGGCTGGGGAGGGGGGAGAAGGGGTGGGTCTGAGCGAAAGAGTCCCGCGGGGGAGGCTTGTCCAACAGAGGAGAGCGAGGGGAACGGCCGGCACGAACTGAGAAGGCGGCTTGTGGGCGAGGACGTCCAAGCAAAGCCGGTCTGAACAATAGAGAGGAGGGAAAGGGAGAGGAAGAGGCGGGGGGGGGGGCGGACGGGCAGAGCCAGAGCGGCGCAAGGAGGCGGCTGCCGCTACCGCTGAAGGAGATAGGGTTGCGGTGGGTGTGTACGGTCTGGGCGGGCGGGCGGGCGTGTGTTGTGCGCACGCCTTTTGAGAAAGCTGCGGAGAGGGACCCCTGCCACCCTCCGCCGGCTTGTTGGCAGCGGCAGCTCCCAGCAGACACTGTGGCAAAAGATGGGAAGTGCCGAAGCGGGCTGCTGAAGACGCCTCCATCCCTCTTTCCACCCCGCCATCCCTCCTCGGGGGGCGCGCGCGCGCGGGCGCGTGGCTCCCCTCCTCTCTTTCTCTCTCTCGCCCCGTCTCTCTCTCTCTCTCTCTCTCTCTCCCCTCTTCTCTGTGCTTCCACTCACTGGATATTACCCAGCCGGCGGGATCGCTTGCTGCTGTCGCCGCCGCCGTTCCTGCTCGCGAGCCCCTTCTCCCCGTGCCCAGCCATGAACCCCGCCGAGGGGGCAGCGGAGGAAGGAGCGGTCCCGGATTCGGAGGTGGACGCCTTTTTCCGAACAGGTAGAAACGCGGAAGGACGGCTCGGCCAGGCAGGGGCCGGGGGTGGGTGGGCTGTGCTTGACACAAGGCGAGAGCGTTGCCAGCGCCCAAGAGAGAGACCTGGAGGCGAGCTTCGGCGAGGTGTTGCCTTGTGCGGGGGACGATTGGCGTAGCGGCTGCGTGAGAGATTCGGTTGCCTTTGTTACGGGGGAGTGGGGGGAGAGAAGAGAAGAGAGAGAAGCTGAGGGGTTCCTAAATGGGGAACCTTCTTCTGGATTCACGCCTCCTTCCGATCCTCCGTCTCATCTCCCACCCTGTATTGTTTTCCTTGGTTTGTTACGAGCAAAAAAAGAAAAAAAAACCCTACAAAAACCCCGCAACTTCGTGTTTCCTTCTCTCTCTCTCCCCCACCCCCGCCCCCTATTCTGGCACTGGGCAAAACGTCCTCTCCCTTGCCAAACGGTGCTTTTTGTGAGCTGAGCTTTGGTGTGCTTTTACCGCGGAAGGATGGGGTGTGTGTGTTGGGCGGCGGTGTATGTGTGGGGGGGAAAGAACAAACTGTTGGCTGCTGCCTATCAGTTGTCGAAGGCAAGGCGAAGCTAAGCGGACGGATGCTGTGCTCCCTTTCCTTTCTTACGTGTTGGGTTCCATTTAGGGGTGTGCGGTTTGTGGTCTCGTTGTGTTTTCCTGGGCTTCGTGGTTGTCTGATCACTTATTGCTATTTATTTATTTATTTATTTATTTTAAAAGAAGAGGATTTTGCTTTTGATCTTCGATCACTTTTGCACAACCGAGAGGAGAAGGCTTGTTGGGTCTTTTAGTATCTCCAAGATTCCGCACTACTACTCGCGTTGTTTGAACGCCTTAGTGCAGCCTGTCTCACCTCCTGACCTTTTAGGCGTAAAAGTCGAGCGAGGGGATGAAACGACGCTATATTAGTGTAACGTTTTGCCTTTCTGGGGAAGGCAGTCAGTGGTACATACGCTGGCTTTCTGAACACATCTTCTAAGCCGATGTATAGAACAGGTCTGGTGATGGAGCCAGAGGCTTAGATATTAGCTATCTTCGAGCTCTTACTACGATATGGTACAGTGTTACCTTGCCGGGGTTTGTAAGAGGAATAAGAATTGTGGGCGGGGAAGAAGATCTTCAGTAACTACAATTTACATGGTGAAGAATGTCTTCACTAACTACAATTTACTAGTGTGTAACAGAGATGCCATTAACTCTGCTTTCAGACCTCAGCAATTAACATAATTGTAAATACACTCATGCCTCTTTTTCAGGTATCTTGCTGCTCTGTAGGTGATGGTGATATCAATGTTTTAAAATACAGGGAGTCTTTGGTGTACAACCATTTAGGTAATAACTGTTCAAAGTTACAATAGTGGTGAAAAAAAGTGTCTTATGCCAATGGTTATGTGACCAAAATTTGGACATTTGGCAACTGGCATGTATTTACAACGATTTTCAAAGTCATGTGCCACCTCCCTAGGGTGCCTCCAACAAGCAGGATCAATGGAAGAAGCTGAATGTGCTTAAGGACAGCAGGACTCACTGTGCATTGCTTAATGGCTGTGGCAAAAAAAAAATAATCATTGAATCAGGTGACTCATTTAAGAACCACATCATGTAGTGACAGACATTTTGGCCCCAATTATGGTTGTAAGTTGAGGAAGTTCCTGTAGCTTCCATATTTTCAGTTACGACTTCTCACCAGAATTTCGGTAGAACTCTCTGGGATTTTAACAATGTATGGATGTTTCCTGGAAGGGGAAGGCTTTTCTTGCTGTGAACTTTACAGTCAGGCCTTTGAGAAGGTCAACATAAAGGGCATGACAGGGGAACTGGTGTTTGCTCCTTAATTCTGACACCCACAATAGAAGTGTGAATGCAAGTAGCTTCATTTCTCTAAAAGGGCACAGGAGAAGGCGGCTTGTGAATTGTGCCTGTAAATGCAAGAGGGAGCTTGTTTTCCATTGATGTTCTTAGTCTAACAAAAGTGCAAGAAATGTTCTTCCTTCCCTGTCTTCCTGACCCCGTAACAGAACTTGCCCCAAAGTGGGGAAGTCGTCCAGGCAGTTGACATTAAGGAGTGCAAAGTATCCCTTACTTTCTTTAGAGGGAGGCTTGACCTTTCTACATGGGGGGTTGTTTTTTTGCTCCTATGGTGACCGTCTGCTTTGCTTTTCCAGCTGCTTTTCTATTCATCTTAAATTCAACCCCATCATCTGTATCATCCAAGGTTCCTGCAGTCACACCAGACATTCACATTACCTCCACAACTTTTCAAGAAATTTATTCATGTTGGACTTTCCTTCTTAGTCCCCTGCCATTCATAGAAGGTTACAGTCCACTTAAGGGAATCTGCTTTGATCTCAGAGGATAAGTATAATAAGATAGGACTGTGCTTGTATCTCATGAACTTCTTTCAGCTGAATGATATTTTCTTATTGAAACCTTAACAGGGAAACTAGCAAACCAATTGTAGACTTTTCACAGGTTTCTGGAGTACAAATGGGCTTTGTATGGTAAAAAGGATACCTTTTAATTTGTACAAATCTTACCAAACTCGATATCTTTAATTCTTTGTTTTTATTTTGTTTTAATTCTTTGTTGCTATTTGTTTACTTTGAAAAGTAATTTCTTAATTCTTTTTTAAAGTAATAATCTGATGAGACATTTCTGGCCCAAACAGAAATTCAGTACTGAAATAATCTTGTTTATAATTTAGATTAGGAGACCTGTGGATTTAGTGTATTATATGTGTGGTTTGGCATTCAGATTCATTCAAAAAATATTTGGCACACTGTACATAAGTAGTGATTGTGTTCCAGGCAGGAATTTATTATTAAGTCATAAACACAAACATTCATTTGTAGTCATCAGATAAGGCAGAATTTTAAATTTAGGAAAACAAGTGGACAGTGAGCGAGAAAGATCCAATTTTCTGACTGTGGGCTTCAAATTGATGAAGTCACGTCAACTATTACTGGAAAAATAATTCACTTAGAAAAATTATCTTTCAGTTTGTACAACTTTTCTACATTGCTTATGTACCATAGATGTTCAACATACTTAGTGTTATTGTCAGTACTGATAGATGCTAGGAAAGGGGACAGAGTAGAAGAGAACAGAACAGTGAGTAGCTTGTTCAAAGAACACACTGTAGTAAAGAAAACTTTATAAACAGTTAAAAGCCCTAGTTCAGGGGTGTCAAACTCAATTTCATTGAGGGCCGCATCGGGGTTGTGTTTGACCTCGGAGGGCTGTGTGTGTGTGGGGGGGATGGGCCATGGCTGGTGTTGGCATAGCCATGGGGTGTGACACAGGACTGCACATCTACACACATGGTTTTATACATTTATAAAAATAGAGAGCCATACATTTCTGTGATTTTGTTTCTTTAATACTTACTTGATCTACTTGATCACCTTATGAGAGACCAGATCAAGAAACTGACTCCATAGGAAGACTAGAACTATAAATTATTGACATAGGCTATATTAGCAGAAATAGGGATGCGGTGTCTTAGTGGGTAAGGCACTGAGCTTGTTGATCGAAAGGTTGGCAGTTCAGCAGTTCGAATCCCTAGTGCCACTTAACGGGGTGAACTCCTGTTATTTGTCCCAGCTTCTGCCAACCTAGCTGTTCGAAAGCACATAAAAAATGCAAGTAGAAAAATAGGGACCACCTTTGGTGGGAAGGTAACAGCGTTCCATGTGCCTTTGGCGTTAAGTCATGCTGGCCACATGGCCACGGAAACGTTTTCGGACAGTGCTGGCTCTTCGGCTTTGAAACAGAGATGAGTACCGCCCCCTAGAGTCGGGAACGACTAGCATGTATGTGCGAGGGGAACCTTTACCTTTTATAGTAGCAGAATCCTGCAAGCTTGCAGAGTAAAATATTTTACCTTTCCTTCCTTTTATAACCTTCTGAGTCAAGGACGGCCTCCTGGAGCACTTCAAGGGGCCCTGTTTTGGGCCTGGCAAGGCCTCTTGGACCACTCTGGTGGCCAAAACTGGTTGCGGGGGCCCCACGCGTGCCCCCCACCTGCACCCCATTTTTGCTAGCAGAGACACTGTGGGCTGGTCCTTCGCTATTTCCAGGCTGGCTCCACTGGCCAAATCTAAGCACCCCGTGAGTTGGATCCAGCCTGCGGGCCTTGAGTTTGACACCCCTGCCCTAGGTGAATGAAAGAATAATAATTAACAGGAATGTTCCTTGTTACCAGTAATAATGCTAATTAAATAAATAAATAAATAATAATAATACATTATTTATAATACACTACTATTAATCTTCTCATCATTCCCATCACCCATCTCCTTCCACTTATGACTGTATGACTGTAACTTTGTTGCTTGTACCCTTACGATTTATATTTATATTGTTTCCTGATTGCTTATTTGTACCCTATGACTATCATTAAGATAGTCTAGAGTATCTAGATAGATAGACTATCACCTTAGAATTCTTGATGAACGTATCTTTTCTTTTATGTACACTGATAGCATATGCACCAAGACAAATTCCTTGTGTGTCCAATCACACTTGGCCAATAAGAAAATTCTATCCTATCCTACCCTACCCTACCCTACCCTACCCTACCCTACCCTACCCTACCCTACCCTACCCTATTCTATTCTATTCTATTCTATTCTATTCTATTCTATTCTATTCTATTCTATTCTATTCTATTCTATTCTATCTATTAAAAGAAAGAATTGGGGTCCTTCAGGCTGTAATATCAAATTTGATCCTAAGATCTTCTTAGAGCTTTTTTAGTCACAGACTAAATTCACAACATTTCATTAATAAGTCATACTATGGTTTCTTATTTGACTTAATCTGCTATGTGAATGTACACATTATGGCTTATTCTATGCAAGCCAGACCACAATATCTTGTCTGATAAATGGTTTTAAATCTCTAGTTCAGTGTCATGTGTGAAATCAGCTATAACTTACCAATTACCTTCAAGAACTCAATGTATTTAACAGTGGTTTGAGTCCTGGAAATGTAGATTGCCCTTAAATATATCTGTGGATCTTCTCTTCTTGAATGGGCCCAAACAAAACAAAACAAAACAAATCCAAATTAGAACTTTTGCTTCTCCTCATCTCAGCTTCAAGACCCAGTAATACTTCTAAAAGAAGAAAGATAAGTTGCAAAAGTCCAGAAAAATATATTTTTCCTGCAGGAAATTTGGGATTTGTAGCCTCAGTGTCAATTCATATAAAATGAGAATCACTCTTGGTCTTCCTTCCACAACATCCAGTAAGATTTGACAGATGGCATCTGTCCATCTTTAGGTCCATCTTTAAAATAGCATTATCTGATGGGACCTAGGCAATATCCTTTTGCTTTCCCCCACAGCCGTTAGGTTAGAATGTTTGAACTGCAGTGGAAATTTTATTAATGTGCTTTGTGTGCTTTATTATCTCCCTTTTTCGTTTGTACTATCTTGTACATCACACTCAATTGCTGGCTTAGAAATCAGATTTATAAATAAATAAATAAATGCTATACATACATTTACTGGAGCATTTTCTTGCTCTAAGGTAGGTTTTTGGAGTCAGGAAAAAAGGAGGTTGCCATAGCTTTCAGCATTGTCTGATTTGCAGAAATTGTAAGAGGGGAGCTATGTGACAAAAACGCAGGAGTCTTTATCAGATGCAAAGAATGCTTAGAATGCAGAGACTACACTCCATAGAGTTAGAGTGGCTCTAGCATCTAAAAGTATATGCTTTTAAAAATAGTTGTTGTTTGCCAGAAGATGTTACCAAAGTCCTTCTAATTACTTACAGAATATTAGTTTACCTTACTTTGGTCCTACTCCGTTTATTAATATGGTAATATATTCCTTTTGTATGTGTATCTTTGAGTCAGTGGCTGGGGCCTGCCTGTAGTAGTCCCTGCAGTTTTCTTGGAAAACTTTCAGAAATGCTTTACCCTTACCTTTTTCCTAGGGCTGATATAAAGTGACTGGCCCATGTCACTCAAATGGCTTTGTGCCTAAAAAAGGGCAGAGCTCATGGTCTTCTGATTTCTACCTGGAACCTTAGCCGCTATACCAAACTTACCCTCAATATGTAATAATCAGTGGTGGGTTTCAAATTTTTTTACTACCGGTTCTGTGGGTGTGGCTTGGTGGGTGTGGCATGGCTTGATGGACGTGGCTTGGTGGGCGTGGCAGGGGAAGGATACTGTAAAATCTCCATTCCCACCCCACTCCAGGGGAAGGTTACTGCAAAATCCCCACTTCCTCCTGATTAGCTGGGACTTGGGAAGCAGAGAATAGATGGAGGTGGGGCCAGTCAGAATTTTTACTACCGGTTCTCCGAACTACTCAAAATTTCCGCTACCAGTTCTCCAGAACTGGTCAGAACCTGCTGAAACTCACCTCTGGTAATAATGTCCAGCAATTATGTCCACTGGTATGTTCACCAATGAATATTGATGGTTCATGTGATCTTGTCTTTAACAAAGGTCACCATTTTGCAAGAAAGATCTGAGAACCAAACTGAAGGAGCAGCTGTGGCTGTTCTATAGTTTGTCAGATCCTCAGGTAATTAAAAATTGAAATATACGTGACAACTGGATGAGATGTTATCCTGCCTATGTCAGTTTCTGACTCTGACAGAACTATAGAGTCCCCTTTCCTGCTCCCTGAAGCTTTTAGTGAGTGATAGTAACTAATGATGCTGGGGCACTTTGCATGCCGAGCATGCTTTCTCTCATCGAATCAGTTCTCCAGGATGTCAAGCAGAGGCCTTTCCCATCATATTCCATCTGATGCTACTCTGAAAAAGAGGTATCAGAGGTTTTCTGTATGCAAAGCAGATGGGCTCTATAAACTCTCTTCCCCTAAAATACAATACAGCCCCAATGTCATAGGCTCAGTCGGATATGGACATCTGGAAACATAAGCATATTTAAGGCAGAAGAACATTGGTGGAAGAGCAGATGACATTGGTAACAAAAACACCCACATGCCTTGGTAGCAGTTGTAAAACAAAAACAAATATATCGCACAAGCAGGCTGCTATTACCTTGAGACTAATATGCTGTCAAATGCTTAGGTAGTTAGGAAAGACCTAACAGCACTGGGTGATAAATTAGCACTGAATGATCATGATATTACAGAGACCATGAATACCATAGTAGTAATATTTATAGTACATTACAATATGGTACAGTTGGGGCTGCCTAGAATTTATTTTTTAGTAAATTTATACTATAGGCCACCCTTCTCATACATATGACTCTGGGCGGTTCACAATTAAAATGGCATTAAAACAGTAAAAGAGAGCCAGAGTTAAAAATAAAAAATAACATAAAAATAGCAACCAAGAAGACTCTCACTCAAGCAAGCCATGACACAGGCTCACTAATACTTTTCAGGGCCCCAGACTCAATGGCAAAGCCAGATTTTTAGTGTCCTATGAAAGGCCAGCAAGGTTGGAACAAGTCTGATTTCTGGAGGGATAATATTCCAGTGTCAGCTTTCCTAGATGGACCAGATAGGAAACAGACAAGAGAAGCTAAATTTACTTTATTTCAAGGCTACATTAACAGAATCTTGCAAGCCTTGAAAGTACAAATCTCTCACTGTCTCTTTTTACAGTTTGATAAATTATGTCAGATTTTCTTTTTGTGCCTGTAATGCAGCTGTGAACTCCCCCTTTTATCTGATTGTTCCCTAGGCAGCATCTCTTCCCATGTTCCTCAAGCTCATTCCCACATACAAGACATCTGTCTCTTATCCAGAGGTTAAGCATCACCACAAACAAGGGTCTCCTTCTGGATCCTGAAAGATGATCTCTCTCTCCCAGACAGGATTTAGAGCAGGCCTCTCCTACAGATTTAAGGACAAGTAGATACTACCCTGTTTCCCCAAAAATAAGACATCCTCTGATAAGAAGCCTAATCGGGCTTTTGAGCAAGACCAAGCACTTATTTCAGGGATATAAAAGACAGGGTCTTATTTTCAGGGAAACACGGTATTAGGAGATAAATGGTCCCATAATTAATCTTTTCTGGTCCCAAGCCATGTGAGGCTTTAAAGGGATCCACCAGCACTTTGAATTGCCCCCACAAACATACCAGTGGCCAATATAGCCCATGGAGCAGAGGTGTCCCATGTGGTCAATGACTGGCACATACAGAGCTTCATGATTGAAGTGGCATACAGGATGAATGAATGAATGAATAAATGAACAAATTAAATAAAATGTTAATACAGATTCATTTATGCAGAAATCACAAACTATCCCTATTGGATTGGGCAATGGAAGAGACAGGACACGGTGCCAACAGTAACAACAGCTCTTTATTAGTAGATGGGTGCTACCCAGCAAATGGCTCGTCGAACACCTTGGCCTTTTATAGGGAGCTGTAAGACAGGTTAGCCAATGAGGTTTGAGTATTTTCTTGCTGGTTTGGTGGACCTAAGTGAAGCCTATGCTTCCTCCTATTCAATATGCAACACCCCTCCCCTCCTGGACAAAATGTAGTCCAATCAAAAAAAATATTTACAAACATCACGTAGGAAGGCGGGGCTTTGTCGAGCCCTTGATGACTTGCGCAGCTCAGTTGGTTCCTGAGCATCGGCCGGAGCGGATGGATTTGTTGGTGCAGTACTTGCCAATGGAATCTTCAGGATTTCATCATGAGGCGTGGTCAGAGTCTCTAGGCCCAACCCCTCCGGAAGTCTGCACTGGAGTCTCAGTTCCTCAGGTGGGTGTTCCCGCTGTACAATTGGGTTTGAGTCATTGTTAGACATTTGTTTATTTTGTTGGCTAGTGTCTGTAGTGCTTAGCCTCTTGTTGGATTGATCTATTTCTGATGGTTGCAGCGGTGAGTTTTCAAGGCAGCCTCGGAGTTGGTCCAAGTGCTGTCACCACAATTTACCATCCTCCAGCTCGACCTTGGACAAGCGAGGACCAGATATTTCTACTACAGTGGCTGAAATCCAGAGGGCACCTCTGGCGTAGGCAGCGGGCAGCGTCTGAGAGTGTCCAGTGACCTAGGGACTTTCTGGGCCAGTGAATCAGCTGGTAGCTATAAGCCGCCAGAAAAATAGTCCACCTGGTCATTCTGGGGGACAAGATCGTTGGTGCAGGGCGGTTTCTGGCCAATAAACCCAGAAGGGGTTTATGATTGATGACAAGCACAAAGTCTCTCTTGTACAGGTAGTCTTGGAACCTCTGGACCCCAGCGACTACAGCCAGCGCTTCCCTGTCCAGCTGGCTGTAGTTTTGCTTGGCGGAGTAGTAGGGTAATAGGCAATGGGCACCTCACTGCCATTAGGCAGACGGTGGCTAAGGACAGTCCTGACCCCAAATGGGGAGGGTGACACATTAGCACTAATGGTAGTGTCTTGTTATAGTGGATTAGCACACTGTCAGATGAAAAAAGTCTTTTTACCGCTTCAAATGCAGCGGATACAGCATGACCCCAGATCCAGGAAGCCTTTTTTCCTAGCAGCCGGTGCAAAGGTTCTGCCACAGTTGCTTCTGTGCCAGGAACATGCTATAAAAATTAAACAATCCCAGGAATACTTGTAATTCTTTTTTATTTTTGGGAGTAGGCGCATCCTTAATTGCTGCAACTTTGTTTTTAGTGGGGTGTATCCCAGACCCGTCAATCAGGTAGCCCAGGAATTCCACCCTAGGTACTGCTATTTGACATTTCTCATGTTTGATTTTAAGCCGGCTTCTCTAAATTTAGTGAGTACTGCTCTCAAATGGTCGAATAGTGTTGCTTTGTTAGCAGTGGACACCAGGACATCATCAAATTAGGGTACTACCCCAGGAATCCCTGTAATAGCCATTCCATTATACTCTGGAACTGTCCTGGTGCCACGCTCATGCCAAATTGTAGCTGGCGACACTTGAATGCACCTCTGTGTGTGACAATCGTCTGTGCTTCAGCTGTGCTGTCATTGACTGGCAACTGCTGGTAAGCCTGTGCTAGGTCGAGCTTAGCAAATGTGTTACCTTTTCCCTTTTCCTAATGAATGAATGAAACAGGTGCTGAATGATGGGTATAGGATAGGCGCTATATTGTAGGGCCTTATTGATGGTACATTTATGGTCTGCACAGATGCGGATTGCTCTGTCAGTCTTAATAGGCATGATGATAGGGGTTTCCCACCAGGCATGATCGACGGATTCAAGGATTCCTGGCCAATTAATTTATCCAGTTCTTTATCAATTTTTGGTTTGAGGGCAAGAGGGACCCTTCGCGATTTGAGCCTAATTGGGGCAATTTTTGGGTCTAGGTTGAATGAAATTCATTTATACTTGCCCAGGCCATTGCTGAAAACGTCCTCAAACTCTCAAATGAGCTCTGCATCATCATGATGGATGGTGTTGATTCCAGTCACCCCCAGTCCCAGGGCCTCGAACCATCCAAGCCAAGCAATAATGCGCTGCCAATGAACATTAGTTTCAAGGGTCCTGAGAACTCCTTAAATCTGACCTGGAAGGTTCCGCTTCCCATGACAGGGATGTGGTTCCCCTGGTAGTCTTTCAGTTGTATTGTCTGGGGACTTAGGTCTCTCTTCTTGAGGCTGGACACAGCCTTCCTGTTTATCTCCCAGGACACGATCGTCAATGATGATCCCATGTCGATTTCCATGTTGCATTGCAAGTTCTCTGTCTGAAATGTGACATGTATTTTCTTTGCTTGTGATGAGCTTGTCTGCCTGATGTTGGCTTGATATGCGTCCTTTTCCTCAGCTGGCAGGTCATCTGCACCTGGACTTCCAGGATGCCAGCTTCCTTCTGTCAGCTGGTGCTGTGGCATTGGGTTGCTGTCGTGCGTGGAATATGGCAGGCTGGCTAGCATGGCAGACTCATGCAAGATGCCTCTTTTGGTTGCATCTCTGACACACTGTCTCTTTATATCTGCACGCTGCCCTGGGAAGTTTGACCCCACATCCTGCACATAATGGCTGGGAATACTTTCTTTTTCTCCCTCTCTGATTATAAGTGGCAGATGTCATTTTCTTCTTCTGATGACTCGATTAGCTCAGTGCTCTTTTGGTGGACTGTGGAGGATTGACATGAAGTCATAACTTTTCCCGCGTTTTGTAAAGCTGCCGCAGATTTGTGTGAGGACTCTGTTGCTCTGGCCTTATCGAGCACTATCTGTCGAGTGACGTTAGGCTTTGCTAACAGCTGCTTTTGCAATATGTCCTCTAATTCTCTAAACTCACAATAGGCCATGGCCTTTCTCAGTGCCGCCATGTAATGGTTGATGGATTCGCCTTCCTCCTGCACTCTGCTATGGAATTTGCGCCATCAAATGAACTTGGATTGTATCGGAGCGTAGTGTGCTTGCAATGCATTCTGGAGATTTGCCCAGGGCATCGTTTGCACAGCTGCCGGTGTGACAAGTGCCTTAGCTGTGTCAAAAACCTCAGTTCCACAATAGCTGAGAAACAGCACTCTTTTTCTATTGTCCAAAAGTCCTAGGACAGGGGTCGGCAATCTGCGGCTCTGGAGCCACAAGTGGCTCTTTGGGCTCTCTTCCGCAGCTCCCTGTCCCATCACTGGTTCACCCCATCCCTCTTATTTCTTTTTTTGGACTCCAGCCCGAAGTGGCAGGAAGTGAAGGCTGCCTTAAGCAAAAATGTGGCATGAAGGTAGATACAGGGCAGCTTCACTCCTGTGCTCTCCTCCCCCTTCCTCCGCTTGTAACCCTCTGGCTGGTTGTGGCTAAGCTGGGAGTGGGTGCACGCTCAGAGAAATCCTCCTTAAGCGAGCCGCTGCCCACCCCGTGTGCGCCTTTTCTGAGCTTTGGCACTTGCTTGAGGAAGGTCTCCCCATGCGTGCGCACGCTCCTGGTTCAGCCACAGCTGGCCCAGGCGTCCTGAGAGGAGGAGTGGGAAGGGGGTCACTGGAGAGTGCAGGAGCGAAGCTGCCCTGTACCTGCCTTCGTGCCACATTTACACATAAGGCAGCCTTTGCTTCCTGCTGCTTCAGGCTGGAGTCTCCCTGCGCGTGCGATCTCTCCTAGCTCAGCCATAGCCGGCCAGGGAGTTATGAGAGGAGTGGGGGAGGAGGAGGACAGTCACCCAAAGGGAGGGGGGTAGAGACACATACACACACACACACACACACACACACACAGACAGAGAGAGACACATAGAGAGACACATACAAAGTGATACACAGAGGGGGTGAGAAAGGGGAAGAGAGGGAGAGGGAGAGATACAGAGGGAGAGAGATACAGAGGGGCAGAGAGGTGAGATAGGGAGAGGGGGAGATAGACATAGAATAGTTTTGTGGCTGGGTGGGCATGGCTAGGTGGTCATGTGACTGGGTGGGAGTGAGTGACATTGAGCTGGCCACACCCACCCAGGTTTTGTGGCTCCCGGTGTGTGTGTGTGTGTGTGTGTGTTTTTCTTTAGGAAACGGGTCCAAGTGGCTCTTGTTTAAGGTTGCCAACCCCTGTCCTCCATAAAACACTCGACTCTAATAATATATTAGTCCCAATTGTCCGTGGCTGGGTTAAACTGAATTGGTGGGTGTGAGTGGTCATCATGATGGCTGATTCAGTTTAGTCAATTGCGGTTGTAGCGTCTCGATGCTGCTGGTGGTCCCTTCCTCTGTTGGGACTGCGACAAAGATGAAATTGACTTACTTTCCTTACCAGCTCGGAAGTTCACATGCTGCCCGCCCGCTTCATAAGTGCGCGCAGACCTGCGCATGTGCAAAATCTTCTGTGCATGCATAGAAAGTAAAAAATGATATCCGGGCAACAGGTGTCGCCGGTGGTTCGCCGATCACTACTGGATTGCTGAACCACCGGCCACGATCGCTAACAGATTGCGAGATCCGATCAGAGCCAGGAGCATTTCATCCCTGGACTGTGATCTAATTCAGCTCTTTTTGACTACTGCTCTTCCAATCCCATCTTCGTCGCCAGTGTTGGATCAGGCGATGGAAGAGACAGGACATGTTATTCAACAATATCAACAGCTCTTTATTAGTAGATCAGTGCAACCCAGCAAACGGCTCGTCCAACAGCTTTCCCTTTTATAGGGAGCTGTCAGACAGGTTAGCCAATAAGGTTTGAGTATTTTCCCGCTGGTTTGGTGGACCTGAGTAAAGCCTATGCTTCCTCCTATTCAAAATGCAACAATCCCTGAATTGCCTGTCTCCCAGAGCTCTGAAATCTGGTGCCATAAATACTTTGCAAGATACTTGAGTGTATACGAAACCCCACTCTTCAGATCTCTAATGGAAAAATGTCTTATTCCTGGCTTGTGTGACTGCCTCTAAGTTGCTTTGAGATGCCTCTATCTTTGTGTGCACTTCTGAAGCATTGTGATGCATGTACACAAACATAGAGACAGCCAGGAGTCGCTTATAAAGCAACTGCCCAAATCTGGAAAAAGAGGTGGCTGCTTTAATTGATTTCCTTTGTAAGCCCTCTCATACATTGTGAAGAGCCTCTTTCATACAGCCAGACTATCTACAATGTAAGATTTGCTTTGTCTTCCTTGCTTCTATCAGGTTGTCCTGACTTTATTTTTGTATTTGGTTCTGCTGAGTCAGGGCTTGATTCAACTATGATTTGTTGGTCAAATTGCCTGGTTAATGTATTGTGAAGCCATAAGTCATGCTTTACAAATCAGAATTACCAACCAGAATTGAACCAACCACATTATGGCTTTTTAAAGTCTGCATATAGATCTTTTAAAAATAAACTGATTAAATCTGAACAGGTCACTTTCATTTTTAATAAGTTGTTAATTGTCTAAAAATATTTATTTGTTTGAGCTCTTAAGAGTACTTTTATGTGAGTCTAATATTGTTTCCACTGAAATAAGAGTTTGTAGGAAAATTGTTACTAGTATTTAATCGGTTTCTTCTTGAAAACAGAAACATGTTTTGTCTTAAGTTCAATATTTGTAACAGAAAATGCCACAATAGCACAATACAAGTGCACAAATGCCAAGAAAAGGGAATTATTTTATCAGTGCAATGTGTTTTATTTCTCCGATGATCGTTACATGGCTGTAGGAAGTTTTATGACCAGGCATTATTTTGAATGACAGAATGGAAAACATTCTCTTTTTTTGTATACAGATATGAATTGTTCTTTTTTAACTATTTTCTTCTTTCTTTCATATTTTTTTGGGTTACCAGTCATTGAAATTCAGGATTATAATTTTAGTGATATTATTCATATAGAGTCAAGTGATTGGCAGTTCTATTACTAAATAAGCTGGAAAAGAATGATTGGCAAGGGGTTGAGCTGTTTGATCAATACAGCTTCTTGAAATTATGTCTGTTGAGAAGGATTCCTTGAGGCTGAAGAACTCTGAAGCTCTTAATAAGTCATAAATGTTGATTCAATACAGTGCTTGTCTCTAGTGGTGGGAACTGCACTTCAGGATGTCTTGATTTCTGTGCTTTCAGACTTTGTAATTGATCAGGTCAGCTTTCATGATATGCACTAATCAATGAGTCTGAGGTCCAGAGGAGACAGTCATATTTTGGCTATGAATCTCTGTGTCAACTTTAACATTATTGCAGCCTTTCTCTGCCTGCATTGCAAATCAGATGCAGATGCACATGGTACATTGATAAATAGAGTTGAAAGCTTCAATGATTTGTTTGCTGTCAGATGGGCACTGAGCTCAGTAACAATCTGCCCACATCTCCACTGAATTAAAGGCCATGCAGACATGATGATGCTTCCTTGTTGGTTAACGTGGTAGAAAGCAGCCATGGAGGGTGAATGCAGAGGCCGTGCACCCTCTCTACCTGCAAAGCTCTGCAAACATTCTTCTAGTAAAATAGTTGTCTTTGGGGATTAGGAATGTGGAAGGATCTCAGTGGAAGATTCCTCTGCATGAATGTGACTTTCCCTGGCTGCTTGTGAGACAACACCTTTACAAAAGCAAATTGTGCACTCTGTAGATGATTGGGGAGCCTGGAAAAAAAACAGGATTCCTAATTGTGTGGAAGAATTCTTTGCACAAAACAGGCACTCGACACAGGTTGCCTGTTGGTTCCTTCTTCTGTAAGTTTTCCCTCTGTGAATGCAAGCCATACAAGCACTTTTTTGAGCTTCTAAATTCAGTTCTCAGAATTTGTAAATCCACTATAGGCAAATTCTTTCTGAAACTGTTTGGCTGTCCTAAATGTTGTTATTGTGACGATGTATCATCTTTCAAATTTTGACTGGAGGAAGCAGACAGTTATTGATATGGTGAAAATATGGAATCTCCGGCACATTTGATCCAGTGTCTCTACAAACAGACTTCAACTTAAACCTGGGAAAAAGACTGGACTTGTATATTTGAAAAGAAAATGCTTGATTGGATTTTACACCTGATATTTCTTAGATATATCTGGTTATTCAACTCTGAATAGCTGTCTGCCCAGGAATCTAACAAAACTAAAATGTATAGCCTTGCTTTTTTGTTTTTAAGGGGGCAGACACCAAACAGCTTTGCCCAATGATCCATTTGTTAAGCTACTGAAGTTCGCAGATGACACAACAGTGATTGGTCTCATTCGAGATAATGACGAATCCGCATATAGACGAGAGGTCGAACGACTAGCCTTGTGGTGCAACCAAAACAATCTGGAACTGAACACACTCAAAACCGTAGAAATGGTGGTAGACTTTAGGAAAAACCCTTCCATACTTCCACCTCTCACAATACTTGACAACACAGTATCAACAGTAGAAACCTTCAAATTTCTGGGTTCTATCATATCGCAAGATCTCAAATGGACAGCTAACATCAAAAACATCATTAAAAAAGGACAACAAAGAATGTTCTTTCTGCGCCAACTCAGTAAGCTCAAACTGCCGAAGGAGCTGCTGATCCAATTCTACAGAGGAATTATTGAGTCTGTCATTTGCACCTCTATAACTGTCTGGTTCGGTTCTGCAACCCAACAAGAAAAACACAGACTTCAGAGGATAATTAGAACTGCAGAAAAAATAATTGCTACCAACTTGCCTTCCATTGAGGACCTGTATACTGCACGAATCAAGAAGAGGGCCGTGAAAATATTTGCAGATCCCTCGCATCCTGGACATAAACTGTTTCAACTCCTACCTCAAAACGACGCTATAGAGCACTGCACACCAGAACAACTAGACACAAGAACAGTTTTTTCCCAAAGGCCATCACTCTGCTAAACAAATAATTCCCTCAACACTGTCAGACTATTTACTGAATCTGCACTACTATTAATCGTTTCATAGTTCCCATCACCAATCTCTTTCCACTTATGACTGTATGACTATAACTTGTTGCTGGCAATCCTTATGATTTATATTGATATATTGATCATCAATTGTGTTGTAAATGTTGTACCTTGATGAACGTATCTTTTCTTTTATGTACACTGAGAGCATATGCACCAAGACAAATTCCTTGTGTGTCCAATCACACTTGGCCAATAAAATTCTATTCTATTCTAATACATATCCCCCCCAGTTCATTTAGTTCATTCTCCTTTTGTGTCCACCTAGAATCCTGCTTCCTTGTCCTATGTTCTAGTTCTTCGCTTCCCCATCCTGTGTCCTTGGTATTCTCTCTTCTTCCTTTGATCCGTCATACTTCTTTGTCCGTGCCCAGCCATCTCATGCTTCCCTGACATTTTGCTGTCCACCTGTTTTCCTGCCATTGTCCTCAAAAATATGGCCACTAGTTCAACACCCAATTATTTACCCTCCTGTCCCAAATCTTGGATCTTTCCCTTCTTATCTCAGAATCGGGTCCTCTTCCTCCTTCCATCGCCCAGTTCAGGATTCACATTTCCTTCTTTTCTGTGCGTGTGATGATGGTTACAGAAGGGGATGGACAATGAATCCTCTTCATTAGGGTTCATGAGGAGAGCAATGGGGAATCTGAGAATAGACACCTCTTGGTAGCTCCAAAACTAATGAGACTCCTTTCCAAAACTAAACTTGATTTCATTGCATACGCGTTGAAAGTTCACTCTAAAATCAAATGTGATTACTGTCTAGTCATTATTTTTTCTCTTTTTATAATTTATAAAATACAGTTTTGGGTCCTTGGCGAGTCTGTTTTGAAGCCCACATGTAGCTTTGTGTTTTACTTCTGGTTTATGTCAAAAAAAAAATCCATTGCAAATAATGAGTTTGCTTACCAACCACAGTGTTTGCTTAATGATGGCAGATTTACTTAATGACAGTGGTGATTTACTTAGTGACCGTGGCAATTTGCTTAACAACCGCTGCAAAAATGTGATAAAATTGGGTAATGGCTATAATTCTGGGCTCAAGTGAGGTTGTAAGTGAAAGTCTACCTGCAGTTTATTATTTGAAATATCAGCATGTTTGATCATCAGTTAGGACAGGTTTGCTCTCTGTATTCTTTGGAGGCAGATCCTGCACTTAATGCTATCTGTAGCCTAGAATACCAGCCCAGGACCAGTGGTGGGATTCAGCCAGTTTGCACCACTTCAGGAGAACCAGTTGTTAACTTTCTGAGCAGTTTGGCAGACTGGTTGTTGGAAGAAATCATTAGTGTAGGACTCAATTGCAGAGGATAAAGGGGTTTATGGAAGGGATTTTGAAAGCACAACTTGAATATTGCAGAGCACAGAAGTAAAAAAAGTAAACTATGTTTTAGTAACCTCTTGTATGTCACAGTCATTTATTATGCCCTATGCTCTTTTTCTCTTTAAATAAATGATCTGCTCCTTTTCCCTCACATAATTTTTTAAAAAAATATTTCATGATTTATTTTCCTGATTTATTAAACGTAGAGTCTGTCAGAGTTTCTTGCAAAAATCAAACCCAGAAGCACCACCCAGATAACTGATTCAGCTGGAGTCATTAACTTCTTTATATACATTATAACAGATGAAGTATTTACAATACCAATATAGATTCTTCTTCAATGTAGTAGCAGTTACAACACAAGGCAGGAGAGAACAGTTAGTTTAACTCAGAGTTTCTCAATTGTGACAACTTGAAGAGGTGTGGACTTCAACTCCCAGAATTCCCCAGCCAGCTGTGCTGGCTGGGGAATTCTGGGAATTGAAGTCCATACCTCTTCAAGTTGTCACAATTGAGAAACACTGGGTAACTTCACAGAGCTGACAGCACACATGCACTGGTTTCAGTTTCCTTTCTCAGCACAGACTCTGAAGCTGCAGACTAAGACATGCCCTGGCTCCAGTCTGTGTCAGCTCCCAATTGGCTGATTTAGTTGCTATGCCTATTCATTGGCTGACCTTGTTACCATGTCTTACCCAGTCATGAATATTCTGACAGTCTGCCTTTCCTCCCTGAACTGAAGATAGTTTATTCAGGTAGTTTCCTTCATTTCATTCTCACCACAATGATCCTGTGAGGTAGGCTGGATGGAAAGAGAGTGACTGACCCAATGTTCTGTGCTAGAGTGGAAGCTTGAATTTGGCTTTCTCTCCAATCCTCATCCAACAGTTTAGCTACTATATCACTAGCTTTTATAATAATCCATAAAACACAGCAAAGATAAAAAACATAAAAAGCCAAAATGAGCCCTCATTGAACAAAATTAAACGGCAATTGAGTCAAATGCTTTAAAAAATCAGATACAAGGAAAAGGCGTGTCTTCAAAATAATCAAAGCACACAGACCCCAGTCTCCTTCTCATATGTTTAACTGGGTCAAGGAAAGCTTGTGTCTTATATGAACACCCTAACCCAATCCCCAACAGGATTAGTTTAAACTCCCAACAACTCCAGGGCTATATGGGGCTAAGCTAAGTATTTCAGCCAGTTACATTGTTCAAATACATTTGAAATGATTAAGAAAGCTTTAATTCCCTCTTGAGCTAATGAACTAGTGGTGGGAATTCTGTGATCTTTTCTTCATTCATGGGTGGAAGAGAGAATAGAAAGAAAAGTGTGGATACTATATCACCAAATTACAGACACTCACACACATGCACCTCGGTCAGCCAGCCTTTTTTTGCAGTGGCTGGAGGCCTTGAAAATGGCTGCTGTCCTATTAATTGAGTTGAGGATAATGTGCGGCTGGCAGAAAGGGATAAATCTTTAGCATGGAGAAAGAACCAATTTTATCATCCATGCTGTATGAACATAGCTACTGAGAAAGATGCCTAATCTCTTCAGGCAGAAGTTTCATGTGTTTCTTATCTCCAAAAAATCTGTCTTTGTATCGTGGCAGGACCCAGGCAAGCCTCTGAAGGCAATTAAGTCAGCAATAACTTAATTAATAGCAGAATAAATGTTTTGTGCAAACACTTTAGTCCAGTTTGTATTGTAGCAAAAAAAGAAAAAGAAAAAGAAAAAAAAGATTAGTTTTGTCCCCAATCATTGAGGGTTTTTTTTTTGGGGGGGGGAAGGTTCATCCCATCAATCATGCAAGGGTACAACCTCATAGGTAGCTTTGGGGTGCTGCAGTGACAGCTCAGAAGCACTGTTGGAATTTTAAATAGTTTCACAGGAAATAGAGTGATACTAGTCACTCAAGAGGTGCTATGAAAAAATTACTAGGTACTAGTAATGAAGCAGTACATTCTGGGAACCTCTGTTAAACCTCTGGGTCATTTCTATTGTCCTACCTAATTAGTCCTCCAAGTAAAAGAGTAGGAAATAAAGTGGATAGAAAAGCAAGAGTGTCTACTACAGAATTCATTGGGAGAGCGCTGGCAGCAATGTCTGTGCCAGCGCTGTCAAACTTGTGGCCCGCGGGCCAGATGTGTCAGGTAATGCCGCCCTGATGACACGAGTTTGACACCCCTGGTCTATGCCATCTTAGCACTAATAAACTACGGCATTCAAGGTAAGCCTATTTTTGTTAGCCAGCTAATGAGTAAGATGCTATCTAGTTTGCTTCTAAGAAAGAAGCAAAGCTTTGCCTATCCTTTCTTGGCACAAGAGCTCATAAGCTATTAAAAATCTCCAGGAGAAAGTGAGTGAGGACAGGATTGCTTAAAATGGCAACCATTCAAAGTTCCTGCAACTGAATATTGCTAGAACCTTCAATAAGGAGATATGATTCAGTTAGTGACTGACCAGATTAAATGTAAATTTATTGAGAGACGTAATAGTTCGTCTTAAAAATGCCCAAGATCAAGATGGAGATTTTTAAGATTGGTCTCTGTGACAAGACTATATTCAGCTCTAAACAGCAGGTTTTATCATGATGGATTGGTACTATTGTCTAACAACATACAGAGGGCCACATTATCTATTCAGGAATCAGGGAGAGTTTCCTGGTAAATTTTCAGAAAAGATTCCTATTCTAGATTCCTATCCTGACAATATCTTAGTTCAGACCAAGACTGTCCGCAGTTTTTTTCAATGGATAGATAGATGTTTATCTCCTTGTAAGAAAGAGATTGTATCCATTGCCCTTTCAATGAGCTCTGGAAATTCAACTGAGTTAGTTCGGATCTGCTTTTGGCTCAGGAGTGACAACATATCCCTCCTTCAAGGAATGTTTCTTCCATTTTTGGGTCTAAAGTTTACAGAAAAAGAAACTGTCTCTAAGATGGAACATGAAATTCAGCCTCATATTCTCTCTTTACAGCAGGCATGGATTTTGGCTTTTATTTTGTTAGTGAAACAAAACTACTGTAATTAGGTACACAGAAAGTATTTTGATCACATTATGCTTCACTGAGGATAATGAAAAGGAATTATCTTCATTTTAATAGTAGCAATTGGTAGGTTGAAGTGCCTGGTCATTTCTATAATAGAAATTATTTTGTGGGGTCATATATCCTGAGTAGGAAGAAACAAGCTTTGCTGCTCGGCGGGAGGCAATGATTGTTCCTCTAATATGAAGATCAGCAGGATACTCAGACATTTAACTTTTTCTTGCAGTTCATACTGAATAAAGGGCTGGCTACTCTTGGTTTAGAATGGGAGTTTCACCAATGCTAATGATAATCTGTATTACTTGGGAGTTTAAAAATCTCTGCAATTAAGTCAGTATTAAGTAGACTGGACTTTAATGTTCAGAACAAGGGGCAACCTTTTCAAAAGGGAGGCATCAGAAGTTGGCTAATAGAGAGGCTCAGTATTATGTTTTCAAGCAACTATTTGCCTAAAGACAGAAGGGATCAGTGTGTGGAAAACAATCTGTGTCTTTTAGGATTGTATGGGTATAGATAAAAACTGATGATGTAGTTGTCTATTGAAAAGACAGGAAGAATTATAGTACATGTTAGTATTTTCTACCTTTCAAGATTCCTCCTCCTCACTCCCCACTGAGATATACAACTGAGTGTCATTTGTGTACTGATGATACCTGACTCTAACAGATGTCCTCACCTATTGACTTAATGTACTGTAGGTATTAAAAGAGATTCAACTTTTGTTTTACTCTGTATTTCCAGTGATTGGAAAAAATAAAGTCTTAGTGCCTTTGTGGTCACACTCAAAAACAAAATTAAGTGCTGTTAGTGAGTAGATTTAACAACAACAACAACAATAACAACAACAACGGAGTTGGAAGGGACCTTGGAGGCCTTCTAGTCCAACCCCCTGCCCAGGCAGGAAACCCTACACCATCTCAGACAGATGGTTATCCAACATTTTCTTAAAAATTTCCAGTGTTGGAGCATTCACAACTTCTGCAGGCAAGTCGTTCCACTTATTAATTGTTCTAACTGTCAGGAAATTTCTCCTTAGTTCTAAGTTGCTTCTTTCCTTGATCAATTTCCACCCATTGCTTCTTGTTCTACCCTCAGGTGCTTTGGAGAACAGCCCAACTCCCTCTTCTTTGTGGCAACCCCTGAGATATTGGAACACTGCTATCATGTCTCCCCTAGTCCTTCTTTTTATTAAACTAGACATACCCAGTTCCTGCAACTGTTCTTCATATGTTCTAGCCTCCAGTCCCCTAATCATCTTTGTTGCTCTTCTGTGCACTCTTTCTAGAGTCTCAGCATCTTTTTTACATCGTGGCAACCAAAACTGAATGCAGTATTCCAAGTATGGCTTTACCAAGGCATTATAAAGTGGCACTAACACTTCACGTGATCTTGATTCTATCCCTCTGTTTATGCAGCCCAGAACTGTGTTGGCTTTTTTAGCAGCTGCTGCACACTGCTGGCTCATATCTAAATGGTTGTTCACTAGGACTCCAAGATCCCTCTCACAGGTACTACTATTGAGCAAGGTACCACATATACGGTACCTGTGCATTTTGTTTTTTTGACCTAAATGTAGAACCTTACTTTTTTCACTGTTGAATTTTATTTTATTAGATAGCGCCCAATGTCCTTCTGTAACTTGAGCCTATCTTCTGGAGTGTTGGCTATTCCTACCAGCTTGGTGTCATCTGTAAATTTGATGAGTTCCCCATCTATCCCCTTGTCCAAGTCATTGATGAAGATGTTGAAGAGTACTGGGCCTAAAACAGAGCCTTGGGGTACTCCACTGCATACTTCCCTCCATGTGGATGTAGTTCCATTGAGGACTACACGTTGAATGCAGTTGGTCAGCCAGTTACAAATCCATCTGGTGGTGGTGCTGTCTAACCCACATTTTTCTACTTTATCTAGTAGTAGGTTATGGTCTACTTTATCAAATGCTTTACTGAAGTCCAAGTAAATTATATCGACAGCATTCCTCTGGTCTACTAATTTTGTCACTTTGTCAAAGAATGCAATAAGATTAGTCTGGCATGATCTGTTTTTGACAAACCCATGTTGGCTTTTGGTTATTACTTTGTTTGCTTCTAGGTGTTCGGTGATTCGTTGCTTGATTATCTTTTCCAGAATCTTCCCCGGTATTGAGGTCAGACTGATAGGTCTGTAGTTTCCTGGATCTGTTTTTCCTTTTTGAAGATGGGAACTACATCAGCTCTTTTCCAGTCCTCTGGCAGCTCCCTGTGCTCCAGGATCTTTGAAAGATATAGTTCAGTGGTTCTGAGATCCGTCTGCCAGTTCCTTCAGAACCTTGGGGTGTAATCCATCCGGTCCTGGTGATTTGAACTCGTCTAGGGTAGACAGGTGTTCACTTACCATTTTCTTCCCTATTTTAACTTGTGTTTCTAATCTGTTTTTGTAGTGCTGTTTTTGATAGGTTGGATTGTTTTTTCCTTTTGTGTAAAGACAGATGCAAAATATGAGTTAAGTAGATCTGCTTTTTCCCTGTTGCTCGTCATCTTCTTGCCACTTTCTCCCAGCAATGGGCCAATTGTTTCTTTGACTTTTTTCTTGTTTTTAACATGTTGGAAGAAGCTTTTTGTTATTTTTACTTTTGTCGCTAGCCTTTGTTCATTGTGAGCCTTAGCTTTCCTCACTTCATCTTTACAGGCTCGGGCTATTTGTGATATTCTGCCTTAGTTATTTGCCCCTCTTTCCACTTTTTATATTTGTCCTTTTTGTCTTTCAATTTGTCAGATAGTTCTTTATGCATCCATGCTGGTTTCTTTTGAGATCTATTATTTTTCTTCTTCATTGGTATTGTGCTAGATTGTGCTTTTATAATCTCACTTTTCAAAATTTCTCAAGCTTCTTGAGTTATTTTCCCCTTGAGGATTCTCATCCATGGAATCCTTCTCAAGCTCTAAGTTTATTGAAATTAGCTCTCTTAAAGTCCAAGACTCTAGTTTGACTTTGTTCTACTACTTGTATTTGCTTAATGTCGAATTCCAATATTGCGTGATCACTTGCCCACAAGGTTCCTGTAGCTTCAACACCTTCAATCATTTCATCTCTGTTAGTGAGAATTAAGTCCAGTATGGCTGATCCCCTTGTTGCCTTCTCTACTTTTTGGGAAACAAAGTTGTCTGCTAGGTTTGTTGGGAACCTGTTGGATCTTCCACTTGGTGCAGAGTTTGTCTCCCAGTTGATGTCAGGGTAGTTAAAATCCTCCACTACTACTGTGATGTGCTTCCTACATACCTTAGTTAGTTGACTAGCAAAAAGTTCATTTACTTCCTCTGTTTGGTTGGGTGGCCTATAGTATAGATCTATGGCAATATCATTTTCCTCCTCTTTTATATTGACCCAAATGCATTCAAGATGATTTTCATCATTGTTGTGCTCTATTTCTGTAGAGATGTAGTTATTTCTTATTTATTTATTTATTTATTTATTTATTTATTTATTTATTTATTTATTTATTTAATTAATTAATTAAATTTTTATACCGCCTTTCTCCCAAAGGACTCAGGGCAGTTCACAGCCAGATAAAACAAAACAGCAATACATAAATACAAGATAAAACAATATTTAAAAAAACTTATTAAATTTGGCCCAGATTAAAATATATTTAAAACAATAAAACCCTAAATAAAATTAAAAACCAAATAAAATATCTAAAATCCTATGCCAGTCTTATATATAGTGCAACTCCACCTCCTCTTTTATTTGGTCTATTTCTTTTAAATAATTTATATCCCTCTAGCTATATGTTCCATTTGTGGGTTTCATCCCACCAAGTTTCCATAATGGCAACAATATCATATCTGCCATCATTTACTTGAATTTCTAATTCACTCTGTTTATTCCTCATACTCTGTGCATTGGTGTATAGACATTTGAGTCCATTTTGATTGACCTTGTGTTTACTGTCTACATAACCTGTGTTGTGCCTGACTGCCCCTACTTTCTTGCCACCTGTTGGTTTAGTGCACATGGCACTATTAAATGCTTGGTTTTGCTTGATAGCAGGGCTGATAATCTTACCCACACAGACATCTATGTTACATGCACTGATAACCCTATTAATTTTGGATTGCTGGGGACAGAAATGTTCTGTATCAATTAATTCTCTGTCCCCACTGTTCAGTTTAAATGTTTATCCAGAAAATCTATGAATTTATTGCTAAGTAACTCAGTACTTTCTTTGATGGATGCAATCTATCTCTTTTGTACCATTTTTCATTGGACCACTTGCAGACATTGTAATTAATAAAATAAAAGAGCTTCCCTTTTACACCACTCCTTTAGCCACACATTAAATTCCACTACATGCTGGCCTTTACCTTTTTGTTCCTTATATATTGGTAAAACATCTGAAAAGATAAGCCTACAACCTATTCTACTAAGTTCATACCCCAAGATCTGGGAATTTGGTGAATAGATGTTTCCAAAGGATAGGTAAATTCCCCATTACTACTGTGATGTGCTTCCTACATACCTTAGTTAGCTGACTAGCAAAAAGTTCATTTACTTCCTCTGTTTGGTTGGGTGGCCTATAGTATAGATCTATGGCAATATCATTTTCCTCCTCTTTTATATTGACCCAAATGCATTCAAGATGATTTTCATCATTGTTGTGCTCTATTTCTGTAGAGATGTAGTTATTTCTTATTTATTTATTTATTTATTTATTTATTTATTTATTTATTTATTTATTTATTTATTTATTTAATTAGATTTTTATACCGCCCTTCTCCCGAAGGACTCAGGGCGGTTCACAGCCAGATAAAACAAAACAGCAATAATAAATACAAGATAAAACAATAACTAAAAAACTTATTAAATTTGGCCCGAATTAAAATATATTTAAAACAGTAAAACCCTAAATAAAATTAAAAACCAAATAAAATATCTAAAATCCTATGCCAGTCTTATATATAGTGCAACTCCACCTCCTCTTTTATTTGGTCTATTTCTTTTAAATAATTTATATCCCTCTAGCTATATGTTCCATTTGTGGGTTTCATCCCACCAAGTTTCCATAATGGCAACAATATCATATCTGCCATCATTTACTTGAATTTCTAATTCACCCTGTTTATTCCTCATACTCTGTGCATTGGTGTATAGACATTTGAGTCCATTTTGATTGACCTTGTGTTTACTGTCTACATAACCTGTGTTGTGCCTGACTGCCCCTACTTTCTTGCCACCTGTTGGTTTAGTGCACATGGCACTATTAAATGCTTGGTTTTGCTTGATAGGAGGGCTGATAGTCTTACCCACACAGACATCTATGTTACATGCGCTGATAACCCTTTTAATTTTGGATTGCTGGGGACAGAAATTTTCTGTATCAATTAATTCTCTGTCCCCACTGTTCAGTTTAAATGTTTATCCAGAAAATCTGTGAATTTATTGCTAAGTAACTCAGTCCCTTTGTTTGATGGATGCAATCCATTTCTTTTGTACAGTTTTTCATTGGACCAGTTGCAGACATCGTGAATAATAAAACCAAAGCCTTCCCTTTTACACCACTCCTTTAGCCACACATTAAACTCCGCTACATGCTGGCCTTTACCTTTTTGTTCCTTATATACTGGTAAAACCTCTGAAAAGATAAGCCTACAACCTATACTATTAAGTTCATACCCCAAGCTCTGGGAATTTGGTGAATAGATGTTTCCAAAGGATAGGTAAATTATTTGACTGAGGGTTGTCTATAGTTTTTCTCTAGTGGCAACTTTTATTCTATTGGGCTGCTATGATAGGAAGGCTATCACAGCAGTGATCTGTGACCAGGGATTGTATTCTACTGGTTCGGACTAGTTTGGGTGAACCAGTAGCTCCGACAATCAGCTGGAAGTGAACTAGTTCGTCCTGATGATCAGATGGGCCCACCCGCCCATGCTATTTTCCTACCTTTATCTTCTCAGCTGATTTGTATGGCAAAGCAGATTGCTGCCCCTCAGCTGTGTTTCTCCTCCAAAGAAATGCAGAAGTGAAGATTTCTTCAAACTGCGCATGCGTGTGATCACCAAACCAGTTGTTAAACCGGGAGGATCCTGCCACTGTCTGTGACTCCTAGTAGAATGCTTTTACTGGGGCTTTGTTTATGCTTCCCATTATTTGTGGTACAGTGAGATGTGGACCCAATGATCATACATAGATGTAGTTCAGATTGCATAGCAATAGCACTTAGACTAATATACTGCTTCATAGTGCTATATAGCCCACTCTAAACAGTTTACAGAGTCAACATATTGCCCCCAACAATCTGGCTACTCATTTTACCCACTTCAGAAGGATGGGAGGCTGAGTCAACCTTGAGCAGCTGAGAATCTTAAGTCCTGGAGTGAGCAGTGAGTTAGTCCTGTAGTACTGCATCCTAACCACTGCACCACCTCGGCTCTTTTTGATGATGATAATTTATTAAATTTGTATTTTACCCCACTCTCAACAATTTTGGGTAGTTCACCACACTCAAAAAAATTATAAATCTATAATACAAAAAAGATAAAGATGAAAGATAGCAAACATGATGACGTGAGGAGTCTAACCAAAGGCTTGGGTGAAGTGTCAGGTCTTCATGATTCTTCTAGACAGCAGAGCACTAGGATCTCAGGTGAAACTTTGCTCCTGAGGGCAGGCATCTCTTTCCAGATGGTTTGTATGTAGTACTGTCTGTATACATAGGCCCTGCCAGCATATCTGATATATAGGTCAGATGGGTTACAACCATGAGTTTAACAAAGTTTAAAGTTACAATATTTCTGAATGAGGGGGACTCTCATTCAGGAAACAATGGGAACTCTGGTCCTCAAAGTTCCCACCGTCTCAGGGTCCCCATAATCACCTGATTTCTGACATTTCCTGCTGGCTTCCCTCAAGCAAAGTCCATGGGGAAGCTGGCAGGAAGTCCCTTCTGGTGCTTTTTCATCAGCCTGCTTGCCTGCAGCACCCACTGCCTGCCACGATACCTGCACATCCACCAACTTGCTTTCTTGGGACTCCTGCCTCTCCCTGTTTAACAATCTGTATGTTTCTAGATTTATGAGGGTGGCCGGGATTTCCAGATGCGATGTAGTCACATTACTTCACACTTTACAACCACATTACTTAGTGATGGAAATTCTGGTCCCAATTTCTTGGTCCCAAGGACTATCTTCAGTACAGAATGGACTTGTGGCATTATGAGCTGTAGTCTGCTAGGAAGTTCTACTTGTCTCTTTATAGAAATGGGGTTTTGGGAAGCGAGAAATAAGTTCAGTTCAAGCTTGGTGCGATGCTGCTCCTTATACATTACAACTAATCAAATTATACATTAATTGCTAATCAAATAGTAAAAAAACCCAAATCCTTGCATGCTTTGCAGTGGGTAAACTCTAAAGAGAATAACATAACCCAATATACTCTGTTAATCAAATACATACAGCTAAGTAGAAGTTTTGTGATTCTGTGTTGTGTTCCTGGCACAGATCCTGAGTCCTGGAGGGCCCTGTGGTACTCCTGCTGTTTTAATCAGAAGTAGCAGCCTACATGCGGACAAGAGCGTCAGACAAGAACAATGGGGTCTGATTCCGATTTGTCAGCTTGAACAAAGGGCCCGCTGATGGGTTATGGTGGAAGGCTGAGCACATCTTTTGTATCATGATATCAGCATGGCAGATGGCTAATTGGACATGATAAACTACTGTGGCTGGGGCAACTAAGAAATGGGATGAGAGAGGAAGGAGAAACATCAAGGTCTTTGGGGATTATTGATTTCTGTACCAATGTGTTAAAGAAAAGGAGGAAATTCTCTCTCCAACTCAGTTGTCATTAACTTTTTTTGGGGGGGTGGGGTGATGCCGCCTGACCAGATGTCATCCAGGAAACAGTGTCGTCAAAGTAAAAGCCTATTTCATTAGCTGCAAACAAATCCTATTACTGGAAGAAAAGGTATGGGATCACAGTCCCCAGAGATGCTAGTTTAGCCCTTAGTAAAATTGGCAGGTCATACGCTTGCCAAGGAAGTATCCCAAAGGAAGTCTATTTGGAAAACTGATTTTGCAATGGCTATTTCATAAAGGTCCTGTAAGTTGTGGAGAATCTGGATATTTCTTCCCTGTGCAAAACAAAGAACTGTGTTCCCAAAGAACAAAAAGGGCAAAATCAAACAAAGCTGCGTGAAACCAACCCTTATTTTCATCTATTTCTTGGATTCAAGAATTTGGGAGTACTTCTAAAAGAACCTTAACCATTTAAAAAGGTAAAGTTAAAGGTTCCCTTGCACATATGTGCTAGTCATTCCTGACTCTAGGGGGCAGTGCTCATCTCTGTTTCAAAGCTGAAGAGCCAGCGCTGTCCGAAGATGTCTCTATGGTCATGTGGTTGGCATGACTAAACCCCAAAGGCGCACAGAATGCTGTTACCTACCTACCAAAGGTGGTCCCTATTTTTCTACTTACATTTTTTACATGATTTTGAACTGCTAGGTTGGCAGAAGCTGGAACAAGTAACGGGAGCTCACCCCATTACAAGGCACTAGGGATTTGAACCGCTGAAGTGCCAGCCTTTAAATTGACAAGCTCAGCATCTTAGCCACTGAGCCACCACATCCCCATGTAGCCACCGCGTCCCCATTGTCTATTTACTGCTTAACCATTTATTGTTGGCTAAATGTAAATATATTTGATATAGAATAGAATAGAATAGAATAGAATTTTATTGGCCAAGTGTGATTGGACACACAAGGAATTTGTCTTGGTGCATATGCTCTCAGTGTACATAAAAGAAAAGATACGTTCATCAAGGTAATGAATTTTTTATAATGAATTTTTGGATAAATCCTGAATTTCTTAACTCCAAAACGCACAGGTTCTATGATTTTTGATGCCAAGAGATTCACGTGTAACTGCCTTATCTCAAAAAGGAAGCAGTTGTGTTGATTTCCATGTGGCAGTAAGGAAGACTTATAAGACCAAGCAAAATATGATAGATATTTCTAATGTTGAAGAGTTACAAACTTATCATATTGGGGAACAATTTTGCCATAATGTTTTGAGTTACTTAACAGATTTCCCTTTAACTGCAGGAAGGATTCATTGTTAATGTACTGTAACTTAGGAATTGGCAACGGTTTTCATGACGGTCACAATCATACAGAATTATGAGATTTTGGTATTTTAATATGAGGGCTCAGTAACTGGAATAGTATTTTGTTTTATGGAGCTGCACGGTATCCCATGCCAACTAGGGATATTATTGTCAGTGCATACATGACAAAAATAATTTTGTCTCTATTTGTCATATGGTCCATCAAGGTGCAATTATGGTATTCAAAGATCACAGATATCCACTTGTCGCTTGGTCAGAAAGTGGGACCAAGCAACAAGTGAACCTCCTAAACTTTTTTAAGGCATGCTGATGCAGCAGAAACATACAAGTAGACTAGAGCAGTGTAGAGTGGAAAATAACCTTTTTTTCTTAAATGGAAGGTATGGTATTATTAGCAAGAGGAATGGTTTAAGATTACACAGTCTTAACAGTAAATGCTCCAACAGGTAAAAAGTTGACAGAAACCCTTGCGCAAAACTTTATGGAAGGTTCATGCAATGTTTAAATCTTCCCTAAATTGCTTGTTGTTGAAAAATGTGCCTTGCAGTTTGGAAAATAATTGGAAAAAAATGGAACTGTGCCATACCTAATTCATAACTGATTTATACTTACTGCTTCCCATTTAAAGAAATGCATCGTGAATAAGCTGTCTGTTTGGAACTATTTCCCATTCCCTTCATGACAATTTAAAACACTTGCCTCAACCTCAAAAGAGGAGTAGGCTGTGATACTAATAAAGTCCATCTGAACATCTGGATAAATTCAGTTTGAATAAGCATGCCAAGCCTAACAATTTTGCACTTTGATGGCCAGGCCTAGACACTGTTTGACTGATCACTTTCTATCAGTTGTATTGACATTGGAGCTTGCTGCTGAATTTTAGCTGTGCAATCTCAAATGCCTGCAAAAAAGGAGTTCAGAGCAGTGCCACAGATTTTGGGAAGGAGTCTTGTATTATGTATATATGTGGTCCTTGGGTAACGAGCCCAGGGTACGTTTTAGTAATGTCGTTCCATCATTGCTCCCATGTCATTCCTTGACCAATTAATGCTTTCAAATATAGAGCAGTTATCCTGCCTTATTTGCTTCAGGCAATGTCATCTACCATTTGTGACAATGTGGTATCCCATTATCCCCATCTGTTGTCTTCCTCAGAGAAGCTCAATTGAGGAAACTGCATTGTGTCTTTGATTGCAAAAGATTTGAGTTGTCTATTTGGAAAAAAGTGGTACCTGCTCATCTTGCTCGAGGAAAAAATAATTGTTCTGCCATTGTTAATCCCTTTCCTGAAACTATCGCTGGCTTTGTCTTGGTGCCAAGAGTGTGCTCTGATGTTATGTCTGCATGGAATACTAAGTAAAGTGATTGGTTAAACTTTCTGATTTTACTTCATTCCCATTTTCTTAATGAGAGCTCCCATCCTTGACTTAGCTCCTGCCAACCTAGCAGTTTGAAAGCATGCAAATGTGAATAGATATATAGGTACCACTTCAATAGGAAGGTAACAGTGCTCTGTGACATCATGACCACGGAAATGACTTCAGACAGTGCTGGCTCAATGGCCTTGAAATGGAGATGAGCACTTCATCCTATGGACGGCATCAACCAATGGAGCAGAATCCATTTTCACCTTTTCTTAATGTCACCAATTGGTAGAAATCATTTGCCAACCACAGTGGTACATATCCAGGGATGGAGATTTGACATGGGAACAGTAGGATAGGGACCGTAGGCATGTTGGTGCACTTATGCATGCCCATTACAGACTTTTTAGGAATGGGGTGAGGTCAACAGGAGACAGTTTAAGGTTAAAGTTGTGGGGGTTTGGGGAAGTAACCACAGAGTCATGCCTGGAATGCAGAGTAGTGCATTCCAGGCATTGACCACTCTGTTACTGAAGTCATATTTTCTGCAATCGAGTTTGGTGCGGTTTACCTTAAGTTTGTATCTATTGTGTGCTCATGTATTGTTGCGGTTGAAGTTGAACTAATCATTGACAGATAGGAAGTTGTAGCAGATAATTTTGTGTACTATATTTAGGTCAGGCCAAAGACGGCGTAGTGCTAAGTTGTCTAAGCCCAAAATTTCAAGTCCGGTGGCATAAGGTATTCTACTGCAGGTAGAGGAATGGAGGACTCTTCTCATGAAATACCTCTGGACTCTCTCAATTGTATTAATGTCGGATATGCAGTGTAGGTTCCAGACAAATGAGCTGTATTCGAGAATTGGTCTAGCAAAGGTTTTGTACGCCCTAGTTTGCAGTACAATATTACCAGAGAAGAAGCTTCGCAAGATTAGGTTAACAACTCTTAATGCCTTTTTGGCAATGCTGTTACAGTAAGCTCTGGCATTTAGATCATTAGAGATGAGTATTCCAAGTTCCTTGACAGAGTGAGGGTTGTCTAAAGGATCGTATCCGCCCAGCTTGTATTTTGTGGGTTTTTTTTTTTTTTTTTGCCAATATGTAAGACATAGCATTTGTTGGTTGACATTTGAGTTTCCAATTGTTTGTCCATTCTGACACATAGTTAAGGTCTCTTTGTAGGGTAGCAGCATTGTTGGTGGTGTTGAATAGTTTTACATATCAGCGAAGAGAACACAGTTGCTTATAATATGATCGCAAAGGTCATTTATGTAAGGTATAAAGAGTGTGGGTCCTAAAACGCTGCCTTGGGGGACACAGCTGTTAACAGGTACAGGGTTTGATAGGGCGCTCCCTATTTTGACTACTTGTTGCCTGTTTGATAGGAACGCAGCTATCCACTTACACAGGGATCCGGAAATGCCTTAAGATTTTAATTTAAGAAGTAATATGAAGTCTGATTTCTTGGATACCAAGCATCCTTCATGCTAACATGTGAAAATTAGCTGATATCACAAGTTTCAGTGAAGAAAGAGAATTGAATGGGGTCATAAAGGCAATTGATGCTGCAAGCATCGTAGAGCTCAATGAATGTATGCGCATAGATTGGTTTTCAAAATTGTGAGAGATGCTTAGACTCCTATTGAAAGAGCAGACACAGATACAGAGGTACCCCTGTGTTCAGCGGGCACGTGAAGGTGGGCTTTAAAAGATATTTAGAGTGCAGGTTTAATGCTTTTTCAGAATAATGCTAATAATAATGGTTTAATGCTTTTTCAGAATTTCTTCTAATTGCTGTATTTCTTCTAATTGCTGTTTATGTCCCACCACAAGCTTGTGTAAATGAGGCATTACGAACTCTAGCTGACCAAATCATGGAGGCTGAAGCCAAACACCCTGATTCACTGGCCATTGTTTTGGGAGATCTAAACAAGGCAAACTTAAGGAAAGAACTACCAAAATACTTTCAGCATGTCAATTGTCCCACCAGAGGCAAGAATACTCTAGACCACTGCTACACAACACTAAAAGATGCCTATCGGTCTTTACCACGTGCAGCTGTAGGACACTCTGATCATTGCATGATTCACCTTGTACCTGCTTACAGGCAAAGACTTAAAGCCATAAAACCAATAATTAAATCAGTGAAAACCTGGACGGAGGAATCAGAATTAAAGCTACAGGCATGTTTTGACTGCACTGATTGGAATATTTTAAAGATACCTCTGCAGACCTGGATGAACTCACAGATACTGTAACATCATATGTCAGCTTCTGTGAAGACCTATGTGTACCTACAAGGAACTTGCGAATACACAGTAATAACAAACCTTGGTTTACACCTAAACTTAAGCAGCTACGACATTCCAAAGAGGAAGCCTACAGAAAAGGTGATAAAATGCTGTACAATCAGGCCAGAAATGCACTAACAAGGAGATAAGAGCAGCAAAAGAAGCTACTCTGAAAAGCTAAAGAATCAATTTTCAGCAAATGAACCAGCAAACATGTGGAAAACTCTTAAAAATATCACCGGCTATGGCAAACCTCCTTCCCAGGCTGAAGGTAATCAACAACTGGCAGATGACCTGAATGAGTTTTACTGCAGGTTTGAAAGGAAACTACAGCCACCTATCTCCACAACCCCATCTCAGACACACCAACACCAGCCAAGCCTCCTACAACTGACCCCATTTCATTGGGTTCACAACCCCTAGTGATCACAGAAAAGGAAGTGCAGGACCTATTTCACAGACAAAAGCCAGGAAAAGCTCCAGGCCCAGACAAGATAACTCCTTCTTGCTTAAAAGTCTGTGCTGACCAATTGGTCCCCATCTTCACCCATATTTTCAATAAATCACTAGAGATGTGCTATGTTCCTTCTTGCTTCAAACGCTCTACCATCATCCCAGTGCCGAAGAAGCCCACCATCAAGGAACTGAATGACTACAGACCAGTTGCTCTAACATCTGTAGTCATGAAAACCTTTGAAAGGCTAGTGCTTTCCTACCTGAAAACCATCACGAATCCGCTCTTAGACCCCTTGCAATTTGCATACCGAGCAAATAGATCAACAGATGATGCTGTTAATATGGCTCTGCACTACATCCTACAACATCTTGAGTCTCCAAAGACCTATGCAAGGGTCCTTTTTGTAGACTTTAGTTCAGCATTCAATACCATCATTCCAGACATTCTTCTAACTAAGCTAAACCAGCTACAGGTACCGGAACAGACTTGTAAGTGGATCACAAGCTTCCTAACAAACAGGAAGCAGCAGGTGAAGCTAAGCAAGATCACATCAAATACCTGTACAATTAGCACAGGGGCCCCAAGGCTGTGTGCTCTCCCACTTCTCTTCTCTCTGTATACCAATGACTGCATCTCCAATGATCCATTTGTTAAGCTACTGAAGTTCGCAGATGACACAACAGTGATTGGTCTCATTCGAGACAATGACGAATCCGCATATAGACGAGAGGTCGAACGACTAGCCTTGTGGTGCAACCAAAACAATCTGGAACTGAACACACTCAAAACCGTAGAAATGGTGGTAGACTTTAGGAAAAACCCTTCCATACTTCCACCTCTCACAATACTTGACAACACAGTATCAACAGTAGAAACCTTCAAATTTCTGGGTTCTATCATATCGCAAGATCTCAAATGGACAGCTAACATCAAAACATCATTAAAAAGGACAACAAAGAATGTTCTTTCTGCGCCAACTCAGTAAGCTCAAACTGCCCAAGGAGCTGCTGATCCAATTCTACAGAGGAATTATTGAGTCTGTCATTTGCACCTCTATAACTGTCTGGTTCGGTTCTGCAACCCAACAAGAAAAACACAGACTTCAGAGGATAATTAGAACTGCAGAAAAAATAATTGCTACCAACCTGCCTTCCATTGAGGACCTGTATACTGCACGAATCAAGAAGAGGGCCGTGAAAATATTTGCAGATCCCTCGCATCCTGGACATAAACTGTTTCAACTCCTACCCTCAAAACGACGCTATAGAGCACTGCACACCAGAACAACTAGACACAAGAACAGTTTTTTCCCGAAGGCCATCACTCTGCTAAACAAATAATTCCCTCAACACTGTCAGACTATTTACTGAATCTGCACTACTATTAATCGTTTCATAGCTCCCATCACCAATCTCCTTCCACTTATGACTGTATGACTATAACTTGTTGCTGGCAATCCTTATGATTTATATTGATATATTGATCATCAATTGTGTTGTAAATGTTGTACCTTGATGAACGTATCTTTTCTTTTATGTACACTGAGAGCATATGCACCAAGACAAATTCCTTGTGTGTCCAATCACACTTGGCCAATAAAATTCTATTCTATTCTATTCTATTCTAATAATGCGCTTCTGCAGAAGTGGTAGCCAAGCACACTGCAATGACACCAAAATGACCACAAGGCATGCAATAATACTATCCCACAAATATCTTATTGTGTTCTTACATATGTAAGTCGTGACATTGCAAGGTGACATCATCACCCATGGATGATCATTTATCCCCTTCCTCCCTTATGGATGGCCATGCTCTGCAAACAGTTTTTCAGAGGGATTGTGTAAATTGTGAGTTTTGAAAGACAGCTCAATCCATTTTTCTCCTGGAGAGCGTGGAATTAGTTTTCTTTTAAAATTCTGCCTGGTTGAGTGCTTGGTAAAGCAGAAGGCTAAAGAACCCTCAAAAAGGGTCATCTTAAACATGCTTCTGGCTGATGGGGGGGCGGAATGGGGGACCAGGAAAAAGAAATTGCAGCGCAGGAAAGTGCCTGAGAATTGGAGAGGGCGGCAACGGCAATTAAGTGCCAATTCCATTCTGTACAGATCATTTGACAGAACTGTTGGCAAAGGGCAACATATGTTGCACACCTTCACACGCTTTGAAACTGCTGATTACTAACAACCTATGGTGAAAACTACTCGTTAAAGCTGTCTCATGCTGAAAGTGTTGGGAACAAAAAAAGACAACAACGTGGAGATCTGACAGGAAAAAAAAGTTGCTGGGGCATTTTTGTTCTATGATTTGATGCAAAAGGGAAGCTGGAAACGTCCAGATTTTTTTGGCTTCTTTCAGTTTATACAATATAGTCTTCTTGACATGGTCTTTCCCATCTGGAATCCTGCTGTTCTGAGATTTCCCAGTTGCCATGGCCTAAATCTCTTAATGTAACTGTTGCGAGGACAGGCATTTTCTGTTCCCATCAATTGATATTAGTGGAAATTAATGTAAAAGAGACTATGGTGTCTTATCAGGGAGACTTGGAATGTTATATTTGTGTTTACTGTTTAATACACTTGATTTGGGTTCATATAAATTTTAATCAGCTTAATGTGCCCCATCTCCATATGGGTATGCATATGGATTGTAATGCTTGGCTTTTAGATTGTAATATTAAGCCTTTTGAAGAGGCAAAGTACAAATAAGCAAATCTGAGTAACTCTGCCATGAAAACAGGCAGCATTTATTCCCATCTTTCTGAATCTCAAAATATGATTTGCCTTGCAAGAGAAATATCTTTGTTCAATATCTCACATTTATAATGGGACCTTTTTGCTAATTGGTCCAGAAAGTAGTCCAGTTTGTGAGATCAAAGAAATGCAAAAAATAAACTAACAGTGAGTGAAAACTGGGATAATAATTTTGAAAAAAAATAATTATATACTATTTCTGCAGGACAAGTGATTTAGTCTCCAATTTTCTTTCCAGAAAGTGAAATATGAATGTATCTTTTACAACACATCAAATAAAGCAGTCTGAAGCTTTTTCTAGCTCATCTATTTTTTTCCACTATTTTTGAAAAATATATTTTTTAACCTGGTTTGATTGGATAGTTCAAACTTATTGGAGCTGGAGTAGTTGGATATGTTTGTAGCTCTGTATTTGCAAAAACATGTTAAGTTCACTACTTGTCTTCCCGCTTCATTCAGGAAATAAGCAGTGTTAGGCTCATGAGTTTTCATCTCCTTGCAACACCTGAATCACTTTTCAGCCAAATCCAAGCTCACGGTTATCCAACCTATTGACCTGCCTAAACTGCACCAAGTAAAAAGGAATTGTCTTGGGCTGCATATAAAATATATAACACAGTTAATGTATATAAATAACAAACTTCCTTTAGAACAGAGATGTCAAACTCACGTCGTCACAGTGTCATCACGTGACATATCTGACTTTCCCTCCTCGCTAAACTGGGCATGGGCGTGGCTAGCACATGATGCATCCAGACTGCAGGCCATGAGTTTGACAGCCCTGCTTTAGAACATAGAGCCATGATGGCAAACCTATGGCACACATACCAGAGGTGTCACACAGAGCCCTCTCTGTTGTCAAACGCGCCGTCACTCTAGGTCAGATCTCCATGGCGTTTCTTTCATGAGCTTCTGCAAATGATGAAACAGATGCTCATGAAAGAAAAATATCTTATCTCTTGCTGCAGTGTCGGTGTTGGGATGCCCTGCCTCCTGCCGGCCAGCTGGTCTTTAGGTCTCTGCTGCGCATGTGCACACACCTGCACATGCGCATACCCATCTGCGCATATCTGCGCATGCGCACATCCACGCACATTCATGCATGTCCACAGATGTGCTCGCATGTCCGTGTTTGCATGCACCTTTCAGTTTGGGCATGAGTGCATGTGCAGTTTGGGTACTCAGTGTCTAAAAGGTTCACCATCACTGGCATAGAGCAAAGAATAATAGGGTTGGAAGGGGCCTTGGAGATTCTAGTCCAACATCTGCTCATGCAGGAGAGCAGATGTTATTCCAGGAGATGTCAAACTTGCGGCCCACGGGCCGGATGCGTCATGTGCTGGCCACGTCCACCCCCAGTTTAGCGAAGGGAAAAAAGTTGTGATGCATCACATGATGACAATGTGTCGTTGTGAGTTTGACACCCCTGCCCTATACCATTCTGGACAAATGGTTTTCCAGTCTCTTCTTGATAACCTCCAGGAATAGAGCACCCACAACTTCTCGATTCTTCTTGATTGTTTATGTCTGCTCTCTCTCCCTTAATTTTTAGTTTTTAAAAATTATCTTATGAGTCTGGATTACTAGTTGACCAGGGCCGAATGTGGCCCATGAGCCGCAGGTTGGACACGCCTCTTCTAGACTAACAGACTATTTCCTAGACCGTCCTGCTATTTGCTAAGCATGTTCATAAAATATTAGCAGACCTATTGCTTGTTTGTAACAGCAAAAGGTGGCAGCAATACGGCTACCCATATATTTTTCCAAGATTCAGGACCAACTTGCATGGATCTGTTATGGTGTGTGCTGAAGGATGCTGCGATGAGCAAAGTCATGGTTAATAATGTGATTGTTGGGAAATCACAATCACCATTTCCGTTACTGTGGAAATTCACACAATGTACCTCATATCTGCCTATAGGACATTCACCATGTATATGATCTGACCAGCATTACTGATGAGTGGGCAGCCTTTAAAACTGATTAAGTGATCCGAGTGTTGATTTCCAAAAGTCAGCTTTTAAGTATATTGGGAAGAAAACAAGTTGTCTTGTTTGAATGCCCCAAACTCAAAAATAAACTGCTATAAGATTATTTTAAATCTTAAGAAGCTTATTCGATCAACAATCATCCACAGCATAGATACTAAAAATAAAAAAGGTGTTATAGAGTTTACCAAGGCTGAAAGCCTTATTTCCCAATATGGATTATAACTATTGCAGACGGGGAGAAGATTAGATGTTCCTAATCTGAATTCAGGCACCTGCTCTTGCAATTTGCTTTTAAAAGGCTAATTGCACAATGGCAAATTGCATGATTAGCATCTATGTTTGCTTTTAGTTGCTGGCTAGAGGTGAAAGAAATTAGTTATCTCTGAAGTGGCTCTGGGATGTGTTTTGATAACAGGACAAAATCATAATCAGTTCTTTAAGGTTGTTATGACACATTTAAGAAGGCCATAGATGAAATTAGCATGTTCTGCAAATGTCATAACATAATCAACCTGAGGATTATGGAAGGATTCATTTAGCCTCAAGAATTCAGTGATTATTTGGGTTAAGTTGATCTCCAATCCCATCTCTGATCCCATTCCTACTTGCATTGATAAAAAAGGAAGAGTCATAGATATGAAGTAAGTTCTAGAGTTAACCCTCAAAATGTGAGTTGCCATATATTTTTTCATTGTACTTTTCATTGTGAAAGTAGACAATATCTCCTCTTCCAATCTTGCTTATGAGGCACCAAACTCAATATTGTCACTATGGATTTTTCACTAAAATTTGTTTTTCTTGTCTTAAAAACAATTTGAATTGACTCAGGACCAACTGTGAGGCCATCCAGATGGAATGGGACAATCTGCCATGGCCAACTCACCCTGGCTGACTTGCCCTGGTTGTCTCACTATGTCCGACTTGCCCCGGCCAAATATCCTTGGTTAACTCGCCTTGGCTGTCTTGCCATGGCCAACCGCAGGACAGTTCAATGCGGGATAACTCAAGAGAGGGACAAGTAGAATTGCAGCTCACCCAGCATTGAGAACTTCTAGCTTGAAAAGGTTCAAATCTAAAGCAAGATAAGGCCCACTGCAATTCAATTGCCCCTCCATTGAATTATTTTGCATTGAATTGTCCCATGGTGAGAGTTGTCCCACAATGCGTTGGCTGGGGTGAGAGGGCCAGGGCGAGTCAGTCACTGCGAATTGTCTGGATTACCATCCAGATTGGCTGCTATCCATTTGAGTGGTGCATCTCATTTACCCTGAGATCGCAACAAACGGGGGATGACATAAAACAGCAATTGCTTACTAACTATTTGATTTCCCAGGTCCAGCAACTGCATGTGTTTTTAAAATTTCTATTAGGTTGAAGTGTTTTATTTTGATAGGTTAAGGGCCAATTAAGGTTTTAAAATTTTCCATGAATCATGGTTTAGTTTACGTTCTGGTCATTAGTCCATGTACTTTTCTGTACTTGAAGTCAGCTTTTACTCGTATATTATGCTGTTGCCCACAATGCCACAAGCCAGGGAAAGGAAAAACTCTAGACATCATAGTGCCGAAAGGATAAACAGTTAATTGCATAGAATATGTCTTAAATTTTTCTCTTCCTGTTGTGTGCTTAACAAAAAGGAGAGAGTTCAGATTGCATTGTGCTGCAAGTGAAGGTTCTTACTTAGTTTAAGGGATTTATCCAGGCAATCCTGGGGACTGCCTGGATAAGTCTCTGCAGTTTTCCTGGAGAGATTTCAGAAGTGGTTTGCCACTAACTGTTTACCAGGACTCAGAGACTGTGACTGGCCCAAGACCACCCTGCTGATTTTGTGTCTAAGACAAAATTAGAATTCAAGGGCCTCCTGGTTTCTAGCCTGGTACTTTAACCACTAGTCAAGCTTTCTTAATCCAGGATTACTAGTAAGGTCCCTTAATCCAGGATTCCATGTAAACGAGTATCCAAAAAGTAGTTTTTATTGATGACATGTTACTCATGCATCTGAAAGGGAAGACTCAATACCTCATTATGAGGGCTGCAATCAGGCCAGGAGTCAACACGGACTTGAAGGCACAAAAAGTAAAATCACTATGGAGCCCCTGGCTAGATCCAAATATCTTATAGCTTGGAGTAGGATTTTATGAGTTGATGATGCTACTGTTAAGTGTGTGTGATCCAAAACTGTCCTTGTTGTTTGCAACTACTTTTTTACAAAACATGATTACCCATCTAACATATGTAGATTCTGGAATGACCATTCATTCATTTTATTTTATTTTATTTATTTATTTTATTTATTTATTTTGTCACGACAATATATATAAATATCATACAAAAAAGATTATATAGTATATAAACATATATATGAGTAAATATTAGGAGGAATAAGCATATATATAGAAGAAAAAGAAAAATAATAGGACAGGAACGGTAGGCACGTTTGTGCTCTTATGCCCTTATGGTCTTCTTAGGAATGGGGTGAGATGAATATTAGAAAGTTTTTGGTTAAACCTTTTGGGATTATGGGAGTCAGGTAAAGTATTCCAAGCACTGATGATTCTGTTACAGAAGTCATATTTTCTGCAATCTAGATTAAAGCGGTTAACATTAAGTTTAAATCTATTGGTTGCTCTTGTATTATTGCAATTAAAGCTGAAGTAGTCTTTAACAGGAAGGACATTACAATAGATGATTCTATGAGTTAAACTTAGGTCTTGTCGAAGGCGACTGAGTTCCAAGTTTTCTAAGCCAAGGATTTCAAATCTGGTGGGATAAGGTATTTTGTTGTTTTCAGAGGAATGAAGAACTCTTCTTGTAAAATATTTCTGGACATGTTCAATTGTATTGGTGTCAGAAATGTGGTGAGGGTTCCAGACAGGCGAGCTGTATTCTAGAATTGGTCTAGCAAATGTTTTATATGCTCTGGTTAGTAGTGTAGTGTTTGTGCCAGAGGTGTTAATAGTTAACAAACTGTTAAGAGCAGGACTCTTAAATATCATTTGAAAAAGTACTAGACCAGGGGTTCTCTTATCCAGCAACATGAAAAATAGTTGCATCAAGTTTGTTGGAAAAAGTTGTAGGCTAGGGCATTTCTCTGTTTTATTTTTTGTGTCTTTGAGCTCATCTCTACTCCTGGTGCTTGCGAAAGGATCTTGTCAGCTGTAAAGCTTCTGGCAGATGGCTAAACCTGGCATTCTAGCCATCTGTCTAAACTTGCCTTCTCCCCCAGACTCAGCCTGTTGATGGGGGAACAATTGGTGGATACTCTTCCTGCTGGTAGCAAAGTCCACCAATCAATGCACTTTAACTTGCTTCAATAAATGGTTATGACAATTCTCTGCCTCCTTTCTTAGTCAGAGTAGAGATTGGTTGTGAAGAGAAGATAAATTTAACCTAGTATACTCTCTTCTGCTTCAAAATTGGATTAACTGGCTATCTAGATGTGCCCTGAAACAATACATTAAAAAGGTCTCATGCAAATGAGGAAAATGATCCTAATCATGCCACAAAGGTTTCTATTATCTCTCCTCTGGAGAAGGAAAAGAAAAAGGAAGTTGGGAAGGAAATGATAAGTTCCTGGCATGCTTTGTAGTAACAGACACAATTGTTCTGTGTAATATATTGCTAGTACACAAAGTAATACTAGTTAACTAGGAGACAGGATGGGCAAGCCATGCATATCTTGAGAATGCAACCTTTAGTTCTCTTGACATGGACATATAGCAGACAGACATAGGAACTGCAGCATGGTTTTCTAGGTCATCACCTGCATAATATTATTTGCTCTTCGTACATAGCACCAAATGGTTTTTGCCCTTCCATATGCTGATTAAAAATTTGCCCTCTACTTACCCAAAGAAGAAAAATGATTTAAGGGAAATGATTATGTCAGTGTACATTATTCATGCATGGGTCGGAGAAATCAATAGTTGTTTAAATTATACATATGCATGTTTGTTGCCATGAATACAGCAACAGTCTGTTGTAAACTCAGAGATCAGGCCCTTGCATCTGGCTAGTGCTGTTCTACAGTGAAGAGTTTCATATAAGTTACATGTCATTTTTAACAGGGGGACATCTAGCTATATAGGTTCAATATAATGTCTCTGGGAACATGTAATGCCTAATACTTCCTGATAATTTAGTGGCAGTGTTTTTACTGTTAATATATTTCCTTAGTTCAAGGGAGATTGTTAAAGGGACCTGCTTTCTACCAGCTAAGTGTGTTTTCTATCCAAATTCTAGATCCCTTTCCTTCAGAGCAGGTCCTTAGATTTCAACATGCAGAGCCAATGTAGATGTCAGCTGTGTACACGATATCTTCTGGAAAGCCTTTGTGAAGTCTATAATTGATCAGTGGTGTCATGTACTGAACCAAATACAGACTGACTTTTTGACATTTGATTGGGACTCAAGCCAAGCGCTAAACCAATTCAGGATTTCAGAAAAATAAGAGAGATTTTGACAGTGTTACAGCATGGATACCAATTTTTGAGCAGTTTCTTTTTGGCATTTCAGCAGGATGAGTCAGGCAGCCAATTTGGAAGAAGTGAGTGAATCCAATTTTCAAAACTCTGCTCCCGCTCCCTTTTTTTGTATGAGGCAAAAATTCAAATCCCAGAATATCTGGACGTCATTCAACAGGAATAGATGTTCTAAAAATATAACTGGGTGAAGCAGTCTTATAATGGAAAAAGAGACATAATCATTGCAGAGTCCTTACCTGTGGTCAGCTTTCCTGGCAGCTAAACTTAGATAACTTTTTTTTTTGACCAGGATAGGAGGAAACATTAGATGATGACATCTAAACATGATCTTATTTGTATTGCAGTTTTTATAATTGAATTAAAGCTTGTTTAGTTATACCGAATGATTCCACTGTGCTAAGGATGATAGCAGCGGCAGGGTCTTTTTGCAATCTAAAATGTAGTTCTGGCTCCAAATCGAACCACTTAAAAGCGTTTCCGGAATAGTGTACAGGTCTGTTCATTAGCCAGAGCTGTTGTCATCTCAATACCTAGAAAATTTATAGTAAGGGGAAACATGGGGTCTTGGATTACAAGGCTGCCATGTCACATGGAAGCTGCTTGTGGGTATGTATGTGTTAGATAAGGTGACCTTTTATTTCCTCTTTTGTCCAAAGTGCAAAGTTCAGGGTTAATTATGTTTCAGAAGTGAAATGACATCTACAGGGTCTGATAGTTGCATTGTAGAGGTTAGAACAGGGATGTCAAACTCAATTTCATTGAGGGCTGCATCAGGGTTGTGTTTGACCTCAGGGGGCTGGGGTGGACGTGGCCAGCTTGATGTCACTCGTGTCATGGGGATGCCTGTGGTGGCCAGAGTGCTTTGCCAGCAAAAACAGGCTATCGAGCTGGGAGCTCCATTTTCGCTGGCAGAGGATTGCTAAAAAATTTCAATTTTTTAAAAAAGCAAGGCAGTTGTTAAATGACTCACTTATTTATTCAAGCGGGACTGGACTGATTTTTTAGACTTTTTAAATTTCTAAATTTTAATTTTAAATTTTTAAATCTTCTGTAATTTTATATGGGGTATTTTAGGTTTGTCAATTTGACGGTTTTAATTCGGCCACCATTGAATAAGTTTTTTAAATTGATTTTTAACTTTGTATATTTATTGCTTTTTATCTTGGCTGTACACCGCCCTGAGTCCTTCGGGAGAAGGGCGGTATAAAAATTTAATAAATAAATAAATAAATAAATAAAATAAATTTTGCAACCTTTTTTTTTTGCCACAGCTGTTAAGCAATCATCACAGTTGTTAGGTAAATCATGCAGTTGTGAATCTGGCTTCCTCCATTGATTTTATTTGTCAGAAGCCAGCGGGGAGATTAGAAATGGTGATCCTCATGATCCTGGGACAGTGCAGCTCTCCTACATACATGTAATTTGTCAAGTACCCAAATTTTGATCATGTGACCATGGGGATCTTGCAATAATCGTAAGTCATAGTCAATTTTTCAGTGCTGTTTGACTTCAAATGGTCACTAAACCAGGGGTCTCCAACCTTGCAACTTTAAACCTGGTCGACTTTGCTGGCTGGGGGATTCTGGGAGTCGAAGTCGACCAGGCTTAAAGTTGCCAAGGTTGGAGACCCCTGCATTAAACAAATGGTTGTAAGTTGTAAGTTGAGGACTACCTGTAAGGGGGACCGGCACAGATAAATTATTTAGTGCATTTTATCATCAGATGAACTGAATTGAAGCCATGAAAAATTACATATACTGCAACAAAACAGAAGGGTTTTGCTCACTACTCAATTAAATTGCCATTCATCCGCCTTTGAGTCAGCAGAAAACTATCCTGGGATAAAATTTCCTGTTTCCATTGCTAATTCCTGTCTTGCATTTTTTTTTTAGTGACTTGTTGCCAAATGGGGGCATCCTGATTTCATATACAAAAAGTGTGTTAAGCAAAGTAATTGGTTAAACCTTCTGGCTTTATTGCTCTTTCCCTTTATGAATGTCATCAAAGAGTGGGAGATTATCTGCCAATGACAGAAGTGCAGCAAGAGCAGGTGGACTGTGACATCTGAACTCTGATATCTTTGAGTGCCAGGCATCCTTGCTTTTGAGAAGCCAAGGCTAAGTGGGATAAGGAAGAGAAAAGAAAGGGATAGTTCAGGAAGAGAGCTGAATTACACCAGCATGCACAAATCCCATGAATGTACAAAACATATGGGGATCAACATAAACATGGCTTTGAAACACGGCTAGATGTCCACAGTCACTTCTTTTTGCTCTCAGAAGAATATGCTTTCAAAACAGACCACCTGTGCAGGCCTGCAGCACAGGCTACTGGACATCAATGACAAATATGTCACACCTTGTTGTGAAATACTTTGAAACTACTACCATTGATTGCTCTTGCTTAAAGGGAAACCACCAATTTTGCTCCATTAGAGCTGAGAATGATTAAAGGCTATCTCATGCATGGGCTGAAAATGAGATGAGGATGCGACAGAGTAAAGATTTTGTCAGGCAATTGTTAGAAAGAAATAGGAAGGGGCCTATGTTGCAATAAATTATAAGCAAGCAAGCCTTGCCAGGTATCTTGGATTCATATATTGTACAAATGAAAATATGTATCTCTGGATGAAAAATGCATAATGGGCATCATCAGGCTATTGATGAAACCTCATCTCAAATTAACGGATTATACTTTTTCCCAATAGCTTCATATCGGTGTTAGATAATATGGGGGAAAGGATGAGCCAAGTGGGTCTTCTAAAAGGATTATAGATTTGACTGCTAACCCATCATAAACATGAATTGCCCATTCAGAGAAGAATGGAACTGTTGTGAAGCACAGGTAGTCCTCGATTTAATGACCACAATTGAGCCCAAAATTTATGTTGATAAGTGAGAAATTTGTTAAGTGAGAAATTTGCCCCATTTTATGATTTTACTCGCCACGTTTGTTAAATGAATCACTGCAGTTGTTAAATTATTAACATGGTTGTTAAGTGAATCTGACTTTCCCATTGACTTCGTTTGTCAGAAAAGGGGATCACATGCCTTGGGGCACTGCAGACGTCATAAACAAAAACTAGTTGCCAAGAATCTGAATGTAAATCATGTGACCATGGGGATGCTCCAATGGTCATAAGTGTGAAAAATGGTCATAAACCACTTTTTTCAGTGATGTTGTAGCTTTGAACAGTCACTAAATGAACTGCTGTAAGTCGAGGACTACCTATAATGCCACTTAAAACCAAGTATGGCACAAAAGACATTTTAGGAGAGTCCTTTTGTGATGTGCTTGGCTTTCAGTATTTTTATGACTGGATTCCTACTTCTTGCTAAAACATAATCCAGTTTGTCTGGTATCATTTAAGATGTTTGTAAGACAGCTTTTGGTTTGTAAATCATGGTTTATGGTTTAGCATTGAAGTTGAAGCTATGCAACTGAGATTTATTCAACAAATCATGGTTACATAAACAATGGTTTTAATGCAATATGTAAACCTACTTCATCAATGATAGGGTGAAAGAAATTTAAAATAATCTGCCTTATTTTTTTTTTTAATAACAAACTAAGACCGATGAAAAGGTTTGATTTGGTTATTCTACAGTTCAGTGGTCGACTTTTGATTAGAAATGAACAAGTTTCTTTTTCTGCCATTTAGGAGACAACTAAAGTTTTAAAAATCATGATTTTGTTTGAGAGAGAGAGTGATAGACTTTCAATTAGGAATTGGTTTTTTTAAAAAAAAAATATTTGCCTTTACTCTTTGTATGTGCTCTTTCTTATGGGTTTGTCTATTTTTCATCTGACTTTTTCTGGTCAGTAGATTTTGCAAGTCTGCCCACTTGCTTCCTAGATTTAAAGGCGTATTTTGGTTGGTCATAATCACAATACCTTCAAGATGGTATGTTTTTCCTCCTTAAATTTGGAGGTGTTTTCTCTGTTTGTTCTTATTTTGATAGTCATTTTCATTAAAAATGTGCAGATCCTTCACAGTGATGCTATGTTTTGATCACATGTCCATGGGGACTCTGCAAGGGTCGTAAGTGTGAAAAACGGTCATAAATCACTTTTATCAGTGCTGTTGTAACTTCGAACAGACACTAAATGAACTGTTGTAAGTCGAGGATTATCTGTAATTGCTTACTGTTTTCCAAGAATTTGTGAGGATGCCTGGAGTAAAGAACTTTTAAAAGAAGTAAGTCAATTTTTTGTGAATGTTAATCTGTTACTTAGCCTACATTTCTCCTTAGAGATCATGACAGTCTGTTTGCACTTGTGTTTTAATTTTTCATCTGGGGTAACAGCAGGGTTTAAAAAGAAAACATACATACAGATATATATAGATCCATTGCAACAGTATTCCCACCCCCGCCTATTCCATTTCTTTCCTTTCCTTTCCTATTGTTCTCATTAAAGGTATACCAATGATAAAACATTTGCCTTGCACTGCTTCTTTTGGACCCATCTAAAAGCTTCTTAACGTATTAATATATTGGCTTGATTTTTAAAATTTTAATTTGCTTTTATGGGTTTTAAATTTTTGTAAATTTTATAGGGTGTTATTGTATTTTAAATTTGGCCAATCGAATAAGTTTTTAAGGGTTGTTCTTAGTATTGTATGTGCTGTTCTTTTTGTATTTTATTCTGGCTGTGCACCGCCCTGAGTCCTTCTGGAGAAGGGTGGTATACAAATTAAAATATTATTATTATTATTATTATTATTATTATTATTATTATTATTATTATTATTATTATTATTATTATTATTATTATTATTATTATTATTATTATATCACTATAAGTTCATAAAAATTATCAGTCACACTAAATTCTACATTTATAGAGTTAGCTGAAGGGCAGTTTTAATGCTGGTAGTTTCCATTTTGAGATGTCTGGATTATTATTTTCTATGTAAAAGTGCTCAGTTTTAGGCTGCTTGCTCCATTCTGTGCAAGCAGAAGCAGGCATGATGCGAAACACAAAAAGAAGACAGCTGAACTTTCTTACCAAATAAGGCTGCAGTAGCAATGTTTAAGTCAGTCTCCACCAGACAGTTTACTCCTGATTTCTATTATTGCTCCATTCAGTAGGCAGGGCAAGAGTGGAGCTGAAAAGCAATTTAATATTAAAGAGCATCTTGAATATGGGATGCTAATAAATGATGCTTTTTTGTGCTCTCTCTCTCTCTCTCTCTCTCCCCCCCCCTTTCTTGTCTACTTACTCTCTCTAGGATCAATCTACTGTACTTCATAGGGTCATTTAGAGGGGAAAAAAAGAGGAGGAGTGCTTTGTATTGTGCCTTGAACACCTGAATAAAAGGGAAGGAAGGAAGGACGGAAGGGAAGGAAGGAAGGAAGGGAGGGAGGGAGGGAGGGAGGGAGGGAGGAATTTTCTCAAATAACATAGAATTGTACAAGTTATTTCCTTTTCTAACTTTCCTTGCTGGTAGAGGGTAAAGAGGAGTTCCTCTGTTTGCTTCTCATGTTCTTTAGGGCAGGGAGAAGACAATATGTATTGCACTGGCGGTATGTACAGATGCCATAGGGGAAAAAAATCTGCTATTCGAAACATGTCTCTGTTGGAATGCTCAATAGCCAGGCTCCTTGAAAATTAAGGGGTTCTTCTGTGTGTCTCTGTGCTGGTTCAGGGGCAAGAAATTAAATAATTTTGTCATGCAAGTTCTGTGTATGTTGTATGGCAGGGGAATCAAACTCAATTTCATTGAGGGCCTCATGAGGATTGTGGTTGCCCTTGGGGGGCCGGGGTGGGCATGGTTGTGGCCGACTGAGTGGGAGTGGCCAGGGTGGGCATGGTCACCTCAATATTGCTTGCTTCAGGAGGCGGGACCGGGGTGGGCGCCAGGGCCTGATCCACCGGAGGAACCTCGCTGATCCACTTGGGCCATGAGGTGGGGCCTGGATGATGACATGGGCTTCCCAGAGCTCTGAATTGCGGGCGCCCGGCCCTTTGCCCAGATCAATATAAAGGGTTCTAGTAATCTGGATTTATAGGTAGTTTTGTAGTGGGTGCTTGGCTTCCTTTATCTCTTGAGGGTTGAAGTACATCATGGCTATGTTTGTATTTATTTATTTATTTATTTATTTTATTTATTATTCGAATTTATATACCGCCCTATCTCCCAAAGGACTCAGGGCGGTTCACAGGCATATAAAACATCAATATACAAATTAAAATAATCCTTAAAAAACTTATTCTAACGCCCAAATTATTAAAAATAGAAATATAAATATAAAATATAAATATTAAAATCAATTTAAAACCCCTCTAAATTTAAAATCTAAGCCAGTCCTGCACAGATGAATAAATGTGTCTTGAGCTCGCGACGGAAGGTTCGAAGGTCAGGAAGTTGACGGAGTCCTGGGGGGAGTTCGTTCCAGAGGGTGGGAGCCCCACAGAAGGCCCTTCCCCTGGGCGTCGCCAAACGACACTGCCTAGCTGACGGCACCCTGAGGAGTCCCTCTCTGTGAGAGCGCACGGGTCGGTGAGAGGTATCTGGTCGCAGTAGGCGGTCCCGTAGATAACCCGGCCCTATGCCATGGTGCGCTTTAAAGGTGGTCACCAAAACCTTGAAGCGCACCCGGAAGGCCACAGGTAGCCAGTGCAGCCTGCGCAGGATGGGTGTTATGCGGGAGCCACGAGGGGCTCCCTCTATCACCCGCGCAGCCGCATTCTGGACTAACTGCAGCCTCCGGATGCCCTTCAAGGGAAGCCCCATGTAGAGAGCGTTGCAGTAATCCAGGCGAGACGTCACAAGAGCGTGAGTGACCATGCATAGGGCCTCCCGGTCCAGAAAGGGGCGCAACTGGCGCACCAGGCGAACCTGGTAGAACGCTCTCCTGGAGACGGCCGTATGACACATTTATGTACTCTTATTAATTAAATTGTAATTTACTCAATAAAATTTTCTAGCTTGGGACAAGGTTCTGGGCTTAAAATGTGGTTGGCTAATTTATGATTTAGTTATTGTGCAGTCACAGACAACTTCAGATTCACTCTGATCTTTATTACTCTAGCTGGTAAATGTATTAGCCATAAATTCAGAGCAGTAATGTACATATACACTTTTTGAAATAATATATATTATTTATTACAGTTAGCCCCTACTCTTTCTCCAAGGAGTTCTAATGATGTATATATGATGTTATCTCTCTTTCCATCACACAGTTTATCTGTTTGATTTAACAATCTAGTAAGCTGGTGAAAGACTCAAGGTCACTAGGATGAATTTTAATACAAACCCAGATATATTAATGCATTATACTAAACTAATATAGCTCAGGCACATTCTCTGAACTGTGTAAAGAAGTGAACAAAAATACCAAGCCTACACCATTTCCCTTGTGCAGCAAATTTAATTTAGCTTGTGTAAATTCTATCAAATGTTGGTCTGAAATCTCTTCCCATTGTGTTGAGTTTATATGGAGTCCTGGTTGATGAGGCACATACACTTTAAACCTGCTTAGAAGTCTTTCCATCTGAATGTGCTTCTTCAGAATTACGATTAAGATGTGATAATAATAATAAGTGTGATAATTAAAATTATTAAAAATAGTGTGATAATGTAGAAATAAAGGCGGGCTCATATTTACTTCTGCCAATTCTGAACACATATGTGGATATGGACATAGACAATGGACGTGACTTTCAGGTTGAGTCTGCTCAGAATTCTGTGCCACCAACATGTGGATTAATGATTAAAGTGGCATCTTTAATCTCGCTGGCTGCTTTGGCCAATCACTGTTCTCAGCCCAATTTAGCTCACGGAGTTCTTGGGAGGATAAAATATGGTAGGGATATTAGTACATAAGCCACCATGAGCCTCTTGAAGGAAATGTGGGTTAATAAAAATGTAATAAGAAAGAAGAAACTATATTGCAAGGAAGGGGTGAGAAAAACAAGTGACTTAGAATCAAAACAGTCATACAAAGGAAGCTAAGTGAAAGTTCCTCTGAGGGATTTCAGGTGATAGGGTTGATGGCAGTGCTTCATCAAGGTGGCTTATTGAGAAGTTATTGTGCTTTGAGGAAATGCCACAGAGAACAGCTCTCTTAAAACAGCAATTTGTGAAAGGACATTGCAACTTTATTACTACCAAAGATATTGGGATTTTCAAGCCTACTTTAATACTTCTGATAGCACGAATCAATTCCCCATTCCGCAGGCAGAGAAAGGAAAAGGTTATGTCCAAGCTTTCAGTTGCTTAAATTGTAATTACTGAGGAAATCTTTTAGAGAGCATCCCTTATTTGCCTCACAAACAACTTCCTTCCTTCCTTCCTTCCTTCCTTCCTTCCTTCCTTCCTTCCTTCCTTCCTTCCTTCCCCCCTCCACATATTTTATTAATGCAGCACATATTTGTTTCTATTTGTTAAATTAGATTTTTGTATTTGTCATGGACCTGTCTTGTTTTTGGAGTATGGCCTCTAGAAATATCACTCAGACTGTGCATCTCTGAAGGAAAAAATAGACTGGAGAAGTTAAATTCAGATATTTATATTTGAAACATATAAATGTTTGAAAAAGACATTTGAAAAAGTACCATCCCCAAAGCTGCTGCTCTCCAGATGGATTGGACCATATCCCCGTAATTCTATTATCTCAGCTAAGGGGAGAGATTGTTTGTGATTATGGCCTGGGGTTGGACAGGCTGTTCTACTATGTGAAGTTTTTTTGTTTGTTTGTTAATCTTCCATAATATAGTACTCTGAACACAACTCTGCTAGGATTTTCTAAGGCATGATATCTTTATTTGGTGATCGTCAAAGCCAAAGGTCATTAATTTTAATTTTATACTTTTAGTGCTAGATAGGAAATTGTGTACCAAAGATGTGCATCAAGAAGATAAATAGATTTAACAACAAAAAAAACCCCAGCTTGAATTTGTGATGATATGCTGTGTATCCTTGTAGAGATTTGTAACACCAGTTGCTTCTAAACAGTAGCAGTGTGAAGCCTGAGATGTCTTTGGAGCTAGGGCCAGTAATGGTTGTACTCCACCCGGGTTGACTGTCAGCAGCCTGGCAGCTTGCTCTTTGCTATTAACTTTCACTATACTGGAATGATGTCATTTGTAGTCGAAAACTCTCAAAGCTTCTTGGCCAAGAAATGATTGGCAAAAACAAAGCAGATGACCTTTAACCATCATGTGGGAGTGTAGAGATGTAGAACCTCATGTCTTTCAAGCAGATCCTGATAATAATTCCTAAGCTTGGCAAAGGCTGGTTTTCTATACTGCTCAAGAATTTAGGGATACAAGTTGGGCGGGGCTTTTAAGTCCAGTGCCCTGCTCAGCCTAGGAAATCAAAGCATCCCAGACAGATGGAAGAGAAATATCTCCCAACTTTGACAGAAAGAAGACCCTGCTTGTAAAGTGCAAGGGAGTGGAGATATCCTAAGAATAAGCTGGCATATCCTCTGTTATTGTTGCAGCATGTATGTATGATTTGTGTATTCTTCCAAAAGAGAGGTAAGTTGTTCAAACATTTTTCTCATTGTTTCTATTTCCCTGCAACATAAAGATCTATCTGGGGGCTGATCTACAAGTCCTGCTTGATGTGGTACAAAATGTTCTCTTAATTGTTTCCTGAGGTCATATTGTCACAGTTTAGTCTCCATCTCCATCTCACAGGCAGCCTTCTGCTGAGGCAGACTAAGGCTGGTCTAAGGTGTAACAGCATGAATTTGTGGTTTTCCCTGCTTGTTATAACAGAAGATGTTCCATGCACGGCAGAAGATCTTTAGGGCATATGGCGGATGTATCAGCTGGGCTCCAAATGAGCCAGCAGGGTTTGCTTTGGGACTGTCTTCTCCCATCTGGCTGCTAGGATCTCTACCTTATGGCTGATTGTGTTGCTGCCTATTTTCCTTTTTTTGTAGTTTAGATTTGGAAATAAACTTTTCATGGTATCCTGGTAATCCATCATATCATTACAAATAGTCCTTGACTTATAATCATTTATTTAGAACTGTTTGAAGTTATGACCACACTGAAAAAAGTGACTTGCGACTGATCCTCACACTTACAACCATTGCAGCGTCCCCTTGGTCATATGATCAAAATTTGGGCACTTGAAAACCAGCATGTATTTCAGTCAGCTGGGACATCCCAGGGGTCACGTGGTCACCATTTGCAACCTTCCCAGCAGGCTTCCAACATGCAAAGTCAATAGGAGAAGCTGGATTCACTTAACAACCAGGGTGATTCCCCTAAAAACCATGCAAAAGGGTCATAAAATTGGGTGCGACTCACTTAACAACTGCCTCACTTAGCAGCAGAAGATCTAGTCCCAATTGTGTTTGTAAATCAAGGACTACTTGCACTGTTATAAAAAATAATGCTCTACAAGATTGATGTGTCAGCTTTCCTCAACTACATGTACTGACTTTCCTTATGGCACTTTCCTTCTGGTAGCTGGCGATTATCATATTGATTTGTTAAAAATACTGTCCTTAGGATTATCAAGAGGCTAATATTCGTAAGGCTATTGCTTTTAAAAACCATGCTTGTCAGTCCTGGCTCAGGATTAAGAGTTTGGGATGTGATGGCTCAGCAGTTAATGATGCTGAGCTTGTCAGCAAGAAAGCTGATAGCCTGGGTTCAAGATCTGAGTGCCGCGCAACAAGGTGAGCTCCCATTCCTTGTCCAGGCTCCTAGCAATTCTAAAGCATGCGATGCGAGTAGATAAATAGGTACCACTTTGTTGGGAAGGTAACAGCGCTCCATGAGCCTCAGCATATAGCCATGATGGCTTGGCTGTATGATCATGGAAATTGTCTTTGGACAACATTGGCTCCCTTGGCCAAGGAACATAAATGAGCACTGCACCATAGAGTCAGATATGACTGGACAGGGAAGCCTTTACTGTACCTTTGGTGTTCAGTATTGTGTGAAATGTGAGGCTTGCTGCAAAGGGCTTTCAGAGAGGCTCAGAACATCAAGTCTGGTGCAGGGCAGAAAAAAATCTAGGCCCTCAGCTGTACAAAAGCAACAGCCAAAAAAGATATCTGGAAATCTTACAGCCAACTGTCCGGAGCATAAGAGGGGTCTCAGATAAAGTGCCCCAATTCTGCTGAATCAAAAGTTGAACTGTTGGTGACCAGGCTTGGGCTGTGGAATTTTATGTTTCTTGTTCTTCAAAAAAGGACAGTAGCTTGAAGAAAGTGGTTTTGATGGAGGGATGCTGTGAGAAAGAGAGGAGGGGAAGAAGGAAACAGGTGTTCTGCTCCAATCACTGGCTAACCTACCTCTTCCGCTAATGTACAACCAGCTCTTTTGCTCTGTAAGAAAACCTGAAACAAACATAAAACTTCCTTTCCTGATTTGCAATCAGATGCTCTTACTTTGCTTCACTACACATACACATACACATATGTATAGACATACATGCATACATGCACACATGCATACATACACACATACTTGGGACATGTAAACTATTGCTATGCATATCCACAAAATACTTTGTCCTCCAAGAAGGTTGTAGACGTATTAGTCACTGCCTGATACATGGCGATGAGCTCAAGAGAAGCATGATAGCATGCATAACGTAATCCTAAATCCTATTTAACCTTTGAGAAATTCTTTATTATCATCACATGGTGTGGAATTGGGCACTACTCAGGTATATAGGTAAGTATGCAGGTATATGTGCATGTATATATGCCTTTGTGTCTGTGTGTGTGTGTGTGTGTGTGTGTGTGTGTGTGTGTGTACTAAGTTCTGTCAGCTTTCCAAACTATCCAAATACATTTCTCCAAAATTTATCTTTATAGTGATGGATTTGCTTCCACTGGGCTCATCCACATGAAGATGCTAATTCACCATCTTTGAGGAGTATATACAATAGAAAGTATAGGAAAAGACAAAGCACTGCCTATCTTTACTGTGCTTGAGCATAGAAATTGATAAAGTCTATGTGCCTCAAGAAAGCAATCCAGATAACTTCTAGAGCAACAGACTATGAGTCTGTCTTTATCTCTAAGTATTACCCACCAGGGGCAAAACCAACCCCCAAACACTCTCCTGAGTATGGGGTTTGCAGTTCTGCAACATCTCTTTGCATAGGGTTACTTTCAACACTATAAAGATCAGTCCTATTAGCACCATCACTAGCTATTCTTGAAGCTTTCCATTAAATGTAAATGAAAAATACGCTTTCTCAGTAGCAAGTCCAAATATACAATTTAGAGTTTGAGAGAGAATCCTGCTCTGCTGGGGTTTGAAACCCAGAGCCAATTTCAGCCAAGCAGGGTGGCAATGTTTTAGTGATTAGAGAGGGACTATGCTGGTTTAGAAGCTTATTGTAGGATGCTGGACAAATGAACAAGGGCCAGCTTTTTAGGAAAAAATTTTCTTGGATTTCAGAGTATTAGGTGTTTGAAGCCCTTCTTTGAACTAGCTTTCTGCTGGAAATGGGTAGGTTATCATACAATTCCAGGAGCCCCCAAAAGAATAAATCATTCTCAGGTAATGCATGTATGATCGCTTTGAAACTTTTGCAGTTAGCCGGATGATTAAACTGCAAATACATATCAGTTCATGATTAAGCTGCAAATACACATCATCCCATGGTTTCTTGTAAGACTGATGATAAATCCTTTTTTATTGGAGCCGTAGGATCATTCTACCAGATTCACATGACATGGCTCTAGAAAATAAATCAGGGACTCGTAATTTGCAATTGCATCATTTGCAGAGGAGAAGTCACTTGTTATGTTTGTGGCTAAATTGCATCTAAACGACAGATAGCAGGATCCTTCAGATATGCCCACTTACTCCCATTCTCTGGTTGTTCTTGTAGAAGAGACTTAACAAAGCCAAAGGTAGAAGACTGTGTTATATTAAATTCAGCACTAGGACAAGAGGCGTGTAAAGTAGTTATTGGCCCTAAACAAATCCAAGACTAGAGCAATACGCCATCGCTATCAGCCAGGTTATCCAAATTGGAACCAAATGGTTAACATAAGGTTAACGTTTTCTTCCTGCTGCTGGCACAGAATTGAAATCTTAGCAAAAATAGGGGTGTCTTTTCTTCCTTCCCACCTCTTTCATAGCCATACGTATAGGAGGGTGGATTTGGGGAGATGGGGTGGACAGTGGGGAACCCCCTTGGCTCCATTCAGAGACTGACTCTAGTCAAGGCACAGAAGTTTTGCCTTCAGCGTTTGTTTTTCTGTTTGTTTTCACCAGCCATTCTCGGCCTCTCCAACTGGCCACTCTTGAAATGGAGCTCATATTGCAGCTTTCATTATAAACTTCTACTTAGTACATGAGTATATGAGTAATAAACCAGTGCTGATTATTTCAGTCATTAAGTGCAAGAAGTGCTGAGAGGAGCTCTGATGATATTTTAATAGACTGTATACGTTATTTCCATAAATTAGTTATATTCAGTTCAAATAATGCATTCACAATATGGCCGTGGGTGGATGGGCAGGTGCCTGGTTGCAAAATGACACAGCTTGCCAAGATGGATGTGTCCAGTCACAAAACATCTATTTATTTGAAGCAAATTGATGAGATGGTTCCTTACTCGTTATTATCACTTACCTTTGCCTATTTTTTCTCCCCGAGGCAAGTGAAGTGGGCACATTTCCAAACAAAATACCCAGCAACAGTTACCTATTGTTTTTATTTCCCAAGAATGTCTTTGCAGCTTAAATAGGAACCTGGAGATGTTCTTGGAAATAAAAACATTTCTGGAAGTTGTGGTTTGACTTACAAGAGACCAGCTGCCTATTTTTAGAAAATCAAGAGTCTTAGAAAGAAAAACAGATGAGATAGAGAGCATGGTGGATGCCAAAGGAAGAGACCACAAACCCGGTGAATCCTGTGCATTTGGCTGTTTGCCTATTTTGTGTAGCAAATTAGAGAAGTTAAACTTATTCATCAATAAATATGGGCAAATAAACTCTTAATCATAGCTGAAAGAGTGCAGTGTATAAAAGTCGATCTGTTGTAAGATCTGCTATACCCAAGACTGAAATTCAACAACTCTTTCATTATATGCTGTTCGGTAAAATCATGTGTTTGTGTATATAAGATCTATTCAGTGCAAGTTGTGACTATATGGTTGTGTCAGTCTTTTAAGGTAGGCCAAGTAGAGAAATAGAGACCAGAATGATTCAAGGAACAATATTTTATTTTGTGGAATAAATTAACAGACTTTTGAAATCAGAGTTTCTCTCAGCCTCATTTTACACACAACAGAATCAGGTTAGGGATATTTTGAATTTCTCTTTCATTCATTGCACTTTCCTAGGACTGATGGTAATTTTTCTTCCCTTAGCAACTCACACATTGCTTTATCATGATTATGTCTATATTACCTTACAGGCTGATTATTTTGCAGATGAAATATCTTGTACTGGGTTGAATTGGAAATTGAGTGGATAGGATCTGACAAGATGACAGAGTCTCTTCTGAAGTCAGCTGGGAAGTTCTGAACCTGACGTGCTCCCAAGGGTTCAAGCCTCTTCCTCATCCTGTGTATCTTCTATCATCTGCTGGTTTGGGACAAGGTTTTGGGGATGCAGAAGTTGTAGGGGCTTCATCAATGGAAGTTTTTAAGAGAAGACTGCATAGTCCATTTCTTCTGAAATGGTATAGGTTCTCCTGCTTGAGCAAGTGGTTGTACTAGAAGACTTCCAAGGTCCCTTTCAGCTCTATTCTGATTGAAATTAATTATCTGAGAAAAATTGTAATTTCCTTCTTGAGAATTGGAACTTGTGGAAACATTTTATGAATTCAGTAATATAACTATTGCATGTGCTATCTTTAGAATTTTAATTATAGGGTCTAAATTTTTGAAGAACAGCAAGATGTGTAAAATAGAAAGATATAATGGATCTTAAACTTAAATTTTTAATTTGATTTTTTTTGTGTGGGGAATATACCAACTAAATAGGATATTTGTGTAATTACAGGTGGTCATCGACTTATGAGCACAATCAAGGCCAAAATTTATGTTGTTAACTGAGACATTTATTAAGTAGTGAATATTGACCCATTTTATGACCATTCTTGCCACAGTTATTAAGTTAATCACTGAAATTGATAAGTTAGTAACCTGGATGTTAAGTGAATCTGGCTTCCCCATTGATTTTGCTTGTCAGAAGATTGCAAAAGGTGATCACATGACCCAGGGGCACAGCAGTGGTCCTAAGTATGAACCAAGCATCTGAATTTTGTTCACATGATCATCGGTATGCTATAAAGGTCATAACTGTGAAAAAATGGTTATAAGTTACTTTTTTCAGTGCTGTTGTAACTTTGAAAGGTAACTTGAGGACTATCTGTACTTATTTGGGATGGAAATATATGTTTTGAACCAGTACTGAATGGCTTACCTTAACTCCTGTTCCCATTAGTAGTCCTATTTGAAAATATGTTCGAAATTTTTACAATAGTCTCCGCTCAACAGAATACTAGGTTTTTTCCATTAGGGAAGGGAAACTGACTAACCTCTATCATGGCATCTTGATATCTCATTTTAGAAACACATTTGCATTTGACATTTTGATCCTAAGGAACTGGATATATCATAATCTCTCTAATAGTAATACTGCGATTCAGGCTCCCATTAATGGTACAGTAATAACCCAAAATTCTTTTTACCATTCTTTACAGCCAGATTCTCTCTCTCTCTCTCTCTCTCACACGCACACACACACACACACAAACAAACAAACAAACGCACGCACACATATGGATAGATAGATATAGATATACTGTAGATATAGTTAGATATATTATCTATCTATCTATCTATCTATCTATCTATCTATCTATCTATCTATCTATCTATCTATCTATCTATCTATCTATCTAGGCATCTATCTATCTATCTATCTATCTATCTATCTATCTATCTATCTATCTATCTATCTATCTATCTATCTATCTATCTATCTATCTATCTATCTATCTATCTATCTAGGCATCTCCCTATTTTAGATTTAATTTTCCTTTATATTACTTATCTAGTTTTACAGTAAAAGTTGATTGTTTGACTTCAAGATGCTTTTATTCAAGCTTCGCTTTTGATTTTGCACATGGAAAGCCAGTACCAAATCCCAAAGATATAATCTTCGATCGCCCAGGAAGATTTGCTTCATCTTTGCTTTAAGTAGCAATTTCCTTTTATAAAAAGTCTTTCGGAACCAGCTGTTTGAGGCTTCTACTGAAATGCAAGTATGTTGAAATGGATTTCTTCCAAACTCATGGAGTCTCTCTCTTTCATCTCTGTTTTGCTTTTCAGAAAACAACATGAAAAGAATGATGAAGATTCTCACTTTAATTTTATGGGATAAAATTAGAGAACAAATAACTTTTGTGTTTGACTACAGACGTTCCTCCTTAAAATGTGCTTGAACTTTCTGCCAAGGGTATATTGTTAAAGTACAGTGTGGCATTTTAAGAGTTTTTGGGTTTGCCATGAAAGATGGGTACTGCATACTTTCATTGTTTTGTACAATACTTGTCTTCTTTATATTCCATACATCAATTGACAGAGGATTTAAAACAAGAACATATACTGTCTGTAAATGTAATCTGTTTTTTTAAAATTTGAATTTATATCCCACCCTTCTCCGAAGACTCAGGGTGGCTTACATTGTGTTAAGCAATAGTCTCATCCATTTGTATATTATATACAAAGTCAACTTTTATTGCCCCCAACAATCTGGGTCCTCATTTTACCTACCTTATAAAGGATGGAAGGCTGAGTCAACCTTGGGCCTGGTGGGACTTGAACTTGCAGTAATTGCAAGCAGCTGTGTTAATAACAGACTGCATTAGTCTGTTGAGCCACCAGAGGCCCTGTTAACAATCAACCAATGATACAATTAGTCCTTGACTTATGACCATTTTTTAAAGCAGCTGTTTAAAGTTATGGCAAAAGCAATTTATGACCAATCCCTACACTTACGACTGTTGCAGCATCCCGGGACACATGATTGTGATCTGGGTGCTTAGCAATTGGGTCACATTTACAACAGTTGTAGCATCCCTGTGACACTTGATTGTAATTTGTGACCCTCCTGGCAAGATTCTGACAATCAAAGATAATGGGGAAGCTGGCAGGTAAAGTCCCACGTCACAATCATATAATGTCTCGCATAATGACCCCGATTTGTCTAATGACCTCAACAAAAGGTTTGTAAATTTGGGTGAAGTCACATGATGACTTAACTACTACACCTCTCAATGGCAAATTTTTCCAGTTCCATGTTTTGTATTATAAAAAGTAGAAGAGCTATTAATTAAAATAAGTATGAATAGATTTTGATCATGGTAGAAAACCAGGAACTTTAAACATAGTAATTACTTAGAATTCAGTAGTTCAATGGTAATTTCTGCTTGGGGCAATAGTTTTTCCCCCCCCAACCATGCACAGAGATTAATCCCCCCTTTTAATATATGATGTGGGACTATATATATAAATTTATAATTAATTATATATAAATGTGGAAAAGAGTACTGTAGATTTCTAAGTGGGGAATTGCCAACGTTTATTTCTCTACTTGCTACTTTTTAATACTTAGTTTCTGTCTTCTGGTCTTGATTTTCTATTTCATCTTCACTTCTTAATTAAAGGTTTTGCACACTGTGATAAGACATAGTTTGCATGACCATAGTTAATTGAAAAAAAGCACAGCAGGCTGTGATTGTATCACTCACTCAGCTGTAAACCATGCTTTACAATCTACTATGGATGAGTTCATATAATGTGCTACACTAAAACAAAGTAAACTAAATTATGTCTTACTGCAATGTGTGAACCTAGCTAATTATGATGCAACAAACACTACAAAAAACCCATAGTTGAAACATATTTTATTTATTCTAATAAACCACATATATCAAGTTAAAAGCAAAAAAAATATGCTTGCACTGCACATTTTAATTATTTTAAGAGTTAGCAGTAGAATTGCAATTTATTTTCAAAACTGAGCTACACTACTCCGGCTTGAATCTGTGTCTGTAGCAGGAAAGCAGCTTGTTAGTAAAAGATTTGAATTGATCTGGGTAACACAAAGTAGTGAAAAGTATTCCTATTTATGTAGATATAAAAAGTATATTCTCAACTAATTCCCTTTTCATTATATGATTTGTTCCAGAAATGAATGTTTTCCACATGAGTAAAAATTAGATTTTCAGAACTCCAATGAACATTCTGAAAAGTTCTTAAGATCAAGTGTCAGTTCTACAACTTGCATTTTGAGCAAAATCGGAATATGATCAAATCTGCTAACATAAACTAAATTTAAAAAATTAATCTCTTCTTCTTTTGGCAATAAGAGTGGCTTGCAAAATATCTATAACCTGGCAACCCCTGAGTTTCAGGTTTATTATCTAGATATAGAAAGAAATTGATGGGAAAAAACCAGGTGTGTGTGTGTGTATGTTGTGTGTAGCAAACTAGGCACTAGATCTTAATAACATTCTTGTAATGGCCAACAGAAATGAATTCAAGGACAAGAAAAACCAAACATTGTTGATGGCCTGTAAACTGAACTGATAGCCTCAATCTGCCATAGGCTAATGGAATGGCTGCTCCTTAAGTGATGGCTGTGTGTGTGCTGTCAGAGGAAAACATTGCTTTCCACATCTGCTGTTGCAACCTGGTGGAACATTGGTTTGAAGGTATACTTCCAACATGGCCACTGTAGACTCTGGTTAGGCAAATAAGTCACTCTGCCTATACCATGTGGGGATTTCATTTATAATTGGTCTCCAAACAACATCCAGAACAGACTTAAGAAGGGAATCCAGGTGCTCTTTTGATGGATGAAGGATTTTGGATGGCAGGCAAGTCCATCTCTCTTCTCTCAAAGCTCTTGTAAAGGCATACCTAAAATAGCAGTGCTGAGTCCGGTTGAATGTCTGTGGCTTTGGCTGAACAATAAGTTGCAGCTGGAATTTGCAAACTGAATGACCCCATATCATTCCTTTTTCAAAAAAGATGCTTCTGTTTAGAGAACCAGTCAGTCAACCCAGTTCAGTGAAGAATGATGTTAATGTATGTTTATTTTTTAAAAAATGAGAGAAAAAACATTGAGATAACCCTGGTATAATATGAAATATGGCAAAAATATGTACAATATACGTGTCATGTGTTTTGCATATTTTTGTGAAGGGGAAGATCGTACATTTATCTCTAATGAGATGTATGATTTAACACACATTTGGAATTTAGACATTTTGCTGTAAAGTTGATGTTGAAATACTCCCTTTTAAAGTTACTATTCCGAGTCTAGTAGCATAAATAAATTGGGCATCCACTTTCTATTACATCTTGTAGGAGAAACAAACACAAGATAAGAGCTGAAGTGGTGATTTCCCATATCCTTCAAAAGATTGTTCTGAATTATTCTTCAAATTAAATTATCCAGTGCCCTGTCTCTGCAGTGTTGAGCTGGTACAAATGGAACACTTCAGTGAATCTAATAAATGTAGTAATGAAGATGTTTGGCTGAAAAGTGATGCCTTTTCCTTGTGCCCTTTCCCAAGGCAAAAAAGCTTTTTCAGTGCTCACCACTATGTTATATATATAAACAGTGTATTTGTTATTTTGGAGGTGAATTATGAAAATTACAGTGCAAGGATGTTTACTCTGTACTGTTCAATGTGTTAGTTGTTGCCTGAGAATACAGCTTGCAGGCAGACTCATCTCTCCACTTAGAATAGTCTATACAGTCCTGGAGTCTATTAGAAAGAAGAAAGTCAGCATTACAAGATAAATAAGGAAAAGTAAAATGCTGTGCTTTGTGAATTACTTACTCCTTACTACCTAGTGTCTTCTGTAGTCTTGCAACTGCTTAATGCTCAGTCTAAGGCCAATATCAAGACTCACTATCATTAAGCACTTGCTGATGCTTACTACTAGGACTGGCACTAGCAGAGAATTTCTTGAGATTATTCCTGTTTCTAGTTCTGCTCTTTTCAAGCAGGCAAAGTCAGGGAGGAGTCGCTGCCATTGTTGCCCTCTCACATGTATGGGTGTGGTTTAGGCGTCTGAAGGAGGGGTAGACAGTGATCAGTAGTACAAGTGATGAAGATTTGTTGGAATCTCTCAAGAAAATAATTCTGTAGAACTGAGGCTTCCATTCCTGGGGATTGTTGTATGAAGACATGAGTATTTTTATGATAGATGTACTGGCCAGTCTGCTCCCCTCCCATTCTGTAGGTTGACTGGGCAGCTAATCATCTGATTAAATGATCTGTGATAAATCACCTTGATTAAAGGTGGCTTCTTTCCCTCATTCTAAGTCAAGTGTACTGAACGACTGGTGGAACAGAAATCTTTAATGTCTTAATCTGTTGAAGGACTTGGTCTTTTGCAAAATTGATAAACTATATAGTTCATTTGGGGCAGCGGGAGGGAAGAGATATTTGTTTTGTTTCCTGTTTCCATCTTAAAGTGTGATGAGAAAATAAAATTAATAAAATTCAATTTTCAACCAAAATTAGGACTGAAACTTCCATCGCTAAGCAAGGTAAGTGGCTAAGTGAGTCATGCTTAATTTCATGACCATTTTTGTCACAGTTGTTAGGTGAATCATGTATGTGTTAGCCAAATCCAGCTTCCCCATTGACTTTGCTTATCAAAAGCTGGCTGGGAAGGTTCCAAATGGCAATGACATGACCCCAGTACACTACAACCACTGTAGTAAATACACACTGGTCGCAAAGTGACCAAATCATGATCACATGACAATGGGGATGCTGCAACAGTTGTAAGTGCAAGAATTGGTTATAAGTAACTTTTTTCAGTACCATCATAACTGCAAATGGTCATAAATGATAAGGACTAGCTGTATGGAGAAATTCTTTCACATTATCCTACCTCTTTCAAGAATAAGATAGAGAAATGGAATAGAAAAGACCAGTTTTTTATTTGGTTAGTTCTTATTTATTTATTTATTCATAGTATTTCACAGAACCTCTTTTATAATGTATTAGTAAGGCAGCTTTTCCCAGATCTTTTCTATAAGATTCATACTACAGAATTATACTTTATGGAAAAGAGAAATTTACGTTAAAAGCATAATCCAGAACTCTGATCATTGACTCCAAGATTTGATGAAACACTCATATGCACACACACTAATACTTTTAATAGCATACAGCTGAAAATAGAAAATTGTTTCCAATTACTTTGTATCTTATTTTTTTCTTAATTAGCACTAGAGAAATGTCAGTCATATTAAGCAACAATTACCGATAATGCTTTAAAGATGGGAGTCACTGCAAGTTTCCTAAGCTTTTCTTCCAATGGTATCACATTGAAAGCATGCAGAATTATTCAGTTGTTGTTATAGTCATGTTTCTTGGTTTATTATTTCTGTGTTGGTTGATTTCTGACTGTGAGATCTGATTTTTTTCCATTCTGTTACTCAAGTTTTGTTCAATAAACTGAGTTATTTGGGCTATGCTGCATTAATATAAAACTGATGTTAAAAGTTAGACACGGTCTATCTTATGAAGGTGAGTGAAAGGATGGAGCTGCATTGTGCGCTATGCTTCGCTTTCCAACCATGAAATGGAGTCGGGTTTTAGAGTCCAATGTAAATAAGGAGATCACTAGAGAACGTCAACCTTAATAAATTCCAGCTCTCCAGGTTCAAATTAATTACATCCCAGAGTGCTGAAAGAATTTGTGGACATTTATGTGACAGCCATTGTCTGTAATCTTGAAGAAATGTTAAAGAATGGGTGGAGTGCCAGGAGACTGCAGACTGCCAGATGTTCCTATATTTTAAAAAAACAGGTAGATTTTTTCCCCAAAAAACCTATATTTTAGCTATCACAGGAAAGGCATTTAGAGCGGACAGTTGAGTTGTCTTGCAGTGAGTTCAGTTAGATGCCACTGAGGTAGGTTGGACTCCAATGGAGGCATTTCCTTGTTCAGTACCTTATTCATTATGGTCCTCTTCTCTCCCCTGAACCTTCCTAAACAATAATACTGAACAAACATGCCTTTGTCAAAATTAAATCAAACCATGCAAAAGCATATGTGTACTTTGTTGTAGCTGCCCAGATAGGTTATAAATATTGTAAAATAAATAAACAAACATCTAGGCACAATATGTTACGATTATAGCAAAGAATTTGATAGCATTTCCCATGATTCACTTGTTTATATATCAATATATATATATAATATAATATAACAACAGAGTTGGAAGGGACCTTGGAGGCCTTCTAGTCCAACCCCCTGCCCAGGCAGGAAACCCTACACCATCTCAGTCAGATGGTTATCCAACATTTTCTTAAAAATTTCCAGTGTTGGAGCATTCACAACTTCTGCAGGCAAGTCGTTCCACTTATTAATTGTTCTAACTGTCAGGAAATTTCTCCTTAGTTCTAAGTTGCTTCTTTCCTTGATCAGTTTCCACCCATTGCTTCTTGTTCTACCCTCAGGTGCTTTGGAGAACAGCCCGACTCCCTCTTCTTTGTGGCAACCCCTGAGATATTGGAACACTGCTATCATGTCTCCCCTAGTCCTTCTTTTTGTTAAACTAGACATACCCAGTTCCTGCAACCGTTCTTCATATGTTTTAGCCTCCAGTCCCCTAATCATCTTTGTTGCTCTTCTCTGCACTCTTTCTAGAGTCTCAACATCTTTTTTACATCGTGGCGACCAAAACTGAATGCAGTATTCCAAGCGTGGCCTTACCAAGGCATTATAAAGTGGCACTAACACTTCACGTGATCTTGATTCTATCCCTCTGTTTATGCAGCCCAGAACTGTGTTGGTTTTTTTTAGCAGCTGCTGCACACTGCTGGCTCATATCCAAATGGTTATTCACTAGGACTCCAAGATCCCTCTTGGGTTGGGTATTGTGGGGGAGGGGGTGCAGCAGCTTGAAGGAGTGTGAACAACTGCTCATATAGCACCTGTTGACAATTGTTTAAATAAATTCCATCTTTTCCTAGGTTCACATGTTTGATTTGTGGCTATAGTAGCGACAGTGCTATGAGTGCAGCCATGTACATTTTGAATCACCTTTTTCCCTTCACTGCACAGTCCCTCTGGGACTCCTCTTTACCCTAAGGACATCTTACCTCAGACCCTATTCTGGGAAGGAGCTTTGAGCTAACAATGATTCCTTTTAACCTTATGTCCAATTCTTAATAAGGGAAAAAATCTACAAGAAGAAAAGAAGGATTTCTGCTTCTGATTACCATAAAATAGGTTATATCTATCTATCTATCTATCTATCTATCTATCTATCTATCTATCTATCTATCTATCTATCTATCTATCTATCTATCTATCTATCTATCTATCTCAGTGGTGGGTTTCAAATTTTTTTACTACCGGTTCTGTGGGTGTGGCTTGGTGGGTGTGGCAGGGGAAAGATACTGTAAAATCTTCATTCCGTCCCCAATCCAGGGGAAGGTTACTGCAAAATCCCCATTTTCTCCCAATCAACTGGGACGTGGGAGGCAGAAAATAGATGGGAGTGGGGCCAGTCAGAATTTTTACTACCGGTTCTCCGAACTACTCAAAATTTCCGCTTCCGGTTGTCCAGAACTGGTCAGAACCTACTGAAAAGTAAACTTACCTAATACATCCTCCTCCTATTTTCTGTGAGGTAAGTTGTGCTGAAAGAGAATGACTGGCTCGAAGTCACCACGCTAACTTTCATGCCTAAAATGGGACTAGAACTCACTGTCTCCTGGCTTCTAGGAGATCGTGCCTGATGCCTTAACCACTAGGTCAGACTGGCTCTCTAGTGGAAATTTATTGTGGAAATCTTCCTTCGTTACATAAAAAGGACAGAAAATGCTAGTTTCCAGCTTTAAGTGCTGCCATTACAAATATTATTGATGTTTTGTTTGGCATTACACAGTTCATTGATTCACTTTTGAGCGTGGCTATAAGTGATTCAGTGAACTAATTTTACACTTGGAGCCCAAACAGAAAAGGAGGGCTTGAGGCTTACTAGGTTGCTATGGGCAACACTGAGGCTTTGATGTGAAAGCGAAGAGCCAGAGGAGCTGAGGGTGTGGCAGCTGAGAGCCCTCTAGGGACAGAGGAGAGTTGAGGACAGGCCCTAGTGCGGTGGTGAAAGTGCCAGATATTATTTAGCCAGAGAAAAGGACAGAAGAGAGCAAATCTGTCAATAACCAGGTGAAGAAACAGTTCTGCATTTTGTTTAACATCTCATAGATGGACATAAGAAACATAGTTGGATGATTTCTGTTTTCTGTGTGTGTGTGTGTGTTGCTTCTGCCTGATGGCTGGGGATTTGGGGAGTAGAAACACTGTGCATTGGGAAAGCATCAGCTTGGTGGGGGAGGTGATTGCTAAATTGCACAGAAACATACAAGTGCTTCTGGTATTAAAATTTCTACAGGTTTTATCAGGTATTATGATTAAAAAAATGTCTGCAGGTTTTACATAGGAAAACATGCACAGGAATGCATCACATATGCTTACACGACAAAGACAATGTAACAAATGACATATGTAACAAACGATTAAGATAGGATTGTTATGATTATGTACTATTAATTCAGTGTTGACACCTAGCAACTACAAAGATAAATCTTCCCCATGATCTATCCCAAATCTGACCCTTCATGTCTTCCAACAATGCACCTATCCCTGCTGTTATACAGTCCATTTACCATATTATTGGTCATCCTCTTTGCCTTCCTTCCACTTTTTCCAGCTTTAGAGATTTCTTTAAAGAGCTATGTCTTAGTGTAATGGTGATTTGAACATGGTCCCTTGTCCCTGAAGTTAGAACTTTGGATTGATTTGTTTGGTGATGAGCCATTTATATGTTTTCTTGGCTATCAAAGATTCTCTGGACTCTTTTGCAATAACACTGCCCAAAAGCATCAATACATTTTCTTATCCTGCTTCTTCAAAGTCCAACTTTTGCTTCCCTAAAGTATCACAGGGAAACCATTGCCTGCACTGTTCTGAGCTACCTAACAATAGCTATGTCAATGGCATCTGAAAATCTTTTCCAAGGCATTAATTACAATTCTACCAAGTGCTAGTCTGTGGTGTATTTATTGACTGTTGTTCCTTTACTGTTACAGGACCAAAATTTTAAAAGGTAGAATGTTTCCAGTATTCAGTATCTTCACTGTCAATTTTAAGGTTAGTTGTTGTACTTGTAATTGATTTGGTCTTCTTTATTTTAATCATCCAATTTTTTCCACATTAATTTTCATTACTAGAGCTTGCAGGTCATTTACATTTTCCACTATCAGGGTTCTGTCATCAGTGCAATACAGATTATTGATGTCTCTTTTTCCAATTTTAAAACTGGTTATCTTGTAATCAAGTTTTCCTCAATCCAGCATTTAGATTGAATAGAAAAGGAAAGAGCATGCAGCTTTGTCTAATTCCATTACCAACCTGAAGCCAGTCTGTTTTGCCATATTTATATTCCATTCAAACTATTGTGTATAGATTTTATATGAGGACAATGAAATGATCTGGGACTTCCATTTTCCTAAGGACTTTATACAGCTTGACATGGTTGATATTATCAAAGACCTTTCTACAATCAGTGAAGCACAAATTTACTTCTTTTTGGTATTCTTTGGTTTTCTCATTTATTCAGTGTACATCAACAGTAATGTCTTTTTTTTCTTGATCTTTTTAAAAAGCAGTTTAAATATCTGGACTCACTCTTCTCATATAAGGCTCTAATCTTTGTTGCATGATCCTAACCACTATTTTGATAGTATATAAAACCTTTTCTTTTGTAGTATTGAAGACTACCTGTACACTACAGGTAGTCCTCAATTTACAACAGTTATTTAGTGACTGTTCAAAGTTACAACAGCGCCGGGAACAGTGACTTATGACCATTTTTCACACTTATGACTGCTGCAGCATCCCTATGTTCACATGACTTACATTCGGATACTTGACAACTGATTCATATTTATGATGGTTGCAGCATCCTGGAGTCATGAGATCTCCTTTTGTGTCCTTCTGACAAGGAAAGTCAATGGGGAAGCCACATTCACTAAACAGCTGTGTTACAAATTTAAGAACACCAGTGATTCAGTTAACAAATATGGTGTGAAAAGTCGTAAAATGGAACAAACTCACTTAGCAAATTTCTCACTTAACAACATAAATTTTGGGTTCAATTTTGGTTGGTTCAATTGGGATTTTTTTTAAGTTTACCAATTTTGAGATTGGGATATCCTTCTGAATTTGAAGATCTTCTGGAAAAATATCCTTGGTCTTCAATGTCTGTTTTCATCTTCAGGGTCTTTACAGATGCTGTTGTAATTCTGCTCCTTGTTTCTTCTAACAGTTCTCTAAAATCATTTCTTAAGTTCTTTGTAAGATCTTTGTCTTTCTTGGCTTTAGCTTCTCTTCACTTCTTGGCAATTTCCTCTTACCTATTCTGATAGCCAGTTTGCTTTCTTCTGTTTCTTGATCTTTGGCACCTCTTTTTACATTCTTCCTTGAATTATTTGACTTCATTCCACATTTTTTTTTGGTTCCCTATCAATACAATTCAGGACTTCAAAGAGATTCCTGATATTCTCAATGAAAATGATGGGTAGATGCTCAAGATCATATCATGGAAAATGTTATTGGCTTTGTTATTGCACTTTAGTTCAACTTAAAACTTGCACATAAGCAATTTGTGATTTCTCCTACACTCAATCCCTGGCTATGTACATATTATATATACATACAAAATATACATATCAATTGGTGTTATATTTGATATCTTCCAATTCCTTGTGCCAATAATGTAATCAGTTTGATTTCTGTATACTTCATCTAGGAATCAATGTATTTAGGTCTAATTTTGTATGTTTGAATTTTTTATTTCAAAAGCAATAATTAATAAGCCATTCTCCTGCTTTATTTCTGTTTCCTAGGCCACACAATCCAACATATTTTCCTCCTCACTTTTTCCAACTCTGACATTTCAATCTTCAACCACAAATTGCACATTTTGCTTGCATGTTCTGTTGATTTCAGGTTGAACCTGACCATGAAAGTCATCATTCTCTCTTCTGCATAATCATCATATTAAAGAGTTGTCTGTGAAATCTAATCAATCTTATTCGGTCATTGAGTGAGTTATACTCAAGTACTGTCTTTGTTACAATCCTCTTGATTATGAAAGTAATCCCATTTCTTCTTGGTTTTTCATATCCTAAATATTAAACTGGATGATCCTGCAACTGCAGATGTCCCATTCCAGTCCATTTCAGTTTACTGATGCCTAAGATGTTAACGTGTAGTTGATTCAGTCCATCTTTCACTGTGTTGAGCTCTTTCATCTTCACACTGTTTATGTTTCATGCTCCCATTCTAGTTCTGTCTTTGCAGCTTTGGATTTTCCTTTCCAGCATAGCCACATCACAAGTCTGCACATTGCAAGCCTTTAATCTAGCCATGTTGTAAATATCATTAGTACTCCAAAAGATGTTCCAGAAACTCTTTAGTACTGTGTTGAATCTGTCCAACCTGAGGGGCCCCATCATCTGGCACATATCATAAATTACTTCAGCTTGTCTATCCCTGTGGTCTTCGTCAGTGGTTTACCATTGCCTTCTCCCATGCTGTGTGGAATGATGCCTTTGCTGTTGTTGCTAACACTGTCATATGTCTCCAGCATTTTCATCTATTGCTGCTGCTTGATAGTAAGGAGTATACATATGATTGGTGTTCACTCCTGGTATTCTTTGCTCATCCCTCCCAAGAATACTTCCCACTATGGTGAGATAGCATAAGAGGACTTCAGGGAGAATTAGGCTAGGGCCGTAATGCTAAGATAGCGGAAGTGGAATGCAGAGCCATTTTTCTGGGCACATGAGCTGTTGCCCAACTCACCTGCAGCTGCGCATGCAAGCACCAACTGGTGTTTGGGCTTCCAGTGTGCATGCACACAATTCAGGGGACCCAGCTGGTCTTTGGAGCTCTCCTGCGCACATGCGCACATTTGCACATGCACACAAGAGTACTGGTGCACAGCGCATGCATGCACACACGGCGTTTGTGTGCATGCATTGCACATGCAAAAACCACATGCATGGGCATATGGTGTGATTGCGTGCACAACGCATGGTGGACCACATGTGTGAAAGTTGTGCGCATGCGCAGATGGAGTGGTTGCTCACGCAGCGCATGGGGAAGAGGTGTGTGTTAGCACAGATGGCATGCACGCACACAAGCGCATGAAGCACAGACCTGTTTGGCACTTGGTGAGTAAAAGGTTCGCCACCACTGGGCTAGGGGCAGAAATAAAATGAAAACTGGCTAAAATATGAGAAGGGAGTCAGCATACATTTTTTGTTGTATGACAGTAATGTTAGTCACTGTTTTTATGGGAAGAAAAAATGATTCTTACCACTGGATTTCCCAAGAGTCTTTGTAACTTGAATCGTTCTGGATTTGAGTCAGTTCCCACAAAAAGCTTATTGGTGACGTATGAGCCATTCTGCGTTGCTCTGCTTGGTAGTTTGAATTTATACTCAGAGAAGCACACAAGCTGTTCTGTGATAACTTTTACTTTGAAAACTGAACTTACATTGCTTGGTTCTAGAAGAAATTATGCAGTTCAAATCAGAGGCAGGACTAGTAGGAAACCCAAGTTTTAATACCTTTCTGGAAGGCTAAAAGCAGTTCTCACTTCCATTGATAGAGTGTTCCACAAGGTTGGGGCCCCAGTGGAAAAGGCTCTTCTCTTTGACCCCACCCTCCAGAATTCCTTAGAAAATGGAATCCATAGCAAGCTTCTTCTGCTGATGCAAGTCAGGTGAGCTACTCCCATTAGGGTGAGATGACTCTCCAGGACCCTAGACCCCTGTCATATAAGGCTTTAAAGATAATAACTTTGAATTGGACCTGGAAGCAAACTGGTAACCAACACTGTTCACACAACAGTAGTGTTATATGTGCCACCCTAAGGGCCCCCAGGACTGTCTACATCATTGCATTCTGCACCAGTTGTAACTTCTGAATACTCTTCCAGGGTAGCCCCCTGTATAGTGTATAGTGTGTTACAGTAATCCAACCCAGAGATGGCTAGATCATGGGCTATGGTGTCTCATGAACAAAGTAAGAGATGACTAAGTCATGAGTTGCAGTGCTTCATCATCCAGGTAAGAGCGCAATTGGTGCACAGCATGAAGTTTTGCAAGAGCCTTCTTAGACATGACTGCTATCTGTTCTTTGAGAAGGAGTCTTGAGACCAGGAGAACCCCCAGGTTGCACACATAGTCTGTTTGGGCTAGTGTAGCCCCATCCAGAACTAAAGATGATAAACCAGGGGTGAAAAGCTCCCAGTTCGGACCGGATCGCTTGATCAAGTAGCGATGGCGGCGGGTAGTTCGGAGAACCAGTAGCAAAAATCCCTACCCCCACCCATGCCCAGCTGAGCCGCATGATCATCAGAGGCTTTTTTTTTAACTTTTAAAAGCATTTTTTCTTCGACCGAAAAAAATGCTTTTAGAAGTTTTTAAAAAAAGCCTCTGATGATCGTGCAGCTCAGCTGGGATCGTCAGAACCCTTTAAAAGCATTTTAAAAATAAAGCACATTTAAAAGCACATTAAAAATGCTTTTAAAAGGCTCCTCTGGCGATCCCAGCTGAGTTGCTTGATCTCCAGAACCTTTTAAAAGCCTTTTTTAACAACCTCTTCAGCCGACCAAGTTCTTAGGATGTCCAAGTTCTTGAAGGCAGGAATGAAATGATATAAAATGAGGGGGATGGAAGTGCTGGCTGAATTCTCTAAAACACCTGAAGAAGAAGCAATGGATGGAATCTATTTAAGGAGAGAACCAACCTAGAGCTAAGAAGGAATTTCCTGAAAGTGAGAATAATTAACTAATGGAACTGCCTTCAAAAGTTGTGGATACTCAAAGGTTTTAAGACATTGGACAGACATTTGTCTGAAATGGTATAGGATCTCCTGCTTGAGCAAGGTGGTTGGACTAGAAGATCTCCAAGTCCCTTCCAACTCAGTTAATTTATTATTCTGCTTCAGGCAGGAGGAAAAACAGAACTGCTCTGGCTCTGCAAGCCAATTTAAAAACCAGTGTTCTATTTAAACATTCAGTTGAACATGTGGATGGCTCAGATTGTAGCAAAAGGGAGTTGTGCATTTCTTCTCTGCTTTCTCTGATTTCCATGAGTTCAATGATGTCTGAAGGACAGCTGTACTCACTTGCATCACTGTGAGTATAGCTTTCCATGCAGAGTCCATGCGTTATTAGCATCTTGGATCATACAGAGGACAAACAAATGTGAGAACAGCCCTCTTTCATATTTTTGGCTGAATTCATGGGAGGCAATAGGAAACAGAGCATCTGTCTATCTGTGCCATGAAGCCACCCACCTATTCAGCTAAATCGTTGACTCTAAACAAATCTTAATATCCTTAGCAGCTGAACTTGGCAGACCACAACATATAGTCTGGTCTACAGTGGCAAATTAAAATAGATGAAAATCACTCTCTCAGGGCATTTGAAAGCCACCCGCTTAGCATCTTTCCAAATAGGATACCTGCAATTGAGAGGACTGTGTCTTAGCAATTCCCACATAGTAGCTGTCCTATTTAAATCAGCTCTAAGCTTTTAATATTTGCAGCTGCAGATTTATGTTAAAAGCTACCAGGAATGACTAGACTCATAGTTCCAGCATAGCAGGTTGGACACATTAATTTATTGTCCCCTGCTTATTCTTGAACCAGTGGAATAATTTTTTCGTGCTGCCAGATTTGAATTACAATTTATACTTTTTGCTGTTTTCCTGGAGCAAGCGTGTAAAGACCAAGCATTTATTGTAATATGGAATGTGGAACATGAAGTTACAAACTGGGGACAGCATCGAGGAACACTTGAGTATGAGAACACAAGATATTATACGGACTAGAGTGGTTCTCATTGTTTTAAAGCAAATATTTGTTCTTCAGTGGACACAGAAGCATCTGAAGAAGTCCAACCCTCTAAAATAGTGAATAGGTAAAAGAACAACAGTGAACAGGCAAAACCTTACATATATGAAGTCCCTCCATCATGGAGGACTAGTATTTATAATAGATAAGTTGTCAAAATCCATTCCATGATGCTGTAAAACTATCTACTGGGTACAGGACCAAGCTCCATAGCAGAACACATTTTTGCAAATGTAAGGTCTCATGTTCAAAAAGATTCTGTTAAGTATGTCATGTGGACAGGGCCATAGTAGTTCAGAATCATATAACTTTTTTGTAGTTATAATTTTGGAGTTCAGTTGTATTTGATTCATTTCTGTTAATGTTCTGAATCCTATTGGCGAAAATGAAGTTAAACTAGACATCCTGCCAAGCTGCAGCTGCTAGTTTGCTAACAGCCAAAGACAAATGAGCAAACAGGGATTTAGGATAAAGAAAAATGAAAGTATGTTGGCTGCGGGCCACAGATCAAATATAACTATGTACTTCAGTTGAAGTTGATATTCTACTGATAACTTTGGGACAAAATTATAGAAGTACTTCAGCTTAGCTAATTTATGTAGAAAACTATCTTATTAACTATCTATCAATGTCCATTCAGCAGGACCGGTTTAAGAGGTTCCCAGCAGGTCCAACTGCATTGTGCCAAACAGTGGGGCCATCCAAAGCAGAGTGATGGGCTAAAGCAGGATATCCTTATGCGAGGCCACCGAAGCAAAAAAGCTGTAGTCTTCTTCTATTGCTCTGCTCCTGAAGAATTATTCTAATAATATATACATGCTAAGCCAGTGATAGTCAACCTGGTCGCTACCGCCCACTAGTGGGCGTTCCATCTTTCATAGTGGGCGGTAGGGGTTTTGTCCGATACTGAAGCACTTTCCTTTTTTTTAAATTTAATTGACTTTTAAAAATTTTTTCCATAGCATTATTTAAAAACATTTTCATTAGGTTTTCATAAAATTCCCCGTGACAGTTTAAATTTCTGAAAATATACTATTTGTATCACCCGCACATAAGTTTAGTTCACTTTACGTAAGTGAAACTAAATGGCGCTATAGTGCGACTGCAAACAAAAGAGCCTCGTCCCAGAATAACTTGCGCATCTCCCCCCGAACTGGTGGGTGGTTAGAAAATTTTACTACTAACAGAGTTACAAAAATGGGCGGTAGGTATAAAAAGGTTGAGTACCCCTGTGCTAAGCCATGGATTGTTTGCTGTTGATTAACTGAGTAAACTACAATTGATTGGGTTCATATAAATGCTAAGATGTACTCTGTGGTTTACAAATCATAATCGATGGATTCGTATAACGTGCTAAGCCAGACTAAAGAAACAATATTGTTATTTAGTGTATTTATAAACCAATTCACCAAGTTTATACAAACAAAGAAAAATGACATCTCATCCCAGGTTCTAAGGGAAGGGCCAGGTCTTTAAAGTCTGAAAGGATAATTTGGTCAGGACAACACAATACAAACTTCTGGGAGGTTAGCAATCCAAAAGACAGGTTACAAAGAAGATATACTTCCTGGGATTCATTAGATGACATTATTACAAGGATGGGACATGAAGGATGCTTACTCTGCCAGAGTAGAGACAGTGGAGAAAGGAAGTCCTGCAGGCAAATAGGCCTCATGCTGTGAAACACTTTACAGGATGCCTGTAGCATCCTGAATTGCAGCTAAAACTTCAACGGTAGCTAAGGCATCTAAATGTTGTACCTTGATGAACGTATCTTTTCTTTTATGTACACTGAGAGCATATGCACCAAGACAAATTCCTTGTGTGTCCAATCACACTTGGCCAATAAAAATTCTATTCTATTCTATTCTATTCTCCAAGATGGCGCCGATGAAGGCTGCCTTGATGAAATGCTCTCTAATTGTTTTTATAACTTGTTGCTGGCAATCCTTAGGATTTATATTGATATATTGACCATCAATTGTGTTGTAAATGTTGTACCTTGATGAACGTATCTTTTCTTTTATGTACACTGAGAGCATATGCACCAAGACAAATTCCTTGTGTGTCCAATCACACTTGGCCAATAAATTCTATTCTATTGTGCAGCATAGGTGACACATGAGCATTCTGAGGCATGTCTATGACTGCTGCACATGACTGGCATTCTAGATTAATTGCAGCTTCTGGGTAGTCTTCAAGGATAGCTCCATATAAACTACATTATAGTAATCCAAATTTAGATAATTGTAAACAATTGTCAGAAGGGAATCTAAATCCAGGAAAAAGTGCAATTGGTATACTTGAGAAATTTGGACAGAGGCTCTTAAGCAGAAACTGTGAATTCAGAAGACACCCAAACTGCATATTGTGCAACCTTATCCAGAATCAAAAAAGGCAGATCCCTGATATCAGAGAGCCAAAAACCGATAGCTGCTGTCTTGTCGGGATTCAGTTTAAATCTGATTGTCCCCGCCCCCCCTCTAGATCCTCATGGCCACCAAGCACTGAGGCAGAACCTTAACATCATCACTTAGTTGGCTCAGAATCAAGATGTGTAACTGAGTATCAAGAGTGTTTTGATGGTATTGGATCCCATTCCATTGGATGACCTTACCTAACAGTGTCATATGAATGTTAAACAGGAGATGTCTGACAATGTCAAATTATTTAACACCACCAACAATACTTCTACCCTTCAAAAAGACCTTGACTTTGTGTCCGATTAGTCTAAAACTTGGCAACTCCAAATCTCAACCAGCAAATGCTCAGTCTTACATATTGGAAAAAGGAACCCAAACAACAAGTACAAGCTTGATGGACATTACCTTACAGACAACCCCCACCCTGTTAAAGACCTTGGAGTTTACATATCAAATGATCTAAGTGCCAAAGCCCACTGCAACTTCATAGCAAAAGAGGCTCTAAGAGTTGTAAACCTAATTTTTCATAGCTTCTTTTCCAAAAACTCTACACTACTAACCAGAGCATACAAAACATTTGCTAGACCTATTCTTGAATACAGCTCACCTGTCTGGAACCCACACCACATCTCTGACATTAATACAATTGAACGTGTCCAGAAATATTTTACAAGAAGAGTTCTCCACTCCTCTGAAAACAACAAAATACCTTACACCACCAGACTTGAAATCCTGGGATTAGAAAACTTAGAACTCTGCCGACTTCGACAAGACCTGTTTTTAACACACAGAATCATCTATTGCAATGTCCTTCCTGTTAAAGACTACTTCAGCTTCAACCGCAATAATACAAGAGCAAACAATAGATTCAAACTTAATGTTAACCGGTTCAATCTTGATTGCAGAAAATATGATTTACTGCCTGATTCTGTGGTCTCTTCTCAAACTCCCAAAAGTTTTAACCAAAAACTGTCTACCATTGACCTCACCCCATTCCTAAGAGGACTATAAGGGGCGTGCATAAGAGCACAAAAGTACCTACCGTTCCTGTCCTAATGTTTCCTTTCATTACATCAAATTAATACAATTATTACATACTTTTGCTCATATATATGCTTATATGATATTTTGATGATTTATGTTGATGCTTGTGTATACTGTTGTGACAAAATAAAATAAAATAAAAATAAAATGTGAGAATGTCACCAAACAAGAGGTTGAAAGCTCAACTACTCTCCCTCCATCTGTCATCAACAACTAGAAATGACATGAGAAAAGAGGAAAATAACTGCAACACCATGGCCTCCCTTGCTAATACTTCAAAGAACATTTGTGTTCATGTTGCCCAAGGTATCACTCTTCTCCTCTGATCCTATGTATTCTCTTGAAAGGACTGGGATTCTGGTTCAGAAGGTGTCTTGTGTGTTGTCAGTGGAAAATAATGTGCTGCTGTAGCAGTAAACATGCCGAAGTTTGTGAATTAAAGAAGAAAGGGAGGGAAGGCTTCATAATGATGCACAATTTTTTTTATTCACACTTTTAAAGGATTTTTGTGATTTTTAACATCAAAACTTTAAAGTTTACACAATCTAATTATACTGGATTACTGTTTGCAGTTTTTGCTAGACCAAGTGAAAAAGCTGCACTTTACAACTGTTAAAATACTACAACTTGGGTTTAAAAAAATATAATTTCTTTCTTTAAAAATGCTATATTGTGATGACGTGTGATTAGATCCAGTAATACAAATGGTAGCAACTGCACAATTATTGCAGAACAAAACTTTAAAAGGCAAGAATACAAAGGCAGACAAAAATGATTTTACTTTTAGTTAATCCTTGATATTTATTAAGGTTGAGTCAGAATCCTTATCTCAAACATTCTGTACTATTTTCAGGTGCTAACGGGTTCCATTCTAAAGTTTATTTTTTCAATGGATCACGTGAATAGGATGTTCGTCTGTTGCTCTGAATTATTTTTTTTCTTTATTTTAAAATTAGAGTTACTAATTCTAGGCTAAAAAATCCATATGAACTTCATGGTAGCAAAAAGATGGAAAAAGTTATTTAGTGGTTGTCTGGGTTTTTGCAAACCAGATCTGCTAGTCCTATTTAAATTCAACACTGGAAAATTGAGCTTGATCTGATTTGGGTTCAGATATCACAGTGTAGTAAATCTTACTGACAAGAGTCATGAACATGACACCGAGGAAATGAGAAGCATCCCTTTCTGTTTTCAATTACATTCAGTGTGTAATTTTGTTCAAACTGTAACTGTTAACTATGATTCATCTGAACCAGCTAATTTATCTCTTTCAGATCCTAGTTTGTTTGGATAAATCATAATTAAAACCAATAGAACTTCTCATTCAGACTATTACATACCAGCTGCTGGCTACTTTGTTATAAGCCAAATCATGCAACAATGGTTTTTCCCATCAAATCAGGATAGGGTATTTCCCCCCTCTGGGGTTGTTTTTTTTGTGTGTATAATTTTTTCTTTTTTATTGAAGAAAAATGCTTTCAGACTTTACACAAAATGCTAGAGTCTTGTATTTGGAAGCACACTTCTGCTCCAGATGTAGCTGAAACATTCCGTGATGCATTTGTACATTGGGGAGCGTTTTTATCCTTTCTTGCAGATGTCTAATAAACATCACAATGGTATGTTAGAAGAGGATTTTTCATTCCAGATTGTCTCAATAATTATTAGTCGCACTGATCTTTTTCTCATACATAGTTCTCTTTCATTTTGTGTTCTGTATAGAAGTTTTGTTGGGGGTATTTAAAGATTTATCGAATCTGAAGTTATTTTTTTTCCCTGTCAGAGCATCGCCAGGATTTCTAAATAAGTAACTACCATAAACGAATGGGTCAGAGTTATCTAATGCTAACATACAAAGACAAGTCTCAATCCCTTTTGTGCTCATAGTCTAACTAAAGCAAGGAAAAAGATAAAGCTCTGTGTGCTGGAAATTTTTTTGTACTCTTGTTTTTCTTTACAGTCAGACTTCTACACAAGATCCAGATTCCATCATTTCCCATTACTGACTATCTTTATATTTTTCTACCACTTCTTCTACCCTTTTCTCTGTCTAGAAAACATCTAATAGAGTGGGAACATTGAATTTACTTTCTAGTGAGTAGTGCCAAGAAGCATTCATACAAGCCAGGAACTACACAAGAGTAAAAAGCTAGTTGCTGGAACAGGCAGAAAAAGACAAAAAGTCAAGGGATCAGAAAAATACAACAGATGTCCAAACAGCAACAAGCAGAGTACTGGTTTATTTTACAGGCAACATATTTTGGCTGTAACCCATTCCTTAAAAGCAGATCAGCACAGGGAATCAGTGTGTGAGTCACTCTAGGTCAGTCATGAATTCTTGTTGGAAGACTGCTTAGCTACATCACCACTATAAATTGTCTGGAAGGAATCTAGTATTAAAACTTCTTTAGAGTTGGGAAAGCTTTGTGTCATTTTTTTTTTTTTTTGATATCCTGAAAAGAAAAAAGGCAGCAAAGATATGGATAAATTTAGGCCAGTCTGCTTATCCTGTATAAAACTATTGTATGGTATTACTTTTATTAATTTATAATGCAGTTTAAAAGGGGTAAAAATAATCAATTAAAGTGGAAAAAGTGAGTTATTCAACAGAAACACAACTGACCATAATTGTAGCACAGGCAGAAATAAATGCATGAGTTGAACAACCTAATGACCCAATTTTAGTCAGCATAACCATTAGGAACTCTGGAAATTACAATTTAACAATAAATAGACACTAGTGCTTTGCCTGTCACTGTGTACTAAGATCTCCACCCATCCATGGTGTGAAACTCTTTGTGGGACCTTAAGTTGAGAAGGAATTGGCTCAATTTTTTTCAGTGGCTTAAGAGAACAAACTAGTAGGAGAAGGAAGAGAATCATCAACATAAGGAAAAAGACAGAATTAAAATGTAAATATTTACATTAATCTTTAAATTATTGCAAATATATACTGCAGGTGGGCATATAGTACCTATTGATGCTGGGATTCCTGACTGGTCTAATATAGCAAGGGACTTCTATGATGTTCTTAAGCAAGAGTTCTTATCATGGTGCAGTAGAATAGCACAGATGGTACAGCGAAGTAAGAAATGGGATTATACTTCTTGATTCTTTTTCTTGTTTAATGGATGTGTGGTATAACATGTGTTCCAGAAGATTCCCAGTTGTGGGGATACAGCCTCTCAGCCTATAATTTGTACGTGCAAAAGTTCTGTAAAAGTGCTAGATTAAATATGCATGCCAGTAAATGCAAACCCATTTTCTATTCTATGCATTTGCATTCTGTCAATCACCTTCTATATATTTTGTGCTATGTACCTTACCTCCCACAGCCAGTAACTGTGCTGATGATAATAGAATAGAATAGAATAGAATAGAATAGAATAGAATAGAATAGAATTTTTATTGGCCAAGTGTGATTGGACACACAAGGAATTTGTCTTGGTGCATATGCTCTCAGTGTACATGAAAGAAAAGATACCTTCATCAAGGTATGATGAACCCTAATAGACTTTATACTCCAAACATATCTAGAGAACACCAGTTTGGGAAGGCTGCTCTGTGCCTTCCAATATATTGATTAAGACATCCAGAGAAAGTATTTGCTCACTGCATTTTTTTCAGTGCTTGAGTCAACCAACTAGAGTGGACTTACAAGGAGGTGATTACATAGAAACCCATTCTATATAAGCTCATTTATTTATCAAGCTAGTTTTTCTCTAAATGTTCTTTTGCAGAGGAGGAATAGTGAAGATGAATTTAAATACCTTCTTGGTGAGCTCAATAGAGATATTTGGCTAAAAAGAATACTGGTGGTTCCGTATGATCCAACAGGGAAGTTTCCTCATTGTTAATGACCAGGATACTAAGGAATAAAATTAAAGAGACAGTATAGCAGAGTAGCTAATTAAAACCAAACCAAAGAAGGAAAAATTGAGAGGCTTTTGGAGATCTGGCATGATACAGATAGTTTTCTGACCAGAAAGGCAAACCTTTAATTATGCTAAGTTAAAAAAAAAAAAGTTCTAATAAAGGCAAGGATTCAACTCAAATGAAACAATAGTTTATAACTTTGAAGCTCAACTTCCTTTGTTCCCATTGATTCACTAATAAATGAGGCAAAGCTTAAAAAACAAAGCATATGGGCAGGCTGCCTAAGCAGAGTCTTTTATCCATCAATTCTCTGCTTGAATGCTTTTATTATAAGCACAAACATAGCTCAGGTCACCAGGTCAGAAAACTGGGTGCTGCCTGGAGCATGTTGGCTAAATGTAGTTACCTCTCAATTTACAAACAGTCCCAGGGGATCATTTCCTCTCTTTTTAACTTTTGCCCACTCTCCCTTAACCTCTTGTATTAAGAGTTTTGAGTGAAAACCTACTTGAAATGGAAATTATGAACATTACTTTTTGAGGGCAAATTGCCAAGTCAGAACAGAAAAATATGCAGAATTCTTATTATTATTTTAATCGGATCTCTCCAACACAAAGGACTATTGGATTGCAGCCCCCATCTTCCTTCCCTTCTGCTAGGCGTCATGGTTTTCCCATCTCTTGAAGGGTGACAGGTTGGGGAAGGATCTTTTAATTGGCAAATAAGTCCAATGATGTTTGGAATGGCAGTTTATCATGCAACATGTAGTAATAAAAAAATAATGCAAACCAGGAGTGGATTATCAATATATTGTCAATCAAGAGCCAGTTTGGTCTTGTGGTTAGGCTCAAAAGGGAGATCAAGAGTTCAAGTGCCACCTTAGCCATGAAAGTTAGTTAGGTGACTTTGGGCCAGTCACTGTCAGCCTAGCCCTCACAAGGTGATTGTTGTGGGGAAAATAGGAGGAAGATGTGTTCAATATATTTGCCTCCTTGAATTATTTGTAAAAAAAAAAAAAAGTGGGATACAAATAAATAATTGTTTTAGTTTCAGAGAATAAAGTTTTTTGAGGCAATTGGGAGTTACAATGATGTGGTGACATGTTCAATAGATAATGTTGAAAGTTATATGTTTTGCGCTTGCACAAAATTTTGGTGAGTTGGTTTTTACTTTTAAAAGCTGTCTTAAGACAATCCGATAGTATATATCCATCACTGTTACTTGAATTGAAAACTGAGGGAAATTTCAGTAAATTTCAACAGCACAATAATGGTGGGCATAGAAAAGGGATTCAAAGGCTGGATTTGGCCTTTGTGTTGCCTGTTCCCTCTTCATACAAACAGCATTTTTAAAACCATACTGTTCTATGCTTTCTCTTTCTCTCTCTTTGGCTGTAAACTCTTAATGATAGAAACTACTTAGTACACCTCTGTAGATTTTTTTATTTAAAAACCCTCATAGTAAGTCTCTGCAGATCTGTAACATCTTAAGATCAGAATGTAGCACCTGATTAAGCTGTGATTTCATTTGTCACCAAAAGATCGTCTAATATAGAATCCATCTTTCTCCTTCACAGTTGGGCAGGAGGATTTCCTTCTGGGAAATTGTACAAAGAAGGGAAACAGCTGAAGTTATAATTTCACTTCAGCCCATCTCAGTTTGACTTTTCAGTAGTTTCAGCTTATAAAACCATAATTTGGGTAAAGTTTAGTCTTGATTGGATCCTATTGAAAGATATTTCTGATTTGCCACTGTAAGAGCCACAGTGGCACAGTGGTTAGAATGCAGTATTGCAGGCTAATTCTGCCAACTGCCAGGAATTCGATTCTCACTGGCTCAAGGTTGATTCAGCCTTCCATCCTTCCAAGATTGGTAAAAGGAGGACCCAGATTGTTGGGGGCAATATACTGACTCTGTAAACTGCTTAGAGAGGGCTGTAAAGCACTATGAAGTGGTATATAAGTCTTAAGTGCTATTGCTATAATACTTGCTGATCTCTAGAAATGGGTTTGGTGCATTGCAGACAGATGATACCACTTTAGATACATGGGGTGTCCTTTCTCTCCAATGCACCTGCTGTTTATTTTACCATCCTGTATATTTGTATGTTTAAGAAGAAGGTGAAGCAACCTGTTTGGTACATATAAGGTGATTTAGGATAAATAGAGTGCCCGATCTATGCATTACAAGCCAAGACTGAATTATCAATTGGGCATAGGAAGGAGTTTATTGCACAAGAAACACTGTTATTCTGTGCGAAAAGAAAAAAGCTACATCTGTTTACCCTGATTTTAGGTGGAAAACAATGTGTTTTTGTCTGTTCATAGACAAAATGTCAAACTAAGATGCTAATAACTTCCATTGAAACTTGCTTGAAATTAACTAATCATCAGCTCCATAGGGATTAATGAGTTGTCTGAAAGTAAGAACAACCTATTCAGGTAAAATCTTTTGATCTCCAAGCATTCCAGAAATTGATCCATCTTTACAGCATATTTCAAAAAGCTGTAGCATCTTCATCTGTATGTAAGCCAGCCATCTGTCCTAGGCTTCTTGCTGGGAAGGTGTTAAGTTTTCCTGTCCATTAATTTCCTGACTGTAGAAATGACTTCTGTATTTTCACTACCAAATGGCATCAGTGGAAGTCTTTACACAGTGGATTTTGGGAGTAAGAAAGCCCGAGATGTTTCTAGTTAACAAGGTTACTGGTATTGACTCAGCTGACTTAATAACAGATGTAGCAACTGATATATGATTTTCAGTTTTTCCAGAACATTGGGGGGGAAATGAGAGCTTCCATCTATGGCCACCAGACTAATGAATATCGAGTGTTTTCTTTCCACTGCAGACAGATTGAAGAGAGATGGAGGGAATTTACCATGCCTTAGGCACTTTGCCATCAGAAGCTTCTGCGTATTTATCAAACCAGTTCAGTTACTTTGAGGGTGGGGAAACAGATTGCTTGGCGTTTATTCATCTGAGAGTCTTTCAGCCTTTTAAGGATATAGTATAACTGAATTTATATCAGTGACCAGTTGTGTGCTTCAGACCGTGTGTTTCAAATCTCGTGGAAGTGGGTCTGTCTTTTGTAACACTTTTACAAACACATTTGTAAGTTAGGAAAATAGAACTAAAAAACAAAAACAAACAAACAGGGCTCCTTTAAGGATGTCTTACTTGGCCATTCAAGAAATGTCTTTTGGGGGGTTCTTTGATCCAAATAAGACCAATTACAAATAGAGCAGGTGGTAAATCTAATTTACTTCAGAGTCTTTCAGGAGATGACAAATACTTGTTGCTAAGTGAGAAATTTGTTAAATGAGTTTTGCCCCATTTTATGACTTTTTTTGCTACATTTGTTAAGTGAATCAATGCAGTTGTTAAATTAGTAACATGGTTCTTAAGTGAAACTGGCTTCCCCATTGACTTTGCTTGTCAGACGGTCGCAAAAGGGGATCACATGATACTCTGGGACATTGCAACCGTCATAAATATGAACCAGTTGTCAAGCAACTGAATGTAAATCATGTGCCCATGGGGATGCTGCAGTGGTCATAAGTGTGAAAAATGGTCACTTTTTTCAGGGTCATTGTAACTTCAAACAATCACTAAATGAACTGCTGTAAGTCAAGGACTACCTGTACCTATATTCTGTCCTAACTCAATCTTAGAAATTCTATTGTTCAGTTGACCTTTGATGGTATATAATCAATGTAGACAGTGTGGTTGGGCTTACGGATCATGCCTGGCCATGGTTTAACCATAATTTATTACTATGCTACATTTGGCTATAAACCACAGTTTACAAACTGAAGTGGATACATTCAAACATATTAATTCAACTGTTGCTGGGTTTTTTTTGCAAGTTCTGGATCTTTTAGTAATTATTAGTAAATCTGATAATAGGCTATGATGGCAAACTTCTGGTCAAATAAGCAGGATTGAGAGTTTGTTCTGGCTATATAGTTTTGTATTATGTTTGTAGCTTTTTCATTTCTTTAGACTTTAGTCTAGAGAACAGCTCAAAACTCAAGTGAAGAAAGTACTTCTAGTTAATAGCAAGCTTGATCAAAACTGTTTGGAATATGAAACCGAAACAATTTCTCTAATTAAATTAAATATTTATTTTAAATATCTAATCCCTAATTAAATACGCAGATATAAGAAAATTGTAATGCCTGGTATCTTTTTGGGGAATAATTTGATGTCAATATTTATTTTTTACATTATATACATATTGGGCAGTTTTAATTTGAAAATTTTTGAAGGCAAAGCTTACAATGTTGAAAAAACATTTTCATCTTAAGCAAATTAGCAAAAGTCTTCCTAAAGTGACTTCTCAAACCAACCTTATGCAACCTTAACCAAATTATGCATCTGAGAAGTAATATAAATTGCAATTGGCTCTAAACCTTGGAAATAATTGGTCTTTTTAATCAAATTGCCTTCTTAATGTGTTTATTTTTAATTAAAGGTTGGATTTAATTCATACCATGAGTTGTGTTACATATACACAGAAAGACATGTCTGGTAACATGCCTGGAGTTGAATTACTTCATGAGAACTGGTCAGAACTTTGCCAGCCAGGAAAAAAATCTTTAGCTAATGGAAACATCAGCCACAGGCTTTATATTCAGTGAGTTTGTTTTGTGGCTTAAGCCAAGTCATTTCTCACAGTTATACCCAGTGTTAACTTTTCATGGCTTTGAAAGAGCATTTCTGTTTATTATAGAGCTTTTAGAGTTGCTTTAGTTTTTTTTTTAATTTTTCTTTGGATAAAAGGTTAAGATAATGACATCTTGGAAAGAAATGATATGATATCCATACTTCATTGATTAATGTTCAGCCTGGTGCATGATTGTTGAGATAATGGCTACTGGTGCCCATTTTTGCAGTACATCTCAATTTTGGGTTATTACAAATGAAGCACTGAGTTCCTCTGGAAAGCAACTTCTTACTCAAAAATTGCTAGCAAAATTCAATCAGTCTGAACAGAAGACTCTGGTCCAGTTTTATATTGTGCCATTCACCTGGTAGCACTCTTAAACTGAACTATTTCCTGAAACTCTAAGCAAGTCTGAGGGGATGAGTCAGGACAAGGGGAACACTTGAGAAGTAGCCAGGGTGGGAAGAAAATATAGGAAGGAGAGTGAAGCGTTGACCCACCTGTACTGCTTCAGCAGTTAGGGAAAAAGGGAACATAGTCCTGAGATAACAGATGGAGCAGAAGTCCTGCTAAATCCAGACTGCCACGGCTGGTGGTAATCTCTCACAGCAGGAGGCAAGGCAAACAACTTCCAGAGACGAATTCCAAACAGGAAAGACTACAAAACCTGAACACCTCACAAATGGGCACATCTGTGTGAAGTCCAATATCCTAAAGCAAGGAGCTACCCTCTGGACTAAAAAAAAAATCAGGATATACTATAACTGCAGGAACAGGGATAGACTAGACTAGACTAGACTAGACTAGACTAGACTAGACTAGACTAGACTAGATTATTTTATTGGCCAAGTGTGATTGGACACACAAGGAATTTGTCTTGGTGCATATGCTCTCAGTGTACATAAAAGAAAAAATATGCTCATCAAGAATTCTAAGGTACAACACTTAATGATATTCATAGAGTACAAATAAGCAATCAGGAACCAATTAATATCAATATAAATCGTAAGGATACAAGCAACAAAGTTACAGTCATACAGTCATAAGTGGAAGGAGATGGGTGATGGGAACGATGAGAAGATTAATAGTAGTGCAGATTTAGTAATAGTTTGACAGTGTTGAGGGAATTATCTGTTTAGCAGAATGATGGTGTTTGGGAAGAAACTGTTCTTGTTCTAGTTGTTCTGGTGTGTAGTGCTCTGTAGATTAGAATCTTGTGAGGATTTCATTCATTGGTTTTAGGGCTCCCGAGAAATCTGAAAGTAAAAAATAGGATGAAAATCTAAAGCAGATCCTTCTGCTCCCAGATATGGTAAGAAATGCCTGTGTGTCTGTCTCAGTACAGTGGAGAGAAACTCTAAGAGTTAGAGTTAAAGTCAGTATCAATCAGGAGTGGGTTCTACTTACCTTTACTACCGGTTTGCAACGGGAGCGTATGTGCGTGCTTGCTTCGCTAGTGTGTTCATGCTTGCATTGCTGGTGTGCTCACACTTCTGCACATGCCCAGATCATCAAATTGACATCAGGGCGGGTGGGCAGAGCCTCCTGACATTTTTACCATCAGTTCTCAAGAACCGGACAGAACCGGGAGCACCCACAACTGGTATCAATGGTTTTAATGAATGTAGATACCTGGGTTCCAATTAAGCTGGTAAGTGTGTATTCTTGTATCCTTGGGTGTTCTAGGCCCGACTTTCCCATTTCTCCAGTTGACCGCTAACTTACAGCACTGAGAATGAGTTTAGAAACACAGAACAGTTTCATATCAACAAGGAGAATCTTTCTTGGCTTGGTTGTAATGCTTTTGTCTATAATTTTCTGAACAAAAAGGAATCTTGTCCTTGATTATTTTTGACAGCATAAAGAGAACAGAAGGGAACCAAATTGTTTCAAGACCTTCCTTGACATTTGCATGCATACTTGTCAGAGTGTGTCAATTGTTAAGACTATAACGACCTTTTTTGGCTTCTGTTCCAGTGTCAGAATTTTAAAATGTTCCCATGAACATCAATACTTGTAATGAGCCAGTATCAAGATGACTTTGTACTTCACTTCTAATACATTTACCTGAACGTATCTTCTGTTTGCTGCTGGCCTTAAACACTTCCCATTCTGAAGCAAAAATGATAAGCATATCCTGCTTGAATAGAGACCTCTATTTCTGTAGACCTACATAGATAGGATTGAAGATATGGTTCTAAAGTCACTTTTCCATAGCAAAGTCATTTTGGATTCTACTGAATAGCTGAGATATATGCAACCGTTGGATTTATGACTCTTCTATTAGGGATGATATAATATAACTTCACTCAGTTTCTGTATAATTTTAAAGGTTTTAGTAACTGCACTAAAGCCCTAATCAAGTGGACACTGGTACTCCCTGTATGAACTTGACTGATCATTAAGATCTATGGGAACAAGTGGGTAGGAGGGGTCCTGAGCACCCATAGATTCAGTGGTGGGTTGCCCCCGGTTCAGACCGGTTCTATAGAACCGGTAGTAAAACTGGTGGGAGACTCCGCCCACTGACCCGAATGTCATCAAAAGTGATCTGCGCATGCGGGCACAATGCAAACAGCATGTGGTAAAGGTAAGTAGAACCCACCCCTGCATAGATGACATGGTAACGTGAGAGAGGGTTTTCTCTGTGCATTTCCTCAGAAATGCAGGTTGGGGACAATTATCATTTGGGAGTTAACATTAGCTTGGTTTAGTTCTGTTACTCTCTTACTCCTTATAAAAATGTGTGCCTTTATATTAATCTTGCTTTAAAGTGTTAAGTTTTGGAGGTGGTTTCTTCTTCTTCCTGCTTCCTTAAGGACAGTGAATAGGCTATAAATATTTTTTAAAAATAAGCAAAATACTGCAGAAGAACTACAGACTTCAGCATCTGGGCGTGCAACAGTTTCAGTCTTTAAACCAAAGGAATCTTTTGCTTATCCTTCGAAAGAGGCTGGATTCCACTTGGTTGTTGCTAAAGTTCTTCCTTTAAAAATCCTTCCAACTCGTTTATTCCAATGAAACAGTTTCCATGTGTGTTTATCCAGGGGAATTACTTCAGAGCAATCTTACAAAAATAAACAAATCAACTTTTATAGTATCAAGCCATAGATAATTTACATTTTCTGATAGCAGGGTGAAAAAGTTCAGAGCAAATACTTAAATCTACTGAAAATATCTACATTAAAAATTGCTACATAAATTGCTACATCAGTTCTTTGAGGCATCTTAGGCATTCGTAGAGTCTCTGTATTATGAGGGAGACTGGTAATCCTTTGCCTGCAAGGTAGTGGTTTTGGTTTGATGTTATTAAAATGTGCAAACTGGGTGCGATTTAAGCGCAATTTGATAAGCAAAGAATTTTTTTATTCAGACAGTTAAATTTTTTGTGTGTTTAATAAGATGATAGATCAAAGGCAAAATCAAACTTCAACATTACATTTCTTTGGAAAGGACTTCGGCAGTTCATGCTACTCTTCTTAATTAGGAGAGAATCTTTGGTTCATAAACCAAGTCAGATAAATTCTCATCTCTCTTCTCGGCTGACCTTTTTTCCTGTTACTTAATCTAGGTCCTACAGAATTGGAGGCAGCAAAAGAGGGGGGGAAAAGAATCTGAAAGTCTGTTTGCTTTATATCTTCCTTCCCATTTTTTTCCTAAGATGCAAATGTTCCATTTATGCCAACTTCTGAAAGGACAGCTTTCTGACTCTTGTATAAACCTATAAAGCCAATTTCTTCAGGCAGAAAGATTTATTGAGTACAGTGTAAAATCAAACCCAATGATTTTATATGTGATATATATGAGATATGATATATATTTTTATATGTGATATATATATATATATATATATATATATATATATATATATATATATATATATATATATATATATATATATAGGTCTTTGGTTGTTCGGGTTTTCTCCGTGTAAAATTGGAAGTGTCTTGGCGACGTTTGAAGTCTCATTCGTCATCTTCAGGCTTCAGCTTCGTGCTTCTGGGAGCAATGTGTGATCGCAGCTGTTTCTTCCTTTTAACTGCTAGTGGGGTTTGAACTGATTGGGTGGGAGCTTGGCTGTGCTCTGATTGGATGGGGTTTTCTGTGCTCTGATTGGCTGGGGGTGTGTCCTGTGTTGGTGGGGGCTTGGTTGTGTTCAGTCTAGTCTGTGCTGCAGGGGGATTTGAGCTGGTGAGCTGCATAGCTGTTGTTTGGCTTTGTGGTCGTGCTACATCTTCATAGTGGGTGTCAGTCTGCTGCATGAATGGATTGGAGGGGTTTGAAATGGCTAGTGTTGCAGCTGCGGTCTGGCTTCTGGTCCTTGGTCGTGCTTCATGATCAGTGTGGATTTGGGTCTGCTTTCTGGGTGGATGTGCGGTGGTGACATCCTGTGTGGACCTTGTGAGTGTGGGTCTGGTGTCATTCCTCGTGTTAGGGACTCGTTTGTCAATAAGGGCGGGTTTCCAAATGGCTGGTAGGCGGGAGGTGTCATCTCGTTTGTTCATGCTGTGTGGGCGTTTTTCTATCTCAATGGCTTCTCTGATTATTCTGCTGTTAAAGTGTTCAGTTTTGGCGATAGTTCTGGTCTTTTTAAAGTCAATATCATGTCCTGTGACTTTAAAGTGTTGGACCAGGGAAGAAGTTGGTTCCTCTTTTTTGAATGAGTTCTTGTGTTCTTGTGTTCTTCAATGCGTGCACTTATTCTTCTGTTGGTTTGTCCAATGTATGTGGTGGGGCATATATATGAGTGGCAGTGGTGATATTCAGCCGGTTCGATCCGGTTCAGGCAAACCGCTAGGGCCGATTGCGGGATGCCCCGCCCATCCACACAGACATCATGACGTCCCATTTTTCCATGTTTTCGAGGCTCTGTGCATGTGTGCGCACATATTTGCGAACTGGTAGGGAAGGTAGGTGAATACTACCCCTGGTTATATGGTTTACTGCAGGGGTCCCCAACTTCCGGGCAACGGACCAATCGCGGTCCATGGCCTATTAGGAACTGGGTCGTGCAAGTGGCAGGTGAGCAAGTGACGCTTCATCTGCACATACGCAGGATTTAGGTTGCATAGGTGAAACCATCCATGGAAAAATTGCCTTCCGCAAAACTGGTCCCTGATACCAGAATTGTTGGGGTCTGCTACTTTACTGTATTATGAATAAGGTAATATGAAAACATCCTCATTTGTTAATGCTAGGTGTAGAGGGGACTACGCTAAATCCATCCAATCAGCAATATTGTCTGAAAGCATATGCTTTCCTGATGAAACAGAGATGAAGTGTTTGAATGGTCCCACAAACAGGGCCATTCTATAACTCCATCTCTGCATTCGTTTTTTGTTTCAACTCCTCTATGCAGTCATAAGGAACGTGTCCCTGGCAAAAATAAAATAATAAAATAAAATAATAAAAGAGGTCTGTAAGGGGCGTGCATAAGCGCATCAATGTGCCTACCATCCCTGTCCTAATATCCTCTTTTATTCATAACCATACCATGTATTCACAATCATGTTTATACTTTTATGTGTAATCTTATATGCTTGACAAAATAAAATAAAAAACTCTGTCTGCCATTGCATTCATCTCAATCAAGGTTTCATAGTTATTTAAACTTTTTTTTAAAAAAAATGGGGTAGGGGAATAACATAATAGACTTCCAACCTTCTTTATGTTGGCTTGGAGGACTTTGCAAATGTTACTATCTGATTGACTGTGTCACTGAAGATGGTGAGCTGTCAGCACTCAGAGATAAATCAGTTGTTTGGGTGAGTGGCTGATTTGATCATGTTCTACATACAACCATTATCATTCTAGACAAACTCTAAATACTGTTTTTATATGTGTCGCTGTTTCCATCCATAGAGGCCTGCTCAACAACCTTGGCGTCATGCAATATTGTTTTTCCTTTGTGCCATCTTTAAATGCTCAGTTGCAAGTGGCTATATTTAGTTCAAAAACATCTTAGAGCTTAATTGGAGCTAAGGCAATTTAAATATTGGCACAGGTCTATAGATCAGACATCCATCAAAGTTGTGCGGAGTGTAGAGATCCCTTTTCTTTGGGCTAATAAAACAAACAGCTGTGGCTCCCATATGGTATTCCTGAGTAAAATATTTACATTTGAAAGGCACCCAGGTTCTTGGTGAAAAGACCGCAGTTCAAACAGAAAGAAGAACAGAGCAATGCGGAAGCATGAACTGCGGTGGCACCGAGAATAAAAGTTCTTAAGATACGTCTTTCTGGGTTTTCTCTCTTTTTTCCCCATGTTACATGTAAACAGTGAACTCACAAACGAGCCTGTTTTCACAGATCTTGTAGATGTAAAAACTGTGTGCGGAAAGCTGGGCTTCTCTCTCCCACATGAGAGTATCCTCCAACAAGTATGACATGCTGTACTAATTGTGGTTTGGAAAGAATAATATAAGTGAAAAATTCTATCAGAGACATGCCAGCTGAAAAGAAAAATGAGGTTTTCAGGAAGCCGTAACGCCTAATGTATCTATGTGTTTAAATTCAAGCTTTTTTTTTTTTAAATATAAGGACTACCATATTTTAAATTACTTTTCACCTTTTGCCCTACATGGGCAGCTTGAGACTAGAGGTGGTCTGAATCTCATTTAGCTTTTATTGTTTCAAAGAAATACCCTTTAGATATTTGGTAGCCTTTCACTGAAAATTGTAGAGATGTTCTGTAGACTGTCCAGGATCAAAATGAAATAAATGTATCTTCTGTATCTGTTCTGTATTAATAAATTAACTACAATATTTCTATACCACTGATTCCATATAAACAGTTTACATGAAATTTTGTGTGTGTAATATATATATAGAAAATAAGTATATAATGCCTTATACACTTCTTTCCACTCCACTGCCTCTTCTAGCATTATATCTATCACTTTTCAAAAAATAGCTTAGTATTAAGGCTTTTGTTGTGGTGGTGATTGTTTTCCTACTTGAGTGTAGATTTGTTATGAACATAAAGCATATCTCTGATTATTAAATCCTATATCTAACCAAGAAAGTAAAGGGCTCACAGTGTGTTCTATTAATTATGTACTGTAGTTAAATGAACCACAGGTAACTCTGCAGTAATGTTTATGAAAGCAAGTATCATTAATCTACTTTCTTCATTGCTAATTCAGTGTTTCTGTTCATCAGTGCTGTTCTACCATGCATCCCTCATGAATATTTAGTGTTGTAGCTTCATTTACCTAACAAACTCAAAACATTAGGCACTGGGGAGACTCCAGTTCTTGGGATGGAAAGCTTTATGTGCCACAGGTTACTATTGGTATCCTAGTGGTAAGGTAGGCTTCAAAACAGATACTTGCTATTAGGACCAAAGCAGCTTTAGATCTTCCAGACATAAAGCTCATATACGTCTCTGGGGAGCTCCAGCAACATGGACTGAACTGTAGCTGACATGGCTAACATTTAAATTGATTTAAATGTGAGGTAGCAAGTAGAATTAAAATGGGAAAAAATAATTGTTGCCTATTTCTGCTGACGGGGAAAATATCTATTAAACCATGGGTTCTCGACCTTTTTTGATTCATGGCCCTCTTTCTGAATGTCATTTACTTTTGTGATCTTCCCTCATAGCTGCTGTTAGGCAGAAAAACATATATATTGCCATCTGCATTGTTTATTAATCTAAACTGTATTGTATAAAGACAATACTACCATATATCAAAAAATCTCAGAAATAACCAACAGACTATTATAGCCACAAGGCATCATCATAGTACCCAAACCAACTAAAGCCCCGCAAAGCACTGTAAACAAACTAAATGACCCAGAAGCCCAAGAAGAAGAAAAAGGGAATCATCTATAAAATACACAATAATAGACACATAGAAATAAACAATATTTAGACACTATTTAAGAGACAATAAAAAAGAGAAACAAAAAGATCGGAATACATCCTTTCCAGCAGCCATACCCAGATAAACAGGGATTAACATTAGGCAAACAACCAAACAAAAAACAATCTAATCAAGGAATTACCAAGGAAAAAAACCACACCCGTGCCCAAACTGATAGGGTAATATACCTTATATATATAGGCAAACCCATTCATTCATATTGATGAAATTAGTGCAGACCACCAAGGATTTCACAAAGGTAAAATATTTCTGAGGATTATGACAAATTGATTGTATCCCTGGAAGTTAAGGTTGGATTCCTTCCTCAGAAATGTATCATGGTCCCCTAGAAATATGGCTTGGGTCCCCTGCCCATGTTGAGAACCCCTGAATTAAGCCAACTCCGTATTTCTTGGCATAATCAGTGTGAGCCGCTGGGACTTTAGAAACCGTGAGGCAGCCATAACAGCACATCCCTGCATATTGTACTGTAGTTAGGATTGTACTGTTTGTTTTGCCTTGACTTCAACTATCTCCGAAGCTAAATAAGGTTAGTGCTTTGTTGGGTGACCATTTGGATAATTTTGAATTCCATTATGGAAAAAAGCAAAGTATGTAACAATCTTTTTATTGTGTCTTAGAAACCTACTCCATGTTGTATATATTTGCATTGTATGGTGCTGTTGCAAATAGAGCCCAATCACTAGCCATCCAGGTCTTTGTTATAGGTAAGAGCTGCTTAATTTTAATAATCTTTCAGCATCTCTAGTTCCCAGCTTATTCCTTACGAAGTACAGTACTGATCTGGGTGTTGGTTATAGTTGAACTTTGATTTCGGTTTACTCACTTTGTAAGTCTTCAGATTTCATTCTGTTGGACCAGTATGACCTATTGGTCATTTGTGCCTTTTTCATACCTGTGTTCCAAAATTTCAGCCCATGGATTTGAATTTCAGGTCTGTTTTTTGAATTAAAATTTATTTGATGTTAGAATAGCTTTTAATTTAAAATATCAAAGTTAGCTGTGTCAAAACAATATTCCACTGAGTTCTGAAATGTCAGCCACATCAAAAATACATATATTATTATTTTATGGAAATAAAAGGGTACCAAAGCAAAATAGAAAAATATGAAAATGTGAAAAAAGGAAAGAGAGGGAAAAAAAACCCCAACTCAATCCCTTTCATAGTTTGGTAAATGAAACTGCAGTCTGAAAACATTTACTTGGATGCAAGTCCTGGTGTTTTTAATGGAGGCGTTTAGATAAATGATTTTTTTCTGTGCCAACGTATATAATTTGAGTTTACATTATATGAAGTTACATACCAACATGCTATTCTTTAACTATAGCAATGGCAACTCTGTTAAAGCTATCCATTCCGACTGGTTTAGTATCACGGTGTTCCTCACCGAATGTATATACTGGTATTTAAACATAATGCTAACTTTCCAGCTGGAGTTGAAGGGGAAGTTCAGGTTGTATTATTAAAATATTTATTATGTCACAGCATCTTGTTGCCTATAATTACATTTAAGCATCACGAACCAACTGGCAACATTAGAGCGCAGCTAGAGTATTTGATGAAGGTCAGTTAATAGTTACCAACAGGGAAGGCAGCTTTTATGGATGACTCCAGGAGAAAAATGGGGAAATTAATCACAGCACTTTGAAAAGCTAGGAGGGACTGGAGGTCTAAGGTCCTGAACCATGTCCCATTCATTGTGTAGAGCCATGTGCCTGTGCTGAAGCAATTGCTAGCAAGCCCTGCTGTGTGAAGGAGGAAATCTTAATTTTATACAGTGGTCAGAAGAGTATAAAAAATGTTGCCTTTCTCTCCCCCAACCCCCTCCTGCTGAGAATGTAGATATATTTTTCCACTTTTGTTCTGCTTCAAATTGAAATATCTCTGAGTCATGTATATAATGGTCATAGAAGATGCTGTCGTGCCACATGCTGGTTTATGAACCTTGCCCTGACATTTAAATTTCCAGGTAGATTTTTATTTTTTTAAAAAGTGATTTGGATTATCTGCGAATCATAGTTACTCATAACTACAGTTGCACACAGGTAAGAGTCCCTATTCAGGCTTTATTGTTCCAGCAAGACAAGGAAACTGTGGGATTTCTTAGTTGGGAGAAGATATTTTTCTTACCACTGCTGATGTTTGTAATCAAGTCTTCCAGTTCCATGGGAATATTTGTAGTTGCTGTTTTACCTAATTATATGGTTTTGATTGCAATTATATATTGGGAGTTGTGCACTGTGCAGGACCAGTAGATTGGAGTGGCCTTATAGGCCTAACAAACAAATAAATAGACGAAGCATGAAAACCATGGAAGTACTGTACATCTGAGATTTCTTTTATAAGATCTTCTGTCACACCATAGAGATGGGAGGGCCCAGTGGATAGAACTTTTGAGCACATAAGGAGTGCTAGATAATAATTTCTTGTAACAAATAATTAATTGTAAAGTTTTCAGTGCTCTAATGTACTTTCCACTAACCGGGGCTGGTGGCTCCTGATATAAAAGACTATTAAAACAAGGCAAATCATTAAAAGAGTCAGAGGTGGCTAGGTTGGGGACAAGGGATGAAACGTATCTCACAGCAATGTAATGCAAAATCTGCCCCTTACATACTTGCCTTCAGTGCAAGTACAAAAGGGAAAAGATCTTGCACTGTTATGACACAAATGTTATCACTATCATGACTAAACTGTGGATGCCTATAAAAACTACTTTTTATTTGAAAACCAGTAGCAAATCTTATTCTATGGCTGCTGCAATTTTTCCAGCCGCCACTCAGCTAATCCAGCAACTGGATCAGGTTAGCTGCCATTCTTCTAGGGCAGAAGAGTTGCCACTATTAAAGACAGTCTAGAGTAGAGTCTCCCATGATCAGAGATATTCTTGACGGCAAACTCAGTGGACTCTGAAGGCAAAATTGTGGGCCTGTGGCTTATCTCCAAACTGCATCCTAGCAAAGGATGTACGTAGGTGCCAATTCAGCAGCCTCCTAGAGTGCATTAAAAACCAGCCCTAATGGTAAATGAAGTTACATGCAGGCTTCTACAGCACCGTACTTTGTCAAACTAGGATATGAAAGAATTGACTTATAACTTATTCCCCACCCCCTTTGCTTTTATTTGGCCGGTCTGGTTTTCGACATCATTTGTTGGCTGGCTACTTTCCCATCCGCAATAAAAAGCCTATTTCCTTTTCAGTTATTTATCATCAAGATCTTACAGCACATGTTGTTGTTTAAGTGGGAACAATTATGCACTTTTTGGAGGGAGGTTATATTATGCTCTTTTCTAACGAGAAGCCAAAATTTGGTCCAGAAAAGCTGCATCTCTTTATGATATGGAATGTTTGGACTTGGTTAAAAAGTTTAAACTGAAAATAATAAATTGACATGGTCTTGGGAATCTGCATAAGATGTAGCCTGTTTTGATTTTTAAAAAGTGGAGATCTTCACAAAGGCCAGATTTTTGGGTATTGGCTGGCTTCTCCAAGGACAGAATATTAATGAACTATGTTAATATGGTAGAGGAGTATGATGCTTTTGGGGTTGGGCTGAAATGATTTCAATCATCTTATTTTTAGGATTTGAACTGAGTTAATAATTTAGAAAAGTAACGCACACGTAGCTTGGTGCACAACCTATTGAAATTAAGGGAACTGTATCTAAACAAATATACCTACCTAAGAATCGTTTTCAAGGTTACACATTCAAAACTAGTACATGATCATCTCTTATTTATCTCTGGCATCTGGTGCATAGAGGGTTATGGTGGTTGTATGTATGTGGAATTTCCATTTAGACATAACGACTAGTAGATGCAACCACAGCTATCCACAGAAGTAAATAATCTCTTTTAAAAACTGTCTGAGGTTTAGGCCATCAACAAATTTTGCTAATAAAAATACACTTCTGATGTTAGTATTCAAACATATTTGCAATTTGGGAGGGGTATGTTTATGTTTTACCTTTATGAATAACATACAGTAATCAATTTTGTTGTGTTGCACACTGCTATGGTCTCCTTTGGGAACAATGGTGATATATAAATGATGTTAATAATTATGATCAAATAAAATACATACCTATAGGTACATATTTAACATAATTGGCCTTTTTATATTTCGTTTGACAATTTCATAGAGGCATCTAGTACACTGTTTGTTGCTAAGTTTTGCAATAAGAATATGTTAAAACCAGCTACAGCTACAGGATGATGGCTCTGTGTAAATAGGAGTGGTTTTATTGTTCTGTTACCCTATGACTTTATTTTGCTTTATTCGTAATGCTGGCTAGTGTAATAATCTTGTCCAAGTATTTTTTGGCATGAAGAAGTACTGTGAATTTCTGATGTCAGCTTTAGTGGAGCCAACTAGCCTCACATTTACCATTATCTGCATGGTAGAACTTTCTTACTTATCGCTCTGTAGAGCGATAAAACTTTATTTTATGAATATCTGAATCCTGTTGAAATTTAGTTCAATTTGGACCATATGGATAAAAGTCAGAGTTACTATATTTTTTCCAATACAACCCTCAAGGTGGTTTTAAAAAAGAATCATTGTCTTTCCAAAATATCTTATTTTTTATTTGTCTCACTATCTAATGACTCTGTTTATTAAACCCTCTGTCAGAAATTAGTTCTGGCAAGAGGGTGGAATAGGGAAATAAGAATCACCCCGACTTTTAAAGTTCAGCTTCCACATTCCAAAGTCATAATCCCTTCCCTCCCCTTCCTTTCCCTTCTGGGAAACATTCTCCAGGTGGGTATTAATTTACACTGGTTGCTGAGACAAGGCAATGTTATATAGATAATATTAAACTAAAATACAGATAGAAAGTCTGCATATTAGTGAGAAAGCTAGGCTATTATTATTATTATCTTTATAGAAATTCTTCTAAGGAGCACAGTGTAGCAGGTGTGCATGCAAGTATAACAAACCTGATCATCATTTTCTGGATATATGTACATCCATTTGGCAACACCAGCTGTTTTGTAAATTGGACAACTTGACATTCTTTTTCAGGAAAAAGGTCTCATGTTCTGGAAGAAGAATATAGGGAGCCACCTTTTTCTACATCAGTTCCTTGGTCATCTAGCTCACACAATTACAAGCCTCAACTGTCCCTGATTTCAGACTGGATTCTTTCCAAGCTCTATCAATAGAATAAATCTGGGTCCTTTCGCATGTGAAGTATATTTAATGTCTTTGACAAAGATTCCTAATAAGCACCATTATTCCCTCATTCTGTACCTTTAGGGGTTCTGATACTTAGAATAGAATAGAATAACATAATTGGAAGGGACCTTGGAGGTCTTCTAGTCCAACTCCTTGCTTAGGCAGGAAACCCTACACCGCTTCAGGCAAATGGTTATCTAATCTCTTCTTAAAAACTTCCAGTGTTGGAGCATTCACAACTTCTGGAGGCAAGTTATTCCACTGATTAATTGCTCTAACTGTCAGGTATTTTCTCCTTAGTTTTAGGTTGCTTCTCTCCTTGATTAGTTTCCACCCATTGTTTGTTGTCCTGCCCTCAGGTGCTTTGGAGAATAGCTTGACTCCCTTTTCTTTGTGGCAGCCCTTTTTGGCCAAATAATTTCATGACAAAATGCCATCATATGGAGATCATCACATTTAAAAAATGGTTGTGCGAACAGATCATAATGGACTTGAGTTTCAAAGAGAGGACTCTAAAAATAGATGTAATAATTCAATAGATTGCAGCTGTAGGTCTTCTCTAGTCTATCAATTCCCATTGTCTTTCCAGCTCATAAAGCTGGACTGTGAGTCAATTACTTTGGGCCATGAGTGAAAATGTGCAACCTCCAATTATTTGAGGACTGGGAGTTTTATTTTTCATAAAGAATGCATTTATATCATGGGGAAGGGCAGATATACGAGGCAGTAACATTCAACATATTCCATGACACATGGAACGGTTTCACTCCTGCCAAATTGACTAGACCAGCACAGATGTATATGACAATTCCTGCATATTTGGGGTGTCAGCCATATGTCAGCATTCCAAATAGTCAAGTCTATGTTATTACTTGGGCATGGCAGTCTGTTTTAAATTTTGTTACTAAAAAAAGGGGGGATTATTAAATGTGACTATATATTACAGTATACATGTTACAATGGCAACTGTTTAAAGAAACTTGTCAAATTAAAATGGCAATTATTTTTTGCCTCTAGTCTAAAACAGTGGTGGCTAACCTTTTTGCCGTCACGTGCCAAAAGCGAGGGGAGAACAGGCGGTCATGCACCTGCATGCCCACACCCATAATTCAGTGCATCCCGCCACCCTGTGCATGCGCGCCTGACCCCCCACGCTCCCCTCACTTTTGGCACGCGATGGCACAGTGGGCCCAGTAGGCCCATTTTTTGCCTTCCCCAGGCTCCAGAGGCTTTCTATGAGCCTGGGGAGGGCGAAAATGGCCTTCCTCACCCCCCCAGAGGCCCCCCGGAGGCCAGAAAGGCGCAAAAATCAGCTGGCCAGCATGTCCATGTGCACTGAAGCTGAGCTAGGGCAACACTCGTGTGCTCACAGATATGGCTACATGTGCCACCTGTGGCAAGTGTGCCATAGGTTCGCCATCATGGGTCTAAAATATCTTTAGCTGGTATCGTATAAGTGTGATTTGAATTGTGTTGTTAATTACCCATTGCTTTCCCGAAATCAAGGTATACCCAGATGAGACCACTTTTACAATATGAAACTCATCCACATTGGATGGCAGTAAGACAATTGAAGTATACTAATTACCAGACTGGAGAAGGTGAAGAAGCTGAGACATTGCATAAGCTTTGTCAATTTACCTGACGTATTGGGGCAGTCCTCGACCTATACCTACAATTGAGTCCAAATTTTCCATTGTTAAGTGAGACATTTGTTAAGTGGCTTTTGCCCCATTTTATGACCTTTTCTGCCACAGCTGTTAAATGAACCATAGCAGTTGATAGGTTAGTAACTCGGTTGTTAAGGGAATCTGGCTTCCCCATGAACTTTGCTTGTCAGAAGGTTGCAAAAGGGCATCACATGACTTTGGGACACAGCAACGGTCCTAAGTATGAACCAGGTGCCAAGAATCCAAATTTTGACCCCATGATCAAATGCTATAAAGATGGTACCTGTGAAAAATGGTCATAAGTCACTTTTTTCAGTGCCGTTATAACTTTGAATGGTCACTAAATGAACTGTTGCAAATGAAGGACTACCTGTATTACAAGGTACAGGTAGTCCTTGCCTTATGACTGGTCATTTAGTGGCCATTTGAAGTCATGACAGACACCCCTCTCCCCAAGGTACTCACAACTTTAACCATTAAAGTTAATGCCCCTATCATTGCTCACCCTTATGACTGACCACAGGGATGCAGCGGTCCCTACTGATCTCCCCACCCATCCTGCCAGGTCCCACATAGCCCTGTGTGCTCCCAAACTTGCCATTAAGTTTCTGCTCGATGGCTTTAAGCTACCTTGTGGGGCTGTGAGCCTTGGTGGTGCAGTGGTTAGAATGCAGTACTGCAAGCAACTTCTGCTGATCACTGGCTGCCAGCAGTTTGGCTGTTCTGGTCTCATCAGGCTCAAGGTTCACTCAGCCTTCCATCATTCCGAGGTGGGTAAAATGAGGACCCAGATTTTTGGGGTCAATATGCTGACTCTGTAAACTGCTTAAAGAGGGGCTTTAAAGCACTGTAAAGCGGTATAGAAGTCTAAGTGCTCTTGCTATTGCTTAGTAGCCAGCTTGGGAGCAGGCCAAGGCCTGGCGGGACCCTGAGGGACAGGAAGTGGAGCACTGGGTGCCTTGTGGGTGGGGAAGTTCTTGGGAGGCCCAGGGCAGGCAGGTGTGGAGCTGTGCTAGGCCTTCAAGGGTCTCCCCGTCCCATGAGGCACCTCATGTTCCACTTAAAAACCCACATATTCATTTAACAATTATGTTTGGGGAAACAGGGATGGGGTTGTTAATTGAGATGCTTCACTTAATGGCCATTGTGACAAGTGATGTGCAGGCTCCATTACGGTTGTATGTTGAGGTTTTTGGTGAGACCATGCTTTGCATATAAATGTCCCAGGATCTCTATCCTTCCCAGATAAAGTTGCGAAAGGTTTCTTCCTGAAGCTTGGGACAATTGCTTCGGGATCAATGATCTGACTTAATGTAAGGTCGCTTCCAATGTAAGAGAATACATTGATAATACAGTAATCCCTTTTCTGCTCCTGGTAATTGACATTAGGGAAGGCAAACAAATTCATGCCACTCGCATTTTTATACAGACTTACAGGTGAACTAAATTACACTTGCACTGTTGAATTAGCTCCTCTGGGATATTGACAGCTATCTAGAGCATTTAGATAGAAACAACAAAGAACCTTGTCAAAGCTTAAAGGATAATAAATTGAGTGTGTCCTAGGAGGTAATAGACTTCATTAAGTGCATGACATGTCCCCAGTTGGAAGACTGACATACAAGATGTCAAGAGGTGTAGAAATTTAAACAGTGAAGTTAAAAGGTCATTAAGATGGAAGTATGACATGATTGGTGAACGGTGACTGCTCACAACAGCAATGATTGTGTGATGCCACAATAATCTTACAGTGCTAATCATTGCCTGTATGGAAGCCCGGATAAATAGAATAAAATTTTCAAATTGATATATTCTATGTAGGGGGATAACTTTTTAAATTCTTCTGAAGGATCTGTCTGCAACAGATTTCAATGTTCAGACAGATTGAAAATTTCTAGTGTTTCTAACATGCTGTTTCTGAAACAGCTGAATGGGATCTGCTAATGATTGAGCTGCATTTAGGATTAGAAAAGGTAGAAACTGAAATTTTATTGATAGACCTCACATTTAAATAATCGTATTTCTGCACAATAACTTACAAGGCGATGTCACAATAGCATATAACACAGCAACCACATCAGTAGTCCAATGTGGAAATGCCACCTCTCAGCTTCTGTGTATAAACAGAATAGGCTTGGGGAAGAAGATTTTAAACTTTTTGGATTAAAACTGTTGCTTTTCTGTCCGTAGTTGGAAGCAGTGTTTGGGAAATTACGGCTTTAGAAGACAATGTATGTAAAGGCTTTAAGGATTGATTTTTGGCTTTAACACATTGGCAGTGTTGCAACATGTTTTGCAAAGTTGACATCCAGCTCCATGACTATAATTACGTTTTAAATGATTCCAATCCTATTCTCTTCTTTTGTTCTTTTCAGTGATAAAGATCTTCATGCTTTTCATTTCATAAATAGGCCAAATTCAGAAATAGGGCTAGAAGAAAGTCCATATGCATGAACAGTTCTGTTTCAGGTGCTGAATATGTGAAATATCTTTGGTTCTCTAACAGCTGACATCATTCCGGCAGGATTACAGTTTCACTATAACTCAGAAACTTGTTTCTCTGACATAATCCTGTGTTTGCCCCCTAAGCTGCTCTAAATTGACCCAGCTGGCACTTTCATGTCCCACTTAGTTTTATGTTACTCCCTGCTCTAATTCTGCGTCGGTGCAAACCAGAATACAATTTTTAAAGCGAGTCTTTCTATAAACAATGCATACAAATAGCTATCTTATTCCAACTGAGACTTTGCTCTTATAGACGAGAGCATGATATTTCTGAAATGAACAAGGCTTAGGAAAGTAGAACAAATTTAAAATTTAGCCATGGGTGAGAAAGGCTCAAATCAGATAACACAGTAACCATACTCCTGGTTCATGTCTTGAGCTGTGCAACTACAAGCAAATCAGTAATGATGGCTTGTCAGCTTGGCAATTATGCTGAAACAATAATTATTCTGCTCATGCCATCTTATTCTGATTCCCAGCTAATTATACCCTTCTACAAAATGGGATATTATACTGGACTTCTGGGCCCCTGTATATGTTTAATTGCACTCAGTAATATTTACTTCTGATTATATCAGGATTGATTTCTATTTATTTCACACACCATTTATACCTCCTGACTCTTGGGAACTCTGTGCATCTTGCAAGTTAATAATTTCACAAAAAAAGGATGCTAAAGGTGCCCTTAAGTTGAGTTCGGCTATTGGTGTCTGTATCAGTTATGCATCATTAGCAGTTATTTTGACACTGTTACACAAGTGGTTTGCTGTCACCGTCTTCCAAGATTCGTTTTTTTACACTTGCTAGACTAGCCTGCCCTTCTGGTATTCCCTAGTGATCTTTCCTCCCAGTATAGTATTTATTAATTAGCATAACTTCCAAGACCAGCCAAGGAAACAAGAGAATTCCCAACAAAACAGGAGGAACCACAATAGAGGAAGCAAGATGAATCAAAGTATTTAAATGTTAAAAGTTAAAATGTTTAAAACAAAAATATTGCAAATGGCTGGAGAAGCATATTAATATATAAAATGTATTCCTTTTAGTGAATACATCAAATCACCTGGCTAAGTGAATAAATCAAATCACCTGGTTAATTAGGGAACTATATTCTGAGATTTCCTTAGACCTATTTATTTATTTCAGGGGTCTCCAACCTTGGCACCTTTAAGCCTGGCGGACTTCAACTCCCAGAATTCCCCAGCCAGCAAAGCTGGGGAATTCTGGGAGTTGAAGTCCACCAGGCTTAAAGTTGCCAAGGTTGGAGATCCCTTATTTATTGAATCTGGGTAGGCTCTAAATAAGAGAAAGGCAATGGGAACAAATATGCTAGATCATGGATGTCAGACTCGCGGCATCACGTTGCCGTCATGTGACGACGTTTTCCCCCTTCGCTGAGCTGGGTTGGTCATGGCCTGCATCTGGCCCACGGGCTGCCAATTTCACATCCCTGTGCTAGATAAATCCTGTAGGAATCCTGATTTTCTTTTACATATTGAGAGTGACGGTAGCAGGATGCTGCCTCTGTCCATGAAATATTCCTGTGATATAAATCCTTGGAAAATCATGGTCCCAACATACATCAGACAGAGATTTCAATGTATGAACCAGGATCCTGTGGCCTTCAGATGCCCCTGACTCTGTGGATTCCTTACCTTTATTTTTGCAATTTTTCAACTCCTGAAGGACCAAAGTGATCAATTGTATAGACTGCAGTGGGGTACAGCAAGTACATTCATCTCTTTACAGGCCCCCAGGGAAAAAAAAGTACTCCTGCTGAGTACTCATCACCGAATGCTTCATAGCCTTTTTATCGCAATTCTGCCATGCTGGAGAAGATTGCCATTTTGAATTTCATCTGTCATTAATAGACAAAGTAGACACAAATAACAGATACAAATCATGACCGCAAAGTATAGATATCGTATCTTTTTGTTTCAAGGATGGAATGGAGCTTAGTCAATATCATGGCAGCCAATTATCAATCATTAGTCATAGGGGAGGATCAAGAGACAGTTTTCCTGGTTTCAATCTATGTTGTACTTCCTTCCCTTCCTTGGGTTTGCTGTTGTGAAAGCAGGAAGCAATTTATGGGAGGCTAGCATTCATTATTTATGGCATTTTGTTCAATTAGTGCACATTTTGCTTCCCATATCATGAAAAGATATCTCAAAGTGAAACTGATTTGGGTTGGAGGATTCCTTTCATTGACCTCCTAAAGAGCTACATTCTACACTGATGCTGCTGGCCCTAGATTGGCCTCTTGTCTTGGATTTGGATTTCCTCTTGCATTGTCCCTAAACATTTGCAGCATTGTTGATTTGGGTCCTGCCATTTTCTCTTTCTTCTGTCACAGTTGCTGAGGTTGGAAATTGTGTTACCCACTGCTTGCCATTCACACACAAACAAAGTAATATAAAGATTTGTTATCCCAGGCTTTCAAGGTGGGGATCTGCAGGAATTCCCTTATAAACTTAACACATTTTAATGAATATTAGCCTTATTTCTGCATTTTGCTTAAACCAATCCTGCCTTCCTGCCTTCAAAAACCTATCCTCTTCATAGAAAGTTTCCTAATAGAACCAAATTATTATTATTTATGAAACTTTTAGAGATAAAGCACTTTTAAAAAGAAAGGTGAATTGTGAAGAGAAAGACATTTGGACGCTTTGCAGGAAAGGATTAAATTCTCTCCCTTTCCTCATTAGTTCTTCATTTTAAATTCTTTCCCCCTTCGCTGAGCTGGGTTGGTCATGGCCTGCATCTGGCCCACGGGCTGCCAATTTCACATCCCTGTGCTAGATAAATCCTGTAGGAATCCTGATTTTCTTTTACATATTGAGAGTGACGGTAGCAGGATGCTGCCTCTGTCCATGAAATATTCCTGTGATATAAATCCTTGGAAAATCATGGTCCCAACATACATCAGACAGAGATTTCAATGTATGAACCAGGATCCTGTGGCCTTCAGATGCCCCTGACTCTGTGGATTCCTTACCTTTATTTTTGCAATTTTTCAACTCCTGAAGGACCAAAGTGATCAATTGTATAGACTGCAGTGGGGTACAGCAAGTACATTCATCTCTTTACAGGCCCCCAGGGAAAAAAAAGTACTCCTGCTGAGTACTCATCACCGAATGCTTCATAGCCTTTTTATCGCAATTCTGCCATGCTGGAGAAGATTGCCATTTTGAATTTCATCTGTCATTAATAGACAAAGTAGACACAAATAACAGATACAAATCATGACCGCAAAGTATAGATATCGTATCTTTTTGTTTCAAGGATGGAATGGAGCTTAGTCAATATCATGGCAGCCAATTATCAATCATTAGTCATAGGGGAGGATCAAGAGACAGTTTTCCTGGTTTCAATCTATGTTGTACTTCCTTCCCTTCCTTGGGTTTGCTGTTGTGAAAGCAGGAAGCAATTTATGGGAGGCTAGCATTCATTATTTATGGCATTTTGTTCAATTAGTGCACATTTTGCTTCCCATATCATGAAAAGATATCTCAAAGTGAAACTGATTTGGGTTGGAGGATTCCTTTCATTGACCTCCTAAAGAGCTACATTCTACACTGATGCTGCTGGCCCTAGATTGGCCTCTTGTCTTGGATTTGGATTTCCTCTTGCATTGTCCCTAAACATTTGCAGCATTGTTGATTTGGGTCCTGCCATTTTCTCTTTCTTCTGTCACAGTTGCTGAGGTTGGAAATTGTGTTACCCACTGCTTGCCATTCACACACAAACAAAGTAATATAAAGATTTGTTATCCCAGGCTTTCAAGGTGGGGATCTGCAGGAATTCCCTTATAAACTTAACACATTTTAATGAATATTAGCCTTATTTCTGCATTTTGCTTAAACCAATCCTGCCTTCCTGCCTTCAAAAACCTATCCTCTTCATAGAAAGTTTCCTAATAGAACCAAATTATTATTATTTATGAAACTTTTAGAGATAAAGCACTTTTAAAAAGAAAGGTGAATTGTGAAGAGAAAGACATTTGGACCGCTTTGCAGGAAAGGGATTAAATTCTCTCCCTTTCCCTCATTAGTTCTTCATTTTAAATTCTTTTCCCCTTTGCTTTCAAAAACACAGAGACTATCTTTTATAAATTAACGTCTCTTTCAAAAGTGATCCAAGCGAATGTAACAAAGTCTTACATAAACTATAAGAGACCTCTACAAGGCAGCTGTGATAAAATAACTTCCGTTGTTAGAAAACAAAGGCAACACTATGCTCTCATTGCAGCTAGGGGGAGCTACAATGAGTTGGACCAGAGATCACTGCTTCCATGCCCAGCCTCCATTTTAAAATGCTACCCTAGTTCAACAAGGGTTTAAAATACCTTCTATTCATTTTGTGGAGACCAACTAATAACTAGAGGGTGTATCCCTGTGGTGAAATCCTGTCAGTTCTGTCCGGTTCGTGCAAACTGGTAGCGGCAGCAGCACAAGGCTCCATCCACCCACCCACCTGGACGTCGTTACTTCCTGGTTTTAATCAGGAACTAACCTGTTTTTGACCTTCTGTGCATGCTCAGAGGGTCAAAAATCGGACCTGATGATGGCGTGCGTGCATTTCCGAACCAGTAGGGAAGGTAAGTAGATTTCACTCCGGTGTACCCTCTTTAAGCCAGGGTGAAAGGGGGCAGGCCTTGGTGACATTCCATCTCTGGATCAGTCTTCCCACAGCTGTACAAGATCACACCACTACTTTTAGGATTCTGGAGCCAGATACTACTTAAGTAGTATTTTACATTAACTTCCTTTAAAATTTAATAATGACATACTGTGATTTAATAATTCATATATCTAACATGTTACACTTGCTTATAATTTAAGCAGTAATGTTCTAAAAGCCCAAAGTGAATTCTTTACCCATGTTGTGGTGAATGTTTCCAGGAAAGGGATCCTAGATATATATAACTGTTCCAGACGAGAAGAATTAACTACTTGATAACTGGGTGCCAGTGGTTAGTTAAAATAAATGAATGAGTGAACACACACAAGAACGAAAAACTAAACTGATTAAGCAGTAGAGCTTGCCATGCTGTATAATTATGCCCCCAAGTTCTTGATTTCATAATTCACTGTATCAAAGCATTCATAATGCAAGGAGTGCAGCGTCTCCGGTTATAATTATGTTTAAGAATATTGTTCCATGTGAGACGGATGAACAGTTAAGACAAAATCATTTGTTAGAACAGGCATGCTGAGAAGGTGCTTCCCTACCCTGTATTCTTTCACTGTTTTTCAATACGGTACCATAAAACATCTTCTCTTTGCCTTGGGGTTGATCCAAAGCTACCTCATCAGTGGCTAACCATCAGAACTGGCTTAATTGATGACTTGGAAGGTTCATCTCCATGGCTATGCCTCTGTGTGTTCAGCCAGAGCTCTGCAATTGTACAATAAAGTACTTTTGTTCTTCCAACCTGCATTACAAAGTAGTTGCCATTTCAGCAGCATTTTCCAAATTAAATTAAAATAAAATAAAATAAAGGCAGAGTGGGAAAATATATCTCACTGGGCAGCTATTTGCTTTGTTGTGATTTTGATTTTTCCTTATCATTAATTAATAATGTTAGAGAATATGAGAAAAGCTCATCTTGGCCTATCATATCTCGGCTGATGTCCCTAAATGACCAGTTAAATCTAAGAATACCATAGCACGTTAACTTGAATCTGTGGCCACATTTACATATATTATAAAAATTGCTGCAATTTTTTTTTTTAAAAAAGGCTAGGTTGCATTTATGAGACTACTGATTTCAGAAACAGAACATAAATTATTCCTTCTGAATCTAGCTTGTTAGGAAAAAGGGGAATTGAGAATTCCTGGTTTAGGCATGCTAAAGAAGCTACTGGCTAAGCTGTCTGAATTTGCTCAATTGTTCCCATTGGCAGGGAAAACTAAGTGGAGTTATCACCTGGGTACTTACTGTGGTTGCTCTTTACAGACCAAGCTTCTCTTCAGTTCTAGATGATCAGAAATGGGATTGCACATGCATTTCTGTATATATTGGTGTTAGTGCTTCCATGTCAAGCCACTGGCATTAGAAGGGAATGCCTACACGTTCCTTTAAAATGGATTCATCCTTCCATTAAACATTCTGCTGTGGTACAATTTTAGTGGAAAAAATTGTCTGGTTATAACAATAGTGTAATGATGCTTACAGTCCACAGTGTGTTCTTTGGACAGCATTTATATGATCATACTCAGGGACTGAATGTATTTCTAAAGAGCCCCAGGCTATTTGTGCAAGACTTCTTGGCAGTTTTTTCAGCTCTATTAGTGCTTCTAGCACAGGTATATAAAACAGAGGCAGAGATGTTTCTCTTCCCAAAGTAAAGATTTCTGGAAAAGATTTCATGTCCGAAAGGCTCCACAAGAGATCATTTCATTGCTGTTGGATTGTTCCCCTTTCCCTCTTTATCTCAAATGGTTCTGGAGTCTGTCTGCTTGCATCCCTTTCCTGCTAAAGCTTTGGAAGATGAGGCCCAGTAGGAAACAGCTTCTGTTGAGATATCACATATGTGAACACTCAGAACCCTTTCCACCCAGAAGCAAGGATAAGAAGATCCTTCCTGTCTTCAGCTGTTGTGCAAGAAGACCTGCTGAATCGTGATTTGTAAAGTTTCTCCAGACCTTGTTGCTGGAAGAAGGTAAAGGGGCAAGGTTGCTTCACAGCAGTAAGCCTGGGAACCAAGCAGGACATCTTTACCATGGCCAATTAATGTGCAAAATAGTGGTGATTGAAAACTGTTGCCTGAAAAGACATCCTGGGTCTTACCACCTGATGGGTATTGATTCCTACTGCAGGATTTCCTCAGGAAAAGAAGACACCTGCTGGCAGAAAGATTTGTCCCGAAAGATTATTTCATGCTTCCTATCAATCAACACCCTTAAAACTGCCACCCACCTCCTCTGTGCATAACTGAAATCAAGAGTTAAAATGCAGCTCCCGTGCCTATTTCCTCCATCTCTCCATCCATCCTGTGATAAAAATGAGAAAGCAAAATAAATAAATAAATCCCTACAGCTCCTTTGAAGGAGGCAAAGAGAGGGAATGGAGTGAGAAGAGTACTGTAAAGGCTGCTGTCTCTGGACTTATAAACTGATAAGCAATAACCCAAGAGACAAACCCAAAATGATGGAATTGTTCCAAATGTTTTGACTTTGATCAGTTATTTGGATAATGCACACAATAACAGTTGGATTTTTGTGTTTTCGGGTACCTCTCATCTAGGCTGGTGGTCAGGTTGCAATTGTTGACAATTTGGGGCATACAGCTTACAAAAAAATGTAGTTCAGAATTAAAAGTGGGAGGCTACAAGGGAGGTAGCTTGTTAAGAATGTGGGAATGTGGTAGAGGCGGAATCAGAATAAGGACATACCAGGTAATTCAGTAAGCAGTTTTCTGATCGAGCGGAAATACAAGCTGATATTAGTTCCCCAAATCCACATTAAAGTTCACTTATTTGCTTTAACATTAATAAGATAACTCCCAAATTTTATACAATATCCCCTCCTTGAATTGCTTTTGAACTTTTTCTCTCTTATGCATCTGGATGCCACACACGTGAATGTATCCAACCACCCATAGGAACGCAGCTAAGAGAGTTCATGCCTCCACTCTAAGAATGCATAAAGATCCATATGGGACCCAGAGACATTTTTAGAAAAAAGACCAAGATGGTTGATGCAGTGAAGAAAACCTTGGCAGTTTCCACAATTTTTTGTAAGTATATGTAAATCAATCGAGAAAGATGGGATAATTTTGGCAGTGTAAGGATTCATCCAGACGTACTTAGTAAAATGAAAGCATTAAACATGTTGTGTATTGGTATAGTTTACTAGTCCAAAACCAGAACAGGTCTGTTCCAGGAGTGAAATCTAATTTTTTTTACTACCAGTTATGTGGGCATGGCTTGGTGGGCATGGCAGGGGAAGGATACTGCAAAATCCCCATTCCCACCCCACTCCAGAGGAAGGATACTGCAAAATCCCCATTCCCACCCCACTCCTGGGGGAAGGATATTGCAAAATCTCCATTCCCACCCCACTCTGGGGCCAGCCAGAGTCGGTATTTGCCGGTTCTCCAAACTACTCAAAATTTCCGCTACTGGTTCTCTGAACTGCTCAAAATTTCTGCTACTGGTTCTCTGAACTGCTCAAAATTTCTGCTACTGGTTCTCCAGAACCTGCTGGATTTCACCCCTGGTCTGTTTGTTTTACATACCTCTAACAGCTGGCATATACTGTATATAGGGCACACATACATACATACATACATGTATTCATTTGGAGTTTTAAAGGGACATTTAATTCAATTTAATTTGGCATTGGAGAGATAAGAGTTGGGATCACTACAACTTTTTTTATTAAAATCATTTTGACCTATTAGTGGAAAAACAAATAAACTCCTGGAGAAAGTTCATTTGTCTCATCTTTAACAAGAGTTTTCAGCTGGGCTCTGAGTTTCTTCCGTTAACTCTGTGTTTGTTTTTCTTTTTATAAATTCATAAGAAAATGCTCCACATAGTTTTGAAGGAGAAAGAAGTTTAATTCCCAATGATGGGGTAGGGGGGAGCCAGGACCAATAAGAACTCTAATACTGATGATCTTTGGGAAGAGTTGCCCCACAGCACATAATGCTTGTGGCTTCCACTGTTACTTACGTTTTGAAAGTTCTTCGTTTTAGGTGGTATGTTGAACTGGAGGAAAGAAGACATCTATGAGCTGTTCCTTGGAAACATTTCAGTAAATTGGCTTATTCACACTGAATTTCGTCCAGCCTGTCCTTCAAATTAATCATTTCAAAACCTGCGGATTCAGCAGGAATTTAAAATAACTAAGATTAATGTCAGAATAGGAATGCAGGCCTAATCCAAATTGTATGTTATCCTGAAATAGTTTTTGGATAAGTATTACCGGATGCTAATAACGTGAAGTAACTGAAACAAGCTCTGGAAATGACCTTAGAGATGCAGGCAAAACAGAATACAGGCGAATTATTTTGAGACAGGGTAAAACAGACCACAAACACTTCATGCCTGAAGCATCTAATCAAAGGCAATTGATGGATTCATTTGTTGCATTTTACTGTTCTATAATCTTCTGCATCCAATAATTTAATACAATGGAGGTAATAAGAACTTTTTTTATTATTATTGGAAATTCAAATATTTACTTTTAAGGTCATTATTTTGCAAGGCTATTTCATGCATTCCAAACACAACATTCGATTATTCAATAATGTCACTAAGTTTGTCCATGCTTAATGTAGTTATTGAATAAGCCCCATAGACTCTTGATTACTTCTATTTCTTTCTCAACATTTTCTCAACTTATTCCGTTTTCCACTGCAGCCATTTTTATGAAACGTTCGTTAAACACACCCAGAAGGCTCTACTGTGTTCAAACATGATTACCATAGCATGTTCAGTGCAAACATGGCCACCATGGCATGTTTCATTTTAAGAAAGTCTGGCATAGAGATGGGGTCAGAATAGAGGCTATTGCTAAAGATACACTCATTTACGAAATGTGGCTGGACTGCAGTTGCAGCGCAAGGCTTCCAGCAACTTCAGAGCTTTTTATAGGACTTGTGAAGGACAATATTCATTTTTGCTGTAGAAAAGAGTGACTCCAAAGATCATATCAATTTGATTTGCACTGCCTTAACCTTTTGGGAGGTCTGAACAGTTCATAGAAGACTGCAGATTTTGATATATTTTTTTTGCCATTCATTCTGGAAAGAAGTTTTGCATCACAAAAACCTTAGCTCTGTTCTTAGCCTTTTGGATCATGTAGCATAATTTGGAAGCTGATAGGTACCGTTTGCTCTTGCTGGAGGACAGGTTTTTTTAAAATATATAATGTGAAGAGAGTACTTCAATCCATATAGTTGAGAAAGATCCAGTGGTGGCTCTGTGGATGTGGCTTGGTGGGCGTGGCATGGCTTGGTGGGCCTGGCAGCGGAAGGATACTGTAAAATCTCTGTTCCATCCCCAATCCAGGGGAAGGTTACTGCAAAATCCCCATTTCTTCCCGATCAGCTGGGACTTGGGAGGCAGAGAATAGATGGGGGCGGGGCCAGTCAGAATTTTTACTACTAGTTCTCAGAACTACTCAAAATTTCTGCTACAGGTTCTCTAGAACTGGTCAGAACCTGCTGAAACCCACCTCTGGAAAGATCAATATGGGGTTGTGGGTAAAGCAGTGAATAGCCAAAATGCCCGATGGCTCTCAGTGTAAATATTGGGCCTGAATTCAACCTTAGGTGCCATAGTAATCAAAATCAAGAACTGTTGAAAAGGACAAAATATAGTTGTATATATTTCTTCCTCAAAATGTGCCTTCCCCAATAAACTCTCTAAAACATTTAATGGCGTCGTCTTATGTTCATGTGAACACAATTGTCCTTTCTGGAGAGCTGATTCCCAATTTGTAATTATCGGTAGAGTATCCATGAAATTATATGTAGATTCTCTGTCACCGACCTCTACTTTTTATATTTTATATGTAATTCTTATCTTCCTATGTTCACATCTTTTGTGAAAAATGTTGGACTTTCCAAGAAACCAGACTATATTAACTTTCACTCAGTCTCTGAATCAGAAATATTTGGCTTAGTTTTCTAAAGTGCTTCATATACATTACTTACAACACTTAGACCAAAGGGTTCATAGTAGTATTCCCACATTGTAGATAATGGTAGGAAGGAAGCTGCTATATGTGAAGTATATTAGGATCTTGTCATCTCAAATCTCCTTCCAGTTAAATTGGATATTAGTGGTGTCTTGGGTTGATGGGAACTGAAATCCAAATACAGAGGAAATACAAGATTAGGAAAGGTTGCATTGTACTGGTATTTACCTTGCACATTCTTCCTTGCTTTGTTGTTCTCTCTCCCCTCTCTCCCCACTCCTGCTTTTAAGGATGGTTGCTTTTGAAAACATTAAACAGTACAAACGCTTAAATTATTCTAGGCAGATTTGTTACAGAGCCCCTGAAAGAACATCAATTAGAAAAGCAGCCTTAAGGCTAGTTGCTGTGGTATGCAAACGGCGAAGCAATTGCTTTTTGCATGGCACACCTCTAAGTATGCAACAACTCCCTCACTCTAGATAGCTCCCCACAGCCTTCTCTGGTCAGAATTTCTGCAGACTTTGGGAGAAATGCACTGCACTTGCCATGATGTTTTCTAAGCAGTTGTTGGTTCAACAACTACTGCAGTTTTCAATAAGCTTCAATTGGATGTGATTGGATTCCCTGGGCTGTGGGCTAGTTTATTTATTTATTTAAAGTACTTCTATACTGTTTCCCATTTAAAATAATTAAAACAAGCAATTAAAACCATAATTTAAAACAAACAAAAACAAATGCTAACATATTTTGTAACGTAATACAGAATAAAAGAGTAGAACACTTCTGTTTGTCATGACAGTGAGGCCCAAGAGGGCAGTGTGGTTACGTCTGGTCATTGTCATCCAATTAGCACCACCCAGGGAGCATGTATAGCTTAAGGCAGTGTATCTCAACCTTGGTGACTTGAAGATGTCTGGACTTCGATTCCCAGAATTCACCAGCCAGCACAGAATTCTGGGAGTAGAGGTCCAGACATCTTACAGACCCCTCACATCCTGGACAGAAACTGTTTCAACTCCTACCCTCAAAACGACGCTACAGAGCACTGCCCACCAGAACAACTAGATACAAGAACAGTTTCTTCCCGGACGCCATCACTCTGCTAAACAATTAATTCCCTTAACACTGTCAAACTATTTACTAAATCTGCACTACTATTAATCTTCTCATCATTCCCATCAGCCATCTCCTTCCACTTCAAGGTATTGGTTACCACCTTTAAAGCGCTTCAAGGTACCACCTTTAAAGCGCTTCAAGGTATTGGTTACCACCTTTAAAGCGCTCCATGGCTTAGGACCGGGCTATCTACGGGACCGCCTACTGCCGGCTTCTATCTCCCATCGTCCGGTACGCTCCCACAGAGAGGGACTCCTCAGGGTGCCGTCAGCCAAACAGTGTCGACTGGCGGCCCCAGGAGGGCCTTCTGTGGGAGCTCCGACCCTGTGGAACGAACTTCCCCTCGGACTTCGACAATTACCTGACCTTAGGACCTTTCGCCGCGAACTTAAAACTTATTTATTTCATATGGCTGGACTAGCCTGATTTTTATTTTTATTGGATGGGTTTTTAAAATTGTGTTATTTTACAGGGGAGTATGTTTTTTAACATTTTGGGCATTTAAATTAGTTTTTTAAGGGTTGTTTTAAATTATTGTGTGTATTTATATTTTATTTGCCTGTTCACCGCCCTGAGTCCTTCGGGAGAAGGGCGGTATACAAATTAAAATATTATTATTATTATTATTATTATTATGACTGTATGACTGTAACTTTGTTGCTTGTATCCTTACGATTTATACTGATATTGATTGTTTCCTGATTGCTTATTTGTACCCTATGACTATCATTAAGTGTTGTAACTTATGTACCTTATGATTCTTGACAATGTATCTTTCCTTTTATGTACACTGAGAGCGTATGCACTAAGACAAATTCCTTGTGTGTCCAATCACACTTGGCCAATAAAAAAATTATTCTATTCTATTCTGTTCTGTTCTGTTCTGTTCTGTTCTCATCATACACTAAATTATAAAAGAGCAGAACAATAATAGGGAAAAAGCAGATACTGAAATTTTAAAATCACAGCAATATTATTGAAAGGTCTGGGAGAATGAAGTGCCTGGTGCTGACAAGGGAGCAAAGCTGACACCAGGTATACCACATTGGTGAGGGAATTGGGGGATAGCCATTGAAAAAGTTATTCCTTGCTTCTCCATGGGAGGACATCCAGAGTGACCCCCACTGTAAGATATGGGCACAAACATGTATGACCCAAAGCTATAAGCATGTTCATAGGTTAAACTGGATTGGAGATGAAGTGGGAGCCAATGAAGATCATAAAGAACAGGAGTGCAAATGTTTAATTCCAGTAAAATCATTGTTGTAGCTATTAAGTGCTGGGGAAATCAGGAGATTCAGGCAGTTCAAATGGGTATAAAAATTTATTGCAAGCTTAATCTCCCTACAAGAATCTGAACTACTAACAGTCAAGGGAAATTAGCAGGCATTAAGAATAGAAAGGAATTCATGGTGGGCTGAACTTAAATCCCTTGTGGGCATGAAGGGACTCATGACTAACGATGCATTTTTATTTATTTATTTATTTATTTATTTATTTATTATTTACATTTTTATACCGCCCTTCTCCGAAGACTCAGGGCGGTTGACCCTTCCTGCAGGCTCAGCCTGGTCATCTCCTACATCCTTATTTCATATTAGCCATTTCTGAACTATTCTTCAAGGCAGATCTAGGTATAATACATTTCAGTGATATAATCTCACTATTGTGAGATTATCTCTGGCTAAATAGGGCCACAAGAAATATGCCAACCTAATCTAGTGAAAAGTATTTTATCTCCAGAAGCCCCTTCACCTCTAACGTTGATTCAGGACAGTGGTGGGTTGCTCCGGTTTGCCCCGATCAGGCGAATCGGTAGCGGCAGCGGTGACCAGCTGTCCATGTGCTTCTGTGCATATGCAGAAGTGTCATGTGAGCGCCTGCGTGCCCACAAGCAAACTGATAGCAACAGGTTTTGAATTCAGGAGCACCTTCAAAGTACAAACCTTTAGGGTGTGTGCTAGCCATCTTGAACAATCTGAATAATATCACCTGTGATTTCATATAGATACAGGATAGTGTGAGGGATAAAAGGTAAACTAGAGGAATCTTCAGTTCAGATACCATGAGGTCAGGTAGAAATTGCTCAGCTACAGATGGCCATCCAAATATGAACAGAGACCCATTGAGATAATTAATGATACCAAAAGTCATTGGAAACTTCTAACCAACACATTCCCTCATCTCTGTCCATTTTAATGAGTCTGGATCCATATAAGTAACCATTTCCCATTAGTTGTAATAACCCATCAGGAGCAAGAGGCAAGCTAATATATAATTTAACAAACTTCCCCAAACATCTTACTTGCATAACCATTAAAAACCGAAAGTTATCCCAAAATAAACTGGCTAGAGCAAGCCCTGGACATTTAGTTGCCTGAACTGCTGAAAGTGAAGAGTCTTAATCATTATTAATTTGATTGATTTTGCCTCAAAGTGCCTAGTCAATATATCATCATGAGCTGCCAAGGATTCTATGTGATCTGTAAATGGGCTGGATCCCAAAAGGCCACAAATCATTTGCAAAAATTGTGCTGGGGGACACTGAGAGCAGGGCACAAGAAATTACTTTCTGTCTTCATCATCATGTCAGGTTGGCTTAATAATGAATTCTTACCACTCTTTTCATCCATTTTGAGCTGTGTCTAATCATCTACCACCCTGCTTCATTGTCCATAATTATGACGCATAACAAGAGGATGAATTGGTTCTGTACCAAGGGAGTATCAATTGATCTGGTAACCTTCAGTTTCCAAATCATTGACTGGAGCACCAACCACTCAAACCCAGAGTCTTCCGAAATCTGTTGGAATCTTTAGACTTCTAGACCAACAATCTAGATCTACCTCTACCCATCATCTGCCCCCACAGTCTCCCGGGGACATGGCCAGTGAAACAAAACAAAGAGTGCTGACCTCTGGGAATGCCCAAAGTAGTTCAGGAAGAATATTTAGGTCTAGAAAGAAAACATCGAACGTGGATTGTGAACACTACCAACTTTTGTGTTGGTAGTTGTAACTGGTAGTTTCATCTCCAGAGCACATGTGGTAGCTATCCAATCTAAATTTGGCTCTTCCTTTCAGATACTCATTCAGATATTAGTCCTTGTGATGAGTTATGCAGGTTGCTAGACACCACACTGATGATGTGACTTAGTTTGGGTAATAAAACATCTATAGGAAAACAGCCAAACAACCAAGAGAGCACCAAGGACCCTTCAAGAATTAACTGTGTAGTCACTCATCTCATGTCATGACTTTTTAAAGCATAGATTTAGTAATAAAACTAGTGAATATTTATATGGAATTATATTTAGTGGTCTCTAATTAAGTAGGACCATGATGTTTACTGTTAACAGATCTCAGCAAACCCTACTACTGCTACTTTGCAGCATTGTGTCCTCTCTTCTTTTTCCCTCTCTTTTATTTTATTTATTGATATTTTGTCTTTATTACTGTTATAAATAATTAAAGGCAACAAACATACTTAATATTTTCTCCTCCTCCTATTTTCCCTGGAACAACAACCCTGTGAGGTAAGTTGGGTTGAGAGAGAGAGAATGACTGGCCCAAAGTTACCTAGCTGGCTTTTATGCCTTAGGTTGGACTAGAATTCATGGTCTCTCAGTTTCTAGTCTGGTGCCTTAAGCACTAGCCCAAACTGGCTTTCTTTTTTTTTTTTTTTTGGCCATCCTTGACAAAAGAATACCAAAGTTTAAAGAGTCCATGTATATGTATGTAGGTGTTTTTTTGTTTTTTGTTTTACTAAAATGGAATGGCTAGCCTGTGACCTACATGCAACCCCAACATTAATTTTCTGCCTCCCCCCTTTTTTTTAGAATAAAAGGGGGACTAGGACTATCAAGACCCTGTAAACTTTAGCAAACCATTTACACATCCCTACAAACTCACCCTTCCCAAAATGAGCAACATAGTTTGACTTTCCCTCTTCCAGGAATCTTATCACTAAGTACATGCTGTGCAGCTTTCAGAAGAGTGACTTTAACAATAGCTGAGCCTTAGATATGAAAAGATAATCTACGCAGCACTTTTAATGTTGGCGCTGGATAAGTAAAGCCTAGAAAATTATTGCCTCTTTAATAAATCCCACTGTTTGCAGATAAGATGCATAATAAATCTTCATGGGGTTTGTTTCACTTATTTGGGAGTGTGGGGGAAACCCCTTCTTCTTTTGGGCAAATTGAAAAGGATTTAATTTCTCTCTCCAAGGTACAGGCTATTTTTTTCAAATAGATTTTCCTCCCCTATGGGCATTCCAAAGATACTGCAATTCTGGGCACAACTGTAACACATGCTTATGTTTGCACAATTTTTCTTTATTTGGAAGAAGAGTTGAAACAAACGTTGGATTGCAGCTTTCATAAAAATTTAAATCCCTTTTAGCACAAAGCCTCAGATTTCCAAGGGAGGTTGGTTTGGGATTCTTGGAAGATTGGATCTTACGTAGCAGATTCTTCAATGAATTAAAGAGGCTTCATTTCAGGGGAGAGGCAATAGGTACAAAAACATTTAACCACGTATTAATGGAAAAAAACCTCTAGATATTCACTTGCTATAGGCCAGGGGTCTCTAACCTTGGCAACTTGAAGCCTGGTGGACTTCAACTCCCAGAATCCCCCAGCCAGCAAAGCTAGCTGGGGAATTCTGGGAGTTGAAGTCCACCAGGCTTAAAGTTGCCAAGGTTGGAGACCCCTGCTATAGGCAATGCCCTTAAAAAGCTGTAGTTTTACATGGCCCATCCAGTTACATTAGCAGCTCTCAAAGCATCCTGCTTCTGCCCTTAACCTTTTCATTGTAATACTAATGTGCTATTATGTGCTTCTGACTGGTGATAATATTTCATAACAAATGAATTCTTCTGGGAGACCTGGGAATATAGTCACTAGAGTAATGAAGAAAATACCTTCTATGGTTATATTCTGGGCCTGCATCTAAAAGAGGAATTGAGTTTTTATGCATCCTTTCAACTGCTAAAACACATTTTATCCTGAGAGGAGCTGATGGGACCTATATGATAGATTGAGGTTAGCGGATATGATAGGTACTGTATATATGTCGAAGGCTGTTTTATGCATGGGGGGAATGCATGTTGCAACATGCAAGGTGAGAATTCTAAAAGAAATAAAAATACAGAGAATGTGGCATTATTTCCAAAGTGTTCAGAATGTTGAATAGATGTATTTCTGAGAAGGTGGAAAGCTGTTTTACACTACTGACTATTTAGTTCAAACCTATTGAAAGTGGCATGTAAGGAATTCCAGCAGGTTTTTTGTGTGTGTTTATGTGTCTTATCTAGAGGTGACATAGATTAACCCTGGGACATGTAATACATTTACACAGACATTTTGAAGTAGTAACAATATGAATGTTTCATCATTCCATTGTAGGCTATTTTAGTAAACGTTATGGAAAGATACAAGAAATCTCTGTCTATTCTGAAGCCCTTTGTGTTGACAGATTTGCCCAAATCATGTTAACTAGAAGTAATGGAAGGAGTTTGAACATCAAGAAGCCACAGATTGGGAGCAAGAATAAGGTTTATGCCAGATGATTTACATAACTTTTGCTAACACAGGTCCTCCTTATTTGTTTCTATTTTTAAAGTGTAAATTCCAGCTTTATAGGGCCAATCATCTTCTTGAAATGGCTAACATATCTCTTAGGTGCAAATAAATGATTACTCTGTATTTGTTTAAATCAGTGGTAGTCAACCTGGTCCCAATCGCCCACTAGTGGGCGTTCCAGCTTTCATGGTGGGCAATAGGGGTTTTATCCAATACTGAAGCACTTTCCCTTTTTTTAAATTTAATTGACTTTTAAAAAAAATTTCATAGCATTATTTAAAAACATTTTCATTAGGTTTTCATAAAATTTCCCGTGACAATTTAAATTTCTGAAAATATACTATTTGTATCGCCCACGTATAAGTTTAGTTCACGTTACGTAAATGAAACTAAATGGCGCTATAGTGTGACCACAAACAAAAGAGCCTCATCCCAGAATAGCTCGCGCATCTCCCCCCACACCACCCAGCTGTAACAGACAAGCACAGCTGGTAGCCAGTGCCCCCTGAAACCCAATCCACAATGCGCGAGAAGCATGCGCAGATGACGATACATGGCGCATTTCTGTGGGCGGTTCGAAAATTTTACTGCTAACAGAGATACAAAAGTGGGTGGTAGGTATAAAAAGGTTGACTACCCCTTTTTTAAATTGTGGACAACCTGGTACTTGCTTTAGTAATGGAATATGATAATGTGGCTATCCCTTAGGGCACGAGTGTCAAACGTGCCATGTCATGCTGAAATCATGTGACATTTTGCAATGTTTTTCCCCTTCATGGAGCTTGGATGGGCAAGGCCTGCACATGATGTATCCAGCCCGCGGGCCGCCAGTTTGACATCCCTATCTTAGGGAATGTATTAGATAAGTAACCTATACAAATGCATCTTAAATAGTTCTTTTCCACAGCTGATTCCATGTGGTAAAATATCTAAATTTAGAATAAGATGCCAGGAAAAGAAACAGATAATTCTGTATTCTGGAAAAAAAATACTATGTTTCCAATATACAACATCTTCTTGTATGGAAATAGCTTGGGGTGAAATCCACTTACCTTCGCTACCAGTTCGCAAATGTGAGCATGTGCGCCTCCTCCACACATGCACAGAGCCTTTTGTGCATGTGCAGAGGGTCAAAAACGAAACGTGATGACGTCCAAGTGTGTGGGCAGAGCCTCCCACCACCAGCGCTACCGGTTCACCCGAACCGGATAGAACCGGCTGCATTTCACCACTGAAATAGCTACTATGGAGAAATAATTTCAGATTGCCTACATGATGTTGTTTCTTGTGTCTCAGTCCTTATTTTGAGTTAAAATCACATTGCATTAAGTACACTTCAAATATACCCTTATATAGCGTAACTCTATAGTCCTGCACAAAATAAGATTTTGAATATAAAATATTCAGAATATTTTAGATATTGTGTAGATTGAATAAGTATTGTGTTCATCAACAGCATTGTGTCTTGAGTTGTAAAGGGGCTGTTAACTACTGTATACTGGAAGTAAAATTGTATCATGGGAGAAGGCATGGCAGACCACTTCTGTAATTGCTGCCAAGGAAACCACATTGCAAGTGGGTGTTAAGTTACCAGGCATCGAACTCAACTTTAGGAGTTTTAGATTAAAAAGTAAAAACTGATAATTTCCTTGACAAACATTTGTTCCCAACCGACTTCAAAAGGCTGTGTTTTCATACTGTGAACAATAGTAGTTGAAAATGAAGGTACAAGTACACAGAGCAAGAAGAGGACCAACTTTTGAAAAAAGTACAGTGCGGCTTTCCCATCTGTATTATAAAGCTCATGGTTGCCTTTCAAATTACTTGGTGAAATTCTGAGTCATCAAAAAGTGCTACCCACTCTCACCCACTGAGTATTAGTCACTGAAATGTGTTTATCTTGCCTAAAGGCTGTGACATCAAGACCGAACGCTTCTTTGAGAATAGGAGACCTGTTAGATGAGTACTAATGTGGTGACTAGGAAAATACATGGGAGTATAGGGAAGAGTTTGAACTCTCTGCTAAATGAGACTGTGTTACATGAAAGATTTGGGGAGTTATTCCCTGCCGAGGTCTGAATCTGGATGGAAGGGGCTTAGAAGTCACTGAATCTGGCAAACTCAATCCGCATCAATCAAGTTCACAGGAGGGAGACAACTGAGCAGAACAACTGAAGGAATAGGCAAATTTCTGACTGCGAAGAACAGCTGCTGAGTGCAAGAAAGGGTAAGATGAATACAAATGTAAATCTAGTCCACACTCTGTGTGCGTGCCTGTGTACGTGCGTGCACTGATCTATCTGATTAGCAGTTTCTATTTCTCCCTCTTTATTTCTGAAGCTTAAGCTGGAGGCCCTACAAACACACAAAAAAGGACTTATTTACACCAGAGTTTGAGGTCAAAACTCTAGGTGACATTGACAGCATTGATGATTTAGCCCTTTGTAACCACCCAGCAAACAGATGAGAGTCAATGGCATTTTGCCACAAATTCATACAATCGGGGCTTCTTCATGTTGGCTTAGAAAGCAATTAGTTTAATCAAAATCTGCTCTCCCTCCATTTGCCTGTCTCTGTCTTTATTGGTAACAATCGTAAATCCTCTGGAACTATCAGACATGTGTTTGTCTTAGCCACTGAAACACAATGTTTGGAAATGACTTGAGAAGTCTTGCCAAGTGTTTGCAGTGGAGAAAAGCATTGGCATTTTGTTAAAAAGCCACATGAATCCTAAATTAATTTTTTTGGACTCGGTAATAATGATCTCTGTTTTCACAACTATTTTAAGTGTGTCTCCGTTAACGTTAAAGAAAAAAAAGAAGAGGATGTGTGTATTTTTTGATGAAAACGTTTCATCAGTCATAAACAGTCAGAGAGATTCACTGTAAAATTATAATAGAAACCATTTTATTTGTGGAGGAACTAGAACTAGTTATTGCAAAATGTGTTTATTCAGATGGGAAGGTGATAGATGATACCAAGTTCCTTGTTAAGTTTTGATGGCTGTGCTGGGAAAGACCGGTAGAAACTATTTATGGCGATTAAAATTGCACTGCAATTTATATTTCTCAAGGCTCTTTCTGTTGAATTAAACTGTAGCTTGGCTGTATTCCCTGTTTTGCCTGAAGATTTTACATGCATGTGGGCATATACAAGGCTTCTTGATGATAGGAAGCATTGACTAAGTTAGTGCAGATGTTCAAACTGAAAGCTACTATAAATAGGCAAAAAGTAGAAACCTGCTTTGTTTTTTTGTCCATAGAAGGTCCAAACATAAGGTTGTCTGTAGGGGAACCCAATGAAAATACATAATATTTTCTTTAATAAGAAAGTCTACATTGGATAAACAGCCAGTGAACAATGAATCATAATATTATTCAAATAAATTGTTTTTGGATATATTTAAAGTTTACATAATGATTTTGCAATTATTAAAAAGTAATTTTCAGAGAGTTCAACAGAATTATATAGATATAGGCAGCGACAGCAGTATTTTTAACCTTGCTTGTACTAGTGGTTTCTTGCATATGCTATAATGCAGTAGTTAAGGTGGTAAACTTGCCCTGGGAAGACCCACATTCAAATCCCTATTTAACTGGGGACTTAACTGAGTGACTTGGGGTCAGTCATTCTCTATCAGTATTTTTTTTTTTTTGTGGAGATAAAATTTGAGGTCACCCTGCACAAGCTGCTTTGAATACCTGGAGTCAGCCCTGGATTAACCATTAAGCAAATAAGAAATACATAAGGTACCAAAAGAACGGAGACCTGTAGAATATTTTCCCCCAGCAACTATGCCCTTAAGTCTTTCACTGCCACATCTGACTTGAGTTTTCATATTTATTAGATCTGAATGCCTTGTCAGTTAAACTTTGGAAGGGTAGAGGTGAGGGGCACCTTTGGTGGGCTAGGTTTACAGTATCAATTTGCCTTAATCCTAACCCTCTTTGGAGGAAATTTTGGATATGAATATAAAATAATATTAATTAGTCCTTGTGAAGGACTTAATAGGTGGATAAAAATGCCAAATCCAAACTAAACATCTGTCTGACTGTGCACTGAATCACAATAATGAAAGATCTGAAATATCAAAAGGGGGATATTCTTCTTAATTTTAAGCCAAGATCATTTCAAAATTCACAGACTTTTTTAAAAAATTAAATAAATGAGCTTTTGGTGATTCAGAAAACGAGTGACTTAGAATTAGCCATGTAACAGTAGCAGCAGGAAGAACATAACCAATTAATGAAGAAAGCTGGACAACCATAGAGGGTAGAAAACGACAAATTTGCAAAAGTATCATAGGTGCCTATGGGGAATGTTTAAAAAATAATAATAATGTGGCAAACCATGATGGAGAAGTTTTATTTCAGTTTGATTTGAAATAGGAGGATATACTACTTGGAAGGACACTTACTGCTGTTCCACTGTTATCCAGTGTAGGATAACAAATTAATTGTCATTAAGCAAATTAGAGGGGGGAATCATTTCTTGAATAATTATTAGCTTTCCAGACTCATCTGACACAAGTAGTTTTCTAATATGGTCCCTTTTCTTTTTGCACAGCATCAATGTGGAGCTACAGAAATTTTCAACATCCTAAAAATGATGTCAAAATCTTCTTGCATTCACTCATCTTATTGTCTTCTACCGTGAAATCCAAAATTACTCATTAAATTATCATGAGATGATGGCAGTTGTGCAGACAGTAGCAGTAGTGCTTTGTCCTGAGAAACACCTAAAGAAAGCTTTCAAAACCTGCAGATAGTACAATTGTCTTGTTTACACTCTTGTAGCCTTTTCTAGTATAATGCAAATGGGGAAGGATGTTTAGCATTCTAAACTGACTTGCACTATAGCAAAGGACTCTAGTCCTTGGATATCATTGTATCATTGATGTTGTAAAGTCTGGGACTTAAAGTCCTCACATTTGGAAAATGTTCTGCTGTGGAAGACTCACCAAGTGAATTACACAGAATAGTAGGAATCTCCCTGAAATAGACCAGGCAGTAGCCTTCAAACACAGTAACTAAAATTTAATCAGGAAACACAAATAGCCAAAAAAGTAGTGATTCAAAACATTTTTTGAAGAATAATGTTCTTCAATCAACCAATCTAAACAATCTAGTAACCGCATTTCTGATAATCAGACCATGGTGCTCTTTCATTATTTACAAGCTCTATTGTATCTAATGTACTGAAGTAAGGGAAAGCGGGATGGAAGCGATTCAAATCAAAAGCAGTAAAGGTGCTTGGGAGGAGACACTGATAATGTGATGGCAACTATCGCACCTCTTTAAGGAACTATAGGTTTTCCTAAGCTTGCATATCAGCTCCACGGACCCAGGAAAATATACATCAAGTGCCAACAGGGTGTGACAAGGCTGCTGTTAGTTGTTCTGCTGTTAAAAGAGTATTCTTCTTTTCTCTCAATATGAATCTTGCTGGACAAATAATCTACGATGCCTTGGTGATGATTGTGGTGATGTCACCTTCTCCCACTGAGTCATTGAAGCTGCTATGGGCATGTTCTTTCTCCTCTGGTAGCAAGACACCTCCCATTATGGCCATTCGGTTTAGGGCATGGTTTGTTGCAGAGGCATGTGTTCACCTATTCATGAGCATTGCCGAAAGCCCCAGTGGGCGTGATGTGAGATCCTCATTTGCACGGATGTACAGTTTTGTGGGAAAGTGGCATACCTCTTTTTCAAGCACACATGTAACAGTCTCATTGTCTGAAACAGAATAAAATGGTGCTCTGTTTAAATGTAGTTGGGTTCTACAACCAGAATCTTGTTGCGTTTGCCCAATGTACTTATTACTGATTTTTTTTTTTTTGGCCCACAAGGGGTTTCATGTAGCTGTACTTTCTATTGTTTTTATAGCTTTGGTTGGGTGGTTGTATCATGGTGCCTGTTCCAATATCATTTTGCTGCTCTTGTCCTACAGGTACTTTTTCTAAAAAGCAACTGGACTTTATTTTCTTTTTTTCCAAAAAGAAGCAAAATGTTTTTTAAAACAAAACAAAACACCAAGAATATCTATTGACTTTTTGGAGAAAGCACCTCTGGCGCAACCGTGACCTGGATGATTGAGAATCTCCATAGACAGCACTTTTTGGTTGGGGAATATAGACCTAGGTTAAAATTTACAAGTTCCCTTTCCTTTTTGGCTTTCTCTAAACATGGGTTATCATATCAAAATTCCAGAAATCTGACATTCCTGAATCAAAACAATAACAACAAAAATCCTGGCTGACAAGTCAGCAGGGCATGAAATGGGCTGAAATGAGAGACAGTTCTGGTGATGTCCCTGTGAAGCTTGGGTCTGCTCCACCACGCACCTTTTTCTTCCCTGGGGGCATCCTAAGGCCAAAGGTTTGTGTAGCAACTCAAAAGGGAACTAAGCCTTTTATCTCAGACACATGCTTGAAATACCCCACTTCTATTCTATCACACATGATGATAACCATCTATGCCAGTATATTGTTTTTCTGATTTAAGGAGGGGAAGAATTCATATGAACACAGTTATGAGGAAGAGCCCTCAAACCACACTCTCCCCCAATTCACAGGTATTTTGGGAGGAGGAAAATTAATCTTTTTATCAGGTAAATGAATCATTCTGCTCAAAATATTTTTTATTTATTTATTACTATTTTTAGATCCCATCCATATTGTATGCCCTTTGCCAGCGATTCTTCCATTCATTCTTTTGTTGGATCAAAACTATAACTGTAGCTTTTTCTAGTTTTCTGTTTTGGGAAACAGTCAGTTCTGGACACTTTAGACTCTGCATATTTACAAAAGAATTTATTTCAAAGCTTTGAAGGTGCTTTGCCAGGAAACTACTTCTCTGATCATTCTAATTACCTTGAAAGAGACCGTGTCCCATCCAAGTTTCTTTTTAGCTATTGATTTAATCAGTGACTGCAGTCAAGTCACAATTTCCTCAACTTTATTCTTCATTTGTAAAACAGAAATAATGTTATCCTCACCAAATAATGTGAACTTGAAAAGGGAAATGGTGACTTTTCTGTTTGTAAAAATGTAGTTTAGTAATGATCTAAAGACTTTTTTGCATCTTCCACAAATCCAATTGTTTGCAATAACTTGTCTGATAATGTTTTGGAGAACTTAGAAGCTCACAAACCTTTCTTTCATTGGATTGAACCTCATTAAATGATTGCTATGCTGTAAATTTTCATTTTTTTTCTCTCAGAGATCAACAGAATCATAGTTGAGATGAATTTTTTTGCTTTCATTTTTCATTTCTTAATTTAATGAATCAACAACATATTGAAAATAAATAAAAAATAACAACATAAGGAAAAATGAAACATTATATAGGATTAGATATTTTAGAAATGCATAGTTTGAGAGAATGATAGACAGAGATACAAAATTTAAGCATCCATATTCAGTATTTCACCCAATAAGTTTTTTTATAGATATGACTTTATGAATATCATTAAAAATCGCAACAAAATGTGAACATGGAAATTCTTAACTAAAGGATCTTTTGAATATCTATTCTGATAGTTTTTCATTACTACTACCCCCATTTTAAGATGCTAACAAAAATAAGACATGCTTTAGTTTTTCAAATGTTACTATTGCAAAGCTGGCAAAATTGAATTAATTAATTGCATGTTAGTGGACTTTGGAAAATGGACAATAAACATAATTACAATAGTGTAATTTCCCTCCCCCCAGTATCTTCATAAACTTTTAACCCATATGAGTAACCCAAGAGAGATTGCTGGGTTTTAAATTTACCTATATCATCATCATGATTCTGATCATCATCTATAATATCATGATATCATTTTGATTATTGAAATTTATGTACAAGTTTCAGATGCCACACTGCTGATTTTAGTCCATATCTTGCAATATATTTTAAAGCAGCTGAGTAGAACTCAGTTCTGTTATGGCAGCCTACAGTTTCCATAATTGTATGTTTCTAATGTAACTCATACACACACACACACAAACAGAGAGAGAGAGAGAGAGTAAAATATCACCAGTTTGCCTCAGTGAATGCTACAACAATGTATTTATTTTATTTGTGTGTTAACAAATAGCAGTTCACTTTTTAGAGTGTATCCTCCACATCAACTACTTGGAGTGAGATTTTTCTAATCTTATAAAAGTAAGTCTGGGAAAGGGACTGTGGTTAGGAATACAAGCAGGGGAAGAAACCTTGGGGCTGGGGGGATGTGGGGGAGGCCAAAGGGGAATGAAACTTGTCATTGGAAGTGACTGCCGTGTGGGAGAAGATAATCGAAAAGGTCTGGCATTTGAAATGTGATTAGGATAAACAAACACTGGTTCTTATCCCTCTGTTAGTCATAACCTAATCCAAACAGTTCAGACCAAAAGTGCAGTTTTGGCTTTAATTGATATTTTACTAATCTCATTGAACAGCCTGTAAGGATCACATTTTTGTTTTGACAGCGTTAATCCCCTTGTGTAAAACTTCATCTGTACCATTTCAACATAAACATTCTTTCTTCTGGGCCATGCCACTATAAGCTTAATGTCTGAATATAGTGGCTTCCCTTGATGGGCTAAATGGAGTGGTTTTCCCTCCCTCTCTAATAGCAGAAGTGTCAATGTTGATCCCAGGAAAATGGACTTCTCTTCTGCTGACTGGAATTGTGTGTGGAGTGTGCTTTCAAACCTACGGGGCCTCTTCCCTGACCTTCAGAGAGCTCTTTTTAATAAGTGGCGAATAACTAACTAAAAACAGTGAATGAATAGTTCTCAAACCACTTTGAAGAAAGGCAAGATAATGCCAATACAATAGAAGTATTATGTAGTAACATATGCATGTTTATATAGCTAGTCCGCGAATTACACCATTTGTTCAAAATTACAACAACAAAGGTAGGAAACAGGCCAAGGCCTATGGGGACCCAACAGGGTTGGAAGCGGAGCAGGAGGTGCCCTGGAGGGGAGAGAAGGCCTGGGAGGCCTGGGACAGGCCACATGGGAGTTGGGGAGGTATCACAGTATAGGTCTGAGCCTAGGTTAGGAGTTTCAGCGCCTTCCCCATTCCTGAGGTACCCTATGTTTCGCTTAACAGCCCTATGTAGTTGCTTAACAACTGCAAGAGGGAGAGCAGGTATTGTGGTCATTAAGCAAAGCAATCACAGATGCCTCACTTAATGACTGCCATAACTGACAACCACAATGGGCAGGCTCCATTATGATTATAAGTTGAGGACTACCTGCCTCCATAACTAGATAGCCATTTGAGCTTCAGAACTGCATTGAAGTCTACCGCATATTCCCCTTTTTTGCATGAGGATGGGGAACTCAAATAAATTTTGAGAAAGAGGCAAAGACAAAAATCGTATCTGTAGTCTCCATTGTATATTGAAAAGTTGGGAGATGAGTAAAGGTGACTGGCTTTGTATGTAGATGCTCTACTTCATGCAAACAGCCTAATGTTTTAGCAACCCTGTTATGCAATTTGTATAATTCTTTAGATATTTAAATTTTAATACCTGTAACAAAGCCAGTGGCTTTCTGAGAATTTCAGTCCTGAACATTGGAAGAAACCAAGATGTTTACTGCTATCGTAGAGAGGTAAATGCTTAACTGAAGCTTTAATAAGGATATGAAAGACAGACTGCCTCTTGACTTGTTTCCTCTTCTTTCCTAAATGAAATATGCATATGAGAACCTTGCCAGAGAAGAAGTAGATTATAAGAATATACAGCTGCCTGCTTCATTGTTTTGTATAGAGCCAAGATGTTGGTACTCTAGAAACATTACTACACCATAAACAATAATAATTATTTCACTTTGGCAAGTGATTGTCTCGGTGTCATCACCCGGAAAGTTTTAGCTAAGAGTTACATAGATATCGCATTGGCTGTATACAGTGTGTGGCCAACTGGTTGCATTTTAGAATGTGATTGTGCTGTATTTTGTTCTTTTTCAAAACTTGTGTTGCACCTCTAAGACAAGAAACTACATTTTAAATGTAGATATTAAGTCTATAATTTTAAATGTAGTTTAAGTGGGTCAATTGCCATTTTCAAAAGTACAACTTTTGGAAGGAATTTATGGAATGGAAGAAGCAGTTCAGTGGAAGAGAAACGTCATGTTCTGTTTTAAAACAGAAAAGCCACATACCTGTTTCCTGGAATACAGGATCCCAGGGATAACTAGTGATCCCAGAACTAGGTTGAATTTTGCAGATCATGCTGAGTCATATCCCGTTTACTATGATTTATTGAAAAGAGCACAATTGGATGGCTTAACCTTTTCCCTACTTTGTATGCCTTCAAATGAGTGTTAACTCTAATGTCTACATTTGGTGGGCCCTATGGTAGGCCTTTTTTTGCTATGGTACTCATGTTGTGAAATATCCCCCCCCCCCGTTTTTGAGGTTAGTTGGTTCCATCACTTCTGACTTTCTGAAGGTCCTTTGAGACCTGATTGTGCTATCAGGCTTAGGGACCCCAAGGTGAATTAGTGAGGTGGCTCTGTTAATTATTAACATCTCTCTGCCCACTATTTCTATTTAGTTTTGCTTTTTACAGTTCTTAATGTTTTTCAGTAACAGTAGTAGTAGTAGTTGTCTTTGTCTTGAGTATTCATCATCTGTGTTTTCATTCTATTGTATGCCACCTGGAGTCATTTGTTTTGTGAGATGAGCAACTATATAAATTTAACAAACAAATAAATTTGATAAATAACATTTGACAAACTCCTGGAATTGTTTGCTGATTTTCTTGGTAAGACTTTTGGGAAGTAGCTTGCCATTGCCTTCTTTGTGGAGCTGAGGGAGAGCCTGGCTCAAAGTCACCCAGCTGGCCATATGCTTAAAGTGGAATTACAACTGATCTCCTGGCTTCTAGTCTAGTTCTTTAACCAAAGCAGAAAATGGCTTTCCTCACATAATTTAGGAAATCACAAACAGTGATTTATAAAATGCGCTAGCTGGCTTGAGATAACATGCTAATCTGAAACCCAGGAGTTCTAATTTAATTAGTGCAAGTTGTAAATCCTGCAACTGTTTACTGGTACTTGTATTTCTTGTGTTCAGTTATCTCAGACCTCTTGAACAAAAAAGTATTTAAGAAGCATAATCTCTGTGTTACAACTTGAACTCACTGGGAATCATGGGAAGACCCTCACTGCCTACCTCTCAGTTAATATAAAATGACGTACCAGCAAGTTCGCTGTAAGTATTATTGAAATGATAATTTGATAATATGAAGTGTTCTGAACACTTACAGAAAATGTGCCTTATACATTACTATTGTCAGCCTTGGAGGGTTATACTTTTTTAAATGGAAGAACAATGTCTTGGCTGCTCTGTGAGACTTATGAACACAATCATTTTTAACACAGCTCAATTGTACTATTGGAGAATCAAAAAGATAGAATTACTCTATTTCTCCCAGAGGCTGGGAAGAAGCTTTGTATGTTACTTGAAATATGAAATTGCTGTCCGGCACATTCCCATGATGTTGGATTTCAACTTCCTGCTTCAGTATTCTGATATGTTGTTTAATAATAAAATGGTGTTGAAAGGTTATAAATAAATAAAAATGGACCACCAACTTTCATTTTTCCTGCCAAATTAGAGCCTACCGAGGTGAAGAAGGATAGTGTTGACTCCTGTCTGGGGGCTGGATCAATGGCCTGTCTTTACAGAATACAACTTCCTATGTAGTGGGTATATATGCATGTTTCCTGTATGCAAACATGACTCCACAGCAGAATAGGGTGCAGGATGCCCAGGATCTGGCACTGCCAGTCACCTCATTATCACATGAGAAATGAAGTTGGTAACTGTGCACTGCATTCTTTATTCTGCTCTGCCATAATGCAGTATGGGGAAGGGTGCCAGAAGTTGAATATTTTTCTTTTTCCTTCCCCAAAGCTACTGTGTCTCCCCTGTAAACAGCAGGATCTGTCTAGTCTGATTTTGTGTAAGAGTCCTAAAGAAGCATCTGGAATGCTATTCTTTTCATCAGCACAGCTGATGAACAGCACAGAGACGGCCTTGGTCGCGTTGGTTGATGATCTCTGGAGGGCTCGGGACAGGGGTTGTTCGTCTGTCCTAGTCCTATTAGATCTCTTGGCGGCTTTCGATACCATCGACCATGGTATCCTGCTGCGACGGCTTGGGGGAATGGGAGTGGGTGGCACCGTTTATCAGTGGTTCTCCTCCTATCTCTCCGACCGGTCGCAGATGGTGTTGACAGGAGGGCAGAGGTCGACGCCGAGGCGCCTCCTATGTGGGGTGCCACAGGGGTCGGTCCTCTCGCCTCTTCTGTTCAACATCTATATGAAGCCGCTGGGTGAGATCATCCGTGGCTTTGGGTTGCAATGTCATCTGTATGCTGATGACACCCAGCTGTACATATCCACACCAGGCTACCCCAACGAGGCCGTTGATGTCATGTCCCGGTGTCTGGAAGCCGTACGGGTCTGGATGGGGAGGAACAGACTTCAGCTCAATCCCTCGAAGACCGAGTGGCTGTGGATGCCGGCTTCCCGGTACAGCCAGCTTACTCCATTGCTGACTGTTGGGGGCGAGTCGTTGGCCCCCACAGAGAGGGTATGCAACTTAGGTGTCCTCCTGGATGCACGGCTGTCTCTTGAAGATCATTTGACAGCCGTTGCCAGGGGGGCTTTTTATCAGGTTCGCCTGATCCGCCAGTTGCATCCCTTTCTGGATCGGGTTTCCCTGCGCACAGTCACCCATGCCCTCGTTACATCTCGCCTGGACTACTGCAATGCTCTCTACATGGGGCTCCCCTTGAAGAGCACCCGGACGCTCCAACTGGTCCAGAATGCAGCCGTGCGGGTGATAGAGGGAGCACCTCGTGGCTCCCATATAACACCGCTCCTGCGCGGGCTGCACTGGCTTCCGGTGGTCTTTCGGGTGCAATTCAAGGTGTTGGTTACCACCTTTAAAACGCTCCATGGCTTAGGACCAGGCTATTTACAGGACCGCCTACTGCCACAAACAGCCTCCCACCGACCTGTGCGCTCCCACAGGGAGGGCCTCCTTGGGGTGCCGTCGGTGAAACAATGTCGACTGGCGACCCCCAGGGGTAGGGCCTTCTCTGTGGGGGCTCCCGCCCTCTGGAACGAGCTGCCTCCGGGGCTTCACCAACTCCCCAACCTTCGGACTTTCCGCCGTGAGTTGAAGACTCTTTTATTCCATCGAGCTGGGCTAGCCTGACTAAGTAATTTTAAATGGGGTTTTAGTTTTTTGTATTAGTTAGTTTTTTAATATTTTGGCCATTATTTATATAAATTTTTAGTCTGTTTTTTAATGTGTATTTATTGTATCTTTTAAATTGGCTGTTAACTGCCCTGAGTCCTTCGGGAGAAGGGTGGTATACAAATGCAATAAATAAATAAAATAAATAAATCATGAAACTGGTCAATGAGAAGAAGTCACTCGGTTTTAAAATTGCTGCTCTGTATGTTCCATCCATGTATGGAGATTCTCAATCATCCAAGTCATGGTTGTCCTGGACCCCAAGGTGCTTTTTCAAAAGGTAACTGGACTTTCTTGGGGTTTTTTTTTTTTCCTTGAAAACACTTTGCTTCTCAGAACTGAAGAAACTTCTTGGATAAGAAGTGAAAGGTTTTCAAGGAAAAAAACCAAGAAAATCCAATTGCCTTTTGGAAACGCACTTTTGGGACACCATGTATGTAGTTTCCAGCATATGCCTGCCTCTGTTGATCCAAAGGCCACATCAATTTTGATACGAATGCCAAGGTTCTGCCCTCTGGGGGCAGAACCCATTCTCAAGACATTTCTATCTTCTAAGATAGAGGACGAGAAGGCCAGTATCTCACAGGGTTAGAGATTGCACAAAAATAAATTATTTTAAATATACAATGGATTTGTTTTGATGCTTAGGGCCTCTAGAGACCCGTGGATCTCATACAGATGACCTGTGATCAGCAGGTGACAAACTTGGAATCACATGTCTTTTGAGATTCTGGCCTTCTCGCTATCTTAGAAGATATTGATGTTTTTGCTTAATTTTTTGTAAGATTCTTTTGTGGGTTTTTTTTTTCCATTAACAAAAATCTTCAATTTAATTTTGGAGTCCTGTAGTTACCATTGAGGGTGAGGCTGGGTGGGAGGGTCACATGAGACATGTAGGTGCTGCACTGATAATCCCCGACATATGTGGTGGTCCTCTAAATCATTTGAGAGTGATGCACATAAATGAAAGGATAGGAACTGCAGTTTTAGTGGCTAAGATGCTTAGCTTGTCAATCAAAAGGTCAGCAGTTCAGCGGTTTGAATCTCTACTGCCTCTAAAGGGGTGAGCTTCCATTACTTGTCCCAGCTTCTGCCAACCTAACAGTTCGAAAGCACATTAAAAAATGGAAGTAGAAAAATAGAAAAACTACCAGTTCTCTGGGTGTGGCTTGGTGGGCGTGGTGTGGCTTGGTGGATATTGCAGGGGAAGGATATTGTAAAATCTCCATTCCCACCCCACTCTGGGGCCAGCCAGAGGTGGTGTTTGCCAGTTCTCCAAACTACTCAAAATTTCTGCTACCGGTTCTCCAGAACCTGTCAGAACCTGCTGGATTTCACCCCTGCTTTGCACCCACAGATAATATTCTATGAATGGCAGACAGTAATTTCATAACAAAGTCTTTATCTGCTAACACCATAAAGTTGTTCTGCTAGAACGTATCTGTATACCATTTATAGCGTTCTACCTATCTGTCTCTTTCTATCTTCCCCACCCGTCACATCTCCTATTTCTCTCTCTGCAAATAGAGGTTTTTTTCCCCCCTCTCCCTCTTTCTAACATCAAGCTGCGCTCTTGCATGACAGCCAATAATGTAAGAAGCAACAAAATAAGATATCAGGAAAGGAGGAAAAACACCCCTGGTTTAGGTGATTTATGATAGCATCTGTTGCAAGGGAATAAGGCAGTCTGTGGTTATCCTGCTTGTCATCAGACTCGGGGAATTTTCCATTGACCGAATAAAGGCCTTATCTCTCATAATAACAATAGTGGTGTAATTAATCATTAATAGCTTTGAAGAATCTTTTTGTAAGCTGGGTGCCCTTTATGAAGAATACTCGGCCTAGCTTGTACTATTTCAGTGCTTCTGTTTTTGTTCCAGATACTGACTTGTGGATAGGAAGAGCAATAAGAGGAATTTAATTCAAGTTACAGAGCAATCTAGGTTACTTAAGCAAGGCAGCCCATTCTCTCTCTGCATTCTTACAGGATACCACAATCTTTCTGAATTCAATGGCAGGTCATGCATGTCTAATGTGAAATTGCAGCCAAAGAGCTATGCATTTTTGTAGAGGGACGTCTTACTAAGTATGTTTAATACTATGACTCCAAAGCAGAAAGGTTGCTTTGGAATGAACCCTGTGAACACACTGGAGTTGTTGAGGTTCCCTTTAAGGACAGCATGGACACGTAGCGCCTCCTTATTGCAAATGTGGCATCCTAACCAATAGATGCAATCTACGTAGACTTCTGCAAAGCTTTTGACTCAGTAGTCCATGATAAACTCCTCCTAAAACTAAAATCCTATGGCATTTCAGGACCCCTTCACAATTGGATATCTGCTTTTCTGTCTAATAGACAAGTGGTTAAAATTGGCAATGCTCTATCAAATCATATAAATTGATCTTTGTTACCATATCTCAAGTAATTGTGTTCTCTTTGCTGACAATGTCAAACTATTTAACACCACCGACAATACATCTACCATTCAAAAAGACCTTGATCTTCTCACCGCTTGGTCTAAAACTTGGCAACTCCAAATCTCAACCAGCAAATGCTCAGTCTTACATATTGGAAAAAAGAACTCAAACACTAAGTACAAGCTTGATGGACATTACCTTACAGACAGTGGTGGGATTCAGCCAGTTCGCACCACTTCGGGAGAACCAGTTGTTAACTTTCTGAGCAGTTTGGCAAACTGGTTGTTGGAAGAAATCATTAGGGCAGAGAACTGGTTGTTAAATTACTTGAATCCCATCACTGCTTACAAATGACCCTCATCCTGTTAAAGACCTTGGAGTTTTCATATCAAATGATCTAAGTGCCAAAGCCCACTGCAACTACATAGCAAAAAAGGCTCTAAGAGTTGTAAACCTAATCTTGCATAGCTTCTTTTCCAAAAACACTACACTACTAACCAGAGCATATAAAACATTTGCTAGGCCAATCCTTGAATACAGCTCGCCTGTCTGGAACCTACACCACATTTCTGACATCAATACAATTGAACATGTCCAGAAATATTTTACAAATATATTTACAATATTTTACTCCACTCCTCTGAAAACAACAAAATACCTTATCCCACCAGACTTGAAATCCTAGGTTTAGAAAACTTAGAACTCCGTCACCTTCGACAAGACCTAAGTTTAACTCATAGAATCATCTATTGTAATGTCCTTCCTGTTAAAGACTACTTTAGCTTCAATTACAATAATACAAGAGCAACCAATAGATTTAAATTTAATGTTAACCGTTTCAATCTAGATTGCAGAAAATATGACTTCTGTAACAGAGTTATCAGTGCTTGGAACACATTACCTGACTCTGTGGTCTCTTCCCATAATCCTAAAAGCTTTAACCAAAAACTTTCTACTATTGACCTCACCCCATTCCTAAGAGGACTATAAGGGGCGTGCATAAGAGCACAAACGTGCCTACCGTTCCTGTCCTATTGTTTTTTTATTCTTATACATATATGCTTATACTTCCTCATATTTCCTCATATATATGTTTATATACTATATAACCATTTTGTGTGATGTTTATGTATATTGTTGTGACAAAAATAAATAAATAAAAATAAATAAATAAATAAGATTATATAACTACAGTACTGTATGAACCCAGGAAATAGATCCAGCTTTTAAAAGGAAACAGTAACAGGTGTGACCTGCATGCATATTCCCCCTCTAGATAATCATTTCTGCTTTCTACCTGCAGCTAATTCCTACTGGGTTTAGCTGGGCTTACATTTACGTAAGTCTGCACAGGAGTGGTAACCAACCTCAAGTGGCCCCGAATCTTTTTCTATGACTTCAAGAGCTTTTTCCAACTAAAATTACAAAGTTTCCTGTTTTGAGGTGAGAAACACACAATGACTGGAATGCAGCCCAAAAAAGGACATTAATTTTTTTTTCTTTAGAAAAGCAAAGAAACACCCTACTCCAGGGAAAAAAAGAAGAGCTGAAAATCCTGCCACATGAAGGATTTTGTATCACTGTGTGTAGCCTGCTCAATTCAGAGGGCATAGAGAATCACAGCGATAGCTTTTTCTTTGAACCATCAGAGGGCCTTGTGGGAGCTTCTAAACTTTTTTTTTAATAATAGCCTCCAGAACAACTTCTGACCAAAGGCCTGACTACATTGGCACTTGGCTTACTTAATTCCAGATTGAACAACTACAGCCTGCTGTATAGTACTTTGAAGCCTGTTCAGAAACCAAATTTGATCCAGAGAGCAGCAATGTGAATATTAATAACAGCCAGGGGTGAAATCTAAAAATTTTCCCTACTGGTTCTGTGGGCATGGCTTAATTGGTGGGTGTGGCTTGGTGGTCAGGTGACCCGGTGGACGTGGTCAGGTGACTGAATGGGCATGGCCAATAATAATAAATAATAAAAATAATAAAGTATACAAAATTTGGGAGTGCACTGGTCTATCTTTTTTAAAAATAGAGGCACTGGTCTACTAGCAGCCTACAGCACTGATCAGCTGTAGTGCAGCCCTTTGAAGCGCCGGAGCAGTCATTTAAGGCCGTTTGCAGCTATATCATCACCGAGAGCTTTAGAGACAGAGAAGAGGAACAGGAAGGCGTGGGTGGTGGCGAGGGGCAGGGATTTTTGCTACCGATTCCCTGAACTATCCACCCCCATCGCTACCGGATCACATGATCCGATCCGACCCAGGAGCATTTCACCCCTAGTACCAGCGCTATTTGCAGCCCCCCTCTCTCCCTCCCTTCCTCCCTCCCATCCCCCCCCTCTCTTTCATCTAACATATTCACAGAACATCTGGATGGAGTGTTCTGCTATTTTATGCAGACAATTGTGAAGTTGGCTGTATTCATATATTCACTGGGGAAAAGATAGTTCTGACTGATGGTTAGCAGAGATGAGGCTCAAGCAGGCTATCACTTTATTCAAGTACCATTTTCAGTCATAATATTTTAACCGTGCTTTGATGAATAAAGTTAAATTGCCTGGACTCACTTATTGAACTAAGCGAAGGTGTGGAAATCACAATGGCTGGGTCATACAACATAGTAAACCAAAACAAATCACTCCATGGTTTAATGTGAAGTTTGAAATAAGTCTACTTCTTTTAGTTTAAGAAGCTGCTTTGCTTGTTTATATAAGGTAAATAATGTCTGCTTTAGTGAAATCAGAGAGCTATCAGATATGGATGATCAAATTCTAGATTAGCACTGAAACAAAAATAATATTTTTAAAAATTCTACATTGTTGGATATAGTAGCAGGTCTAGGATGGAACCTGGTTCTGTACTACAAAAAATTGATTTCATACAAATAGAAACAAGATATTATTATCATGGACCATTATTATTATTTCGCACTTTATCCACCAATTATAACTAGAAATAATAGGTCTTGTCTATAAAACATGCAGACAACCACTAGATGTCAACAAAGGATTCTCAATACATCTCTGCTGCCATCTAATGATCATCTGAAAGATTGCAGCCTAGCTAAGAAAGATTTCGGAATATGTTCTAGTGACCGAGTTTGCATAATACACTAGTTGTTTAGTTTGAGATTCAGTGTGTTCAGTGTGGTTATTTTATGATTCAGTAAACTGAGTGAATCTATTCAGTTAGCTTAACTGATTTAGCAACGGATTAACTTGTGCCCCAAACCAGGCCAGTTGTGACTTTTTTTGCTAAAATGTAATGTGGCTTCTTTGGTCTTGGTATATAAATGTAGTTAGGACAGTATATAAACCATACCACTGGGAGTTACTCAGTACACCATAGCTAAGCAAATTACGTTAATATTAGTTAATATTTGTCTGTGCAGTTTCTGTGTAGTGTGGTTTTATCCTATTAACAAGGAAACTACAAGATTAGACTTCAACTTTAATTTGCAAACTTTAATATTTCCCATATTTCTCTCTGCTTCCCTTTTGACCCCATCTGTGAGCAGTGAACAAACAGCTGTAATTACCCAAACCAACTCCTGGAGCAATGATACAAGATAGTAGGTGGGCTTCTGCTAAAACTTAAAATATCTTTATCTTCCCCTGGCAGAACATGACAGGTGTGCTGATGCTTGGCTTATTTGTTTTCTGCAGCTTTCTCTTCTATAGAGTCTTCATCTCTGAACAGGCTATGAACTGGGATGACGTGGGATGGACTGAAATTGTCTTATCGATGTGTGCAAGCAAACTGAAGGTTTCTGTTGTGTTTTACCCTTTTGACGAACCTGGCTATATTTGCACAAAAACTTGGCCTATGGTTAATTTATCATAGATAATGTATTGATCCAATTTTCTGGGGTTACACACTACATCAAGGTAAAACCTAGCTAAAGTAGTTATGATAGCACAATCCCTCTGGTTAAAATGGCACTTGGCAAGTTAGGGATTCCATATATCTTTCAAATACAGACTCCCTGCCTCCCCATCAATAAATCTAATCAATAAAATTATAAAACTCCAGATTTTGATTTAGCTGACTACTGTCGGAGCTCTAATATAAATAAATGTTGGCACTCCGGGTTGTTGTTGTTTTTTTATCAACCTGTACAGAGAAATGGACTTTTAAAGAGGTGAAAGATCAGATCTGAATTTGTTGAAGAAAAATGTGAATTGCCCATAACTTTCAAGCATGATTGACAACAAAGAGCAAGCTGCTAAAAATAGAAGGAAAGATGTTGTGGTTCATTTAACAAATAAATAGTTGCCTTAGTAGATTGCAATGTGCATCTCAAAATCTGCTTGCACAAAACAAATGCTATAATAGCAACCTTGGCATGCTGTTGGAACAAGAAACACACACCCTTTAATTGGTGTAATCGGGGATTAGGTAGGATAGAATCAGTGGCATTGTGCTTCATATGACATCATATGAACATTTATAAGTGATTGATTTATATGACATTTGAGTTGAGTGCCTCCCAGCTTACAAATAGGAGAAAGGAAAATGCAGCTGTTCGCCTAAGCAGAGAGCACAGAGAGCACTTGCTTCCACAATTTCTAAAAGATGTCTAGCCTTTGATAAGTGCTTGAGTCTACTTGTCCTCTTTAATTCAGCGGGGTCCTTTAAATCTCCCGTTATCTATAGGTTGCTCTGGAAAGGAGACGAGAGCTGAGAATGACAACAACCTGATAGTACTGTCTCTCCCACTAGAGAAATTATATCTCTTTGTTTGAGTTTGGAAGAGAAATGTACATTAACTGTGGCAGAAGCCAGCTACAGATAACCACTGATTGTGGTTGCGGCCATTAGCCAAAAAATTGTCAGCAGGCTTGGCATAAATCCTTAGGGCTTTTGTTTACACTTTGATCTGTCAAGAGTTTGATTGCTACAACTTTTGGGGATAGGTGGCAGTTTTCACATGTCTGGAAAGATTTCAAATTATTACAGATATTACTGTAACTGCCTTTATCCTAAGAGTATTTGCATGAGGAGGCACCACCCTGCTTACAAACACCTTCTCTGAAACAGGGTTGATAATTCCAAAGTCACAAGAGTCCCATTGATTTTATGCTTAACACCTCCCAAGTGGCAAGCATACCTTTTGAGATGTACCAGAAATGATGTTCAAGGATAGCAAGAGAAATTTCTTCTGGGACCACACAATAAAGCAGTCTGGTTCAAACTTTGGGCTTAACAATGACTTATTAAATAATTCAGTACACTCCCAGAACATATATAGCCATAAAATATGTTTCCGAAACTAAAGTGACTGCAGTCAGCAGCTAGCAACTATATATTGATTTTAGATCCCTGTGTGAACCCAGTGGTCCTTTTTGTTTTGTGATTTTACTGGCATGTCCTTCCTAGCATGAATGATAGCTAGTTGCATTCATGTCTCTGAAGAGTGAGTTGAAGGGATAAACAAGTGACAAGCGTGTTGTGATTTCACAATGCAAACTCCCTTCCTCCTGATATACCAGTACAGTATGTGATGTCACATTGCAACTATCCAAAAGCAAAGCTGCTGTTGTAACATCATGACTCATGTTATCATTGTAGTTGGGAACAGATGTCTATGGTAGTCAACAAATAATTGATATTATTGTATTTGGCCTTTACTACAAATTGCTGCATGTTTCTGATTTAAAAGAAATCAGGGTAAAAAAAGAATGACTGGTAAATTTAGACTGGCAACAAAAAAAAAATTCTATTTAGGTTAATTGTAAATTCTGATTGGATATTAGTGATTCATACACCAGTTGCTGCTACCCACACTGCAATGGAATAAGCAATCTTTTTTGTGTACAAGGATATACTGACAGGATTTTTTCAACCCTTACTATAATCCTCCAATTGATGAACTGAAGCTCCAATCACCAATTGCTTATCAAAAAATGTATAATGTGCATTTGTAGCATAATTCCAATGAGATTTATGTTTCAGTTTATCAGAAATCCCCTCAATGTATGTCACACACAGTATTTACTAGCTGGCTAAGCCTTTGTAATTAATTTTGTGCAGTTCTAGATAGCAAGGGGTTAGGGTGATTTACATTTTGAGAAAACCTTTTTCCTACGGTACCATGGATTTAAATATTTCAAATTGAATTAAATAAAAGTATTACTAAATCCCTTTACATTGTTAAGCACGTTCAGTCAGAAAGTCTTGAGTGAATATCCAAGAAGGTCATTAAAGGCATGTATTCTTAAAGCAAGTGCTGTAAGAAATTTTAATACTCTTATTTCTGGAGCAACAAATGAGATATAAATAACAAGACAGAGACAGGCTATGGGAGTGAAATGCTGACTCTCTTTCAATCCGTTGGGGGTTTAGCATTTAATTAATAGATCCAGAATTTTAGTCTTTGTGTCTGCACTTTCAATAATGGTATGGAAGCCTAAAATAACACATTCAATTTGCCATCTCAGGTTGTCAAATGTGATATCTTTCATGGTTTGTTTCAGTAAGATTTAATAACATAGTGATATATATAGAGAGAGATTTACAGATTTTTTTTTCCTCATCAGGAGCGTTCTCTAATGTAGAATAAATGATTCTGGCTTTTTATAACAAGGGGGAAAACCTCACACATTTATCCATGCAAAATTGAAATGTTATATTTGTAGTGTACTAACAAGGTTCTTTTGCATGAGCTATTGCATAGTTAAATAGGGTTGAAGTACTATAATTTCTAACCAAAGTAGACATTAGAATTAATTTTCAATTAAGTCAATTGAGATAAGATCCTGAAGTTAAGCATAATTTTTTATGAATAAATAGGTCTCCCTAGAATTCAATGCAACTGCAGTATTTATGGAGAAAATGAAGTATTTTTTTTTTAGCTTTGTGAATCAGTAAAACTACTTTGTACAGTTTTAATAAATCCAGCTTTCGAATTAATATCAGATTGGGTGAAAATGTCCCAAACTATATTTACATGTGTTGATTTTGGGACAATGTTCCTCACACACGAGAAGTGGAGAATAGTTTGTTGATAGGAACCTAACCAAAGATCAAAACCAAATATTTCAAATAGCTTCCTATAATAGATGTCTGTCAGATATGTTGAACTTCAGTATATGTCTGGAATAGTGTAGTTAGGGACAGAGAGCTTGCTAACCTATGGTATGTTAAATCATGGCTTATAAAATAACCCACAGTTGAATTAGTTGCATACTAGACTGAATAATTAATTGTGAGTTGGAAACTTACAAAGTATGTCTCAGTTTCATTTTTGAGGTTCTCCCTGGATTGTACCAAAATTTGGCAATACATTAACAATTGCTGGTGCCTCCTTTTTTTATACACTAAGAGGCTTAAGCCTGTAAGGTTTTTTCCAACCCTCCCCACACACACCCCCTTTTTTTTTTAAACAACAGAATTTGTTAGGATTGTATCCACAATTGAATGAATTAACTCAGGAGTTTGTGTTGGCCAATACGCTGAACCCTAAATGACAGTAACAGGTTTTGTGCCTGTTCGGTGACAGAATAACAAAATAGCAGAGTTGGAACGAACCTTAGAGGTCTTCTAGGCCAACCCCTTGCTCAAGCAGGAAACTCAGTCTGTACCATTTCAGACAAATGGTTGTCCAGCAGATTATATTTTAGAAACTTTCCAGTTATTCTTCTGTGCAGTGCAAGATTGCAACAGCTGTAATAAATGCAATGTTCTATTTCATAGATCGGCATCAAAAACTCCTAAGTACCAGTATGTAGCATATGGGCATATCCTAGACAAAGAAGTGATTAAATGTCAATAGAATGAAATTAACAAGATATTACTTTACTATGTAGAAAACAATAGTTTCCCTCTTTGTTTACATTAAAAATGATGATTCAGTGGTGAAGTTAGAAAAGGTTCTAAAGTTCTGGGAAGGCCGTGCACAGAATGGTTATGTAATTTTACATAGACCAACTTTGATTACTTGGGTGACGCTGATAAGGATTTCTACTGCCTCTGCATCACTTAGCATATGCTTAAAATTATCTCTCCATTTCAGCAGTTTTAATAATTGGGAAGAGCAATATTTAATTACTCTATAGAGGGAAAAGGATTTTCTATGCATTTCTCATTGAAATCTCACATTATAATTTATACATTCGTGCAAAGAGTAGAAACAGAGTTCGAGGACCGCATGAGAAAAAGAATGTCTGGAAACTATTTTATATAAGTCTTCACTTGTTGAACATCTTATCCAAATTCTTTGCCTCAGAATTCAAGATATCTCTTGTGTCATGTCTGAGTCGAGGATTTCCTACCATTATGAGTAGGCTTCTCAATAGAATAGAAAGAGATTCTAAGCAGCTATATATGTGTGCAGAAACATGGCAGGCAGTCTGAATCTGTGCTTTACCAGAATACTGCTGGAAGGTGTGTTATGCATGAGCTTAGCCAATGAATTTGAACAGGGCCTCATTCTTTCAATCTTCAGAAAGATTCATCTGTTTTTTTTCCCCTTGCTATATTTGTGCACAGAAACCGTGTATCCAAAGGGACATCCAAATTATGTAAAGGTTCTGTATAAGGTAGTACATCCCCATCCAGAACAAGAGATGGAAAGTGCCCAATTCCAACTCAGTCATGTTTGAGTTCAGCTGAAGCCTATTACTCCCTATCCAAACCCGCACAATCTTCAGGCAGTTATAATAAAAAGTCATTATTATCATATCATATTCATACACACACACACACACACACACACACACACACACACACACACACACACACAATGTACTTATATTACATTATATACTACTCAAAATTTCCGCTACCAGTTCTCCAGAACCTGTCAGAACCTGCTGGATTATATAGAAATATATATATATATTTAAATATACATACATACATACATACATACATACATACATACATACATACAGAATAGAATAGAATAGAATAGAATAGAATAGAATAGAATAGAATAGAATAGAATTTTTTATTGGCCAAGTGTGATTGGACACACAAGGAATTTGTCTTGGTGCATATGCTCTCAGTGTAAATAAAAGAAAAGATACCTTCATCAAGGTACAACATTTACAACACAAATGATGGTCAATATATCAATATAAATCAAAAGGATTGCCAGCAACAAAGTTACAGTCATACAGTCATAAGTGGAAAGAGATGGGTGATGGGAACGATGAGAAGATTAATAGTAGTGCAGATTTAGTAAATAGTTTGACAGTGTTGAGGGAATTATTTGTTTAGCAAAGTGATGGCCTTCGGGAAAAAACTGTTCTTGTGTCTAGTTGTTCTGGTGTGCAGTGCTCTATAGCGTCGTTTTGAGGGTAGGAGTTGAAACAGTTTATGTCCTGGATGTGAGGGATCTGTAAATATTTTCACGGCCCTCTTCTTGATTCGTGCAGTATACAGGTCCTCAATGGAAGGCAGGTTGGTAGCAATTATTTTTTCTGCAGTTCTAATTATCCTCTGAAGTCTGTGTCTGTCTTGTTGGGTTGCAGAACCGAACCAGACAGTTATAGAGGTGCAAATGACAGACTCAATAATTCCTCTGTAGAATTGAATCAGCAGCTCCTTGGGAAGTTTGAGCTTACTGAGTTGTATGTGTATGTATATACATACACACACACACACACACACACACACACACACTTATATTACATAATTTATATATGTTACCACCAATGGGTGAAAAGCTGATATTGTATAAAATGCCTCAGAAATCTATAGAACATGTGTCATTTGTAGGCAAAGTAGAAATGTCCCATTTTTTTGCATTCTATAGATTTCTTAGGCATTCTATAAAATGCCTAATTTCACACATTGATGGTAACAGGTATTATTCAAATGCATACATGTAGGTCAATTTCCCATGCTATTTATCTTGCCTTAGTCTACATTTTCTTGGAGTACAGAACAAAGTTCCTTTTTATTAGATTTGCTGCTGTGAGCCAATATTATCTAGCATATTACAAAATCATTATTTTCAACTCAAACGGTTGCATGCATTTATACAGCTGAGATCCAGTAGCTGTATTATATCCCTGAATCAGGACTATTTTAAGGTGTGATTCTAACACAATTATACTATAGCCTAGAACCAGTAGAAAAAAAATTAGAAATTTTCACTTGGGAATGACACATTACTCCAGGGAGGCTAATAAAAGCTTAAGTCATGTATCCTATTATCATATAAATCATTAAGCAACCTTCACTGATTTAGTAGCACAAAATAGTGTCAAATGATGATCTGTCTCTTGAAGTAGATACCTTTTGTTCCCACAGTGAAACCTTTAAAGGAAATCTTCCCCCACTGGAAGCATATTCATGTCATTTTAATTAGGAAACTGTTTTACACACGGTCTATATTACAAGTTATATATACGCCACTCACTGGAGAAGAGCCTAATGCTGGGAAAGATTGAGGGCAAAAAAAGAAGGGGATGGCAGAGAACGAGGTGTCTGGATGGAGTCACTGAAGCAGTCGGTGTAAGTTTAAATGGACTCCAGAGGATGGCAGAGGACAGGAAGGCTTGGAGGAAAGTTGTGCATGGGTTCGCGATGGGTCAGACACGACTTCGCAACTAACAACAACATATTACCAGTTTAGGAACAAAATACTGCATTTTTCTACATTTTAAAATTTGGAGCTCAGTGAAAATTGTATTCCTCTTCTGGGATATTCATCACATATTATTAACAGCAGATCCAAAGTGGTGTTACCACAGACTTCTGATTAGTAATATTTTGTATATGACGGTACATCACTGATTTATTAATCTTTCAACATGAATATAAAAAATGTAGCTGAAATGGGGGGGGAGGGAGAGAGAGAAAGAGGAGGTCATGTCCAAATCTTCAGGCTGGATAAAGTTCAGTGAGTGATGATCAGAAATCTCAGAAGCTGTAACTTAATAGAGTCATTTGGATCTCCCTTAATTCTGATGAAGTACAAAGTGATCCTTATAAGTCACCTGTGACCTCTGTAAGGTGATGTCCAGAGACCAGCCACTATAGAGTTGGCATGGGGCCACTAGAAATGGCTATAGCATTGGGACAGAATTGTGAGGAAATGTGATAATTTATCACCTGGAATGGCTAGCTGTCTATCATTTAATTTCCCTGCTCCCTCTGCAGAAGAAACTCTGCAACTCTGCAGAAAGTGTGTGGGCTATGCAACTTTCCAAAATGCTTTGGACCTTGTGCTGGTGTGAATCCAGCACTTCTGTGTTCTGCTTCCATCTGGTGCTGCTGCTTTTAGGATTAAGCTAATTAAAATAGTTTTTAAAGCTTCAGTATCTTTCTTAGGCTGCATGGAAACCTGAAAAAAAAAAGATGTGGCTGATTTAATTAATGGAAAAGAAGAGCTATACTTGGGTCCAAAGTACTTCTTCCAAATCCTTTTTAATATGTACTGCCTGAGTGAAGGAGATAATAATTTCAGTTTGTACTTCTGAGAGTATGAACATTCGAAAATGTTCCCTAGGTATATGATACACACACACACACACACGAACACGCACGCACACACACGAACACGAACACAAACACAAATATATAGCCTATGACATGTATATATGATACCTACTGCTCCAGACATATCTGGAATGCAATTTCTTCCCAAGACTTTCTTCCCAAGATTCCAGTAATTTTTGATGTATCTATTAATATTTTTGGAGATGTTTTACAAGAGTCCTCTGTTCATTCACGCTGAGCATTTTTCAGGGGAGACAGCATCAACATAAAGCAATTGTTCCCCATCTGTTGAATTCTGCTGAAATGATCAGCTCTTCCTGCTCTCTTTTTCTTTCAGCCCATAAAAATTGACAGCAGCAAATGAAGCTGTGAAATTACAGCTCTAAATTAATAAAGCATAATCGAGCTGTACCCTGTTAAAAATTAACGTTGCCCTCAATACAGTTTTATGCTATTTTGGATTCTGACATACTCTGGGTTGGGCTGGAAGAAGAAGAGTTTTTCACTGATGAGAGACAAGGAAAAAGGTAAAAGAAAGATTGCAGTTCAATTGAACTACCAAGTGGCCTGCACAGGATGACCTGAGACTGTAGGAGGGAAGCTATAAAAGTCAAAGGAATGTGAGTGGCAAAAGGGGGCCCATCACTCGTAGCTTCCCTGAGTAATTCAAGAACCAAAGTCTTCAACAAAATCAGTTGGACATAAAAAATTGTATTAAGTACTGAGGTCAGAAAGGATCACATCACTTACAAATTATATGTTGGCAGACTTCTCCTTGGGTCAGAAAGAGGCAGCGGGGAAGTTTTCTTCCAAGTGTTTTCCCTCCAAAAAATTGTGGGATTAGGTCAAAGTTTGTGTAGGGCCTATTAGAGATGTCAATTGCTTTAATAGACTCTAATAGATGTGCAGCAAAGTGCTATGCCCTCTGCAGTCATCGTACAACGCCCAGAAAAAGACTCTCGTAGTTGGAAGAAATTGTAGGGAAGTGCAATTTTCATATCTGAAAATGATACAATTTTTACACTGAAGCACAGCACAGCATAGCTCTAAATCTACTATGGGCCACAAAGAAGTAGCTGTTTTTGAACTGGGTACCGGGAGAAGAAAGCCACATGCTGTGCTGTGCTTCTTCTCTCCCTACTGCTTTCTGCCTCTACTTCTCTGTTGCTTCAGAAGATGAATTGGCAAATGGATCTCATAGCACCTTCTTATAACTGAAACTTGGATTATCTTTATTCCAAGTATCTCTTTTAGATTGACAATCTCAGAAGTTTAAAAATAGTTTTTCTGTGTTGTTGGTCATGCCATGAGTTTGAAGAGACTCTAACATGACAGGAAGGAAATACAGCAGAACTTTTATTGCATAGTTCTTACAGTGAAAGGGTATCGTTACACCCACACTGATGTGTAGTGTGACATCTCTTGATGAGATCCATGCTGATTCTCATCAAAGTTGTTTTCTCTTTTTGGTGATCTGTTACTGTGTTCCGCTAAGGTGAGGAAAGCAAAGTTTATAATTTCAGTCCCATGCCTGTCAGACTGAGATATGAGATTTATCAGATGTGTTAGAATTTGTTCTTGCCTTGCTATCATTAACCCAAATTCCTGTCAAAGTAGCATTGATAGTTACCAATTATATTTGCCAGAGGGTATTGCGGACTGAGCGCTTAAGGCTGGCATTGACTAGAAGACTCGATCCACATCATGGTTATTTCTTATCAACATGGCACTATCTGTATAAAATATAAATCTGTATTTTGGTACACAAGAGAAGGGACAAATCACATAAGTACAACATAAGGGCCTTCCACTACAACAAAGCAAGTTATTTTCATAGAATAGTCCCAAAGGTGCTTTTTCAAGAGGCAACTGGCCTTTCTTGTTTTTCTTTGAAGATGTTTCATGTCTCATCCAAGCAGAGCTGAAGAAGCTTCTTGGATGAGAAGCCAAACGTCTTCAAAGAAAAACAAGAAAGACCAATTGCCTCTTGAAAAAGCACCTTTGGGACAGCTATAACTGGATGACTGAGAATCAGCATACATTTTCAAAGAATAGGTTATTAATAGATAAAAGTTCCCCAATAAATTAAACATTGTAAAACCTTGATTCTCCAGACCTGCATCCAGCAAAATTCAGATGCAACAGAGAGTATTTTCCTTCACATTTCAGCTCCAAATCACAAAGTCCATTGTTTCCAAAGCAATCTGGGGCAATTGACACAATTAATATAATTCGTGTCAATTTAAATGATTTGTGTAATTATGCAAATTAATATTTTATGTCAATTCATTCCATTTGCATGATTACACAATTATGTAAAACATCACATATGTAATTATAGAAATGACATCAATTGGATAAATTTGGATTTAACAGACATTTGAATTTTAATGGTCACCTGCCCTTCCCCCAAAATGGTCCATTAACCTGAAGTTGTATTATAAAGTAGGATGAAAGAGCTGCACACCATTTATTGAATTGGCGTACTTTTCTTTTTTAAATTTATTTATATTAGAATTTTAAAATAACAATAAATCTATAAAGGATCAAGGAAAAGATAATGAAAAGAAAAGAAAAGAAGAAAATATAGATACTGTACTTGATCTTAGCCAAAAGACAAGAGTGTTGTAATATTCTACCCACAGCAATTCTGGAGGGCCAATATGAAAAATTCTCATAAAAGCTGAGATTCTACCCTTGTGGGCAAGGGGCCATTGAAACCGCAGCTCATGTCCTGTATTGCATCTTCTGTAAGGACTCTCAGACTTATTCTGTAAGGAGTCTCAGACTTATTTTACAGCATCTTACCTAACAAAATATCCCAGAAATTCCAATGTCATTTATGGACAACTACCACTATTGGATCAATAGGGTACAGTTTCTTTGAACATAACTAAGTTTTGCAGTAATGTCTGTGAAATTAGTCAGACCCTGGTTACCCATTGATGATTTCACCATTAATTGTAATATATTACTGTGTTCGGTTCTGTTCTATTTTATTCAGTGTTCATCCTGATCTGTGACCTACTCGCATTTGATGCTTTCAAACTGGTAGATGGGCAGGAGCTGGCTCATTCTGTCACATGATGCTCAGGTCTCGAACATAGCCTGTTGACTTTCCAGCCAATAAGCCCAGCATCTTAACCACTGAGCCACTGCGCTGCGGTGAGAAAAGAAAAACTTTCTCCTACATTTGGGGTGGGAGTGGGGGACAAAAATAATTTGCTTTAAAAATTCTTTTCAGAGGAGAAGAACATTTCAGTGAAACTCTTATGAAGTGTATGATACTTTACACTATTTTCATAGTGTCATCATATCTCTAGCCTACAAGACTCCTTTGCTGCAGTGGTGGGTTTCAAAATTTTTTACTACTGGTTCTGTGGGTGTGGCTTGGTGGGCGTGGCAGGGGAAGGATACTGTAAATTCTCCATTCCCTCCCTACTGCAAGGGAAGGTTACTGAAAAATTCCCATTTCCTCCCAATCAGCTGGGACTTGGGAGAAAGAGAATAGATGGGGGTGGGGCCATTCAGAATTTTTACTATCAGTTCTCCGAACTACTCAAAATTTCTGCTACCGGTTCTCTAGAATGGTCAGAATCTGCTGAAACCCACTTCTGCTTTGCTGCCTGCATTCTCATTAAATCCCAAAGGTACTTTTGTTATGGAGGAATTCTTCCCGGGAGCCTTTCGGCAACAACAGTGCCACTCTACCTACTTGTAGAGTAGAGGACTAAAGAGATGGCCTGGAAGAAAATATGTGGCAACTCTCGGGGAAACAGGAGGATGTGAGAAAGAAACTCAAAATTGTCCTAATTCGCTTTGATGTAAGTTGGGTGATGGAGGAGAAATATTGTGAGGATTTCATGATTAATGTTAGCAACTTCAAAGTTCACCAGGTCAGAAAACGAATGCCACAAGAAATATCTGGACTTGCTTTATTGATATTGGCTACAATAACAGAAATTATATTGCCAAGGAGAGTTCTGTCTGAGAACCCACTCAGAATATGTTTGATTGCTTTACTGAACTCAATATTTTTCTTTTTATACTCATTTGAAAAGAGTATACAATGCGTTAGGGTTTCGAAGTATGCATATGTTTTGAAATAAAAAATTTGTTCCCTTATTTATCAAGAATAGGGAAGGCTACTGAATGAGGTTTGAGAAATCTGGACAATCATTACCTCCAAAGAGGTAACTGAAATCTCATTTTGCAACCATCTGGTGGCTACTGGTATATTGACTGCATTGGTATGTTAATCTTACTACTACTATTTCAGGCTTAGATAATTGGAAAATCTTTAAGAGAGTAATATCCAGAAGTTATTTAACTGTACACAGGTTAGGTTTGTACCTTCTTTTCTAGATCTTTTATGGGTAACCTGCAAAGTGGGTACAGGCCTTACAAGAGCTGTGGTGGCGCAGTGGTTAGACTGCAGTATTGCAGGCTGCCTCTGCTCACTGCCAGGAATTCGATCCTGAAAGGGATCAAAATTGATTCAGCCTCCCATTCTTCTGAGGTCGATAAAATGAGGACCCAGATTGTTGGGGGCAATATGCTGTTGCTATTGCTATTGTTACAGAGGCCATCTTGATAGCCCTCTGCAGGCACTTTATATACTACCGTATAATCATCCTTACTCCAGAACCATCTTTCCTATCTCCCTAGTAGCACCATTGCTGCAAAGTTTTTGTGTCTTTTTATAGTTTCTATTATTCTAAAATATTTTTATTGTAGTAATTTTTGAATTGTAAGCAGCCAATTGATTGAGATGGGTAGCTGTGGAAATAGAGTAAGTAAATAGGGGTCTGTGTGGCTCAGACTGCTAAGACAGTCTGTTATTAACAGCAGCTGCTTGCAATTACTGCAGGTTCAAGTCCCACCAGGCCCAAGGTTGACTCAGCCTTCCATCCTTTATAAGGTAGGCAAAATGAGGACCCAGATTGTTGGGGGCAATAAGTTGACTTTGTATATAATATACAAATGGATGAAGACTATTGCTTGACATAGTGTAAGCTGCCCTGAGTCTTCGGAGAAGGGCGGGATATAAATGCAAATAAAAAAAAATACATACAAAATTGCAGGACAGGGCACTGAGTGATGTGAGCCTTTCCTGCATTTTTTCTTCCTCTGAAGTACTCCTTTCTGAAATGATCGCTTGCCATACTGTCATGTGGCAGGAGGGAAATTTTTCCAGTTTAAATTATGAGAAGGTATAAAATTATTTCTGCCCACCTAGTGTATTGAGAAAAGAGAGAGGAGGAGAATAAAGCTGTCCATGGCCATTCAGAGCAATACAGAGATAGACAATCTGGCAACCAATAGATACGTTGAATTTCAGCTCTTGTTCTCTCTATCCAGCATAGTTAATGGCAAGAGATTGTCCAATATTAGAGGGCACCAGGCTGCACACTTCTCCTGCTTTATAAATAAATGGGGAGAAAGTAAAATAAGAAGCAAATCAATGTTAGCCAGCACTGTTTCTTGGATTTGATTTTAATGGCATAAAAGATGCATTTTCCAGAGTGGAAAAGGTGCTATAGTTAGGAGTATCTTGATGCATTATATAAAAGCAATGTGCAATTAGTGGTTGCAACACTTTCCTCCTCCTCTGTTTTGAATTTATCTGAATTATCTGCAAATGGAAAAAAAAGATCTATGAATATTTTTCCTCCTCTGAAGTGAAGAGAGACAGGAGAGAAATTGGAGGCTGCTACTATGGTTACAGAAAGGGAGAAAGAAAGAAAGAAAAAAAGGGAGTGAAAGAATAAAAGGGGTGTGTGTACATTGTTTCAGTACTGGATGTACTTAGGTGCATGGTGAAAGTAATGGATTTATAAATAAGTCATGTCAAGCATCCAATCTCACCACACACTCCCTAAGACAAAATGACTGGGGAAAAAAAAAATTCTATGTAATTTCCATTCTTACTTTGGTCTAAGCTGCTTTTCAGAGCAGATGGGTTGACAATCTTACATCTATCACATCCTGGAGATGAGAAAAGACACTTGTGAGATGATGGCTGTATCTTGTGACCATTCAGGCAGAAGGGCCAGGACACGAGCACAACACAACACATACACCAGAAAACAATATAGAAGCCTCTGACAAAGGCCCCCTGTTGTTGTTAATTGCGAAATTGTGTCCGACCCATCGCAACCCCCATAGACAATGTCCCTCCAGGCCTTCCTGTCCTCTACCATCCTCTGGAGTCCATTTAAGATCATGTTGACTGCTTCAGTGACTCCATCCAGCCCCTTCATTCTCTGTCATCCCTTTCTTCTTTTACCCTCAATCTTTCCCAGCATTAGGCTCTTCTCCAGTGAGTCCTTTCTTAAAGGCCCCCTACAAATCCCCTAATCGGAGACTGTGATGATATTCAAATGCTGCTCTTCTAAACAGAAACAAGACGGCACCTTGTTTGTTATGCAACCTGAAAGAGAACTCCCAAGCCTCTAGAGATATGGTCCAGGTTTACCATGGAGGGAAAGATCCTTTTGGCTCAGCAAACTGAAGAAAGAGCACCACCACAACAACTGAGAGCAGTAGCCTCCAGGACAGTGGGGCTTAATCATTGGTAGGTTAGGAATTGCACTTGGCCAATGAAGGGCATGTCAGTGACCATATCTCTTCTCTTCCCCAAATCCCCGAAGCTTTAACCAAAGACTATCTACTGTCGATCTCACCCCATTCCTAAGAGGTCTGTAAGAGCACCAGCATGCCTACCGTTCCTGTCCTAATGTTCCCTTTGATTGTATACAATTGATTGTATCCAATAGTTATTTTATGCTTATGCTTATATATATGCTTATATATCATATAGTTATTTCTTGCTTATGCTTATATATACTGTTGTGACAAATAAATAAATAAATAAATAAATAAAATAAATAAAAATATTTCAAAGAACTGGCCAGCGAGGCTTGGACAAAAAATAGTAATCATTTCCATTTATCTAAAATCCAATATAAATCATAGTCTCTGATTATATTCTTAACGATTTCCCTCTTTTGTCAGTTTGGTATCAAGTTATGCAGTCTATGGAGGTCTCGCTCAAGGCTTTTTCAGGCTGCTTGCTCTAATGACTCCCTGCTTTAGCTGAGAAGCAAGAAGTGAAAGTTAAGGCCAATCAAACTAAAAGGAAAGTTTCCTCCTCCATTCTTAATGCCTGATAGTACCTAGCTGACTTCAGCTAATCTCAGAAACCTAATTGGGCTCAGATCTGACAAGTGCTCAGATGGGAGAACATCAGGAACTTCAAATCTGTAACCTATGAGGTAAAAGTAAAGGTTCCCCTCGCACATATGTGCTAGTGGTTCCTGATTCTAGGGGGCAGTGCTCATCTCCATTTCAAAGCCGAAGAGCCAGCACTGTCCGAAGATGTCTCCGTGGTCATGTGGCTGGCACGACTAAATGCCAAAGGCACACAGAATGCTTTTACCTTCCCACGCAAGGTGGTCCCTATTTTTCTACCTGCATTTTTTACATGCTTTCGAACTGCTAGGTTGGCAGAAGCTGGGACAAGTAACGGTAGCTCATACCGTTATGCGGAACTCGGGATTCGAACCGCTGAACTGCCGACCTTTCGATCAACAAGCTCAGTGTCTTAGGCACTGAACCACTGTGTCCCCACTTTCTAAGACATATTTTCTCTTCCATCCAATGGTGACGTTTCTGTGGACCCCCAGCTAGAATATATATAAAAATATAATGTGCTGCACATATTTGTGAGCTTCTGCTCATGAAAGACTCCTTGGTCTAGCAGAGGTTTACATGATTTAAAATTTATTGTGCCAATAATTATTTTGCCAGAAATTTTTCCATGACTTCTATACCATTTCTTTTCCTTTTCAAGTGTTCTCCAACTCTCCATATAAGTGGTGCATTGCGTAATTTCCATTTAACATATCAGGGTGAAGGCCACAGTCTTTGGAACTGTGCAACACATACATGGGTGCATGTAAAGACCTCCCTTCCTCCCTCTTAAATGAGATAAAACCTCTGTGTGTGATAAAGAAATTGCATCTTTGCTGCAGGGGTCTCAACTATACCACAGTGGTAGGCTTCCAAAGGTTTAACATTCAGAAGCTGAAGGGTTCACGAAAATAGTTTTGGGATAGAAAATGAAAAGAAATTAAATGCAATTACTTCTTCCCAGGATATCATAACATGAAAGAAGTTCCCATGGTCTCATAAGATATAATGAAAAGCTTGTGATAAAAACTGATGTTTAAAAGGTTGCTTTTTGTAATGCCCTTTAATGGAGTAAAATAGCAGACTTAATCCAAACAAATAGCAAAACTGTAAGAAAGGCTTCAATTTTCCTACAAATGGGCCAGACCAATCTTGGTTTTGAAGGACACATTTTCCTTATAACCGTAGAAGTTATCAAAGTGTGCTTTGTTTTCCCACATGGTTTCCCCTGCACTTATTTTTTCTCCTTCCATTTCAAGAAGGCACCTAACTTTTCATCAACAGATTCTGGATGTGGATGACTGGAATGGGAACCCCATGTAAATAAACAGGTTAGACATTTGAATCAGAGGGACAGACAGCATTAGAACAAGGTGTCAGGGTTCACAGGACATCAACAGAACAGGGAGAATTGAGAGTATTATTTCAGAGTTTTATGGGTGAAAATTGGAGCTAGCTGTTGAGATAGCTTTAGTATTGTCATGTATCTTCCAAGCTATATGGAAGATGCTTATGATGGTACAGTATATAAAGGCTTACATGGCTTAGATTCCAATTATTTACAGCACTGCCTGTAAATATTGCCAGTTTTGTCTGCCAATATGCTCTTCAATGGGACATTTTTTGTAGACCCCACAGAGCTATAGTTGGTATCAGTTTTCAGTTTTCCTTTCTCCATGGCAGAATCCTTTATTATGGAAGAAACTGCTTTTTTCCAGTTTAGGAAGAAGCTCAATCCTTCTTTATTTACTAAGGCCCTTTAATAGTATTGTTTTATTTCCATATATTGAACCTGTCATGCTTTTCATGCTATTTTTATTAAAGTTATATTGTTTTTATTTTAAGCTGCCCGGAGCTATTAAAGAAATGAGAAACAGAGAACTCTTATAAATAAATAAATTTGCCATCAAACTTCAGCAGTGCAGTTAAGGACTCTCTCTTTCTCCCTCCCTCTCTCTCTCTCTGTCTCTCTCTGTCTCTCTCTCTCTCTCACACACACACATACAGAATCTGGGGATGTAGGCATTACCAGATGCTATTGGGAGATCATAATAAAAAAACTGGCTTTCAAGTTCCAAATTAGCATATTGAGTTGCTGGCTTATATAGGTAGTCCTCGACTCACAGCAGCTCATTTAGTGACCAAGTTACAGTGACACTCAAAAAAAAAAAGTGACAATTTTTCTCATTTCTGACCACTGCAGCATCCCTAGTAAGAAAAAGTAAATGGAAGGCAATCTTTCAATTATTCGCTAATTTGTTAAATGTTGCTTTCCAGAGGCAGCCTACAAAAAATTTAAATTACAATAAAAAAAAATTAAAACTGGAACTTTTAAAGCACCAATAGTATGAGTGTAATGTGCAGAAGATGTTCATCAGCCCAAAACATTCAACAGCTGTTAAAACTCGTGAATCATATCCAGAGGGACTGACTTTGCAGACCATTGCCAATCCCTATAAAGACTTCAGAAATGTGTGAGAAGATGAACTCTCTGCACCATGAGAATATTTCCTGTGGCCTGTATAAATGATGAACATCGAACATCTTTGTATACTTCTGCATAATTTATAGTGCTAGGGTCATGGTTTACCCCCTCCAACTTCTGAAAGTCCTTGTGGTTTTGACTCTCAAATTCACTGTATCGGTAGCCACTATTTTATGATAAAACGATAATGTGGTGGGGTTTGTTTTTTTTTTAAATCTCTAATGGAAGTTAGGATTTCCAAAGTGCTAATTCTGAGTCAAATATCAAATTCCGCCTTTATGCAGAACACTTGTAAATCTTGGTGATTTGACTATAAAGCCATCTGTAAAGTATTTCACAGTAATTTTAAGCAGTAGGGAAGCAAGCAAAACCATTGCTACGTTGCTGAAGTTGCTCTTGTGTTCAACCCATAATGACTCAGGATGGGGCTATGGATTTTGTCCTCCTCTTCTCCTCCAAACTTAGGTAGAAGCCTTTGTCTGCCGTACTGGAAGACAGTGTGGTGCCAAATCACAGGTGGTCTCATTCAAACAAAAACATGCCAAGAAGTCCTCATCCACTGCTAAGCTACACCAAGGCAGCTTGCTGCTACAATTTCTTTACTTCTAGAAAGTAAAAGGGCAATAAGTTGTTTTGCTAGCAAGCAACAAGAGCCTTCATATAGCAGCATAGAACTTCATTAAAAATTTTTTTAAAAGTAATAGAATCCTTGAGTTAGAAGGGACTTATTTAAGTTACCCAGAGCAGGGAAGTAATCCAAATTAAATCACCCTCACAATACAACCTGATGAAATCTATGCAGTGAAAGGAGTCTACCACTTCTCTGGCTAACAGGTTTTATTCAACAATGAAACCAGGGATGAAATGCTACAGTTCGCACCGGTTCGGACAAACCAGTAGTAATAAAACTTACCGGTTCAGGCAAACTGGTAGTAAAAAAAAGCTACCGGTTCATCCGAACCGGTATTTCCGACGATCAACTGTGCTGTGTGATTTATATTAGCTGGAAAGCAGGAAATCCTGCTTTCTAGCGAATCTAAATCGCACGGCACAGCTGTTCCCCCCCTCGCTGTTCTACTTACCTTCAAACAGCTCCCTTTTCCACACGAAGTGTGTATTTGGCACACACTGTGCATGTGGGTTTGGCATACGCTGTGCATGCACACCCAGTGTGGGTTTGTGCACACTGCGCATGCACGTGCAGCATGTGTTTGACGTGCACTGCGCAAGCGTGCGCACGCAGCATGCATTTGGAGTGCACCATGCAAGCGCGGGCAGCGAGCCGGTGGCAACCCGCAGAGGATTTCACCATTGAATGAAACCGATTAGCGAAAGAGAGGTGGTGGGCTCCCTTTCATTTGGGTTGTGCATTTTCCCCAAGTATTCATTAGGAATTTGCTCTCTTATATTCATTATTTTGTGTCCCGTGATTGGAAATGACAGAGAATGATAAGACTTTTCTCTATAATATACCCTTTCTATTTTTCTTCTTCTTTTTGAGATTAACCCTTTCCAATTCCTTCAGTGACTCTTTCACAGGAACGTCTTTGAATCTATTTCTGTTTGTCTGATTCTGTATAACCGAATTCCAGAACTGAATGAGACTCAATAACAGCCTTAGAATAAAGGGAAATTGTTACCTCCTGTAATTTGTAAACTACGTTTCTGGTGATCAAGCCTAAACTTGCACTGCCATTGCTCCATTCTGGAAATGTGAAAACTACGAGGTTATGTGGAAAGCAAAGCCAATGTAAACGCCGCTTTGTACCTGGTACAATGAGTGAGGTTTCAGCTTAGGGAAATGTGTGGGCTTACACTAATGGGAAGTATTAAAAAAGGATGAAACAACAAAATGAAAATAGCTGTGGTTGAAAACAAATGCATCTACGAAACTGACTGCTACAAAAAAAATGTGGATGAAATGTATGATGATAGGAAAAAAGATATTTGCCAATTATTTCCACGGTCCGGTTGCAAACAACTCATGGTCCACTAGTGGGAGCCGGTCCAAAGGTTGGGAATCCCTGGGCTATATGACACACAAGAACTATGGATTTGAAAAATAATGTTACAAACAGGAATGTAGCATTATTTGCTAAACAGCACGAACAAATGAACTTACTATATAGTAAGTCCCCAACTTGTGATTGGTTGCTTAACAGGCATTTGAAATTATGACAGGCCCAGAATGACTTTACTTTTTACACTTTTGGCCATTGTAAAATCTTGTGCCATCCCATCCCACCCCAGTCATATGAATACATTCTGGGCACTTGGCAACTGACCTGCCTTTATGACCAGTTGCAGTGTCACATGGCCATGACCTGTGACTTCTGATTTTTGCTGTTTTCTAGCATTTTTTTGAGAGTTTCTAGTAAAAAAAAAAAAAAAGCCCATTTGGAAGAATGAGTTCTCACTTAGAACCACAACCATCACTTAATGATCATGAATTTGCATAATAACCTTGGTGATTCTAATAACCACTACAAAAAAAATCATAAAATTGGATCTGGTCACGTTGATCCTTCAACTTGCAATCATAATGACTTATGGCTGAAAATCTGATCCCAATTACACTTATATGTTGTGGACCACCTATATGTAAATGGCGAAAAGGAAGAGCAAACAGATGAACAGCAAGCAGTCCTTTAGCAGAACATTTGCTAAAGCTAGTCTAATGAAACTGGTAATGACAGAGGTCCCGGTTTTCGATCCTAGTAATGAACATACTGAAGGCAAGGTGTAGTTGCTACAATTTGTTGTAATAGGCACTTAACGACAACATGGAGAAAGAAAGGGAAAATCAAATGGATTAAACCTGTTGCCCTTTCTGCTTTTAGGGACCACCAAGAGCCCCAGCCTTTTCCTATGGCATGGGTCTGTAGACCTCAGCTCACAGTAATGTTCAAAGAAAAATTCAGGTGTTTCCCATTTTTGAATACTCAAGCCTTCTCCGGCTTCCGATCCAGAGCTTATCTGTTGCCTTTCACCCTTGCTTGTATCAGGTGGTTTTTCCTATAAATGTGCAAATACATGTCAAGCATCTATATTGACTATACTGTAAAGCCTTTCTGTTAATGCTGCTAACCTTCAGATTATTATAATGTTCTGCAGTATTTCTCTTTCACCACTGGTAGGAATATGAAATTTAAATGCTATTTGAAAGGTACTGAGCGGTATGCGGCCTGATGTAAGAAAGGAGTATTTGTCAACAAAAAATAAAATGGCTTTGTATAAGAGCATGCCTCTGCCCATTTTGCTGTATGAAGTCAGAATTGGGTACATTAGAGAAACATAAAAGCAAGCTGAATACAGTGTTTTAAAACAAGGAGAGAAATAGTCAAGAATGAATAGGAGAGAAATGTATATGGAGTGAGTACAAAAACAGACATCAGTACAAAAGAAGTATGTTGAGGTACTTTGGTCATATAGAGAGAATGAATATCAAATTACAAAACAAATACAAGTAATCCTTATTTAGCAACCACAGCTGAGACTAACAGCTCCGGCAAAGCAGTCACTAAGGGAAATTGACTACTTTAGATAAGAGATAAGATAAGAGATATGATATCCTTTATTGTCACTATTTTCTACTCTCAAAAGACACACACACACAAATACATATGCTGTATATATACATATATAAACCCACACCCATACACAAAAACATACAGGCATACAGGCATACATACATACAGTATTTTTTTTTAATTTCTTTTTGTCACAACAGTATACACAAACAATTGTCATAGATAAAACAACATATTTTGAAGAAAATATATACATATATGTAAAAAAAATATGCATCAACCATATCAATTTGATATGATGAAGGGAACAATAGGACAGGAACGGTAGGCACTTTTGTGCTCTTATGCACGCCCCTAAAGTATTTACTTTAGCTTTCCTTTGCTTTACTGAATTGGAAAAGTTGTAAATGCACAGGTTGGTCACAAAGTTACTTTTTCATCACTGTCATTACTGTGAATGGTTCTGTATGAGGTAATCTCTAAAGGAAGACTGCCTATGTATGAAAAATGAGAGAATTGATCAAAAGGAAGAGCAAGGCAGGCTCCATCACCATTGTAACTAAGTCCATCTGACTTGCTGCTGATTATCTCCTTCTGGTCTTTCCTTCCACCTTTCCCATCATTAGCGCTTCTCTAGAGAGCTATACTATATATACACTATATACTAAAGATGAAGCCACTCCAAACAATTGATTGCCCACTGACAGAATAACGATACAGCTCCTCAGCACTTTTTTCTCCTGCCTTTCCCATAGTACTGTGGAAGCCCTGCTTAGCATTTCTCACGGCACTTGGTTATTGACATTTTCAGCCTTCCTGCTCTGGGAAACTCAAGCTCCCACAGGGCAGAGCCAAATAAGAGTTCTCTCTTCTCTTTATTTCATGACGGCTTTTTGCCATCTTCATTGAGGTCCGCTATATTGAATATTTACTCTCCCTTTCACTTTGCATATACGCAAAGAAGCCCCCTTTTGTTGCTCTTGGCATGCTTCAGCAACTTCAGTTCCATTCTGAGCTTTACTTTCCTGACACCAGTTCCAGGGTCTCCCTCTTCTTCTTTGGTGAACTGTCTCTCTTTTGATTTCCTGTATTCATTCATTCATTCATTCATTCTCTGGTGTTCTATCTCTCCGCTCTTCACTAAGCTTTTTGTCTTGCCTTTTCTGTCTACCTCTATGTTTTTCAGTCACTGGAATACTGTGTATCTGTGTTTCTAGTATCTTCTTCTTTTAGGAACTCCCATTCCTTTTGAGCTCTTTTTCCCATTTGTTTCTCGTTCTGTGGAATACCACTGATCACTGCTCTAAATTTATTACCGTCCACACTTTTGATGCTGAGGATGCATGTTCAATTACACTAAGCTTTAATTTTGTTTAAAATCAAGAGCTCCAGCTTTCATATTCGCTTTCTTGCAGGGCGCCTGCTACTTCCTGGTCTTTGACTAAACCTTCCCCGTTAGATAATATGAGGCCAAATGTAGCTAATCCCCTTGTGCCTTCTTCCACTTTCTAAAGAAGAAGATTATAAGCAAACCAATTCAGAAATTTCCTGGAAGGAGCGTGCTTGGCAGAATTATCTCCTAGCAGAGTTCACGGTAGTTAAAGTTTCTCATCACAATTATTTCCTTCTTCTTTGAAAGAACTGCAGTTTGCTTTCAGAAAGCATCTTCTCCTGAGTGGGATAGCCAAACAGAAATCAATAGTATTGCTATTGTTCCTCCCCTTAATTTTAACCCAGATGCTGTCTTCTCCACTGCCAAGTTTATTCATTTGGATTTCTGAGCAGGCTAGATATTTTTAACATACGCGCTATTCTTCTCCTTTTCTTTTCTTTCTATTTTGTTTGAACACACTTCAGCTGCTACGTTTTGAATATGGGAGACGTCCTACCAGGCCTCTGCTACAGGTATTAAATCATACCTGCTTTCCTCTACTGAGAGTTCATGCTAGTCTTGTTTATTTCCCATACTCTGAGCATTGGTGTAGAGAATAAAGACCATGAACTTCATGAACCCATGTTCCTTTCGATTTTTCATTGTGTGCTTTCATAGGCCCCCAATTACATTCCACTTAATATAGCCCGTCAGTTGTTCTTATTAATGGGTTTTCACTGCTGTGCTGTTTTTTCCTCCTTTTTCCTCCTTTTTTTTTTTTTTAAAGAAACCCAAGGTTCTTGTTGTCCAATAATACGGAGGTTGACATTTATATTGTGTTTTTTATTTACTCTCTTTAGAAAATAAATCATGTCTTTGGCTCTTGCTTATGGAGCCAAGATTCTGAGAGGTTAGAAATTCATGTTTTGCTCCTTCCTATTGACTCCTTATTTGTGCCATTTCAAGGACTACAGACACTGAAGGACTGCTTGGCACTTTGCAAGTCCCTCTTGGAGAGATTCATCAGGATCATCATCCTTGTCATACATGCAGGAACAGCATCTTAGCAGGCAATAGTGACAGGCTACATGTCACTATTGCTACATGTGTGATTGTACCATTTACTCTCTTTTCCGTGCTGTTTTAAATTTATTTTTAAATTTTTAACTACTTTTTAATGTCCTTTTCTATTTTCTATTTGGGAGCACCGGGGTGGTTTTCACTTACTTTCCCTATCGGTTCACAAATTTCCCTACCGCGTCCACGTCCCCATCCACGCATGTGCCTAGCATTCCGCGCTTGTGCTTTGCTGGTGTACGTGCCTCCTGTATATGCTCCCAGCCTCAAAAATGTGCCTAAATATGATGGCATAGAGCTGGGGTGGGTGGGCAGGTGGGTGGGCAGGTGGGTGGGCAGGTGGGTGGGCCCACCCATAATTTCAGCTACCGGTTCGGGTGAACCGGTCTGAACCAGCTGAATACCACCTCTGGGGAGCAGTTTATTTATCTGCTACAATCAGAATGTTGGAGGTCCTTCAGTTGGTCCCACCGCTGGATGAGTTTCTGTAGTACATTGAGGGTAAGAAAAAGGATCAAAATGGAAAGGAATGACCTTACCCATTAGCTTCAGATCCATACTCCCATGCTTTGTCAACTTGCTATATGGACTGATTTAGTTATAAATGCCTTGAATACAGGAGGAAAACAAACCCCAAAACTCTTTTGTTTTGAACAATTTTCCCCTCCTTAAAATTTTTTGCATATTAATATGGAATAGATCGTATCCTGAGACATTAACTTATTGTGATATTATGTAGACATTTTCTTTTAAAAAGAAAATCCAGTCTGTAAATTCTCAAAATTCAAGTTCTGCCTTGTTCCTTTATCTCTGCTTCAGCATTTCTCCCATTTATTATGAAACACTGAATCTTTTAAGGTTACAACAAATATATTTTAAAAGAGTAAAACCTGGTGCATATGAGTAATAGAATTAAACACAGCCAAAGGTTCCATATAATTTTTAAAAATACAAGAGACTATTCTTTGGGGGTTAATTTGGCAAACTGAAAAACACGTACCTGATATGCACGTAGAAAGCTAAACTAAAAGCTGAGTAACTGGAAACAGTGGGATTACAATTTTTTACCCAAAACCTTTACCAGAGCCGTTAACAGCACTTTGAGTTATGAGCATTAGCTGGTTATAGTATTAACTGGCATCATTAGACATTTTTTGCAATACAAGAAGAAGCCAGGTCAGATTCTTTGGTTGATTGGTAATTCTAATGCATCATTTCCAAATTTAGTTTGTTGAAATAATAAAAAGAAAGAAAACCTGGATTAGTTGCTGTGTTTATGAAAATGCAGTCTAAAACTGTGCTTGCATTCTGTGGTTTGGCTTCAAGTGTTAAAAAATGACCTGAACTTTGATTAAGACAGGAGCACCCTTAACCTTAGTCAGTCAGTGTAGTCTACTATAACAACAGTCCAGCCAACAGTCCTTAAAGTTTATGGTTTCAAACATCGAGCAAATTTTTAGGACTGGTTATAAAGTGGTCTATGCACCCTGTTCAGACATTTCTTTCATTCCCGATGAGTGGAGAGAGGTGAATTAAGGCCATATTCTGAAACTGATTTTAAAATATGATTAAATTTTAAATTTTAAACTGATTTTAAAACTGATTAAAAAAAAAAACCTCAAGAAAAAAGGGAACTTAATCCTCAATAGTGTGACTTGGTAGACCTTATTAGAGGGTGGCGTGCCAAAGTGTATGACTGTCAAAATAAGAAGGGCTATAAGTTCAGAAGAAGGTCCTCCTCCCTTTCTGGATTGGCTGGACTTGGATTTTGGGGGTGCACTCTCGGAAGTGGGTGAGTCTTACATGGAAAATGGGCAGCGTTAAATTACCGAAGCAGTCAGATATCTGTGTTTGTTTCTCCTTATCTGCGTATTGGGTGGAATGCAGTGGTGGGATTAAAATTTTTTTATTACCGGTTCTGTGTTCATGGCTTGGTGGGTATGGCTTGGTGGGTATGGCAGGGGAAGGATACTGTAAAATTTCCATTCCCTCCCCACTCCAGGGGAAGTTTACTGCAAAATACCCAGTTCCTCCCAATCAGCTGGGACTTGGGAGGCAGAGAATAGATGGGGGGTGGGGCTAGTCAGAGATGGTATTTACCGGTTCTCCGAACTACTCAAAATTTCTGCTACCGGTTCTTCAGAACTGGTCAGAACCTGCTGAATACCACCACTGGTGGAATGGATGCTGATTTCATTCTCAGTTGGTTCTTCAGATTAATAACTATCCTTCTTAAACAGAGGGAGGGAGTCTGTTAGATTCGGGCAATAACGAGGCAGGAGACCAGATGAGTAACAACAGCTCTTTAGTTTATAGTGAACCCAGCAACCAACAACGGAAAAAACCCCTCTTTATATACAGTTCAGTCGGAGGCTTCAGCCAATCAGCAACGTGCTATTTCCTGCTCTAATTTCCCTCCAAAACTCTTAAAGATACATTACAGAGTCCTTCAGTGCTTTCAGAAAGAAAGAACTGAATATGCCACTAATATGCCACATATTATTCTAAAGACTCAGATCATTTTCTGTACATGTATTTTAGAGGAACTACTCTTGTTACTGCTGTATGCATTTTCCAGAATATCAGGTGTGTGTGTGTGTGTGTGTGTGTGTGTGTGTGTGATTGTGGGCTTTCATGAAATTAGTCTCATGTCTTTGGTGTTCTGTGCTAAAACTAATTTTCTTTGGAGCATCAGTTGTCATGACACCAAATTGTAGCATTATTAGAGTCAGTTTTCTTGTTTTTAAGGTCTTAAAAAACTTAATGGGAAAAGAACTGAATATCCTGATATTCTGTAGTGCAGTCTTTAGTTACATGTGCCCATTATCCTCTTCAACACTGATATGCATTCCATACTATACTTTACTGTCTCCAAAGGCCACTGCTCCCAGTAATACACTAAATTGTGTGATCTTGATTTCCAGTTCTGCAAGTAGTGCTTGAACTAGCAACTATCCCTACTATGGCAGACCTTTCCAGTGTGTTCACTGTGTTTATCACTCTTGTTGGGATGCAAGTTCAAATGAAGTGTTACCAGTTGTGAGAGCTAATATTGCCTTTTCTATCTTAATGACAGCTGTATTACAGCTGTAAATCCATCCAGGGAACCAAACATTCCAGGTGTACCATCAAGGGTGGGCTTCAAAAATTTTAGCAAGGGGTTCTCTGCCCAGTTGCTGGGTGGGCGTGGCCTAGTCAGCCTCCTGCACCACAGCAGGGGGAGAGGGCATCTTTGCCCTCCCCAGGCTCCGGAAGCTTTCCTCGAGCCTCTGGGAGGGCAAAAACAGCCTTCCCAGGCTCAGGAAGCCCTCTGGAGGCTGGAAATGGCCCTGTTTTCGGCCTTCTCGAACTTCTGGTAGGCCCATTTTTTGCTCTCCCTGAGCCTCTGCGTATGCCCTGCTTTTACCTGTATCCAAAACAGGCCGCATGGGGATTCCTGGGAGGGATGGGCAGAGTGGGCGGGGCCGGCCAGGAGTGGGATTTGGGGGTTCTCTGAACTGCACAGAATCTTAGCTAGCGGTTCTCCTGAACCACTGCGAACCCCCAACAGCCCACCCATGTGTACCATCTGTTATTCAGAGCGTGGTGTTTATAAAGATGCAAACTGTTTCATTGGGAAGCAATGATCAGCCTCCAAAAATATTCTCTCTGATAGCTGCATTTCCGAAGACAACAGATCTTCCCAGACATTCTTGTTTTCCATGTACAAAAATTATATCAGTTTAGCTCTACTAACAATTTCATCCATGGCAAGATACTAAAAAACCACTATTGTCACTGAGTCCTTCCTATTATATATCTTATCATTAATGCCGTGGGCTACCACTCTTCATGCCCGACTCATCCTGCATTTTAGTTTGTGGACTAGGCAAAAACCATCTTGCCCAGCATAGAAGATTCCATGCTGTCCTACTGCCATTCTTTTTTATATGTCACTGCCAGCCAGAAGTAGTTCACAGCTGTTTAAAACTCTGCCTGTGTCTGACAGCAGCTCTATGTACTGCTGGCATGGCTCTGGCAACACTTCAGTGAAGGATGAAGGACCCAGCTAAAGCATCAAAGCGTGTTAGGAAAACTACATTTGGGAAGCTCCACATTCCTCAGTGAGCAGATGCTTTCTTTCAAAAATGTGGAAGCAATCACTAAGAAAGCGATTGTCCCTCAAGTTGTGGCTCATATTTTCAGTTGTGTTTTAAAATACAGGCAGGGGAATTGGGAGGCTGGAATATGAACAGAAAGTTGGTGGAGATATAGCAGCAACAAACCATGGATTTTCTCCCTCCCTCCCTCCCTCCCTCTCTCTCTCTCTCTCTTTGTTAAGGGAGAAAAATCCTTGACATCTTTACAAGGGCTTCGGGATTGTGCAAACAGGTTTGGGGGTTGCGTGGGCGCTGGTACATCCCAGGCAATCAGTTGCCTCTCTTAGTAGCGAGTGTTAGATTTCATGAAATTTGGAGCAGTAAAAAAAACATCATAAGAAAAAAGGAGTTCTTGGTAAGTGGTAATAAATCAGCTAAATCAAAGACTAAATACATTATCATTCTCTCCCTCCCTCTCTCCCTCTCTCTCCCTCCCTCTCCCTCTCTCTCTCTCTCTCTCTCTTCTCCTCCTCCCTCTCTCTCTCTCTCTCTCTCTCTTTGTTAAGGGAGAAAAATCCTTGACATCTTTACAAGGGCTTCGGGATTATGCAAACAGGTTTGGGGGTTGCGTGGGCGCTGGTACATCCCAGGCAATCAGTTGCCTCTCTTAGTAGCGAGTGTTAGATTTCATGAAATTTGGGGCAGTAAAAAAAATATCATAAGAAAAAAGGAGTTCTTGGTAAGTGGTAATAAATCAGCTAAATCAAAGACTAAATAAATTCTCATTCTCTCCCTCCCTCTCTCCCTCTCTCTCCCTCCCTCTCTCTCTCTCTGTCTCTCTCTTTCTCCCTCCCTCCCTCTCCCTCTCCTTCTCCTTCTCCCTTCCCCCCTCTTCCTCTCATCTTTTATCTATCACCTATTTCCTGATTTCATATATTCTATAACGTGTATTTGGCAACTACGAGGTACTTTGCATTACTGAGAAAAATATTAGCATATGAAATGAAATCTATACTAGAGAAACTAAAACTAGTTTAGTGTGTTTATTATTTATTGTGTTTATTATTTATTTATAAAAATTATTATTTATTTATAAAAACATTAACCTGTCTTACATTTTTTTAAAAATAAATCCAAAAGTAAGAAATACCCCCCTTCTCTCCCCCCCCAGTGTTAAAACTATGGAGAACCTTTGGTAGTCTGCATTACAATATACTGAAGAAAATGACAAAGCAACACTTCACTATTAATATGTATAAATCAGTTGCTTAAAATCATATGCAGCTTTAAAAACAGAAAAGTCAAATCAGATTAGAAACCACCACAGTCATTACTTGTTCAGAGAAAAGATAACAATTTTACCTAAAGTAAGAAAATGCATAGAGTTGTGGAATAAAATCTAAACATGTTTTAAGCATTACATCTCCTTTAAAGAATCTTATCTTGAATTGCCTCATCTCTTCTCACACTTGCTATTATAAGCAGGATTTTAGTTGAGATGTAACAGTTTGGAGATAAGAAATAGGCAAAGGGGCCATGTATGTACGAGGCATCTTCAGCTTGGAGTTCAAAATGTGTAAAACAACATTGTGGTCTCTGGGCTGCGATATTCTGGCAAACACATAGTTATTCATAGATAACAAATGTTTTCAGCAGCAATAGGAATTGCTGTGTTAAATAGGCTGCAGTGAAAAAGGAAGTACATACGACATATGTCTATGAGATTCTCGGTCATCCATCAAAGTTGTCCCAAAGGTGCTTTTCCAAAGGTAACCAGACTTTTTTAAATTTTTCCTTCAAGACATTTTGTTTTTAATCTAAGAAGCTTCTTCAAGATTACCGCCCCACCAAATTCAGAACTGAAGAAGCTTCTTGGATGAGAAATGAAACGTCCTGAAGGAAAAAACAAAGAAAGTCAAGTTGCCTTTGAAAAACCACCTTTGGTACATAAACCAAACTTATTCTCTTTTTCTTTCATGGTTCCAGAATAATCGAGTTGCTTCTGAAAGCTAGAAGCAAAAGAGAGGGCACCGTAGTTTGCAAAAGTTGTCTGCTCAGTAACGCTCTTATATCAGGAGAAACCAGCTTTCTGAGTAAGAGAGGGATTGAGAACTGATAGCAATATCAGTGGTGGATGGATAATTAGAGAGCCTGTGCCCGGGTTTTTTGCTTATTTTTTTGCTTATTTTTGCTTATTTTTGAATGGAGCATTTCACTGACATCTCAAATCTAGGCATAGCTGATTACAGGTCCTGCTGAATACAGTAATAGTATTTGGTTCCTAGTAATTTAGCTTGAAGCTATGTGTCAGGGTTCCAAGTAACATACCCATAGCAAACAAAACTCTGAGGCAGGTAGATTCCTCAAAGAATAAGTTTATTGGATATGTCATTGGCACAGGCTGGCGAAAACCAACTCTGATTATTCCCGCGTTTTTCACCTAATTAAAAGTTTTTTCACTTTCTCAAAACCATCAGTCACATAGTCCAATCAGGATACTGTCCAGTGGCTATGTGACTCCAGTCCCCTCCTTCTAAATACTTGCAGGAATGTTCTTGGTTCTTAAGAGAAAGTATTTTGTTTTGACTACAACACCTCGACTATCTCTATTCCCCCCTCCCTATCCCTCTTCTCCAGTGTGTCAGCACTGAAGTCTCAAAATGGCCTCAGTCAGGCCAGCTTCAGGCTTGACACTATGATCTATCTCTGTGATAGTGAACCTATGGCACATATTCCAGAAGTGGCACGCAGAGCCTTTCTGCTGGCATGCGCACCATCGTCCCAGGTCAGATCTCCATGGCGTTTCTTTCGTGAGCTTCTGTTTCCATGTGAACAACGAAACAGAAGCTCATGAAAGAAAAAGATGTTCCTTCTTGCCGCGCTGCCGGTGTTGGGATGCCCTGCCTCCTGTCATCCAGCTGGTCTTTGCGTGTCTGTTGTGCATGCACATGTCCGTGCATGTCCACACATGCACATGTCCATGCATGTCCATGCATGCAAATGTTCGTGCATGTCCGTGCTTGTGCATGCCTGCACATGCCCATGCCTGCCTCCACACATGTCTGTGCATGCGCACATGTCTGTGCATGCAATAACATGTCCGTGCATGCATTAGTGCGTGCCTGTGCATGCATGCGCCCATGTCCACACATGCATGTGTTCGTGCGCGTGCACCTTGGGCATGGACACGGGTGCAGTTTGGGCACTCGGTGTCTAAAAGGTTCACCATCTCTGATCTATCTTATTCCAGGGCAAAATTATCTCAATACTAAAAGTGGGAATGCATGTATTGCGCTTAAATTTGGACTTGTGAAAATCCCCTTTTTGTTTTTCATAGCAACTGTGATCCTGGCCTTTTTTTATAGTTTCCATGAAGCAAATGGTTAGGGAAGGTCCAATTTTTCAGATAAATCCTGCAAATTGAGGTGGGGGTGGCGTTTGAAATACCCTCCTGGGCATATTTGATTTATGTCGGCTTTTTCAACCAGTTGCTTTGGGAAAGCTGGACATCAAATTAACCCCCCTGTTCTATATGCTTGAACTATAAGTAAAGCTGCATGTAATGTTTTCCTCTACCCATATTATGGCCTCTAATTAATTATCAAAAAGCCACTTAAGATCAAGGAAAGAAGCATATTCGGTGTGGACTTGATATGCTGTCCATGTTACTGACCTCTGTCTCCGCATTTTGTTTACATAAAACAAAAATGTGCTGTTGCCATGGTAACTCTCTTTATGGGCTCTGAATTTACAGCATGCTGTATATCTTCCTTGCATGATGGATGGACAGAGACAAGTGATAAAAAGGAAGACCAATGCATGCAACAATAAATAAGCATATTAGGTAGACATATTATAATAGGGTAGGGCAGGCCTTAAACAATAATGATAAATATCTGTGTTATTCTCTCTGTACGTATTATAAAGCAGACCTCTCTCCCGTGGGAATATGTGATTACCTTTTGCCCTTATCTTGCAGGTTCAAAAACTGTGATTTCAAAAGCCAGGAATCCAGAATCACAATTCTATAATAATTTATGCTTTCCTCAGTAAACTTTTCTCATTGCATTTATTAACCAGATTTATGTACAATAGGCCATCATGCTTGGATTACATAACAATTATAGGGCAGACATGTGTTTTGTTTTGTTCAATAATTTGGAGCTGCATGTGGACAGGTTCACATATCACGCCAAACCATTCGGCGCTGAAGTTCATGGCTTAACTTGCCAGAAATCCAGTCTAATTCTGACATCTTTTTTTCCCCTTTTTTCGGCTTATGAACAAAATCCTGTACAGTGAGGAGCAATTGCTCTTGGCAGCTGTCACATTGTGGATTGAGTGCAAAGTACACCAATAATAAAATTGAGATTTTTCTAGGGAACCTGTAGCAGTCTGTTGTAAGAGCAAGATGGATGACTCATCGCCAAAGCAAGCTTAAGTATTTTACACTTTCCCTTTGCAATGCCCCATAGGAGAAATTGATATGCATTATATTTGGCAGAAGCACAAAAGTTTCTATTCTCTGAAAGAACTAGCATTAACATGATAAAATGGTGAACTGGAATATTCTGAGAGTGTGTTGCTCAGAGCGACTTTCCATTCAGTTTAGTAGGTCTTACTCCTGGGTAAATGAACACATAAAGTTGTCATTCTGTTCAGTCAATATGTTAACCCCACTTTCCACTAATCCAGGACTTTGGTTTTGCAAGACACCTCGTTGGTCTGGAAAGCCTTAATGGAGAAGAGAAATTCTCCATTAGAAGCACTCATTCTGAGTAAATGAAAGGTGCAAGAGAAGAGTAGGGTAAACATGCTCATTCATAGTGACTTTTCCATTCTTTTCCTCTTTTTTTTCAGCTGTTATATAATATGCTAGCTGGACGCCCCTGCTTCGCTACAAAACTATGTGATCGGGTATGATAAATTGACACTTAAAACCTGAAACTTAATGTAGAATATATAGCTCTGTAGCATCAGAACCTGTTAATATAAGGCAACTGGCAGTTGGAAAAGAGGAGGAGGGGGAGTAGAATGTCCCAGACCGCAGGCTGGATGAGTCACGCGCTGGCCACCCCCAGTGAAGGGGTAGCATCAGAGCGTGCTAATATAAGGCAACTGGCAGTTGGGACAGAGTTCTTTTCAGGTGAGGAGGGGGAGTAGAACGTCTAACTCCTTACCATCAGAGCGTGAGAATATAATACTGTATATGAAATACTAATGATTTGATGGTCATTTCGAAAAATCCTTTCTTAGTGAGCACCTAGAAGCCATACGTATCAAATTTCAAATTTGTAGGCTTTACCGTTCTGATGAGTGAGTGGTATTTGGCTTTTATATATATAGATTCTCCCATCCATTGAACAGTAGCTTCCTCTATTCATGACCGCAAGAAAACCCCTCCCCTAAATTTACAGGTGATTTTATATGTAATTCTCAACTTGCAACCACAATTGGCACCTGAATTTCCATTGCTAGCTAGGCAAGGGCGCAAATGATGAGAACATGGTTCCTGGATGCTGCAACCATCATAAATACAGGCCGGTTGCCAAGTGCCTAAATTTTAATTATGTGATTGTGAAGATACTGCGATGGTTGTACATATGTGAACCAGTCCTCAGTCACTTTTTTTTCATTTGCTGTTGTAACTTCAAATGGTCCCTAAATGAATGGTTACAAGTTGAGGTCTACCTGTATTTGTCCGAATATCCTTGTAATCGTATGAAGAAATGTGATGATTCGATTTTCTTAAAGTCGTTTGTAAATTGACTGGACAAGGTACAAACATACGAAGAGTGATACCTAGTGTGCCATAAATCTCACTTGAAAGCTATTATGGAGAAAGTCAAGGAAACCTCTGAGCTCAGCTGGTTAAAGGACCACAGAAAAATATGCTTTTCGCACATAGATATGCTAACTTGAAAGTAGTAATGAATTACTTGTATTTTATGTATGATTCTATTCTATCAAATGAATAATCACTCAAACAGTAGCTTGATTCCAGAGATGCTTCCCACCATCCATTGCCTTTCCTGAAGATGACAGAATATGCAGATGGTAGTCTGAAGGTTTTAAACATATCTCAGTGCCTAAGACATTGAGCTTGTCGATCAGAAGGTCGGCAGTTCAGCGGTTCGAACCTTTAGCACCACGTAATGGAGTGAGCTCCTGTTACTTGTCCCAACTTCTGCCAATCTAGCAGTTCGAAAGCACATAAAAAATGGAAGTAGAAAAATAGGAACATCTTTGGTGGGAAGGTAACAGTGCTCCGTGTGCCTTCGCTGTTGAGTCATGCCGGCCACATGAACATGGAAAAGTCTTCAGACAGTGCTGGCTCTTCGGCTTAGAAACGGAGATGAGCACTGCCCCTAGAGCCGGAAACGACTAGCACATATGTGCGGGGGAACCTTTAACTTTACCTATTGTATCTTTTAACTCAGTGGTGAAATCCAAGTTTTTTTACTACTGGTTCTGTGGGTGTGGCTTGGTGGGCATGGCAGGGGAAGGATACTGTAAAATCTCCATTCCCTCCCCACTCCTGGGGGAGGGATATTGCAAAATCTCCATTCCCACCCCACTCTGGGGCCAGCCAGAGGTGGTATTTGCTGGTTCTCCGAACTACTCAAAATTTCTGCTACCGGTTCTCCAGAACTGATCAGAACCTGCTGGATTTCACTCCTGTTTTAACTGTTAAGTGTTAACTGTTCTTTTAATTCAGTTTCTACTGTATTAGCCATTTGGGATACAAGTGTTTTCCAGTAGAACCGGAAAAATTAATAAGTGGGATACAAACATTTTTTCAACAAATAATTCAACAAAATTCAAATTCAACAAAAACAAAATTCTGACTGAAAAGTTGCTTTAAGTGGTTAAATGAAATAATAAAGAATGAATAATTGAATTACATTTCACTGAGTTGGGCCCAGCAAAAACCCTGCCCCTGATATGTCTGGTGACCACCAAGAGCATTCTAGGGCTTTGGAATCCTGTCCATTCGTTGTCTTCCATTTGTGCTTCCCTGGTCTTGCAGGATTACTTACTTGTTTACTTAATATTTGTTTCCTTAATATTTTAAAATGCCAGTTTGAACTCGTTCCAATCTCTGAGTAGAAAACCTTGCATACACAAAAAATAATAGGTTAATAGTGTACAAGTCAATTACATTTGAAATACAGAATAAAAGAAAACTCGGAAGTATTTGCATGCTAAATCTCATATTCTGTTTAGGAGTTTATTCATTTTTCTTCCATCAAAGTTCCTTAGGATAGCCAGAAATGTTTTCTAGCAAACAATGTAAAAAAATCATTCTGCTTGCAGGCTGTAAAGTGAAGTGTCAATTTGGTGGAGAAAAGATTGTTCATCTTTCTTAGACAAGTGATGATTATGTTACAAATTCCGGGTAACTGTACTTGCATGCAACTTCATGGCAGTTCATCATTGTATATCTTGTGATGAGGGCCCTTTTTTTGTTCTTTATACAATCTTAGCAATTTTTAAGAAGATTTGGGAAGGCACACATTGATTTCTGAATATCTTCTTTTTATTGTTGTTAATTATGTTTTTTAATATTATACATTGAACAAATCTATATACAATCATTGTATTTAATGATTACCTTCAACAAGGTAAATTTATGTAGGTTCTGATGTGACTGTCTCTTTTGAGTTTTATTATATTTGAAAAGGAGCTAGGAATTTCATTCTTCACTCAAAATTAAAAGAGGGATCACATTGGAAGATCTGTCTCCATGACACAGATCCACATGTCTTTACTTGTAAGTTACTTTTAATTGATTGTCATGCCCTGTTTACCATGAAAAAGTCAGAGAACAATTTGATTTAAAATGATCTTGTTTTGAAGTGCCCATAGATTTAAGAACTGGAATGAAAGTAATTTATATAAATCTGACCTGTGGGTCTGAAACAATGCCCTAGAGTAACTTTTTTTAAAGCTTTTGGAGAGAGGAGTCAATGTGGTTTACTGATATACTCTATAGGAGTATGGAACAGCTTACTAAACTTTCATAGTACATAATTCATACATAGTAACATATAGTTCAATACTATCCACATTAAAAAGTATTTCCATATTATGAAAATCTTGGACTCTAGATCACAATCTCTAATTAAAAAAGCAGATGATTGATAATTTGGTTTGGGTTGAAACACTAATATATTCTGTGTTTAGAAAAAAGAAGAAATGCTGTTCTCCATTTTTTTTATTGGATGACCGTGGTCGGTGCAGAGGCTAGAATGCAGTTTTACAAGCTAAATCTGCAGACTGCTAATAGCTTGATTCTCCCTGTCCCAAGATTGACTCAGCCTTCCATCCTTCCAAGGTTGGTAAAATGAGAACCCAAATAATAGTAATATGCTGATTCTGTGAACCCACTTAGAGTGGTTCACACAGGCTGTAAAGCATTGTGAAGACATCTAAGTGCTGTTGCTAATGCTATTGCCACTTATTGAGCAATCAGAAGTTCCATTATAGATATTTTCTATTTTAGGAACAACAACATGGTATACTAAAATGGTGGCATTGCTTAATTTGTTTATAAAATTATCTTAGCAATGGATTGTTTCAATTTAATTAGGATAGTAAAAACTCACTGAATGGAAATCTCAGTAACTTTTCTGTAGTAGCCTTATTTCAGGGACACTCTGATGAACTTGTATATAGGGAAAAAGTCCCTAAAGAAAATTAGGAGAAGGACAGGGTTGAAATTTTATGTTTCATTTTTCTATATGGTAAGCATTTTTACATGGCAGTATAATAAATTACAGGAGTAGAAATGATGTAGCTCAGAGTGATCCAGGTTTACTACTTAAGAGAGAACTGGTCCCTGAGGTCTATGTAACTGGGATTTGTTATTAAGTCCCATGGAATTTAGAATTCAGAGTTGCATTTTTCCAGAGTATAAACATTCAAGTTCTTTCTCTCACAGCCCTAAACTTATACAAAGTTATGTTTTAGGTGGAAAAAGGCAGTATATAGAGTTCCGAATGGAAAGGAGTATAAGGCATTTGATGTGTAGCATGCTCCATTAAAAATGTGTACATAAATCAGTCACACCCCCTTAGCACAATCCCGAAAACATGTTGTATGTCAGGGTTTGTTTTGTCAAGAATCACTACTTATTCTCACAGACCTTCTTACTCTTCGCAGACCTTCAGGTGTTTGAACGTCAGTATATCTTCCTAGAAAGCAGTAACAAGGTGAAACCCCCCAAAGGCTCACGGCTGGGATCAAATCCTATTTAACATCTCTGTTAGTAATGTGGAAAGAAAAATGAGGCCTAATTGCCAGATGATAGGACTTGGCAGCATGCCTATTATTTGGAGTAGGCATGCCATAGGAATTTAGATTTGGCCTTGAGATGACACACAGCTTTTCATTTTATCTGCCAAATGAATAAAAGGAAAGGAAGAACAAAAAGCTGAAAAGTTCTATAGCACCCAGCCTCAGAACCAGTTTTTATAAGTCACTTAACTTCTTGTTGGGAAAAACGTAGCTGAGTGTATTTTCTATGTTTCCAATTTTATAATTTCCATCATTGTCGCACCACCACCATAGTCATCATCAACTGGTGAATTCAGTGAATTGTCTTCATACATTGTTGCAGATAATATCTTGATTCTCATTTGGAAGAATCTTCTAAGCCCATGCTGGATTGGTTCTCCATCTGTCATAATAGCTGATAAGGACAGCTTTCAGGAATGTTATGGAAAATATGTATTTATTTTTTTGGAGTGTTCCCTAAGTTTTCACATTACAATGAACTCAGAAATCTACAATGCTTTGTGTAGCTCAGAATGTAAACTCAAACTTCTTCACATAATAAAATATCCAGAATTTAATCAGACTGATCCTTTTGTTTTAATAAAATATATTTTGTATGTATGTTCTACAATCTACTTTATTTTTTTAATTAAATGATAAAATCAAAATGGCTCTAAGCACTGTTACTTCTTGTGGTGTAATCTGTACATCCTCCACTCAAAAAAGTGGTGAAATTACAGTGAAAAGACCCAAAGGAATTGTGGGAAAGGCAGCTCGGGATCTTTAGCTTTTTCTTCTTATGTTTGGACTCTTTAGTTCCCTCTTGTATCCAATTTCTGAAATCATGAAGTATCAAATTTCTGTAATGATTTAAAATAGACTAAACAATTTAGTTCCCACAAAGGGACTATTTATATATTTCCACAATCTAACAGGTAAAGTTTAAATATTCAAAATTCATTAGTACCTTTGATGAAGGTATTTTTTTTCTTTTTCTTTTCTTTTATGTACACTGAGAGCATATGCACCAAAACAAATTCCTTGTGTGTCCAGTCACACTTGGTCAATAAATTCTATTCTATACTATTCATCTGGTCTCTTAATTCTTTTATAACTTTTACAATTTTCTTGGAATAAAGTATTATCTTTTCCCATTTATTTCAAATTCTGTACATTCTTAAATTTACACTTAATTTTTCTTGTTTTCTGGAATGAAAGTAAACTCACCAGATGGCTTTGCAAAACTGTCATTTGGAAGATCTTTAATAACCTTAAAATAGTTAAATAGGTAATTTCTGAAACTGATTAGGAAGTGAGGTGTCTAGGAATCCAGTGTCCTTTAAAAGACTCCATTATGGTTGAGAGCGTACTGGCTTCTCTTCATTTCCCAGTGCCCAGACCTGCAGGAGAATGTTATCCTGTAGTCTCCTTGTGAAGTGCATCCATCTGGAGCACAAGTAGATCATCTCCCATCCTTCTCTGTTGTGGCACGATATTTAGAATGCAGTTTTGCAGGATAATTCTGCTGACTACCCAGCAGTTGGATTCTCACTAGCTGAAGGTTGACTTAGCCTTCAGAGGTTGATAAAATGAAGACCCAGATGGTTGGGGGCAATATGCTGACTCTGTAAATCGCTTAGAGAGAGCTGTGAAGAATTGTGAAGCAGTATATAAGTATACTATATGTGCTATTGCTATTATCCAGAGAGATTCTGTAGGATTGATCTACTCACTGGTCTGGCAATGTCATCTTCACGTGTTTGGAGAAATGGTTTATTGCTATTCCTCACTGGAAAATACAGAAAGAAGAGGAAAATATCACAGAATGCCTAGAGACCTATGCTGCTGATTGCAGGTGCATCCCAAAAACATAAATATGCGCAGAACGAAGGATACGGGATTCCTTATCCCAGAAATAGGGAGCATATCTCCAAGGCATTTGTTTTTTTGTTTTTTTTTACAATTATATTCCTGCATGTCACTTGGCAAAATGCTGCTTTAAGCCATAAATAGAAAGGGTTTAGCAATCCAATACCTCTCACTCTTCTCAGTGAATAAATAAATCACTAGATATATCTCTGAGTAAATATATTTTGAATTTCTTTGCACATACAGATATCCATTATAGGTAAAGTCACCAATTCATCGTTCAGTTTATCAGAACAGACATAGTCTTTTGATGGGCATTAGAGGCAAAAGGAGACTGAATTACAAATTTGTAACGCGCCCAAAGAAATAGTGCTTTGAGCATTGTGTGAGGATTGGTGAGAGGTATGGCTATTTAACGGCAGAGATGGCCCAAGGGAGCATGAGATGGAGTGCTTTTGGGGTTGAAGCAAGAGTCTGATGGATATATAAACATTGTGTGTGTGTGTGTTGCTTGCTTCTAAATGAAATTTGATGTCAATTGTCAATTAAAAATTAACAGTGAAGTATCTTCTGTTTCCAGTTAGTGCTAGGAGTACATTCCAAAACTCCATGATACATAAAAGAGGACAATTGCAACTCTTAATTGAAGAACCAGCCTTATCATTTATTCTTTTGCTACAAAAGCAATGTTTGTTAAACTTCAATTAGCTTAATATATTGCAGTTATTACTTTCAGAAAAACTGCAGGCATCATCCTTCAAGAGGGTAAATTGGATCTTGATAATTAGGTTGCAAAGAAGATTTAAAAAAAATGAGAAAGCTGCATTCAATAATGTATAGGATGCAAATGCTGAGTCCCATTAGCCATCTCATTCAGCCTCTGTCTCTATTTTCATAATCAGGAATTGATGATGTCTTATAAATGATAACATTGAAATAATTTTTCCAATCTTTGTTTACTATAATAACAACATTCAAATAAATACAATTCTTCACATTTTTAAGTGTTATCAAATGTTTTGAAATCTCCTGATCCAAGGAAAATGAAATGGTTACAAATAGCTAATATAATTACTTCGTTAGTTATTCTATGGTTTGTTTCTTGCATTTGGCAGACAGGAATAGAGAAATGGCTTTTTCCTCTGTGGTTTATAGCTGCAATAGATATTTATGTACCCCATCAGATTATTCTGTCTATGACTTATTCAGAGGCAGAGACTCTCATTCTTAACATCCTAGAATGTTTGTTGCTAGACTGTCAATCATTCTTGTAATATCTCTGAGAATCCAATTAAGTGCCAATAAAGAAATCTAGATGGCATGTACACAAGAATAGTGAACAAGCTGGTAAGCCATATCCAATCCTCATTTTGTGTGATACTCTAGTGCATGCTGTTTTAGCATGTATGGGGGCTGGAGTGGAGCCAAAGATTTCACAGAAAGAAATGGTTTTGGAGAAAATAATGGAAAGAGATACAAGAGGCACCACTGGATAGTTGAATAAGAGAAAATTTTATGGAAGCAGGATGCTAAGCAGGATATTATTGATCAGCAGAGGATTGGTGAGAGGTATGTTTATATAACGGCAGAGATGGCCCAAGGAGCATGAGATGGAGTGCTTTTGGGGTTGAAGCAAGAGTCTGATGGATATATAAACAAATGGTGTAAATAATTTAAGGGATGGGGTGTCACATGATCAGTGATATCAGTATAGTAAGTATGAACTGATGCTTCCCTTGTCTCAATCTTGGTGAATCCCAATTCTACAGGTAGTCCTCGATTTTTTATCTGTCGTGTAGCAACTGTTGAAGTTACAACCCAGATTCAAAGTTCCAAAGATTGTCCACATACACACACACCGCAGTCATATAACCGCACATGGGTGCTTGGCAACTGGGCCACATTAATGCAGCATCCTGTGATCATGCAATCACATTTTCCAATATTTTTGCCAAAAACTAGCATTTACTTCCAGTTTTTGGCAAAACCAGTCCAGTACAAAACATTGGTTCGCTTAACAACTGCAGCATTCACTTAATGGTTGTGGCAGTCTGCTTAGCAACCACGGCATTCACTTAATGATTGTGGCAGTTGCTTAACGACTCCCACAAAAAATACCATAAAATTGGGTCAGTAAAATTAGGTGATTCGATTTACAACCATCACAACTTAAAACCATATTGGACAGGCTGCATTACAGTCATAATTCAAAAACTACTTATATTTGAGGAACAGGATATGTTCTTCATAGAACAAAAGGTTAAAAAAGATGTTTGAGTTTGTTGCAGCTGATCTGTCAGCCCTTTGAAGTAGGAAAGATCAGGAAATAGGAAGAGTGTAGTTACGAGTCTTGGAATCACAATCAAGGCAGAGTTATTTTGAGTTTCTTTCTTACACAATAAAGTTTCCCAGGATTCAAGCCCTTCCTGCAAAGGCTCAGCATACTCTTACCCCTTCCCGAGGCAAACGAACATTCATCACAATATCCAATGCAGCAATGTTTTTATCTAGGGTATTTTTCTTAAATTTCCGTTGGCATGCCTTGCAAAAAAGGCATTACGTTTTCGAAAAGCATTTCACATAGTGTTGTATTCAGTTGGCTTTTCATTATTTCATGCAAACAAAAAGCGTACATTTTGGGATTGGTGCTTGCTGGGATAAGAAGACAATGTACAGTACTTGATCTATTATATATATACATAAAAGGCAAAAAATCCTATGGGTTTCCAACATGTTGTAGAACTCCTAGCAGGCCCATCAATAAGAGATGTTGGGACTTCAAGTTTAGCTGGGACACAGTTTCTCCGCTTTGCTCTACAGCTGTCACATTTGTATGATGCCAGCTCAGTGACAAGAGATATTTTGCTTTTTACATTTTCTGGAATATAATTTTTCCATTCCTAGAAAAAAAAATCCATGCACCTGAAGTCCTGAAGAGCTGCAGTACAGGGTTAAATGGACCAAAGGCTGATCCAGCATGATTCTTTTGTTCCTAAATGTAGCTCCCTATAATATCTCTTCAAAAGAAACCCACTTTGAAGTAATTGTGCGGAATTTAGATAGAGAGCATGACAATACATTTATTTCGCTAATGTCTTGGTAATGCATGGAATGTAATTGGTAGGATTACACTATACCATTCTGGGATTCTTAAGCCTGTGATGTTCACTGAAAACTAGACCATTATATTATGGCATTAGATTTCATGGATTTGTATCCCACTCTATTAGTGGTGCCTTTGTGTCATTTTAGTGGCTTTTAAAAGAACCCCTCATCTTTACTTGTATAATGAAATGAAAAAGAAAGGAAAAGAATGAGTTCAAAGGTTCTGTCCTTCTACCTCTATCCCTGTGATTGTGCCTTATATGTGAGATACATGTAGTCCTTGACATACGCCCACAATTGAGTCCAAACTTTATGTTGTTAAGTGAGAAATTTGTAACGTGCGTTTTGCCCCATTTCATGACTTTTCTTGCCACATTTGTTAAGTGAATCATTGAAGTTGTTAAATTAGTAACATGGCTGTTAAGTGACTCTGGCTTCCCCATTGACTTGCTTGTCAGTAGGTTGCAAAAGGTGATCACATGACCCCGGGACATTGCAACCGTCATAAATATGAACCAGTTGTCAACCATCCAAATGTAAATCATGGGACCATGGGGATCATGACACGGTCATAAGTGTGAAAGATGGTCATAAATTACTTTTTCAGTGCTGTTGTAACTTTGAATGGTCACTAAATGAGTTGTTGTGGTAAGTCAAAGACTACCTGTATAGATCTTGCTCCGTAGGAAATAGGGGCTGCAGCTGTATGGGGAGAATGGGGATTTAGCTTGAAATACATGGCACTTGTATCCAAATATCAGGATTTCCAAGTTTTTCTGCAGTCAGAAAAGAATGGACAAAATACATACACAAATCATTGGCGTAATCTAGAGGGGGACAGATTTCCTTAATGTCATTCCATTATAGTTGGATTTATCATCACTGGACTGAATCCATATTGATTGTTCCAACTGTGCCTGATTCCATATGTGCTGAACTGGCTAATTTCAAAACCTCTGAACACCAGGACTGAAGCAATTTATTTCATAAACAGAGACGAGCCTCTGTTCTATATTTCTGAGAAAGCAACATGGTTGAATAAAGATAATGTACTAGAGATCATTAAGGGTGACTCAGTGGAATTTATAAAATGGAGCTGTTTACCTGCTATTGGCTGTGCAGTGACTGGAATAATAATCCAAAGCAAAAGAGCATTTCAGTGTATAATTAAGAAGCCTTTTTGAAATTTACCTCTTTGGTGTGAAGAAACTTTACTGTTGTCTCCAATTTACATCCGTGAAATACTTCACTTTGATAAAGAGCCCCTGTGGATTTTACTCCGCTAGTCATTCCCAACTATAGGGGTGGTGCTCATTTCTGTTTCAAAGCTTCAGCCAGCACTGTCTGAAGATATTTCCGCTGTTATGTTGCCAGCATGATATCGTGGAGAGCTGTTATCATCCCACTGAAGCAGTACCTATTTATCTACTCACATTTGCATGCTTTTGAACTAGGTTGGCAGGCACTGAGGCAAGGACAGGAGCTCACCCCATCATGTGATGCTTGGGTCTCAAACCTGGGCTGTTGGCTGACAAGCCCAACATCTTTCACCATTGAACAACTGCACTGCCCAAGGTATATCACGTCGATACACCCAATTTAAATGACGTTTGCTAAGAAAGACTGTGTGTTTTATGTTTTGGCTGATACAAGGGAAGTTCATTTAATTAGAATGAGCGAAGATGGTGTTTTTTAAAAAAGAGATTTGGAAATTATCTGAGAAAGTTGGTATGATAAAAAAAATCCCGGAAAGCTGCAAGAAATTGACCTAAAACTATCAGTCTCTTAGGGCAGGTCAATTTTTTATTTCTCATGCCCAGAATTAAGGAGGTCCTACTTAGCCAAGTATTTAGTACATAAATAATAATAGCATTTTATGTTTCATAAAACTGATAAAGAAAAATCTACTAGTAGCTCCCTTTTCAATGTTCTTTTTTTCCTTTATTCCAGCAGCCCAAGTCACACGCCTGAAGCCCAGCAATAATAATATATCAACATTTTTTTAAACAAAGTTTTTTCTTGGGGGCAGGACAGATATATATAAATTTTATTCCAATTTATTCCAATAAATCAATAAAAGTTGTGAGTATCTCTTTGACAAATATGATTTGGCAAAGCGGTGCAACATTAAGAATGATTAATAATATTATAGTTTATTATAGTTGTGATGTTTCATAGTTTCTTTTATTATACCAGCCTGTGGTTTCTATTTTAACTGCTATAGATACATATTATTTAGGAAAAAATAACATTTCTTAAAATTTGGAGAGTGGGGGACAGACTTTTTTCCCAACATAACAAAGATCTATGGCAACTTAAGAGTGTGAGTCAGGAAGAAGAGATCATTTTGCTTGATTCCCACGAGAAGGTACCAGAAGTAGTTGTGGCACAAATTTTTTCTGAGCCATGCTACGTTTTGTCAAGCAGGAATCTTTTGTCAAAATATAAGAGTATGTACTGGCAACTTCTAGAACCCAGATTCCTAGATCTGAGCCAGAACATCTCTTTTTTACACCTCTTTTTTTTTTTAGTTCTTCCACAGAGAAGAGGATGGGAGCTCTTACATGCTTCCTGGGCTTTATTTGTTTTGTAGAGGACATTACAATCAGAGTTGTAATTTTATTCTGAACTTACAGCAGAACGGCAATAGCACTTAGACTTATATACCGCTTCACAGTGTTTTATCGCCCTTTCTAAGCGGTTTACAGAGTCAGCATATTGCCCCAACAATTTGGGGTCCTCATTTTACCCACCTCGGAAGGATGGAAGACTGAGTCAACCTTGAGCCTGGTGAGATTTGAACTGCCAAATTCAGTCAGCAGAAGTAGCCTGCAGTACTGCACTCTAACCACTGTGCCACCATGGCTTATAGAATTGGTTCATTCCACCCTGTTCTTCAAGGACACGTCTGAGTGGATCCCTTTGGCAAGGCAGGTGATACTTATGTCACAGGAAGTCATTATCTTTAATGTATAGAACAATAATCATTTATATTCTTATTTCCTATAAAATAATTCACCACATTTTGTTTAGTGTAGTTGCAACTTTCTTTGACTGTGATCATCTGCTGATTATGGAATTCATAAATCAACTATCTGCATTATGTATAATATTTTTTTAAAACTAAAATGGTAACAACAATGGCTTTGTGATTAAGTTTTGGTATGTCTTCTCAGATCTGCTAGGAAATTACCATGGCATCAAGAACCTCTTGTTTATTTTCTTTCATAGCTTCCACATAAATGCAATGTAGGGCTGCAAAATTTTCTAAAGGAATGTGCAATACATTAACAAAAGCACATCCCAAAAGTCTAGTGTATTATCAGTTCTGTCATAAGACACAAAAGCCATAAATGTAGAGAAAGAGACCCCTGCCCTCTCCTCCCCTGCCCTCTTTTGTCCCCTAGGCGATAAGGAACCTGGAAGTATTTTGTGGTTTCTCTTCTGGATTAAATAACTAATAAAATAAATTTATAGCTGCAGCTATCTTAAAGTTTGTGTGATGAGGTAGCAATCGTTTGTCCCAGGAGAGAAATAATTTCTTATTCCTGCTCTTGCTTCAACTGAGGCAGCCTTGGAATTAGACCTAAAATAGGAAGACCTGGATGAAAGTTTCACTTAGACTTGAAAGTGTCTTCAGGATCTTAGAGCCATTCTTTGCTTCCAAATAGGTTTGTTGTACAAAAAGCCTTCAGATATGCTATTGCTATATTGTTATAGGGACGGGGTGGCTAACCCTGACCTTGTCGATCAAAAGGTCAGCAGTTCAGCAGTTCGAATCCCTAGTGCTACGTAATGGGGTGAATTCCTTTTACTTGTCTCAGCTTCCACCAACCTAGCAGTTCGAAAGCACATAAAAAATGCAAGTAAAAAAACAGGGACCACCTTTGGTGGGAAGGTAACAGCGTTCTGTGCGCCTTTGGTGTTTAGTCATGCCGGCCACATGACCACGGAGACGTCTTCAGACAGTGCTGGCTCTTCAGTTTTGAAACGGAGATGAGCACACACACACACACCCGAATCAGGAACGACTGGAACATATGTGCGAGGGGAACCTTTACCTTTACCCTCTGCTATTGTTTGTAGGGCTGACCATTTATGCAAGGTTAAGATGCTAACAAGATCGAGAACTCTATTACAATTAAAACAAGATTCTAATAGCCAGTATCAGGGGGAAAAACCCAACGATTCTATAACACTCACGCTTGTTGGTAAGTATCTTTAACATCCTAGACTTGGATATCCTTATACAAAGAACATTCAGGTTCCACACTGAAATGTTGGACCGTGCCTTGTGTACCTTAGAGAAACAGTGGGGGTGCAAGATTGGTAAATAAGAATAAGCAGTGCACTTATTTTAGAAAATGAACCATTCTCAAGTGTCAAAAGAACAGTATGCTAAAAAATACGCTGTTCTTGATGCGCTTAGATAGAGTGAAAGTCACAGCTAGCTTCTGTTGAAACATCACAATAGGAAATCGATTCTAAATTACACAATATGACGCTAGCTGCCTTTTCATTCTTTACTACATTTAATAAGACCAACTGCACTAGTATTTATGCTTCTGTGCATGGCTAGCAATCAGAAATGTCTGTAATGGATGGACAACTGGAGTGGGACAGGGAGGTGTGTCCAGAATCCTGTAACAGTAGAATGTTTTGTGTTCTTCACTATAAGTCATTGACTTGTTATAATAAATTCAACTGAACAACAGCTGATCAATGTGATTGATTGATTGATTGTGCAGGTAGAATTCTACTTTATGTACTTTATAAAACTCTATTAGTAATGATGAAAACTCCAGTAAATGAGAGAGTACTTTCCCTATTGTACTTACCATACTTTGCTTTCTCTAGGAAGATTTTTCATAGTTGGGCTTCTCTCCTGGACATTGTAACAGCAGCTTTTGCTAATGGTGTTAGAGCTGACAAATAATAACTTCTTTAATCCTAGGGTATCCCAGGGTTGTCCTAGGATAATACTATTACTGCAGCCACAGCAACATCTCAAGACAACTATCGTTTGGAAAGAACTTGCCTTGTTTGTTTAAATTTTCACTTCAAGATCCAGCCATTTAAATAGAAAATTTAACGGCAAGCTGTTAAAATAATAATATTATTATTATTCAAATTTTTATACCGCCCTTCTCTGAAGACTCAGGGCGGTGTACAGCAAATAAAACGGCAATAATCCCGAAAATATTTTAAAATACAGTAACTAGTTTAAAAATCTAATTTAACCGCTGTATAATTAAAAATATTAGATAAGAAAATTTATAAAAGATAAAACCCCCGGTTAAAAGCCCGCTAAAAACCCCCAATATAAAATCAATCAGGCCAGCCCCGCTTGGTGAAAAAAGAAAGTCTTGAGCTCGCGTTTAAAGGTCTGAAGATCAGGGAGAAGACGGAGTCCCACTGGCAGCTCGTTCCACAAGGCCGGGGCCCCCACAGAGAACGCTCTTCCCCTGGGGGCCGCCAGCCGACATTGGTTGGCCGATGGTACCCTAAGGAGGCCCTCCCTGTGAGAGCGCACTGGACGCACCGGACAATGGGAGGTAACTGGCGGCAGCAGGTGGTCCCGTAAATATCCCAGTCCCATGCCATGGAGCGCTTTAAAGGTGATAACCAACACCTTGAAGCGCACCCGGAAGACCACCAGCAACCAGTGCAGCCTGTGCAGGAGCGGTGTTACATGGGAGCTACGAGGAGCTCCCTCAGTCCCCCGCGCGGCTGCATTCTCTACCAGTTGGAGCCTCCGGAGAGGAGCCCCATGTAGAGAGCATTGCAGTAATCCAGACGGGAAGTGACGAGGGCATGAGTGACTGTGCATAATGAGTCCCGGTCCAGGAAAGGGCGCAATTGGCGAATCAGGCGAACCTGATAAAAAGCTCCCCTGGCGCCGGCCATCAAATGGCCTTCTAAAGACAGCCGTGCGTCCAGGAGAATGCCTAAATTGCGCACCAATTCCCTGGGGGCTAACGATTCGCCCCCCACAATCAGCAATGGGGTAAGCTGACTGTGCCGGGACGCCGGCATCCACAGCCACTCTGTCTTGGATGGGTTGAGTCGGAGTCTGTTCATCCCCATCCAGACCCGAACGGCCTCAAGACACCGAGTCATCACATCGACGGCTTCGTTGGGGTGGTTCGGTGTGGAAATGTACAACTGAGTATCATCAGCGTACAGCTGACAGCTCACTCTGAAACCACGAATGATCTCCCCCAGCGGCTTCAATATACTTATTTAGAACACACTGAACCAGTAGTGAAATCTGAACTGATTTACTACCGGTTTGCTGGCTGCACATGTGCGCCAAACGTTTGCTGCGCACGTGCATGCGCATGCACAGTATGCACCACGCACCAAATGTGAGGTGCGCGCACACGCAGTGCACGCCAAAAGGAGGCATGGGGTAAATAGAACAGTGCAGGGGGATGTGATCAGTTGTGGCGTGCGATCTTTTTTTTTACTTTTAAAAGCATTTTTTTACAACCTATTCAGCTGAATAGGTTGTAAAAAATGCTTTTAAAAGTAAAAAAAAAAAAAAAGCTCTGACGATCGCTTGGCTCAGCTGTGATCGTCAGAGCCTTTTTTTTTTACCTTTTTGCTACCAGTTCTCCGAACCACCCGCCGCCATCGCTACCGGATCCGCCGATCCATTCCGAACTGGGAGCATTTCACCTCTGCACTGAACCATTAATCAACTGCACAGGTAGATTTATCATACAACATCGTTCATTAAAATATAGTGGGTTAATTTGTGGTACAATATGCTCTCTGAACCTAGTCGTCTGTCATTCAACACAAGTATCTTACATTTCATCAAGGTTTTTTTAGTATCTTTAGTTATTTTAGTCTGTTGCTTTTGTTAGTTTGCTCTTGGAAAGAAAGTTTTGGTGGGAAGGAGGGATCTTGCGGACAAAACGACTTTGCCAACCTGAAGTACTTTATACCTTGACTTGGAGTGATGGTGAAGCAGAATATCTAATCTGGGCTACTTTGCATGGACCTCCTCTCTTGGCAGTCTGGCAATTGCATAAGAAATTATGGAGAACCCTTTTCTAGCTCCCAGTCATCTTCTTGTTCTTTAAATTATTCCTATCATATCATGGGGTCTGCAGTTTTGTTTGTTGCCCCCAGTTCATCTGGTTTGCAGCATCAGCAAAGCATATACCTGTGGCTTTCATGTCTTCATGTAGGCAATCCACCTATTGCTTTTTTGGTTGTCCTTTGGGCTGCCAGCCGTCTAGGTCTCCACCATGGCATGCAAATTTGGATGGGACAAGAGAAAAGGTCTTCTCAATGGATAAACTTAAACTACGGAGCTCCCTTCCTCAGAAAACTACTCTGGTGCCCTTCTTCTGATGGTATTTTGCCTTCAGAGCAAAACCTTTCTTTTCAGGAAGGTATTAATTCCATTGGCAACATAATGCTTTAAACACTTATTTCTTGCGTCTGTCTGCTTTAAAAAATTAATTTGTTTTTAGCTTTTTTAAAAAAAATATATTATTCTTTCCAACCAAACAGAAGGCTGGAAACAAATAATGTAAGGGAGCTTGGAGCTCTGTCTGTCCATCTGTTCATCAACGAGACATCTCTCCAAAAATGGAACAGAATCGGGCTGGATTTGGTCTGGTTTGGGAAAGAAACGTTGAATTCAAATCTGGTCGGGGCAAAAAAAGCTGCAAATATTCAGAGTATTGCTGCCAATTCCATTCTAAGCCCCTCTCCATTCTTCCTGGTGATTTCATTCAGATAGGAGCTTGTGCAACTCACCCTGTGCTTCCCAGGGCACACACACATATATATTAAAAAAACCACCAGAGACGCATTATGGGGGAACAAAAACATACCCATATGTGGAGATGCTATGCTTTACTTCAATACCCAGAAGAAAATATGATGCGTCCTATGGCCATTGAGGGGGAAAGTGGTTGGAAGACTTTTAGAAATGGTGCTTTGCATGCTTTCCAGTCTCGTTAAATCCTATATTGATTTTCAGTATAGTAAATCACCCCAAGTGCTTCATATGCACTGGAAGAGCAGGTGAGCAACATGTATATGTATTTATGCAAAATGTCATATCCTTTTTGGGACTGGCTCACGATATTTATTAATATAATTCAGTTGAGCAAATAACCAGGTATTCAATACATATATAATGATGTTTCTCCTACCTAGACTATAATAAAATGAAATGTACTAGTTGGCATGAAAGTACTGTATCTGATCACATTTTTCTGATTGCTTATATCAAATGTGAAATTTATGTAAAGAATGTGGCTTCAAAGCATTTGGACTCCCAGATCAGTTTAGCAGTTCGAATCCCTAGTGCTGCATGATGGGTGAGCTCCCATTACTTGTCCCAGCTTCTGCCAACCTAGCAGTTCGAAAGCATGTAAAAAATGCAAGTAGAAAAATAGGGACCACCTTTGGTGGGAAGGTAACAGTGTTCTGTGTGCCTTTGGCATTTAGTCATGCCGGCCACATGACCACAGAAACGTCTTCAGACAGCACTGGCTCTTTGGCTTTGAAATGGAAATGAGCACCGCCCCCTAGAGTCAGGAATGATTAGCACCAATGTGCGAGGGGAACGTTTACCTTTACCTTACAGGCAGCAACTGAGTTTTGATATGCTGAGTGTAGGAGTCGGCTTAAGATCGGCCCAAAAGAAATGTGTACAAAATCCATCAGGTCTACCAGGCTTAAATACATAAAAGAGAAATGTGAGCAAAGTGAATGTTACAACCAAACAAACAGTGCACAAGGACATGACCTACTATTTCAGCTTCCCTGGTTCTACATGGGCAAAGTCGCTTCCCAAGGGGAAACTTGTAATATCTTCTCTGCACCCTGACTGAGAGGAGAGCAATGAAACAAGCCAATCTGGATGCTGTATAGTGTTTCAAGGTCAGAAGACGAGGCAGGTAACTGGTGAGTTCAAAAAGATTTGGCAGGCTGCCCAGATAAGTGACAACAAGCTCAATTTCAACCAATCTTGGGTATAAAAATTTGTCTGCAGATATATTTAGCATTCTCCTATCCTTGGGAGATAAGACAGTTACAAACCTGGTTTTCCCTTTCTCTAAGTGTTTGGGCCATTAGGGCTGAAAGTTATTAAACTGGATGTTTGGGATGGGAGTAGGAATGGTATGTACCTACTTCAGCTCCTAGAAGAGAAATGGTAGTTGGGAAGTCCTACTGGGGAAAATGTACAAGAATAATCCAAAACTAAAACTTTGAAGGCCTGTGTCAACTTGAAGCCTGTTTATGGCACAATGCTGAGAAAGACTGACAGGCCCCAAATCATCCACTGGGGTCCTTGGCTAAAGATGGACTTGAAACTAGGCCTTATTTAACCACTATACAATCTGATTGCCCGAGAATAATTGCCCAAGGTGTTAACCTTATCTTTCTTGTTGGCTTGGAATTACTTTTTATTTATTCATTTTATTTATTTAATCGTATTTATATACCGCCCTATCTCCCAAGGGACTCAGGGCGGTTTACAGGCACTAAAAACAGATAAATAGAATATAAATACAATATAAAACATTTAAAAAACTTATTCTAAAGCCCGTCCAATTAAAAATAGAAATAAAACCCAATTTAAAACCCAAAATTTAAAATCTAGCTCAGTCCTGCACAATTAAATAAGTATGTTTTAAGCCCGCGGCGGAAGGTCCGAAGGTCCGAAAGCTGACGAAGTCCGGGGGGTAGATCGTTCCAGAGGGTGGGAGCCCCCACAGAGAAGGCCCTTCCCCTGGGCGTCGCCAGACGACATTGCCTCGCTGACGGCACCCTGAGGAGACCCTCTCTGTGAGAGCGCACGGGACGGTGGGAGGTATTCGTCGCAGTAGGCGGTCCCAGAATAACCCGCCCAATGCCATGGTGCGCTTTAAAGGTGGTCACCAAAACCTTGAAGCGCACCCGGAAGGCCACAGGAAGCCAGTGCAGTCTGCGCAGGATAGGTGTCATATGGGAGCCACGAGGGGCTCCATCTATCACCCGCGCAGCTGCATTCTGGACTAACTGTAGCCTCCGGATGCCCCTCAAGGGGAGCCCCATGTAGAGAGCATTGCAGTAATCCAGGCGAGACGTCACGAGTGCGTGAGTAACCGTGGATAGGGCATCCCGGTCCAGAAAGGGGCGCAACTGGCGTACCAGGCGAACCTGGTAGAACGCTCTCCTGGAGCCGGCCGTCAAATGCTCTTCTAGAGACAGCCGTTCATCCAGGAGGACGCCTAAGTTGCGGACCCTCTCCATCGGGGCCAATGACTCGCCACCGATGTTCAGCCGCGGATTTAGCTGACTGTACCGGGATGCCGGCATCCACAGCCACTCTGTCTTGGCGGGATTGAGCTTGAGCCTGTTTCTCCCCATCCAGACCCGTACGGCCTCCAGACACCGGGACAGCACTTCGATAACCGTTGGGGTGGTTCGGTGTGAAAGGTACAGCTGAGTATCATCCGCATACAGCTGATACTTCACACCGAAACCACTGATGATCTCACCCAGCGGTTTCATGTAGATGTTAAACAGAAGGGGCGAGAGAATCGACCCCTGCGGCACCCCACAAGTGAGGCGCCTCGGGGACGACCTCTGCCCCCCTGTCAACACCGACTGCGACCGGTCGGAGAGATAGGAGGAGAACCACCGATAAACGGTGCCTCCCACTCCCAATCCCCCCAACCGGCGCAGCAGGATACCATGGTCGATGGTATCGAAAGCCGCTGAGAGGTCTAATAGGACCAGGGCAGAGGAACAACCCCTATCCCTGGCCCTCCAGAGATCATCTACCAACGCGACCAAAGCCGTCTCCGTGCTGTAACCGGGTCGGAAACCGGACTGGAACGGGTCTAGATAGACAGTTTCATCCAGGTGCAAGGGAAGCTGATATGCCACCATACTCTCTACAACCTTCGCCGCGAAGCGAAGGTTGGAGACCGGACGATAATTACCTAAAACAGCCGGGTCCAGGGAAGGCTTCTTAAGGAGGGCCCCCACCACCGCCTCTTTCAAGGCGGCCGGGAAGACACCCTCCACCAAAGAAGCGATCGTAATCGCCTGGAGCCAGCCTCGTGTCACCTCCCGAGTGGCCAGCACCAGCCAGGAGGGGCACGGGTCCAGTAAACACGTGGTGGCATTCAACCTACCCAGCAACCTGTCCATGTCCTCGGGAGCCACAGGGTCAAACTCATCCCAAATAATGTCGCCAAGACCACCCTCGAGCGTCTCACCCGCATCACCGCAATCTTGGTCCAGACCATCCCGAAGCTGAACGATTTTATCGTATAGATAACCGTTAAACTCCTCAGCCCGTCCCTGCAACGGGTCATCCCGCTCCCCCTGATGAAGGAGGGAGCGAGTCACCCGAAACAGGGCGGCCGGGCGGTTATCTGCCGATGCAATGAGGGAGGAGGCGAGCTACGCCGCTTCCTCAATGCCACTAGGTAAGTCCTAGTATAGGACTTCACTAGTGTCCGATCAGCTTCGAACGGCTAGACCTCCAGGAACTCTCTAGGCGTCTTCTCCGCGCTTCATCCCCTCAGCTCCTCGGAGAACCAAGGAGCCGGTTGGGCCCTGCGCCGGGTCAGAGGCCGCAAAGGCACGACTCGGTCTAAGGCCCCGCCGCGCCCGCTCCCAGGCCGCAACAAGTTCCTCGGCCGAGCCGTGAGCCAGACCCTCAGGAAATGGCCCAAGCTCCGTCCGAACCCATCCGGGTCCATCAGGCGCCTGGGACGGAACCAACGTGTCGGCTCCGTCTCCCTGCGGTGGTGAATGGCGGTCAGAAAGTCCAGGCGAAGAAGAGAGTGATCTGACCATGACAAAGGTTCAGTGACTATTTCCTTTAAGTCCAGATCTCTCAACCACTGACCAGAGAGAAAAATCAGGTCCAGAGTGCCACCCCCAATGTGAGTAGGGCCATCAATTACCTGGGTCAGGTCCAAGGCCGTCATGGAAGCCGTGAACTCCCGAGCCGCTGTCGATGACGGGCCGGAAGATGGCAGTTAAAGTCCCCATGACTAAAAGTCTGGGGTCTCAACTGCCACCCCGCCAGCACCTCCAGGAGCTCGGGCAGGGCAGCTGTCACGTAGCAAGGAGCCAGGTACGCGATCAGCAAACCCATCTGACACCTATGACCCCATCTCACAAAGAGGATTCGCACCCGGCAATCTGAGGCACAGTGGTCTCCCTCGGCTCTAGACTCTCTAATCACAACCGCCACCCCACCACCCCTACCCTGGGCCCTCGGTTGATGGAATGCACGGAAACCCGGCGGGCACATCTCCACGAGGCACACCCCTTCCGTGCCCAACCAGGTCTCCGTAATGCCTATAAGGTCCATGGAACCCCTGAATAAGATCACAAACAAGGGGCTTTGTTCACCACGGACCGAGCATTGCACAACATCAACCAAGGCCCGGGCTCTGAGGATCCTGACCATCCGGGAACGGAGAAGTCCAAGGGGTCGGAGCGCGTGATCGCTTTCAGACATCGAGCACGCGCTCCCGAAACTTGGTATGACCTCGCCCGCCATATCTGCCTCTCCCACTTACCGTGTCAATAGAACCACCCTCATCAATAGGAACACCTCCACCCCATAACCTCCGAACCTGATAAAGAAAGACCGCGAGCATGTGCAGAGACTGGCCTCACCCGACGGGTTACCCCATTGCCCGCCTTACCCTCCCACCCCTTAAAAGTTCCCTCTCTAAAAAACCCCACAAGCTCTTCTTTTTCGCATGCCACCTCTGTGGGTCCCAAGACCCGTCATGGAGGCCGGCCCTCGGTAGTGAGGAGGGCCATTCCTGCGAGGCGGGGGCACCTCGCAGGCGCAAGAGTTCCTCATGAGTATAGTGCGTAGCAGCTGAGACTAAGAATCGGCAAAAACAAAAGCTCCATCTCCGAATGGCAGGTGGTAGCAGATGGTACTAGTCCAGAATGAGGACGGACGCAGAATGGAACAGCGATAGGCACCAAATGACAGTCTAGGTGGTATTCTGTCGAGTGTATAGTCCAAAACATCCTGGAACCGGGGGTGAGGGGAGATGGCACTCCAGTCCTTGGGCACATCCTCCTCCGTCTTCCTCTGTCCCCAAATAAGTCCCATTGTCTCCCCCAAAAAGTCCTAATAGGACCAAAAACGGCCAAAGAAGTCCCAAAAAGGCCGAGGGGGGCATGGATGATGTTATCACAGTCACAACCACAGACTGGTTACAGGGGAACCGCCCGAATGCCTCCATCATCTCCCCGCAAACCTCCAACAACCCTCCAGACATGGCCAGGAATAAATCCTAACCACCCCAGAGGCCAGGTCTCCAGCCTTATCCCCAAGAGGCCAGGCCCATATAAAGGCTGAACTTCTCCGAGAGGCTGGAGGATATGAAGGCTGCCAAGTCCACAATCCGCAGCAGGGAGAAAGCCAACAAACCGTGGCACAAGAGGCAGATGGCAGTAGTAAGGGTAGATGTAATACCTCCGCTCTCATCCAAGTTGCAGAGGCTGAAACCCCAAAGTCCAAGTTGATGGTCAGAAGAGGGCCGGAAGACGAGTCCAATGGCTAGAGGCCCGCCAGCGAAACGAATTGGCCGAAAAACGGCCGGCTAGAAAACGCCGACTCATCGCCCCACCTCCGAGCCTCAGAACATGGCCTCCGAATCCACCGCCAGCCTACCCGGCCTCGTTCTCGGCAGCCATGTATCAGAGAAGGTCCAGAGACCTCTCCCATGGCTGCTCGAAAAGAGATCTCCCGGGCCGGGGGCAGCAAGCGGCTAGACGGGCCGCCAGGACATTGCCAGCATCGGAGCGGCCTTTTTCTTCGCCGGAGCCGAGTCTTCAGAACAGCGCCATCTTGCGCATGCGCAGAGCAAATCCTCTGACTTTATTGTCCTCCTCTGAAATGAAAGCATTTGAAGAGAGCTGCCACATTTCTTTTGGTGATAGACACTTTTATTGTTAGCTGTAGCAAACTCCACTTAAACCTTCCAAGAGCCCGAGCCCACCAACAATCCCCAAGTATTTACAGCTTTTTAATTTGCAGAAAACAGAGATGACCTTGGAAAATTAGGCAATTAACAGAGCATAATTTAAGCTCAGGAGAGGAAATGAATATCCCACTCATCCACCTTAACTCTCTTGAGTATAAAAAGGAGGGAGGAAAAAATACTATCAGACTTCCAATATTGTGTTACTGTAGCCTGTAACAATGTAGTAGAGTTTCAATATTACTTGTGGAGTCTGTTTTCTGATTTTGACGGGCTGTGTGGCAAAGGCTGTAAACTGCAAAGACCGTAGGTTGAGCAGCGAGCAGATGGAGGAGTACCCGCAGACAGGGATATGCCTTGGAGTGCAAGTGAGCTACTTGGTAGTAGGGCTCTTCAAGAGAAAAAAAGGGACGACTTGAGGGAGTTTCAAACTTGTGATCTCCCCTGCCAGTTTCCTTTTTGACTTTGTTGGAAGCTGGCAGGAGAAGTTGCAAATGCAATTTACATGATTGTGGGATTCTGTCACTGTCATAAATGTGAGCTGATTGCCAAGCACTTGAGTTGTGAGGATGTCACCCTAAGGGTCAGTGGTGGGTTTCGAATTTTTTTACTACCGGTTCTGTGGATGTGGCTTGGTGGGTGTGGCATGGCGTGGCCTGGTGGGCATGGCAGGGGAAGGTTACTGCAAAATCTCCATTTCCTCCCAATCAGCTGGGGCTTGGGAGGCAGAGAATAGATGGGGGCGGGGCAGAGGTGGGTTTCAGCAGGTTCTGACCAGTTCTGGAGAACCAGTAGCAGAAATTTTAAGTAGTTCAGAGAATTGGTAGTAAAAAGTCTGTCTGGCCCCACCACCATCTATTCTCTGCCTCCCAAGTCCAAGCTGATTGGGAGGAAATGGGGATTTTGTAGTAATCTTCCCCTGAATTGGGGAGGGAATGGAGATTTTACAGTATCCTTCCCCTGCCGTGCCCACCAAGCCAAGCCACACCTGCCAAGCCACGCCCACAAAACCGGTAGTAAAAAATTTTGAAACCCACTGGGGCAGTCAGCATTTTTACTACTGGTTCTCCGAACTACTCAAAATTTTCGCTACCGGTTCTCCAGAACTGGTCAGAACCTGCTGAAGCCCACCTCTGCTAAGGGTGCTGCAATGGCCAGAACTTCAAGAACTGGTCGTAAGTCCATTCCTTTTCAATAGTGCCATAACATTGAAAGGACACCAAATAAATGCAAGCCAAAGTCTACCTGTGGCCTTTAGTTCTTTCCTACCTTTTGATGTTCATTTGATGTTTTTCCCACTGAAAAGTTGGACTGATTTGCTTGATGTATCTGTCTCAGTCTGTTAAAAACTTTTGGTTTGCTTAAATCCTTCCCAAATGATGACTTTAGCGTTTTTTTTCTTTCAGCACCTGATATTGTGCAGGTGAAACTTGTGGAAGATCCATATGGTTAACAGGTTGTGAGGGTTTGAATAGGATGTCTGCATGGAGCTCCTACTTCTAGAATTGCAACAGGACATTTGCAGCATAGATTCCTTTTGGAGTCTTTAAACCATGGCAGCAGCAAGGTTAACTGGGTAATGTCAACATGACAGATGGAAATTAAACATACATCCTCTTGATATATGAGCCTGGGTTTTTTTTTAATATAAACTTTGTTCAAGTTAATAAGGAAATTTTTTAAATTTATAGGAATAAAAACTAGAAAACTGTTGGAGAGCCAAAAGTCTAGTAACATTCTCCAAGCTGCCCCTGTCTCAGCTGATTTGCTGGAAGGCCCGCTTCGTGATGGCTTGCATTGCTTTCCTTAATTCCTCCAAGTGCGCAAAGAAGGAAGTCTTGCAAAGTGCTTGATAGCTTCAATTCCAAAGCTATGATTCTACCAATGTTCCCTAAGATGTAAACTTCATCTATTAGAGCAGATTGTTTATGGCTGTGTTAGAATCATTTCAAGTATGTATTATGTCTATGTTTGTAATAACAATTTTGTTTCCTGTTGTAGAGCCCAGCTGTAAGCATAGTTACTTGAACACAAAGTTCTCTGGATGATCAGTGTATAGGATGATCAGTGTATATTTGAGCTGTAAAAATCTGGGAGATCACTACACAATAGCTCCTGTGAGAATTTTCTGTATTTGGATTTTTGCAGACCAGATATGGTAGTCTGATCAAAATGTCATGAACTGCCTTTACACTTATATCTGACTTTAACCTTAAGAAGAGAGAGAGTGAGAGACAGACAGACAGACAGACTGACTGAGATAATTGCTGGTTGCTAGTATCTCATTCAGATGAAGTTCTCTTGTGTAGCATTGCCACCATTACTTTCACTCCAGCATCTGTTGTTTTTCAAGCATGGAAATTTTAGTGTAAGCAGAAAATTATACTACAGTTTACTACTGTAATAGTTGAGAATGCTCACTTAAATGACTGTCTTCAGTGACACACATACACACCTCACCCCATTTCTGGAAATCAACGAGGAAGACTGACATATACAGTGTAGTATGGTATTTTTTTATGCTCCCAATTTTATCCTCCCAACAACTGTATAAGATACATTAGTTGATAATGACCCAAAATCTCTCAGTAAATTTCAGTCTGTGTGGGAATCTGAACCTTGTGTCCTTATTCCTTATGAATTGGAGCTGTACAGTATCTCATACATTTCCTGTATACCAACATAACTTGGTAATAGAACACATATATAAATTCCCAGGTTCAGTGGTAACAATATAGGTCTATACAAAGCAATACTATTATGAAATACAAAGAAAATTTTATGTTCCTCCTCATTAATGTCATGCTCTAAATCGGGGTGTCAAACTCGATTTCATTAAGGGTTGCATCGGGATTGTATTTGACCTCGGTGAGGTGGGCGTGGCCAGCTCAAAATCACTTGTGTCGTTGGGGGCCTGAGCGCTCTGCCACCGAAAACAGGCTCCCGAGCAACAGCCTCCTGAAGCCCTCTGGCAGTGAAAACAGAGCTCAGGAGGGCTTCCCGTGGCTCTTCAAAGCTCCGTTTTTGCTGGCAGAGGCACCATGGGCCGGTTCTTCGCTGTTTCCCGGGCAGCCCCATGGGTCAGATTTAAGCACCCCGTGGGCTGGATCCAGCCCCCAGGGCTTGAGTTTGACACCCCTGCCCTAAATGGTTTATTTCGTGAAATCCCTGAGTTTCATCATGCTTTATTTTGTAACAATATCCCTTAACAGATGTAGTTCTTTTTCAAAAAAAAATTAGGGAACTGATTTGTAGTCCTCGAAGAGGAGATAATTATTCAAAGATAGTAGTGCTAGAAAAGGGATATGTTCTACATACATCCTGATATATAATTAAGCTGGTAGCACAGGAAGTACTAAGTAGTTTGTATGGAGAAATCAGCTTCAGAATTTGAAGATACCTGATGATTCTTAATCTTCAAGAAAGGATATGAAGGTGTTGATGTCTTGGTCAGAATAGTCTCAATTCCTCACCTTAGTTTTTTAATCTCATGAAGTCATGCCATATCTAGATGACTAGGTTTTCTTGTCACTATTTGCTTAAACTATAGCCTTACCATTAGGCGTCATCATGTTCCATTCCAATCTCACGGGTGGTCTTCAGCATTTTTTAAAAAATTCTGAATAACAAATGGAGACCATGCAGCCAATAATACAAGTGAGAACAGTCATTTCATCCACAGGCAGGCGCTGAAAGACACTCTCTCTCTCTCTCTCTCTCTCTCTCTCTCTCTCTCTCTCTGTGTGTGTGTGTGTGTGTGTGTGTAGAATATAGCCTTACAACCCATTGCTAATTAAATGCTAATTAAAACAATTTGATTAATAGCAAGGGTAATTAAGGTTTATTTATTTCTTCATTTATCCAATCAGTTCATGCAGCTACTACTCATGTCTCTGGATGACACGCAATCATTAAAAACAAAACATTAAAAAATAGAATATATTTCCAGGTGTAACAGTTTGACACAAAATGCACAGTCTTTCTAATATACCATCAGCCCAATGTCCATGGAGTAACCAGATCTTCAGTGTTTTATGAAAATACTGCGTATTTAGGGCCATCCTAATCTCAGGCAATCTATTCCTCCATAGGATTAGCACTGCAAGAAAGAAGACATGTTTCCTAGGTCCTTTAAGATGTCATCATTATTTAAAAGGACATGGAATATGCCCACCCTGATCTCACAGGGTGGGCAGAAATAATTGGAGACAGGCATTCCCACAAATAACCTGGCCCTGAGCCATGAAGGGCTTTATAGATGGTAACTATCACTCTGAATTGCACCCAGAAGCTTAATGAAAACCAATGAAGCTTTGCAAAATAGAATTGTTACAGGAGCCTGTTGAAATACAGCTGGCCCAGCTGCAGTGGTCTTCATGGGTTACCCCATGTAGAATGCATTGCACTAATCCAAACCAGAGGATTGCTCAGTTATGCAGGCCAAGTGAATCTTCTTAACCATAATTACATAAAAGCCAACCTGGCATTCAGTAGTAGCAAGTGAACATCAGGACATTGAGAATGAACTTTGGGAGCTGCAGTGTGGTATTAATCTAAGCCAGGGGTGTCCAAACTTGGCCCCTTGAAGAGTGGTGGACTTCAACTCCCAGAATTCCCCAGCCAGCATGAGCTATAAATATGAGCAAGTTGCTGGCTGGGGAATTCTGGGAGCTGAAGTCCACCACTCTTCAAGGGGCCAAGTTTGGACATCCCTGATCTAAGCTACCTTAGATCAAGGTATCAAGTCTATCTTGCCTACAAGTGGCCCATAGCAATCTCCCATTCCCCCACCTCCTTCTACAGATAGGGTATTATTTGTCCTATCCACCCCAAAAAACTGGCTCTCTGTGACCCAAACCCACCTGCACCCTCAGCAAAGAGTTCCATTCAGCCTAAACAATCTAAAAAACCAATCACAATCCATGCTATCCGGCCATCTCGAAAAGCTCCCATAAACTGCTTCTCACCTAGCAATCCACAGTCCTAAGGAACCAGATTTAAAACATACAATATCTAAAGGTTTCTTCCAGATCTAAGTAGCATGGCCACATTGGGGAATACTAGATTTTGCAATGCTAGAAGTGAAAGTAGTGTGCAAAGTCAAAATGGTGCACTGACATACGTAATTCATATGATAGCTTTGATTTCAGAGAGCTCTGTTCCTTAGACCCAAAATCTTGGGGACCAGACAATTTCTGTTGAAGAAAAAGGACTTATACCTTGTAAGGGCACAATATTCTTCGGTTCAGGGGAAAATTGGGAAGAGAATGCAAGCAAAGGCAACAGCCGTTGTGAGTAGTTTATTCTTTACAAAACAAGATAAAGATGTCAAAAATAAAATTTGCAATGCTGATTTGAAGTGTGACTATTTTATTGAGAAGCTGTTTTAAACCATAATAACCCCTTTGACAGCCAGATTTACAATCAGAATAATATACTTCTCTAAACAAGCAAGCAAGCAAAAACAGGAACAATTCCATATGAAAAGAAATAAGTGTGTTTAGAAACATATCACTGCAAGCTAAGTATTTGTGGGTATGTTTTAGCTTCCCACCAGGGATATTCACTTATCTTCGCTACTGGTTCTCAAATGTGTGTGTGCGTGTGCATGCACAGAGCATCAAAAACAGGATGTGATGACGTCCGGGTGGGTGGGTGGAGCCTCCTGCAGCCACCACTACCGGTTCGCCCAAATTGGATAGAACCGGCTGAATACCACCACTGCTTCCCACCATCCCAAAGTGATGTAAGGAGTCATATGAGGGGGATAGTTCAAAGATAAAATCTGATATATAAGAAAAAGGTTGATATGAAAGGTTCCATGTGAACCTTCATCCGTGAAGCTTCTTGGATGAGAAGTGAAACGTCTTCAAAGAAAAACCAGAAAGTCCTGTTGCCTCTTCAAAAAAAGCACCTTTGGGACAACCATGACCTGGATGACTGAGAATCTTCGTAGATCTTTACCTATGGCTTTTCTCTTTCCTAAGCAGAGAGGAAATAAGGAATTGAAAACATTGTGTGCAATCCTAAACAGATAAACTCACTCTCTGGATTTGCCTTTTTGTTTGGGCCAAAAGATTTCAACTGTCACTTCTTCCAATCTTAGTTAGTCACTGGGACCAGAGGTTTAGTCTTCTGAGCTTTTGGATTCATGCTGGAGCCGTTTGCAGGGAATGTTTCTCTCACCAGAATATGTAGAACTTCTCTCTACACATTCTGGTAGAAGATATGTAGAGTCCTAATTATGAATTCCAGCATGAGTCTGAAAGCTCAGAAGACAAAACTTCTGGTCACGGTGACCAACTCAGACTGGATCCTGCAACATTATCCTGGGGCTTATATATATTTCCCTTCATTTGAATCACTTCTTCCTGCAGCTACTTTCTGATGCAATTTTTTGGTGCCATTTCAAGGGACTGTCTTTGCCATAGACCCTCCCCCCAAATTTCTTTCTTTCCTTTCCTTTGATGGCCACAAAAGAAAATATTTCTTCCTTTATAAAAGCAGCGTGGGGGGTCTATTTATTGGTTTACATAACTTTCACATGAATAGAATGGAAGAGAATGTTAAATTAGGAACCATAGGATTAAGCACGGTTTTGTGCAACAAATTTGTGCCATTTTCTAGGTCACTGTGTTTTAAAATGTCAGCCAGAACTAAATATTTCCGTTAATACATTCATTTATTTACACTTGTTAAAGGCTGACCTACTACAAAAACCTATCCAGTTAGCTTTAATATATGAAATGAAAATCTATTAAGAATGAAACAAAAAGCAAAATTAAGAAACAAGGTAGCTGAAAATATATGCATTTACACACCTCCACAAACAAAAGAGGTGAAATAAAGTTTAAAGCTTTAATAAAATGTAATGGCTTGAGAAAATTTAAAAGTGCATCTTTGGCGTTTAAGTGAGAACTGTATTTCCATCAAAGATAAGTTCTTTGGGAAGCATAGAGATGCCATATCTCTGAGAGATTGTAGGAAGACTAGGAATGGAATGGAATGGAAGAGAACGTGAACGCATAGAGGTGAGTCAATTGACAGCTTATCCCCAAAATTGTAGCTTAGCTCAGGTGAAAAGAATCCTGATAAGAACAGTTTCAATCAACTCACATATAAATAAGGCTGGAAAATTCCTCCTGCGTGTTTCAGGAGTGTGTGTGTTTACCTTGCTGAAGAACTTAATGTGTAAGTTCTTCTTTGGCCTGGACCAACGTCGGAATCCTTGATACCATTTTTGAAAAACTCCTTCATTGTTAGTCAGATTTTTAAAATCAATTTTTGTGGAGAAATTCACAGAAGGGAACAATGCAGAACCTGAACAAAGTAATCCTGATCAAAAGGGAACCATAGCTGGCATACCATTCTAGGTTGGTAGAACATTCTGTGGGTCCTACAGGCCATTTGTATATCTACTAAGATTAATCAATGAGTACCCTAGAGTAGGTGTTTGATCTAATTGGGGAACGGTAAGCCTCAAAATACTAGGAATCCCACTCATTGTATAGATAAATGAACTACTAACTAACCGTACTTGTAAAATATGGACTGAGTTTCATTTTATTGGTCTTCATTCAGGCCACTACCATATCCAGGCATTAGATTCCTCTTGGTGTCATCCACTTATTGATTAGACTTAATGCCATATATCTGGGTGAGCTGGTCAGAGCTTCTGCGGTGTATGGGGAAAAATTACAAAAAAGCTACAACCCCAAACTTCCTCATCTAGGTTAGAATAACGTGGTTAAAGTTTTCAAAAACAGCAGCATTCCCCTAAAGATTAACAAGGTTTCATTTTTTTTGGCAGAAGTCTTCCTGAAGAGCAACCACGGTGTACTTTACATATTCAAGCCAGGATTCATCCATAAGTGTTTTGAACGGATTTGACAATGACGAAATGTTCATCACTAGTTTGGAAATGTTTAGAACTTCTAGGTCCAAGGTTGGCTTTTACTACAACTTCCTTTCAGGTATCATGTTGTAAAATTACAGTAGTTTAGAAAAACAGACACTGTTCTCTTCTTTCAGTGCCAAGTGGTTAACCTTATTAAAACAAATGAAGCCTTGGGATTTCCAGCTGAGCTTAGAGCATAGAAAGGGAAAATATCCTCCTAACTTGATAGCTGTATGTGTCTTCCAAGACTCTTAAAGTATCAGCCTTAGTGTTCCTTTCTCAATGGATGGATTCAGCATTCCACTTATAAGTCTTTGAATAAAATTTTGTCTGGGTTGAGGACGCATTGCAAAAACCAACAAAGAGACAGATTGATGAGAACAGTGAGAAAAGCCATTAGGTGCTCTGACATAGGGGAAAGAAGTACTTTAGCTGAGCAACAACTGAAACTAAATACAAGAAATCCTCCTAAGTAGCTGATAATCTATAGCTATAATTAAAGAATGACAAATATGCCAGCCAATCAAGAATGCTGTCCTCAAAATGCAAACAATAACTATCGGTTGTTGTTGTTGTTGTTGTTGTTTTTAAAAGGAGAAGCAAAATGGGGCTGAGCTGGTGACTTCATAAACATGTCCATATCAAATTTTTGAGAACAATTGGCAGTGGTTTAGCACTGCCTTTTTCTGCAATTTTTCTTAACCTCACATTCTAGCGTAAAACACTGGCATTTCCTGGTAGTTTCACATTTAAGTCCCGAACCTCTTAATATTTTTCCAACATCAGCCAAGCTTCACTATGTAAGGGCAGCTGCACAGCTTCTACTAGTTGTGTGGGGTGTAATCTTTTCGACATGGCAATAATGAACTTCATTAGAGGATATACCTATTTAAACAGCTGTGTGCATTTGTCGGAGTAAGATCATTAGGGGAACTAATACCAGAAATGGCTGCTCAAACCATTCATAGGCCTGAGCCGAAGAGATTTTGGCTCAAGATCTGTCATTAATATCTGTCTCTGTATTTTACATTTTTATTTTATATTTCCTGGATCCTGGGCGTTACGCTGCAATGGAGAAACGGGCAATGGAGCAGCCAGTGTGAGGGAAGGAAAAGGCCACTTTACCTCTTTTTTCTCCCTGTTCCTCCTCCGTCCCTTGTGCTGGCTGCTCCATTTCCCATTTCTCCATTGCAGCGCAGCACCCAGAATCCACTTTGATGGGAGGGGGGGAGGTGTAATTTAACAACTGATTCACCCAGGGTCAGATTGGCCATCGCAGGAGTCTCAACTTCCATGTGTGGCGGAGCTGGAGGACGGGGATGGGCTACGCCTCCCACGACAGCCAACCTGACCCTGGGAGAACCAGTTGTTAAATTATTTGAATCCCACCATGACTCTGTGGGAATTTCTTGTCCCAGTCCAGTATCATTTTAGTCCTCCATAGCATCATCAGATTCAAGGGAAACTATACTCAAAGCAAGGTAATCCCAGACAAAAACTTCCCTTTCCCTCCCCCCTCCAATTATTCTTTGCTCAACAATGCAAGAGGAACAGGAAGAAATAAGATTCTTTACAGATCTCAGCCAAGTTCCTTAAACCAGCAATCCCCAAGCTTGGCAACCCAACCCAGCGTGTGTGTGTGTGTGTGTGTGTGTGTGTGTGTGAATGGCAGGCATACATGCACACCCTCCACTCACCCAAATGGAGCTTTGTGCATGAGCGGAGGGTCCTTGAGTGGAGCTGCTTGTGCTCATCAATTCTCAACAGCCTCCAGACACCAGGATAGGATGTCTCTGGCATCTCTCAAGGGGCCTGGGGTAGAGATATAATGCTGGGTGTCATCTACATACTGATATCTCAAACCATCTGATAATATAAATGTTAAATAGAAGGGGAGAAAAAACAGAATCCTGAGGCCCCACACTAAGTAGGGGCCATGGGCTAGATCACTTTCCCTCAACACCAATTGGAATTGGCCCCAGAGGAAGGAGTAAAAGCAGCATAATACAGTACTGCCTGCCCCCAGTTCCCAGAGCTGACCCAGAGGGATCCCATGATCAATGATATTAAATTAATATTATTAATGCCACTGAAAGGTCAAGAAAAGCCAGGGTGAATGCACTACCTCCATACCAATCCTGCCAGAGGTCATTCATGAGTGTGATCAGTGCCATCTCAGTCCCAAACCCTGATCTGAACTCTGACAGAAAAGGGGTCTAGATAATCCACCTCATTTGGTGTTTTCTGTACCTGCCATGCGTTTATTCTCTCCATCACTTTCCTTAGAAAAGGGAGGTTGAGACTGGACAAAAGCTCTCCAGGCTAGCTGGTGGCAAAGTTGTGTCCGACCCATTGCGACCCCATGGACAATGTTCCTCCAGGCCTTTATGTCCTCTACCATCCCTCAGAGTCCATTTAAGCTCACACCAACTGCTTCAGTGACTCAGTCCAGCCATCTCTTTTTCTCTCGTCCCGTTCTTCTTTTGCCCTCAATTGTTCCCAGCATTAGGCTCTTCTCCAGTGAGTCCTTCCTTCTCATTAGATGGCCAAAGTATTTCAGTTTCATCTTCAGGTTCTGGCCTTCTAAAGAGTAGTCAGGATTGATTTCCTCTAGGACTGACCGGTTTGATCGCCTTGCAGTCCAAGGGACTCGCAGGAGTCTTCTCCAGCACCATAGTTCAAAGGCCTCAGTTCTTTGGCACTCAGCCTTCCTTATGGTCCAATTTTCACAGCCTATATTGCAACTGGGAAAACCATAGCCTTGACTATACGCACTTTTGTTGGCAGGGTGATGTGGAAACTAAATATGGAAACTAAAAAGGTGCTAATTGATCTTTGTGGGGCTCAAATTGTTCTGTATCAGAATTGACTATGGATGCATCTGTCTATATTCTGATTTTAACCTATACAGACATCCAGAATACAAAAAGTCCAATTTTGGGGCATTGAACCAACTAATGACAAAGTTCACAGTTTGATTTTGTCTTAGTTACCATAGGATCTCCTAATTTTTAATATCCCAGCATCAATTGAACTTGAAAGTTGTTTAATTTTTCTTCTTTCCATGTGCTTTTTTCTTCCTCCTCCTATTTGTCTGGGGAAACTTTAAAACTATTAATTCTTCACCCGGTAGTATACAATTAAGTGAAGAAGCAATGCTCAGTGAGACATCAACATCTAATTAGCAGGATGCTTTGAAAATGAGATGGATGGGTGAAGAGTTTTAGAGAAAAAGAGAAGAGGCTGCTTCTTGTGGCTGCTATTGATCGCCTAATGCAGTTCTCATCACAACACACAGTCAAGAACTGCATCTGTAAAACAGAACAAATAGGGGGTTTATGGTAGCTCTGGCAGTGGTAAAATATCTTTACAATTCCCAAATAAACATTAAAATGAGAGAAAAATATATTAGACATGCAGAACATAGCTTATAGCATTAAACATTGATTTTAATGTAACTAGTAATGATCATTTTTTAATGTAATTGAATAATGATAATTTTTCCCATTATGTTGATGGAGAGTCAGTTCAGAAGAAAGTCAGCACATATCATAGTTTCAAAATGTAAGTTCAGGATGGTACCGCCCATCATATCACATTAATCTTTGCTAAATCTAGAATTATCCTTATGTTGATGAATTTCAAATTTTTGCTATATAATTCAGTATAATTTGAATTGCATACCTCTTCCCCAAATTATATTAAACTTATGGATATTACACCAAAAAACAGGGAAAATACTTGGATAAGCCATATAATATGGAAATGTATCTTCCATTCTATATTTCTAGCACAGTAAACCTGACAGATGATTTAGGAATTTGCCTGCACATAAAAATATACTTAATTATTAATCTCTTTACAATATTTTAAGACTATTATAGGAAAATCTCTAAATATACATGTTAAACTTGAGGCATTCATCTTTTTCATGTTCTCTACTCTTCCCCATAGGTTCATTAAAATTCTTAAGTGTCTATTTATGCCAATAGTAATCCAATATAAACAATGTGATGCACAGTTTGATATGTATGTAAGGGTGTTTTTTTTCCCATTCTAAGAGAAACTAAAAATGCTTTACTACTTGAAAGGAATAAATGAAGCGAAGAGTTCAGAAATAACCCAGTTTATTTTTGTGATCTGAAACATCTTTTCATCTGAATTCAGAAGAAAAAAAACCCCAATAGAAGTAAAAGCTTTGCAGTTTTAAATAACAGAATACTAAAAGATCCAGAAAATGCACATTTGTCCACCTAAGATAGATCTTAAAATCCAAGAGCCTGTGGCCCTCCAAATGATGTTGAACTGCAACTCTCAGCAGACTGCCTCAAATCCTGCCAATTCAGTAATATCTGAAAGGCCATAGATAGATTCTTCGCCTGTTCTAATCAATTGTAAGTGAATGGAGTCTAACAACAAGCTGGCAGGAATAACCAATACTCCAGAAGATAGACTTAAGTTACAGAAGGATCTTGACAGACTTGAACATTGGGCGCTATCTAACAAAATGAAATTCAACAGTGAAAAAAGTAAGGTTCTACATTTAGGCAAAAACAACAACAAAATGCACAGGTACCGTATATGTGGTACCTTGCTCAATAGTAGTATCTGTGAGAGGGATCTTGGAGTCCTAGTGGATAACCATTTAGTATGAGCCAGCAGTGTGCAGCAGCTGCCAAAAAAGCCAACACAGTTCTGGGCTGCATAAACAGAGGGATAGAATCAAGATCACGTGAAGTGTTAGGCCACTTTATAATGCCTTGGTAAGGCCACACTTGGAATACTGCATTCAGTTTTGGTCGCCGCAATGTAAAAAAGATGCTGAGACTCTAGAAAGAATGCAGAGAAGAGCAACAAAAATGATTAGGGGACTGGAGGCTAGAACATATGAAGAACGGTTGCAGGAACTGGGTATGTCTAGTTTAATAAAAAGAAGGACTAGGGGAGACATGATAGCAGTGTTCCAATATCTCGGGTTGCCACAAAGAAGAGAGAGTCAAACTATTCTCCAAAGCACCTGAGGGTAGAACAAGAAGCAATGGGTGGAAACTGATCAAGAAAAGAAGCAACTTAGAACTAAGGAGAAATTTCCTGACAGTTAGACCAATTAATAAGTGGAACGACTTGCCTGCAGAAGTTGTGAATGCTCCAACACTGGAAATTTTTAAGAAAATGTTGGATAACCATCTGTCTAAGATGGTGTAGGGTTTCCTGCCTGGGCAGGGAGTTGGATTAGAAGGCCTCCAAGGTCCCTTCCAACTCTGTTGTTATTATTATTATAAACATGAGATACTTGTTGATTCTAGCAGCACTCTCAGAAATTCTTCCCATGTGTTGATACCAAAACTTCTGCATCTTAGTGCTTCTGATAAGAAAAGAAAGGGTTGGTTGGTTAGTTAGTTTCGGACATAAATCCATATTGGAAAACCAGAATAGAATGGTTCCAGAGGTAGAAGCTGGCTGCCATGACATTCCTGAAGGGATCTAGATCCTTCAACTTGCCACAACCAATTCACCGCAGCTAACATGCCACGGGACAATTCACCACAGCCAACTCGTTATGGGACAACTTGCCGTGGGACAAAAGTTACATAATATCAAAGAAGTGGAGAAATAAAATAATTAAAGGAAGGATGTAAAAGAAGGGACAAAATGAAATGTGGATGACAAAAATTAAAAATATTTAAAAAATTATTTTAAATAAATAAAATAGTTGAATTTTCCAACAGGGAGTTGTCCCATGGTAAGTTGGCCACGGTGAGTTGTCTATGGTGAATTGACAGTGGTGAGTTGGCTGTGACAAGTTGGTCTTGGTGAGTTGTCCCATTCCATTCCTGAAGAATTCTAACAGAAGAGAGCACCTATAGACTGATTCCTTGTATTTCATTTGAGGGAACAATGATTTGGTTAGTCAGTTCCAGGCACTGATGAATGCATGATTTTTCTTTATCTATCTTAGATTGGTTGTAGCCCTGGTTTTGGTGCAGAAGCTGGCCATGTTTAGGCAATACCTGTATTTATAAAGGAGAATATTTGTAGCTCAGGGTTGACATGAGGGGTCCTTGGTGCTCTCTGAGCTTGCTTCTTTTCCTACAGATGTTTCATTACCCAAACTAGGTATTGTCATCAGTGCTACTATTTGTACATCTCAACTTTCAACTTTTAACTTTTCTAAACTTAAAAAAAAGTAACCTGGCTCAGGGAAAGAAAAATACTAATTAAAGTCTCTCTCTCTCTCTCTCTCTCACACACACACACACACACACACACACACACACACACACACACAGTCTTTCTAAGGTCATGCCCTGACATCAGTGAATAGCAGATTGTCTATAGGTACAGTATCGTTTTCCACAGGGGGAATCTTAATGGCTTTATGACAGATCACTGCAGACAATCCTATAGATTGCCTTTAGTGACATAAAAAGGAATGGGTTTGAGAAGGGAGGGCTGCTTGCTGCCCCTTGTGGGTAAAATTCTACACGGGAATGTATCACTTGCACTCTCATCAATAACTGTACTTTGGATTGGCTGTCTAAACTGAGGGCAGGTTACACATATTCATCCAGTAAATCAATCACCGAGTGTGGACATGAGCTTTGGTCTCCCGTCCAATTGAACAATCACCATAATGCAAGATTGGTTGTCATTTATTCTGCTACTACTTGGTTGATTGTTTTCAGAAGTTGATGTTATGGGGAATACATGAATGAAGGCTTGTAGCTCAGTCTAGATAAGACAAGGATGCTGTTGATGCATTGAGCTATTTTCAAAGTTAAATATTGTTTAGGCTGTTCTGGAGGATGCTGCAATCCTTTCAAGATTCTGCACAGATTGAACACATCGTTGTTACTAGAGAGCTTTTAAACTATGTAAATCAAAATCAGTTTAAGAAGGTCCTGTCCAGACTGAGACACTTTAGCAACAGTCTGCAAGGCATTCAGCTGAAGCTACGGACTATCGCACCCTCCTCTTAGACAATTTTCTTGATGCTTTCTTTTTCAAGCAAGCAATTGCCAATCACTTTCCTTCCAGCAGGCAGGTCTTCCTGTGTGTGTGTGTGTGTGTGTGTTGCAAAATACATGTATGTACACCAGAAGTGGGTTCCTCTTACCTTTGCTACAGGTTTGGAACTGGGAGCACGCGCGCACAGAACCTTCTGCGCATGCGCAGAGCGTCCGTGATGACGTCCCAGCGGGTGGGCGGAGCCGAACCAGGGCGAACTGGTAGAAACCCACCACTGATGTACACACATATTTGTACGTATAAATATACATGCAAGTTTAATTTTTATAAATGTAGGTTAAAGCATCAAGAAGCAGACACAATAACCATGTTTAAAATAAAACTTTCTGTATTGCCATTCTTGAGTATCTTCCACAACTCCCTTTAGTTATAATGCTAAAATAGCAGCATAGTTATGATCTTTGCCTTACATGTAAAAGGGTTGCTCATTGCAAACTGACATGCTATTATCTATGTTTGTGTGTTTTGCGTGTGTGTGTTTAATACTATTTTTCTTCCCCTGAGTTAAATTACTTTTTCCTCTGAGCTTTTTTTTTTTAATTTAGAAAAACTTTCATAGTTTCTCTAGTCATTTGAAATAAAAGGAAAAAGAAACAGGCTTCAAAATGGGCAACCTAATTAATTTTAAAAGTTTGCATATTTCTGAAGTTACAATATTTTTAAAGTCTTGCCATAAATTTTAAATCATTATTCCAGTTAATAATTCATGACTTGTAGCTTAAAATTAGCACAGAGATTGTAGTCTTTTTTCCTGGATAGATGCTTTTAATTTTTATGTTGATTAATGCTCACCTGAAGTTATGAAGCAATACTATATTATAGTATTAATAGGCTTCATTAATCTTTCTTTTCGGGATCAATCCTTTAATTCTGTAATTAGGAATCAGGTATCTATCCCTTCTATTGCAATCCAACTGCAAGGTAATTGCCAGTTTTTATTTTAATCTTATACAGGTGGTCCTTGACTTACAACACTTCATTTAGTGAGAGTTCGAAATTACAACAGCACTGAAAAAAGTGACTTATGACTGGTTTTCACACGTCCGACCTTTGTAGTGTTCTCGTGGTCACGGGATCAAAATTCAGATGCATGGCAACTGACTCATACTTATGACGGTTTCCCTGATCACCTTTTGCGACCTTCTAACATGCAAACTCAATGAGGAAGCCAGATTCACTTAACTAACTCAACTGTTACTAACTCAACAACTGCAATGATTCACTTAACAATTGTGGGAAGAAAGGTCGTAAAATGGGGCAAAACTCACTTAACAAATGTTTCACTTACCAACCGAATTGACTCAATTGTGGTTGTAAGTCGAGGACTATTTGTAATCAGTTTTAAATTTATCCATATCCATTACATCCATCTTATTTCCAATAGCTATTTCACATTGTAAAGAAAGCTATTGTCCTTTAAAGCAGGGGTCTCCAACCTTGACAACTTTAAGACTTGTGAACTTTGCTGGCTGAGGGATTCTGGGAGTTGAAGTCCACAAGTCTTAAAGTTGCCAAGGTTGGAGACCCCTGCTTTAAAGCTTATTGCTTCATCCATAGGACTAGAAACTTAGATGGATGGAAGGAAAACTAAAAGGACTGAAGGAATTAAACCAAAAGCTTTATGCAACAAAGAGGTCAGCATGCAAGAAGTATGTGCCTCATTTTCAGTTTAGTGTTTCAGAGCCCAAGGCTCAGAAAATGCTTTAGTCTAATACCAACATTTCTAAACAGAACAATTCTTTATATTGTTTACTTTGAGAATAGATGATAAAGAAGCAATATTTACCCACTGTAAACCAAACAGTAAAGTTTTTTGTGGGTTTTTTTTGTAAAAGTAGTAAGGGAAGGAAACCAATGCTTACATAAACGTTTCTGAATTTAGCTGCAAGACATTCTTAATTTACTCTGCCATCCATTTGATATTTGAATAAACTTGTTTTGCAATCGGAAAAAGAAGGATTCCATTGAAAACAAAACATCACATGAAATGGTATCTAAGCAGTGCACTTTTGCAAAGCAGGAAGTTGGTGGAAGGAACACAATCTTCGGTGCATTAAAATGTCTTGCTTGTGTAGATAGCGTGCCTGAGAATTTCTAACGTTGTCAGCCCACAACATCTATTCTGGCAGTTCTCGGGGATGGCAGCTATTGTAAACACTCAAGTAAACGCCCAGCTCCTCTGATCAACTATCATGGCACAGCCCTGCTCAAAATAAACAAGGATCTAAGCTCCAAGGACTCTCTCTCTCACTCCCCCCTCCTCCATTTGATTTTGCCCTGTGTTACGATTTCATTGAGGATGGATGGACTCCCTGATTCCTGCCATTCTTGTGGACCTTTAGAAAGGCTAGGCGGAGTGGCATGATTGTTCAATTAGGCCAACCCGAAGTTCCTTCCTGTGTTCTGCAAAACAGAGGAAAGTACACACATATACACTTCTGCTTCCAGGCCAAAAAACCCACACACAATAGGATGAGACAAGTGAGAACTTGAGCTCTGGGCAGTTTTCATAGTGATGGAGAAAACTGTTTGATTTAAACTGTATAATTGGCTTCTTCTGACGAGGTGCACAACCCAGATGGCCTCATGAAATCCAGAGCTTTCCAAATACGGTGACTCTGTTTTTTAGCTCTTAAAGAATAATTATATATAATAGAAAACATGGATCAAATATATGTATTGGGGTGGATGTTTTCAAATTTTCCTCCCCAGTTTCTTAAGCCAATGCACTGAGAAAAATTTAAGTCAGAAAAATAAATTCACCCAGCCTCCTTGTGAAGAGAAGCAGAGAAAAACAGCTAAGAAAAATGAGCATGCTACATAGTTTTCTTCTTTTTATCTCTGTTTTAAACTTGAAATCCCTGGATAACAGATCATGGATAAAGACATAAAGCAAAAATTCCAAAAGTGAGTGGAAAATTCCAATGAAATTTCCTGAAATGAGACACAGTCTTGTGTTGTTTCTGTCATACCTGTAAATATTTCAATCTATCTTATATCCAGGAAGACAGATTACTGTTACCTTCTTGCTTAAGGTATTATTTGTCTTCTTTGCAAGCTTAATAACACGAGACAAATAAAAATGAATGCATGTCTGCGAAAGGCAGCTGCATGGCTCTAAAGAGGGCAATGATAGAGATGGTGGGTTTTTTTTATGGTTTTGAGGAAGAATGGTTTTATTTTGTAACTTAGGGAGCAGGAGAAGATATCCAACAACGGCAGGGATCATGATGTTTTTGGGAAAAGTTCAGTGGGACCAAACACTCATAATACCAAATATTCCTGCATATCTTTCCTTGCCTTTCTTTGGCAGATGGGCTTCTACAGCTTGGATTAACGGTAGTACAGACAGACCTCAATTACAACCATTCATTTAGTGACCATTCTAAGTTACAATGGCACCAAAAAAAGTGACTTATGACCAGTTTCCACACTTGCGTTATCACTGCAGGGTCCCCACAAATGTGATCAAAATTTGGAGGCTTAGCAACTGGCTTGTATTTATGATGGTCTCAGTATCCCTCTCGCGGTTACATGATCACCTTTTACAGCCTTCTGACAAGCTAAGTCAATGAGAAAGCCAGGTTCACTTAACAGCCATGTCTTTAACAACTGCAGTGATTCACTTTCTGTGGCAAGAAAAATCGTAAAATGGAGCAAAACTCACTTAACAACCGTCTTACTTAGCAACAGAAATCTGGGGCTCAGTTGGGGTTGTGAGGAAAATCTGTAAATGAGTTCTACAAGAATATTGCTAGCCCATCAGATGTTTCGCTGTCTAACCTGGTTATATTTGTCACTGGGAGCCGTTTTCTGACTCTCAGAAAGCAGGTTTTATCTAGTTTCTGTTCTTTTGAGTCACTCTGGGGCTGTTTAGGAATTTATTTTTTATTTATTTTATTTATTAAATTTTTATACCGCCCTTCTCCCGAAGGACTCAGGGCGGTGTACAGCCAAAGATAAAAAGTTGATATACATACAATTTAAAACCAAGATTTAAAACTAAGCAAATTACAAAAAGGCCAATATTAAAATTTAAAAATTTAAAAACCCTAAGACAATAAAAACCCAATTTAAAATTAATTTAATTAAATTAATTTTAATTAAATTTAATTCAATTAATTTAAAACTATTATGCCAGTCCCGCTTGAATAAATAGATGTGCTCACGGTGAAAGGTCCGAAGATCAGGCACTTGGCGTAGGCCAGGGGAAAGTTCATTCCAGAGCGTCGGGGCTCCAACAGAGAAGGCCCTGCTCCTGGGGGCCGCCAGCCGACATTGTTTGGCGGACGGCACCCTGAGAAAACCCTCTCTGTGGGAGCGTACGGGTCGGTGGGTGGCATAAGGTAATAGATTCATATACTGAACTAGCCATCATGGGGGTTGCATAACATGCTGAACCATATTAACCAACAATAATTAAATCACTAGAATCATAGTGATAGAGTTGGAAGTGATTTTAGAGGTCATTTAGTCCCACTCCTTGGTTATCCAACCTTTGTTTGAAGAATCCCTGGGCAAAATGACTAAGTGCTTCTTGCGGTAGCCTGTTTCAAGGCTCAACGCTTGACCAGTTAGGAGGTTCCTCCTGATGTCTAATCTGAATCTATTGCCTTGTAGTTTGACTGCGGTGGTTCTCACTCTCTCTTCAGTCTGAATCCCTTTCATGTAAATTGCCACCATTGTCCTATTTCTCCTTAATTATCTTTTCTGTGGGGTAAAGATACCGTGATCCTTTTATTGTTGTTCATAGGGCTTGGTTTCATTATCTTGATAGTCCTCTTCTGAACTTGATCCAGTTTGTCCTTGCCCTTTTTAACTGATCAAGGCAGGTTAGAGCAGTTAACTTCCTAAGATCTTCTTGTCCTGTTCTTGTACCCAAGATAGCATTTGCCTTCTTAGTAGCTGTATCTCCCATCTGGCTCCCTTTTAACTTGTCATTATCAAGCACTCACAGATTATTTTCACAAGTACAATTGAGGTTTCCTCCATGGTATACTTCCTCTGTGGTTTTCATTTTTCAAACCCAGATACAGAACTTTACATTTCTGCTTCTTACATTCCATTTTATTATTTCAGACCACTGCACAAGCCTGAATCTCCCCTCTAAAATGATAGTCATCCCTCCCAGCTTTGAGTTATCTGCAGACTTGATAAATGCCTCCCATACACCCCTACCCAAGTCATTGCTAAATGTTAAACTGCACAAACCTGGAACAGAGCCTCTGGCGTTCCATTTGATGCTTTCCCCCAGGCATTAGCACATCCTCTTTGGATACAGTAATTCAGCCAACTGTGAGCCCTTGTTGAATCATGATTCCCATGCAGGCATTCAGCCAATTATATGCTGGAATATACTACTAATACTATTATGACCTAGCATACATTTTGCCATCTATTAAGAACAATATAATGAGGCGGTCTGCTGAAGTATTTGCAAAGGTCCAGATGTGCCTACCTAATTCCTTTGATCTACTAAGCTAATAACTCATCAAAGGAGATAAGATTAGTCTGACACAATTTGTTTGGAACAAACCCATGGTTCTTCTTGCTGTTAATTGCAGCATACCAATCAAAATCCTCACAAATATCTTCTTTGGTCATCTGTTTAAGGAACATGCCCAGAATATGCATCAAACTTATACTTTCCTGGTTCCTCCTCCTTCCTCTTTTTGTTGCTGGGAATGGACTTCTCCAGTTTTCAAGTCAACAATGGTCAAAAATTACTGAGAGCAATAACTTCCACTACTTATGCCTGTATTCTTGTGTGTAAACCATATAGATTCATTTAAATTTGCTAAATCATCTCTTTCTAGGCTCACAGTCTATCCTAAGCTGTTAGTCCCTTAGTGGCATAAGGACAACCAGCTAAAGTTCCATTTCCTATCCAAAAGAATGCAGACACAAAATAGAGTTCTGCCTTTTCATAATCACTGATGCACCTCTTTCTCTTCGCAATGGACCTACCTGCTCTTTGGCTTTCATTCTCCCTACCCCAATATACTCAAAATAGCCCTGTTTTGATGTTTTTGGCATCTCTTGCAAGTCTGAGCTCATTCTGAGCATTAACATTTCTGGCACACTTTCTACATGTTCTAGAGACTACAGTACCTTGCATTCTTCTCTAATTATAGCCAGTGGTGGGATTCAAATAATTTAACAACCGGTTCTCTGCCCTAATGATTTCTTCCAACAACCAGTTCACCAAACTGCTCAAAAAGTTAACAACTGGTTTTGCCGAAGTGGTGCAAACTGGCTGAATCCCACCATTGATTATAGCTCTTTCCTTCTCTTTCTTCCATATGGCCCTTTTCATTTCAGCATTTTGGAAGCATCTGCCTATATTCATTTTGACATCCAATTTTTCTTTAAGACAACAGGTTGAAATTGTACCTTTGGTATCTGGTTTAACAGAATTTCCCATACTCCTTTCCTCTGAGTTCATCAGCTGTCCTTCTGAAATCCAATCTGTAGGTCCAGCTCTTTTCAGTTCATGGATTCACAAGTTCATGGATAACATGACCAACTCTCAAGGCGCCAATCATCTTCTCGTCTTCAACCAATTACTTTCTGTTGGGGAGGATTGAGGATTGAGTTGGGTTAACACAAAGCCATGCAAATGACAGAATAATTCACAGCAGGGATGGGCAGCCTGTGGTTCCAGAACTGAAAAGGACTCCCAGGATTCTAATTTCCTTAGAACAAGTTTCTTGGCAACTGCCCAGAAGTAGTTTGCCGCTGCTTTTTTTCCAGGAAGCAATTTTGATTCATCTGTCTGGTGGTCTCCCATCCAAGTCCTAAATACAAACCAACTTGGCTGGCTCACTCTTCTCCAATGGAAAACCATGTACAACCTAGTCTGCAGCTGCAAATAAGTAGGATAAAGGAAGACGCTTGAAGTTTGAGATGCAGGAAATACCTATTTCCTTTGAGTGATTTTAAATCTCCAGGATCAGGCAAACCTTATCCTAGAGCCGTGAAAGAACTTGCTGATAGACTGGCTAAACTTAAGTATAGTATAGTTGAAAATACCTGGGGGGAGGGAAGGAAATAGTAATAGCATTTAGGTTTATATTCTGCTCCCTAGCCCTTGACAGCACTCTCTGGGTGGTTTATACAATGAAGAAGCATTATTTGCAGATTGCCCCAAACATTCTGGTTCCTCATTTTACCAATCTCAGAAGGGTGGAAGGCTCAGTCAACTTTGAGCCTTGTTAGGATCGAGCTGCAGGCTGTGGGCAGAGTTTGCCTGCAACACTGCACTTTAACCATTGCACCACCAGTGGTTCAATGGAAGAAGAGCAGGTCTACTGCCAGTCAATCAATAAACCAGCACAATCAAGGGGGTGGGGAGCACTCACCGAAAACGTCTTGCTTGGGGCTCTTTCAAGCTGCCAGCAATGGTTTTATTGTACAAGCATCCTGCATTCATTAGAGAATATTATGGTGGTCCATATGTCTTCCACATTTAACTTCTCTGGCTTTTCCAGCTAGCTCCTTCTTTTTTTATATATTTAACAAGCAATGCATTAACAAGGGAAGAAAGAGAGAAATAGGGGCAGAGGGTCTTTTAACTGATAACGCTCACAGCATTCAGGATATTTATTGTTTTGAAATGGCTGCCCTATGGGTAAGAGGAATGCAGCAATTTATATGTGGAAGATGGTTTGTAATTGATCTCCCACAGATGCATTCATGATAGCATGCATAAGGAATCTACCACAGTTTAAGGGACATGATAATTAATTAACTTTTAGCATTGATTTTTAATCATCCTCACCTGTCTTTACATTTTATATACTGTACTGTTTTTATTTTTAATATTTTATTTGTACATTGCTCACAATTTCTCTGTGAGGGAGTAGGGAGGTTTCAAACTAGACAGAGAGAGGGGGGGAGATGGAGGGAGGGAGGGAGGGAGGGAGGGAGAGAGAGAGGTGGGGGGGCTAGAAACTTTCCCCTCTGCATGGGGTCCTTGATACATATTCTCCCCCACCTCATCATTAACTGACATTTCCCATGTTGGCCGTGCTTGGTGGAAATTGTAATGAATTATTGGAAGGGCACCAGGTTATAGAAGCCTAGGATTTCTCATGGGCTGAATGAATTCCCCTTCAGAAAATATTCCTGATTGGGACACAATTGTAAATGGTGTGAATATTTTTCTCAACCCAGTCCTGATCTGTACCTGCTAAGTTGTTTTAAAAATAATAATAGTAATACCTTAGGGGGAAATATTTTTTTTTAAATTTTCTCTTGCCCCTCTTTAAAATAAGAGAACCCCATCCTTATTTGTCAGCTTGGCTAAACTGTCAGCATGCGTAACATTTTCCCTCTTAATGATCCTCTGCTGTTAGAACGTGCTATGGTTGGCTAGTCTTTCCCACTCCACTTGTTTTATTCTGTTATCAGGCCAGACCATGTGGTGGGGTGGCTGAGTGCTGGGAAAACACACATCGGCAGGTGTGAACCAGAAGGCCTGGCTGTCTAGACCTAGAAAATAACCAAATAGAGATGAAACCTGACAGGCCTAATGTGCCAAACAATTTCTCTCACTCCTGCTGTTAGATATACTTTGAGTAATAGAAAACAGCATGAAGGACCAGTGGTGCTTTCTGCTGTTTAAAATTACTAATTTTTAATTAGCAGATAACATAGACCACGTATTGTTACATTTGCATTAAAAGGAGGGGTGGGTGGGTTCTGCTTGCTCTACCAGTAGGCACTCATATGGTTAGAGGCTTAAGCTGTTCTCAATACTGCTGAATAAATACTCCAATGTAGCTGGATAGAGAGTTCTTGTGAATATCTGGAGGTGGCTCACGCTTCAGGTATCTTTGCTGCGGCAGAGTAGATGTGGCCTGAGCAGGTGATTAGTGGTTATAACTAATTACACAACTATTTATCCCAAAGGGGGAAGTTATTTTCTACATTGTACAATACTTGCAATTAGACTTGACACTAGATTTGAGGAAGAGCAAAGACAAGAGAGTTAGATCGTTCAACTTCCAACAGGTCAACTTCAAGGAACCATAAGAAAAATATCTGGCCAATCACTACCATGTTTCCCCAAAAATAAGATCCAACTGGAAAATAAGCCCTAGCATGATTTTTCAGGATGCTCATAATATAAGCCCTACCCCTAAAATAAACCCCAGTTAAGATCATCAGACAGATGGACGCATTTAATACCGTATTTCCCTAAACATAAGTCCTAATGCTTCTTTTGGAGCAAAAAATAATATAAGACCCAGATTTATTTTTGGGGAAACACAGGTAGTCGCCTACACCTGATGAGCAGAAATCCTCAACTTCAGTTATTATGGGGTCTCCTTTGCCAGTTAAAGTTTGATATTGCAGTTTGTACATTACCTGGAGATTTAATTTGAAATAAATAGATAACTCAGAGGTATTATCATGTTTGGGATGAGGGCTGGTTCAGGGAAGACTCTAAAAGTTTGAATAATTTGAACTTTAAACATTCAAGTTAAATTAATGTAATTGATTATCCATGTGCCATTTCCTTTTCCCTTCTCAGTAAAAAGTTAAAATTTGGAATGAACCTCTAAAAAACATGAATAAAGTTTACGGGTGCCACTGATATATAAGAACAGGATATGCAAAGGTATCTTTGCTATTTTCAATTTGTCCCCTATATGACAACTTTTTTTTTTTAGTTGGACTTGGACTTTAGATCTTGTCACATTTTTCACCAGAATCTGTAGGAATGGATGAATAGTCCATATGTTTTGAAAGGATTGCTAAAAGCCTTTGAAAATCTCAGCAAACCTTTCTTCATTGCCTTTAAGAATCAGTCCTGGGTCCCTTACTGCCTTGATGGTTATCTCCTGGTTTTTACCTTGTTTAAAGGAACACATCTTTCTTTTTCTATCTTAAATCATCAGAATACACTAGCAAGCAGAATAGGAATTGTTGCTGGTTTTTTTTTTTACTATTCTTGTTCATAGAGGGGACAAGCTATCTAATTAAGTAAATACTTTACTTTCATTCTCCAAATGCCAACAGGTCAGGCAGTTGAAGACACCAGTAAGAGATTAAATCCTTCTTCCTTACTCTGTTGCCAGTCTCCTCCTCCTCTCCACTACAATTTCCCCCTGATTGTCTGAAGATGAGTATCTGGATATGCAAGTTGATTAGAGTTGCCAGATCTGGGTTGCAAAAATGGGGATACACTGCTCCAGTTCTTGGCTTCTACCTGGTGAGTATTTGGATTTTTGCAGCCTAAATTTTATAGCCCTAAAAGTAACTAATAACACCTGTTAATCGTACTTGACTGTATAGCATCAGTCCTTCCCTGTTTTTCTTAGATTGGCTGCAGTTTTTGCTCTTAATGCCAGCAAACATGAGAACATTGACAACTAGATTAGAATACTGACTAGGAAAGCAAAAGAGAGGATCGATAACCTGAGCTGGCTGCTCTGATTTTTAACATGATTTGATAGGCTGAAATCCCCCCAGGGAACTTTTTTGTGGTCATGGAATGAAGTATTATTGCTTGTCAATCAAACTCCTGCTAAAGGGGTAGCCAAAAGGACTAGTTTTCTTAACCATGAACATGCAAAAAGCTTGTCAAACTAGATCACCGCTGATGGATAGGCAGGAGTATTGGGTCAAAGAGCTGAAAATAAGAACAGCAGGGGTGGAATTAATATATGGCCCAAAGTACTGAAATAGCAATGAATCATACTGAATAGCACGTAGGATTCATACATGAAATTATTCTGGTGTACCACAATCTCTTAAAGAATATAAACTAGCAAGAAATCTGTAGCTGATTATGAAAATGGCATCTATAGAAAATTGTATGGACATATTAACTGAAGTTAAGGTTTGTGCAGTTCTGACTGCTTAAAGGCCGTAGAAGAAAACAGTTACTGTAGGATCTTCATATCCCATTGACTTAATAAATATAATAGAAACTTCCAAAATTCTCCAGAAGCCTATAGCACAAAACTGTCTATGGCACCCGAAGAGTACAGGGAGATGATGAATGGTATTTGGCAAGGCAGACTTTGTGTCATCCTCTTCCTCCTCTCCTATTTCTAACCAAAAAAAACCTGGTTGCCAGAGCCAGAACTGCTATCAGCTGCTCTAATTCCATTTAATTTGCTTTTGACGTGTTTTGGATGTTGCCTACACTTGTATTTATTATTTCATTTTTTTTTTAAATCTTCCCCAGGGAATGTCTCTCCATTTCTAGCATACGTTCTTACATATTCCAGATGAATGCTGAGTCAAAAGATTCATTTTGGCCCTAAACTGTTTCTGCCAATCAGAGATATTCTGGTATTTTGTAATACTTTTTTGGTGAAAGAGTCCTAATTTGTGAAAAAATACTCTGCGTTTGATTATCTGGACCCTTTGCACTCTGGTTTCAGACCAGAGCACAATACTTTAGCAGACTTTAAGATGGGATATTGCAGCAGTATTGGTTCTATTTGGTCTCTCAGTGGCCGTTGATATCCTTCTATGCTGTCAATATCCTTCTAGATATTGGTAGCATAGTATTGCAAGTGGCTTTTCCTCCTTTCTTGGTGGTGGTCGGATTGAGTTGGTACTGATAAGAGGGTGAAATTGATCCAAAAATCCCTGCTTTGAGGAATGTCTCAAGGTTTAACCCTCTTACCCTAATTCGTTAACATCTATATAAGATCACTAGGTTGGAGTCTGGAGTCTGGAGTTTGGAGTCTGGTACTGATGATACCCAGGTATAAAACTCACCTCCAGATCAACCAGGTGATGCTGTCAAGGTCTTGTCCCAGTGTCTGGTGGCTGAATGGATAGGGAGAAACAGGCTTAGGCCCTACCTTGACAAGACAATGGCTGCTTGGGCCTACTGAGCCTGGAGTGGTTCCGCCTTTAAATCCTGAAAGATTTGCATTTCTTTTGTGGGATCTTCTAGGACAGTGTTGGCGAACCTTTTTTGCACCGAGTGCCAAAATGGGAGCACACATGTACGGGAGCGCCAGCAGGCACGTGCAGGGAAGCTGAGCTTTCGGTTTCCTGCATGCACATCCACATGCACATTGGTCACCTGGTCTTCCGGTTTCTGGTGCACTTTTATTTTATTTTATTTTATTTTATTTTATTTATTTATTTTGTCAAACACAACAATATATATAAGTATAAGCATGAAATAACCACACAAACTGAATACAACCAAAGGGAACATTAGGACAGGGACGGTAGGCACGCAGGTGCACTTATGCACGCCCCTTACAGACCTCTTAGGAACGGGGTGAGGTCAACAGTAGAGAGTCTTTGGTTAAAGTTTTGCACGCTAGCGCACACTGGAAACAAGAAGAGCAACAGGTGGCGGCTGGCGTACTTGGAGAGATGGCTCTGTGTGTCACTTCAGGCACACATGTCATAAGTTCACCATCACTTTTCTAGGACGAGAGGAGCAGATGACAGAGATGGCAAGGAAGGCTTTGGAATCAATGAACATTGTGTGTATCAGTTTGCACACATAGTCAGGCTGGCAGGCCGTTAAGTTCATTGTTCATCATATTTTGATAATTGCAATGTGCCTTATATGGGACTGTACTTAAAGACAGGTTGTCTAAATGCAGCTGCATCACATCTTTGCTTTACGCGCTGCAGTTATCACCTACAGAACCCATCACAGCGAAAGATTATGAACTAACGACTAATAATTTCTGCCTGGCCTATATGTTCTGGCAATGTCAGCAATGTCAGGTCCCATCAATCATCTGAACCTAGGAAGTGGACCTAGAACAGATGAGTACCAATCAAACTTTCAGCTTTTTTAACTGACCCCAAAAAATATTTCTGCAAGGCTTGCTTTCTGTGATGTTTTGGTTTACTAAATGGTTACTTGGTTCAGGGGTCTCCAACGTTGGCAACTTTAAGCCAACTTTAAGCAAAGCTGGCTGGGGGATTCTGGGAGTTGAAGTCCACCAGGCTTAAAGTTGCCAAGGTTGGAGACCCCTGACTTGGTTGGTTCCTTGGATTTTCTTGTTATGTTTATTTTTGTTCTTGTCTTATTCTGTAAGCATTTTTTTTTTAAAAAAAATAATTGTTATGGGATTACAATTTTAAAGAGACTCCGAGAGAAAAGCCTGATTCTTTTGCATGGAGAAACTGTGACTGAATGCAATAAGCTCACTTACCCTAACATGGTGTCTTCCCAGTGTGTTGAGGCTTCAGCTCCCAGAATTCTTAGCATGCTTGGACTGAGTCCAAACATATTGGGAAGATATGAGTTTGGGAGAAGACTGCAGCCAGCAAAAAGGTTCTTTTATTATTATAGTGGCTGATAAATACCGCTGTAATGCCTGAAATGCAATATTAATTCTTAGCAGTTCTCAAATTATGGAAAGGGCAAGAGGTCTCAACTTTCCTGCTTTGTAAGGATTAGAGTTAGGGAGAGAGTTACATTCTGAGTAGCACGAGGGAACATAATTCGGTTAAATCCTTGTTCCCAACTATCACTCTAATTCAAATCCTGATTAAGTATATAAATCTGTTTGCAGCCATGTATTTTTTCCCCCTTAAATCCTACCCTTTTTATCCCTGGGAAGCATTAATTGTTTTTGACTGTGCTGAAACCCCTTTATGGGAAGAGTGATTAGTCTTTTCTTCTGCCTAGGAGTGAGTTTCCCATATTACTATGGAAAGAAGGCTGTTTCAGTTTTTGGACCCTAATTTTGGCATGTTGGAGGCTTATGGCTCCATATAACAAAGCCTCATCCTGTTTGTTGTTCAATGGACACCAGTGGAGGCCAAAACTCAAAGCAGGACCATGTTGAGGAGATTGAGATCCATCAGATTTCACATGATCAGTGATGAACTCAATTTGATATCTCGTCCTTTGGTCTTTTAATGCCCATTACTTGGGAATTTTTCAATCCCCACAAAAGTGGATAATGTAGTTCACATAACTACCGTTGCCACTAGAAGTAAAACGAAGAAAATGTAGGGAGTTTGAATAGTAGAGAGCTTCTACCAAAAGAACCAGTTCTTTTTCAAGGAAGGAAGGAAGGAAGGAAGGAAGGAAGGAAGGAAGGAAGGAAGGAAGGAAGGAAGGAAGGAATCTGTCCATTCTTCTTGTTTTGTTTTAAATTATTATTTCTATTAGTCCATTTATCAAAGGATTTTGCAAGTAATACTGTACCTCATTGCTTTCTTTAGCATTTTAAAGGCTTACAGTGATTATTGAGCAGAACATTATGCATGCTACTTTATTATTAATGGACAAAATAATACATTTATTTTTCAACAAGGAAGGGAGGGGGTGTATTCCTCAGGCCTAAACCAGCAAAAATTTTATTTCCCTCTCCATTTCCAAGTCTAGACAGATTTCCCATAATCATTGTTTTCTAATTTATTTAGTGAACTGGTTTACTACTTGCATCTGTTCAGCAGCATATAATTCAACTCATCAAGTATTCAGATGTAATTCGCAGGTTTAGTGTCACAGTAAAAAAAAGAAAGAAAAAACAAAGGAAAGGGAGACTGAAATGGTTTAACACGAGCTGGGCAGAATCTTCTGTTTGAAGCCTGCCCTGTTGTCATCAGAGAATGGAACAGGAAACTTTCCATTATAAGAAACCTCTGTTAGAAAAGTGGTTGGGCTGTTCCATCGAGACAGCAAAGGTTAGAATGGTTTAGTATCCAGTGTTATTGGCTAGGATATGTGACAGAGGCAGACTTCCGATACAGCTGCCAACATTCCCTTCCACAGTCACACAATGCACAGTTTAGGGATGAAAGAAGCTGGGGAAGAGCCTGTTTAAGAGCACATTCAAATGATTAACAATGGCACATTGATTTTGAATTTCATCATGTACTCTAATGATACAATTTATTTATTTATTTTTTAAATAAGTCTTGTATTACTATTACAGAGTATTTGGAAAGGATGCATATAGTGGTTAATTAAAAAAAAGAGAAAACCCTGAATGGTAAGATGTGATATGGACAAACTTTCTCAAGTTTTGGCAATCTCTACAGCCGTTCTGAACCTGAGTTAAGGAACTTTGTAGAGGAAGACTGAAAGTCCATAACAAAGCTGCTTCTTCCCCTGCCAGTTGTGTAGAAAATGGATTAATTGGCATATAGGACTGGGTGGCAAGCATGACATCACTCCACACCCCTTAAGTTGCATTTCATTTTTTAAAATTATTGAGTAAATATTTAATCTGATAAACAGGTCATACAGTTTAGGCTTCTAAGAAGCCCTGGTGGCACAATGGTATGCAATACTGCAGACTAACTCTGCCCATTGCCTGGAGTTCAGTCCTGACCGACTCAAGGTTGACTCAGCCTTCCAGCCTTCTGAGATCAGTAAAATGAGGAACTAGATTGTTGGGGAGGCCAATATGCTGACATTGCAAACAGCCCAGAGAGAGCCATAAAACACTATCGGGTGGCATATAAGTCTAATTGCTATTGCTAGTTTCCAGATAGCTTGGTTAGAACTTTTGCTGCTTCTGCTGCTTTTGATTGCTTGCCATATTTCAATGGGTATTACACTACATCAACCCCTTAACCTTTTGACTCAGTAATGATTAGAGTGCTGATCTAACTTTGTCTTCTAGCACAGTGATGGCGAATCTTTTTGGCACTGAGTGCCGAAAAGGGAGCACTTTGCATGCACACTCAACAGGGCTGCAACCCGGAAGAGGAGCTGCCCAAGGGGCATGTGCACGCCGGATAAGATACTTCCGGTTACTGTCACGCATGGGCACACACCAATCAGCTGGCCGGCATGCATGCTCGCGCTGGAAAACAGAAGGTCAGCACTTCCAGTTTCCGGCACTGTTGCACGCACAAAGGCCAGCTGATTGGTGTGTGCACATGTGCACCAGAAGCCCGGAAGAGGAACGGGTGACGCCGCACGTGCCAGGCGACATGGCTCTGTGTGCCACTTCACGCACACGTCCCATAGGTTCGCCATCAAGGTTGAGGTTCCTGTAAGTAGGAAACATCTTCTAAGCTATCTTGGATATTGGTACATATCCAAGATATCCCTACTGGTGTAGAAATTCAGTATATTCCTGTCATTTTGTTTGATCTTCGAATTAGTTACTATCTGCCCATTGGCAGCCTTTAGCATAAATATTGAGAGTAGCTGTCTTGGAAATGAAGCTAAGACTTCAGAAATTATGCAGAAAGAAGCATATTCATCCTTCTTCCCCATTCAAAGTGACATTTCAATGAAAACAAGGATCAGACTAGTTCACGTAATGCTCATTCTAGTGGGTAATGTATGGCTGCAGAAACTGGACATTGAGCAAAAATGATACTCTCAAATCACAGATTGGAGTTTGAGGCTGTTATTAAAAGAAGCATGGGAGACTGGAAAGTCCAATCAATCAGTCTTGGCCAAATAAAAGCTGATTGCTTCTTCAGGTGATAAGCAGGTGATGCAGGTGAATAATGGACTAGAAAAATGTGATTATGTTTGGCGGAGCTAAAGCTAGTAAAAGACGGGAAAGACAACCAATAAGGTAGATGGATAGGATCAAATCAATCTTTGGAATGATCATGGAAGTCCTACAGGCTTGGGGATACAGTTTAGGATGGATAGCATTTCTCTGAAGTGCTAGGAGTCGAATCTGATTTAGTGACACCTAAACAAATCATGCTGTTTAGTTTTTTGAGTGTGGTAGGGTAGAATACACACACGCACACACATTTCTGGTTTTTTTTTCCCCCTGAGAAGACTTTCAGTGATTCTGATGTAATTAATTTTGAACTGAGCAGCATTCTATGAATGGTGGCCTTATTTTAAGGTCCTGAGGGACTATTTTATACATGAAAAATCTTGTTAAAAGCCCAGAAATTCACCTCCCTGTCTAGAAATTCACCACCTATTCATTCGTCCAATCCCTTTTTCTTAAATTCTAGTTCTACTTGAAATTTGGACTAATAGGGGTATTAATGTCAGCTGCAAAGGCTTTGCTGCCTGTGGATGCAAATATCCATTAAATCCCAAAAGAAGAGACAATGAAAAAAACATGTCATTTTTTTGACCCTTGCTGTATACATCCCTGTTAGAATCCTCATAATACATATGAGATTTTAGTTTGACAGGACAATTAGTAATCAGAACTGATGCTAGTATTATTTATCCCAAATGTGCCATAAACGTCCATAATTGCTTTTCTGCTAGCTAATAGCATATGATAGTGTATGGTGCTCATACCATTTTTATAATCATTCATTCAGAAGGGTATATTAGAGTAAAGATTTGCTTTGATTAGATATTTTCAGGTGTAAGCCTAGTGAAACATGTTAGATTTATCTTGAGTTTTATTTTGCTAATCTCAATAAGTAGTTAAGTAAACTTACCAGGATTGGAAAAACATGGGGGGGGGGGTTTCCTCTTTCTCTTTTTCTTAACTGATTTTAGGAGGCAATCTAAGAACAGATTTTCCTATAGGTAATCACATTTACTGCCTATTAATTAAATTTGCCATATGCTGATTTGGACATTAAGGGTGGAAAAGGGGAATATGCTTTCTTTGTCTGACAATAAGCTGTTATTCCCTAATGCAACTGGAGATATTAGTTGTGCGGTTAGAAACAACTAAGCTAGATGGAAATAATTTGAGAAGCTGGTTTCTTGCGCCTGGGAAACCAAAGCATTATTCCTCAATGACGGTGTTCAGATTCACAGATAAAATCCATCAGATCAATGTAAGACAGGTATGTCAAACTTGATTTCATGGGGGGCCGCATCAGGTTTGTGTCTGACCTCAATGGGCTGGGGTGGGGATGGCCAGCTTGTCGTCACTCATGTCAGGGGCGCCTGCTCTGCCAGCAAAAACGGGTTCCCAATCACCGTTTTTGGATGGGACAGCCTCCTGCAACTCTCTGCCAGCAAAAATGGAGCTCTGTTTTCACTGGCAGAGGGTTGCAGGAGGCCGTCCCAGCCGAAAACGGAGATTTGCAGGCAGAGGCACCACGGGTCAATCCTTTGCTCTTTCCAGGGCAGCCCCGCAGACTGGATCTAAGCACTCCATGGACCGGATCTGGCCTCCAGGCCTTGAGTTTGACACCCCTGATGTAAGAAATCAAGGCTTTCGGGTAACTGAAAAATAGTTTGCACAATTTAGTTAAAAATAGTTAACATAATTTAGTGAATTCTTTTCAGCTCAATGCATTTTTTTAAAAAGCACAATTTAGGCTATTCTGATGGCTGTGAATTTACCCTGCTCAGTGCCTGACTATAGAGATTGTTTTATAATCAAAGGCACCCTGCCATTGGTCACATGCCACTGTGAGCTTAATCTTCAGGTCTAATTAGGAGCCAGTTCACTGCTCCCTGCTTAAAAGAAAGGCTTCTCAGTTGCTGTTGAATTCCAGACGTAATTAAGATAGTCATGAGATTCTGTCAAGCTTGAATGGAGCCCAGTTTGATTTTTGCCTTATGTCACACGTGTGGAAAGTCTTTGGGAGGATTGTTGGATCCATTTTTTTTTTGCTGCTCCTTTAGCCTATCAAGCTGGATGCAGCTCCGAGTCGCATTTGCTACTAGTTGCAGAGATGATTCATGAGAGTAAGCATGAACTGTTTTGCATACTCTCATCTTTATTTTTGTGTGACTGTTGGACGTGAAATTTGCAAAGCCCCGGGTTAGCAAGCAAACAAAACACTTATCTGGATATGCAAAGTGCAAAACAAAAAAAAGGCATCTAAAATAATTAGTTTGAAAGTAATTATCATATTGTTAGACATGATTACTTAGGCTTCAGTGGTGTGTTGATAATAAAATATATGCCCCTCCAACAACAATCTTAGAAGCTACCTTGATATAAAAATCCATTTATATTGCTTATTTTCCTAGATTAGTGTTATTTACAGCAGCCAGCTGCCTCTTGAAAAAAGCGTCTCTCAGAAATCATTCCTACCAGGAGATTCATTTTTAAATACAGATATGAAGATGTTTAATGTTGCCTTCCAATTGGAAATTACCCATCTCCTCACTACCATACAAAAAGAAAAAAAATCTGAAATGATCCATGTTGGAAAGACTTTACTAATTTTCTTCTCACCTGCTTTGCAACTGGCAGCCCAAAGTTTGAGTAGCATTTTATCTAACACAGTCCAAAATTATTTTTAATCCTTCGAATGTTCTTTTTATTCATCATCAAATATAATCTCATGGGTTTTCTTTTTCCTTTCAGAATTGGGACAGAGGAACACACCTCCCTTCCTATTTCAGTCCTGTTTTGCTTTATTTGAAATAATTGTTCAATTATTGTCCACAACCAGTAGACATGCAATTAAAAAAGTTTTTCTTTACGTCTTCACATTTTTATAGTACTTATCTGCCCCTCTTTCTTATACTAAAAAAAGAGGACTGTGAAAATATCTACAGACCCCTCACATCCTGGACATAAATTGTTTCAACTTCAACGCTATAGGGCTCTGCACACCAGAACAACAAGACACAAGGACAGTTTTTCCCTGAATGCCATCACTCTGCTAAACAACTAATTCCCACAACACTGTCAAACTATTTACTAAGACTGTATTACTGTTCTTCTTCTCATCCTTACTAGTACCTATTTCTTCCCATACAACTTATATTGTTTTTATGGTTTCCTACTATGATTTGAAAGGGGACGTGGTGGCTCAGTGGCTAAGATGCTGAGCTTATCAATCGAAAGGTTGGCAGTTCAGCGGTTTGAATCCCTAGTGCTGCGTAATTGGGTGAGCTCCCATTACTTATCCCACCTTCTGCCAACCTAGCAGTTCAAAAGCACATAAAAAATGCAAGTAGAAAAATAGGGACCACCTTTGGTGGGAAGGTAACAGCGTTCCATGCACCTTTGCCGTTTAGTCATGCTGGCCACATGACCATAGAGATGTCTTCGGACAGCACTGGTTCTTCAGCTTTGAAATGGAGATGAGCACCGCCCCCTAGAGTCAGGAACAACTATCACATATGTGCGAGGGGAACCTTTACCTTTACCTAGTATGATTTGATTGCTTATTAGTATCCTATGGCTATCACTAAGTGTTGTACCGTATGATTCTTGATGAACGTATCTTTTCTTTTATGTACAGTGAGAGCATATGCACCAAAGACAAATTCCTTGTGTGTCCAATCACACTTGGTTTAAAAAGAATTCTATTCTATTCTATTCTATTCTATTCTATTCTATTCTATTCTATTCTGTAGTCTAATTTAAAAAGTTTATTTAAATGTATTCTCCTTTATTAAAATCAGTCAGTTGGCCATCCATTCTCAGGGGTTGTATATGTCAAAAAGAAAAAAAGGTAGTAGCCATGGTGACACAAATCCCACCCTTTTTTATATATGTCACTTGCACAGTACCGATAGACAAGGATTGTACAGTAATATGGTCATGGCCATTATCTTCAGTTTTTTGATCAATTCAAATATCCCTGTGCTCATCTCTCAGTAGCAAATTCTCTTGAGAATAATACAAGATCAGTTCCTTCAGGACTGCCAGAACTTTTCCTGAAACTCTCTGAAGAAAACTATTTTTATTATATCATTCTATTGTCTTATTAAATGGTCAGAGTTGGGTTTTTTTAATTGAGATTGTTTGCATGAGAGGGGTTGATTATTCTTTGATGAAGTGCCCTGGATTGGTGATCTGTATACCGTAAATTAAAGAGTTGACCGTGGAAGTCAAAACGTTGAAGGCTGTTAATTAACAGAGACAAATTTGTCATTGGGTATTGATTTATATAACCCATGCATTCAGTGGAACTGGGCCATTTGAAGCAGTGTAATGGATGTCAAGGTTATCACGTCACTGGTACTGAAATGCATATACGTTTGCAAAGAGGGTGACAGTGGAATCTGTGGGTGCAGCCCCAGTTAGAAATAATGGCCCTCCTAGATAAATAATGTATTTATCTGGAATGACTATATTTTAGGGGTCCAAGTGACTGATAAGAAAGTGGAACTTGTATGTTAAGAGTTGGGGGTCTTCTATATTTCTTCTGAAGCATCTGGAGTGTTGAAAACAGGATACCGGTTTGGCCAGACCTCTGAGCCCAGGAAGGAGGTTGTGTTTTTATCCAGCTCTTTGTTTCCTGTCCTTACGTATCTTGTAGTTTCCCCCCCCCTTAAACACATTCTCAGGGGAGTCTGGTGAAATCCAGGCTCAGGAAATAGCTGTATTTTTTAAATCAGAGGAGATCATTACTGTTGCAGCTATTTAGCACTAAGGAGTTCAGAGTGAAGCACACTCACCATAGTTTCTTCATCTCATTGAGTCATTTTCCAAGACTCCTTGTGATTGGCCAAGAGCTACAGAAACATTAAAACTGGGCTGATTTCCTCCAGTGGATGAGGGGCTGTTTTCAATTACCATTCTGCATGTTCCCTGAACAGCAGATTATTGACTTGCTAGCCGAGAGAATGAGTGCAAGCAATATGGAAGCACAATGTTTTTAAAACTAGGATCAAATTTAATTTTTTGCTACTTGTGGTTTCTAATCTATGGGGATGCTCAGCCTATAGCAGGACTACAGTGTGTTTGCATTTCTTTCTGTGTTCCATCTCTTTGAACTACTTGCCTTAATTTGTATTGATTTCTTAATTCTTCTCATCCTGAAGCATAAAATATAGAAAGAATTGCCTAAATTGAAATCAATGGTGTTCTGTGTAATAACATTTAATGTAACTGTCCAGCCATTGCGGTGAACTAAAATTATGAAATGCAAGTTCTCTTATGCATAAGGTGCCAATGCTTCAAATAAAATAGAAAGAATGTCAGTCTAGATAAATGATAAATGTTACTTTATCAATAAATCCATCCGTTATAGAAATTCCCAGAAAACAAATGGCTCCCTTGATTGATCCCATGGTGAGTGGGATCAGAGAGAGAGAGAAAAAAAATCTCAATACAATTTTGACTAATAAAGCCCTTAGAATTCAAGTGCACAAACCAAAATGTTCCAATGATGTATTAAGGTTGTGATGTAAAATAGAACAAAAGTGCCTACCGTTCCTGTCCTATTGTTCCCTTCATTATATCAAATTATTATAGCTGATGCATATTTTTTTACATACATACATATATAACCAAAGACCTATATACAACAAAACCAAACAACCAAAGACCTATATACAAACACCCGTGAAAACCTCAGAAAACAAATATATATAAGATCTACATATATATATATATTCTTCATGATATGTTGTTTTATTTATGACAATGTTTGTGTATACTGTTGTGACAAAATGAAATAAAAACAAGAATAGAATAGAATAGAATAGAATAGAATAGAATAGAATAGAATAGAATAGAATAGAATAGAATAGAATAGAATAGAATAGAATAGAATTTTTTATTGGCCAAGTGTGATTGGACGCACAAGAAATTTGTCTTGGTGTTTATGCTCTCAGTGTACATAAAAGAAAAGATACGTTCATCAAGAATTCATAAGGTACAACACTTAATGATAGTCATAGGGTACAAATAAGCAATCAGGAAACAATATCAATATAAATAGTAAGGATATAAGCAACAAATTTAGTATATAGTCATATAGTCATAAGTGGAAGGAGATGGGTGATGGGAACGATGAGCAGATTAATAGTACTGCAGATTTAATAAATAGTTTGACAGTGTTGAGGGAATTATTTGTTTAGCAGAGTGATGGCCTTCAGGAAAAAACTGTTCTTGTGTCTAATTGTTCTGATGTGCAGTGCTCTATAGCGTCGTTTTGAGGGTAGGAGTGATGGCATTTGGGAAAGAAACTGTTCTTGTGTCTAGTTGTTCTGGTGTGCAGTGCTCTGTAGTGTCATTTTGAGGGTAGGAGTTGAAACAGTTTATGTCCAGGATGTGAGGGGTCTGTAAATATTTTCACAGGCCTCTTTTTGACTCATGCAGTATACAGGTCCTCAATGGAAGGCAGGTTGGTAGCAATTGTTTTTTCTGCAGTTCTAATTATCCTCTGAAGTCTCTGTCTTTCTTGTTGGGTTGCAGAACCAAACCAGACAGTTATAGAGGTGCAGATGACAGACTCAATAATTCCTCTGTAGAACTGAATCAGCAGCTCCTTGGGCAGTTTGAGCTTTTGAGTTGGCAAAGAAAGAACATTCTTGTCCTTTTTTGATGACATTTTTGAAGTTAGCTGCCCATTTTGGATCTTGCGATATCTATTCGTCTTGTATTGTAAGAGGTGGTGGTATGGGAGGGGTTCTCCTAAAAGTTTCTCCATGTTCTTATTTAGTTTGCTAAACCTTACATCTTTTATTTGTTTTCCCTCCCTCTCCTATAGACACAGATTGGATTATCCCATCTTGCTCAAGTAGTTTATGGTTGAATAAACCACAGTTAAATGATTCCCACAACAGGCTAAGCCATAAACCATGGGTTATTACACACAACGACTGGGATCACATAATAGAACTAAGCTAAAACTAAACAAATCAGATTGTGGCTTAGTTGAATGTGCAAACACAATTATATAATATTCTATGCCAGTTGAAAGATATGTAATAATTGTTGGAAATCTTAATGAGGAAAAAGTGACACTTGTTAATTTATATTTACGAATGAAAACAAAGAGAATTTCTTGAAAAATAACAAAATTTTGGAGAATGAAAGTGTAGGAAAGTAATTGTGGCTGGGGATTTTAATTTAATCAGAGATAAAATAGACAGTACTAATCCCACCCGCTGTGGAGGAGCAAATAAACTGGGGATTTTAAATATGTGGATGCTTCAAAGCGTGGTTGATGTGTGGAGAGAGGTTAAAGGAATTGAGAGAGTATACACTTTTTTCTAAGATATATAATACATATTCTAGAATTGATTATATTTTTCTTTCTAAAGATTTGTTGAATAATGTGGATAAGGTAGATGTGGGAATTTTAAAGATTCTGATCATGCAGAAGTTATGGTGGACTTAGATTTTAATTTTGAGAAAAAAGAAGCTATTGGAGATATGACGAGAAATTGTATAAAATGAAAAGGATAAAAATGGATACTTAAAAATTGGAGGAAAGTTGGAGATTAAATGATAACGGGAGGTTAAATTTGAAATTGTTTGGGATGCGATGAAAGCGGTGTTTAGAGGAGAGTATTAAATTATCAAGTAGGAAATATAAAAATTATAAAATTAAAATGGAAAGAGATAAAAATCAGATTAAAGAATTGGAAAATCAATTTTGCTTACTAAAGAAAAAAATTCTTCAGGAGCTTAATATGTTAAGAAATAAAATGATAGAAGAAGATACAGAGTTAGTAAAAGAAATTTGAGATTTTAAATAGGAATTTTTGAATTTAGTAATAGAAATTCTAAATTATTGGCAAAGATGGCGAAAGATAAAAGAGAGAAGAGAGAAATTGGAGTTTTGATAGATGATAGAGGTATAAGATGTTATAAAAAATTAGAGAAATGTGAAGTGGTTAGAAACTTTTTTCAGAATCTATATTCAAAGAAACCAATTAATCGGGGAAAATTGCAAAGTTATTTAGAAAAGTATGTGGTGAAAATTGATCAAACATATAAGGAATTGATGGAAGAAGATATAACACAAGATGAGATTAATGGAATAATACAAAAATTAAAATTAGGGAAAGCTCCAGGTGAGGATGGATTACCTGTTGAGTTTTATAAAGAATTTAAAGAATTAATAATACCAAGACTGCAAAAATTATTCAATGGAATATTACATGGTGGGGAAGTACCTTCGTCATGGAATAGAACGGTGATATCCTAATTCCTAAACCAGATAAAGATTTAGAAAGGATTGAGTCCTATCGGCCCATTTCTTTAATTAATCAGGATGCAAAGATATTTACTGCTATTATAAGTAATAGATTAAATAGATTTATAGATAGATATATAAGTTATAATCAAGTAGGCTTTGTGAAGGGTAGATACATGAGTGATATTGTTAGAAGAGTATTAAATATTATAGATGTAGCTGAATATAATGGTGATAAAATTGGTATAGTATCATTGGATATTTTTAAAGCTTTTGATTCTGTACAATGGGAAACAATTAAAGTAATTGTGGAGGCTTTAGGCTTTGGTAATAAGTTTATACATGTTATTTCAAAATTGTACCAAAAGAGCAGTGCAAGAGTGAAGGTGAATGGAATATTAACTGAAGAGATAAAATTAGAAGCTGGTACGAGACAAGGATGTCCCTGTCCCCAACATTATTTTTATTGGCTATGGAAATATTGACAAAATGATAGAAAAGATGAAGAATTAGAAGGATATAAGGGTATAAGATAAATTTGTATGGATGATACTTTAATTATTTTGAAAAATGTAGAAAGATTTGAAAAGATATATAAGCATTTGATAGAATTTGAAGAAATGACAGGATTGAAAGTAAATTGGTCAAAGTCAGAATTATTGATGGATAGTAATGGTAATGAGTCTGAGAATATGCAAGAGCAATTTGGGATAAGGATTAAAACACATTGAAATATTTGGGTATAGTGCTTTCACTTAAGGTTAAAGAATTGAAAAACTTAATTATGATGTGGTGATTAACGAAATTGAGAAGAAGATAGATAAATATAAAATTTTAAAGTTGTCTTGGTTTGGTAGAATTGCAATGTGTAAGATGATGTTGCTGCCCAAGTTCAACTTTTTATTCGAGATGCTACCACTAAATTTGACAGAGAAAGATATTGAAGGATATCAGAAAAACTGGATAAATTTTGCAATGGTAGCAAAAGACCCAGATTAGTGAAGAAAATGTGGTATCAAAATCAAAAGGAAGGTGGATTAGGAATCCCCAAATTATTTAATTATTACTGTGCGTATGGTATCCGGATAGTGGTAAAAATATTAAAGGTGAAGATAATTATTGGAGAGATTTAGAGTTAAGGGATATAGAAATTTGGATCAAGGTGGTTTTAGATAAAGCAAATTTAAAATGTGTAAGTAGAAGTTATTGGTTAAAGGATTAAGTAAAATGTGGAACAAATTTGTTAAAATTTTAATTCGGATATAATCTTTTGGGGAGACAACTGAATTTGGCCGATTAAAAATAATATAAAACGTAATGAAGTGATTAAAGAGGAAAATATAGAAATTATTAGAGATTGGATAAAAGTTATGGAAATGAAAGGAGGAATAAAGAAATTATTGAAAAATTAGGGTTAAGTTGGTTTGAAAAATACAGATAGAAAATGGACAAAAAACTAAAGGAAAATTATTCGATAAATAGATGTGAAACTGAATTTGAATATTTAGTATCTCGGATTATGAAAGATGAAATTGGGCTAAAGGGACTCGTTAGTAGGGTTTATAAGATTATAAATTCTGATGAAAAATTACAAAGAGTGATGAGGACAAATTGGGAAAAAGATCTTAATATTGAAATACCAGAGTCAGATTGGAATGTGAATTGGAAGAGTAGAATTATGAGAACTTTATCTATAAGGATTAAAGAGCACAATTATAAAGTTGTTTGGAAATGGTATTTGACTCAGTAAGATTGTCACAAATGGATAAAAAATTAGTAAAAATGTTGGAGATGTGAGATGGAATTGGGGACTTATGAACATATGTGGTATAATTGTGATAAGGTTAAAAGTTTTGGCAACAATTGGAGAAAATGATATTTGAAATGATGGGGAAAGTAATAACATTGAGAGTGGAAACTATATTATTGTTGGTAATTAAGGAAATAGAATTAACAAAATATGAAAAGAATTGATTAGAATTATGATTATAATAGGTAGAATTATAATAGCTAGATATTGGAAACTGGATGTGATTTTTAGAATAGAAGAGTGGAATTCTGAAATGTGGAAATTAGCTTTAAATGATAAAATGACATGTGATATTAAAATTAGAAGTGGTGTGTATAAAGAAGATATTTTCTGGAAGACTTGGAAACCATTTGTGGACTTTGCGCTTGGAACATTGGACGCTTCAGTACCTGTACCTCGAGAACGTGGATTTTGGCAATCATGAGGATATATCCGAAGACCCAAATCTTCCTTTTATGTATAGCACAAGGGTGTAATAATGTATTTTCTTTTTGTTTGTTTGTTGCAAAAAAAAAAAAATAATAATAAAAAAATTAAAAAAAAAAAAAAAAAAAAAAAAAAACAGTAGTCCAGGCGGGAGGTGACGAGGGCGTGAGTGACTGTGCATAGGGAATCCCGGTCTAAGAAGGGATGCAGCTGGCGTATCAGGCGAACCTTATAAAAAGCTCCCTTGGCGATGGCCGTCATATGCTCTTCTAAAGACAGCCATACGTCCAGGAGGATGCCTGGATTGCGAACTCTCTCCATGGGGGCCAGTGACTCGCCCCCAACAGTCAGCGATGGAGTCAGCTGGCTGTACCCGGATGCCGGCATCCACAGCCATTCAGTCTTGGAAGGGTTGAGTCGAAGCCTGTTTTTCCCCATCCAAACCCACACGGCCTCCAGACACCGGGGCATCACTTCATAGCTTCGTTGGGGTGGTTCGGTGTAGAAAAGTACAGCTGAGTATCATCCGCATACAGCTGATACTTCACACGAAACCACTGATGATCTCACCCAGCGGTTTCATGTAGATGTTAAACAGAAGGCGAGAGAATCGACCCCTCGGCACCCACAAGTGAGGCGCCTCGGGGCGACCTCTGCCCCCTGTCAACACCGACTGTGACCAGTCGGAGAGATAGGAGGAGAACCACCGATAAACGGTGCCTCCCACTCAGAAGGTTGAGAGTTTAATATTAGGTAGCGACAGATGTTTCTGTCCTAGGACACAAAGTGAAAATAACTGCTGCAGATGCCACATGGCGTCAGGAAGGGCATCTGGCCAGTAAATGTTCAGCTCTACCCAGTTGCCCCGACTATAACCCGAACTAAGGGATTACAGGCAGAAGTGGGTTTCAGCAGGTTCTGACCAGTTCCAGAGAACTGGTAGCAGAAATTCTGACTAGTTCGGAGAACCGGCAGTAAAAATTCTGACTGGCCCCACCCCCATCTATTCTCTGCCTCCCGAGTCCCAGGGAGGAAATTAGGCTTTTGCAGTACCCTTCCCCTGGAGTGGGGTGGGAATATAGATTTTACAGTATCCTTCCCCTGCCATGCCCACAGAAATGGTAGTAAAAATATTTGAAACCCATCACTGATTACAGGGATGTAAAAAGAGAGCACCTTCCTGCTTGCTAACAGATGAGAGCCAGCATAGCAGAATAATTACTCATTTGCTATCATTGCATTCATCACCATAGGGATACAATTCATAAAGCTAGTTTAATCTATAAAGGTCTGCATGACTTGGCTTCAGTTACCTTTAGAAATATCTCCTTCAAGCAGAACATGCTGATCCTGTGCAGCCCTTTGAGAGGGGCTCCTTTTGGGGTTTCCATTCCTGCAACTAAGGAAGGGCCAGCAGTCCAATGGAAGAACCATCTTACTTCTATTCTGACTCTTTGGAACAAGTTGCTTTCAGAACAATTTGCTCTTATCCTGAGGGAGAGGGAGAAGGAAAGAAAGAAATTCTGTTTTGACCCACCAAGTGGGTAATGTAGTAGTCTTGGGTCTGGCTTGTGTTGGTTTTTTGACAAATTAGATTCTATTAATTGTCTGTCACATTGTCAGCCAGATTTGGCATTTTTGTCTGCCTATTGAGCCCTTCTAAAAGACCTGGGATAAGCAGATGTGGATGTTTGATGGTGTTAGAGGAATCGTTCGTAGGATGAAAGCTGTTCCAAATAAAACTGCCCTTCGCAATTGACTGATTCTGATTTTGTCAATGCCAATGATGTTCAAATGGTGCTCCAATTGTTTTATTTATTTATTTTATTTATTTAATCGTATTTATATACCGCCCTATCTCCCAAGGGACTCAGGGCGGTTTACAGGCACTAAAAACAGATAAATAGAATATAAATACAATATAAAACATTTAAAAAACTTATTCTAAAGCCCGTCCAATTAAAAATAGAAATAAAACCCAATTTAAAACCCAAAATTTAAAATCTAGCTCAGTCCTGCACAATTAAATAAGTATGTTTTAAGCCCGCGGCGGAAGGTCCGAAGGTCCAGCTGGCGAAGTCCGGGGGTAGATCGTTCCAGAGGTGGGAGCCCCACAGAGAAGGCCCTTCCTGGGCGTCGCCAGCCGACATTGCCTCGCTGACGGCACCCTGAGGAGACCCTCTCTGTGAGGCGCGGGACGGTGGGAGGTATTCGGTCGCAGTAGGCGGTCCCGTAAATAACCCGGCCCAATGCCATGGGCGCTTTAAAGGTGGTCACCAAAACCTTGAAGCGCACCGGAAGGCCACAGGAAGCCAGTGCAGTCTGCGCAGGATAGGTGTCATATGGGAGCCACGAGGGCTCCATCTATCACCAGCTGCATTCTGGACTAACTGTAGCCTCCGGATGCCCCTCAAGGGAGCCCCATGTAGAGAGCATTGCAGTAATCCAGGCGAGGCGTCACGAGTGCGTGAGTAACCGTGCATAGGGCATCCCGGTCCAGAAAGGCGCAACTGGCGTACCAGGCGAACCTGGTAGAACGCTCTCCTGGAGCGGCCGTCAAATGCTCTTCTAGAGACAGCCGTTCATCCAGGAGGACGCCTAAGTTGCGGACCCTCTCCATCGGGGCCAATGACTCGCCACCGATGTTCAGCCGCGGATTTAGCTGACTGTACCGGGATGCCGGCATCCACAGCCACTCTGTCTTGGCGGGATTGGGCTTGAGCCTGTTTCTCCCCATCCAGACCCGTACGGCCTCCAGACACCGGGGCAGCACTTCCGTAGCTTCGTTGGGGTGGGTCGGTGTAGAAAAGTACAGCTGAGTATCATCCGCATACAGCTGATACTTCACACGAAACCACTGATGATCTCACCCAGCGGTTTCATGTAGATGTTAAACAGAAGGCGAGAGAATCGACCCCTCGGCACCCACAAGTGAGGCGCCCCGGGGACGACCTCCGCCCCCCTGTCAACACCGACTGTGACCAGTCGGAGAGATAGGAGGAGAACCACCGGTAAACGGTGCCTCCCACTCCCAATCCCCCCAACCGGCGTAGCAGGATACCATGGTCGATGGTATCGAAAGCCGCTGAGAGGTCTAATAGGACCAGGGCAGAGGAACAACCCCTATCCTGGCCCTCCAGAGATCATCTACCAACGCGACCAAAGCCGTCTCAGTGCTGTAACGGGTCGGAAACCGGACTGGAGCAGGTCTAGATAGACAGTTTCATCCAGGTGCAAGGGAAGCTGATATGCCACCATACTCTCTACAACCTTCGCCGCAGCGAAGGTTGGAGACCGACGATAATTACCTAAAACAGCGGGTCCAGGAAGGCTTCTTAAGGAGGGCCTCACCACCGCCTCTTTCAAGGCGGCCGGAAGACACCCTCCACCAAAGAAGCGATCGTAATTGCCTGGAGCCAGCCTCGTGTCACCTCCCGGTGGCCAGCACCAGCCAGGAGGGGCACGGGTCCAGTAAACACGTGGTGGCATTCAGCCTACCCAGCAACCTGTCCATGTCCTCGGGAGCCACAGGGTCAAACTCATCCCAAATAATGTCGCCAAGACCACCCTCGGCGTCTCACCCGCATCACGCAATCTTGGTCCAGACCATCCCGAAGCTGAGCGATTTTATCGTATAGATAACCGTTAAACTCCTCAGCCCGTCCCTGCAGCGGGTCATCCCGCTCCCCTGATGAAGGAGGAGGCGAGTTACCAAACAGGGCAGCGGGCGGTTATCTGCCGATGCAATGAGGGAGGAGGCGTAGCTACGCCTCGCTTCCCTCAATGCCACTAGGTAAGTCCTAGTATAGGACTTCACTAGTGTCGATCAGCTTCGAGCGGCTAGACCTCCAGGAACTCTCTAGGCGTCTTCTCCGGCGCTTCATCCCCTCAGCTCCTCGGAGAACCAAGGGCGGTTGGGCCCTGCGCCGGGTCAGAGGCCGCAAAGGCACGACTCGGTCTAAGGCCCCCGCCGCGGCCCGTTCCCAGGCCGCAACAAGTTCCTCGGCCGAGCCGTGAGCCAGACCCTCAGGAAATGGCCCAAGCTCCGTCCGGAACCCATCCGGGTCCATCAGGCGCCTGGGGCGGAACCAACGTATCGGGTCCGTCTCCCTGCGGTGGTGGATGGCGGTCAGAAAGTCCAGGCGAAGAAGAGAGTGATCTGACCATGACAAAGGTTCAGTGACTATTTCCTTTAAGTCCAGATCTCTCAACCACTGACCAGAGAGAAAAATCAGGTCCAGAGTGCCACCCCCAATGTGAGTAGGGCCATCAATTACCTGGGTCAGGTCCAAGGCCGTCATGGAAGCCGTGAACTCCCGAGCCGCTGTCGATGACGGGCCGGAAGATGGCAAGTTAAAGTCCCCCATGACTAAAAGTCTGGGGGTCTCAACTGCCACCCCGGCCAGCACCTCCAGGAGCTCAGGCAGGGCAGCTGTCACGTAGCAAGGAGCCAGGATTTTGGGATTGCAGTTAAGGCACCTATGACTATATTGATACTACCCTTTGCTTTCTTTTGGCACAATTGTTCTATTTCCGTTTGCAAGTCTTTGTATTTTGTTATCTTCTCCATAATTATTATTTGGTAGTTTTATCAGCGGTTTAAAAATTAAAAAAAAAATAGAGGCCTGAGTAAGTAATCTCATTCTATGTTTTAATGCTGCAGAGTCTTTGGATAAGGCAATACATAATTTCTGTAATAAATAAATGAACAGGCCCTTAAAGGCATTCATTTTTGAACAGGCTTTTAACTGTTGGTTTAATGATACTTTTTAAGTCTTTATTTAGTTATTACGTCTGAGAGACTTCAGTAATCAACAGTATGCCAGGATAAATAAATAATAAGTAATTTGTTCTTCTACAGTCATTTGGGGCTTTATCAGTTTTCCGAGATTTTAAAAAATAATCCATAAAGCTTTGGCTGGACTACCATAAAGGTTTGGCTAGGATACTATCAGTATCCTAGAATGCAGGGTTTTGTTTTTTTTTGTCCTGGGAGAGTAAAACCTATACAAAGTAATAATTGTTCCCTATTTCTACCAATCTCAAATTTCCATCCTGCTGCTTTATCCTTCCCTTCACAATTATGATGCTACCCTCTTCCTTTTTGGAGGAGATAAAAACCAAATATTCTTAATTGCAGGCCATCTTCAATCAGCACTTGGTATACAGATTATTTTCTTTTGAGTATACCTAGATAAGCCTTTTCTGAAATTTATATAATCTTCACTTACCTCAAGCCCATTCTGAGTGTTAGGTTTCCTGACATCATCTCTACTGCATATGCTTCTACTTGGTGACCTCCTCAGAAGACCTTTTCTGATTTAAGATTTTTGCTAATCTCATTGGCCTTTTCTGTTCTCTTCATTTTTAAAAAACTGATTGGAGTTATTTTTTTATTATTATTATTATTTGTTTCTAAGGAATCTCTCTCCCTCTTCCATGCCCTATTTTTGTTAGGCTCTTGTTAGGCTGTCCTGAAAAGAAATCATTATTACATTTATTAAAATCTATGTTATCAAAGTTAAAGATATGAATATCTGCTATGTTCAGTTTTAGTTGACTTAGTTTCCCTTACATCAGTGGTGTTGAACCTTTTACTCACCGAAAGCTGAAAAGGTATGCACTTTGCACTCTTTGCGCATGTGCATGCTATCCGTGCTAACACATGGATCCTCCCCCATGTGCTATGCGTACAATTGCACCATCTGCACATGCGCCCAGCTTTTGCATGGCTCCCCTGTGTGCTCTGTGTGCAATTGCACCATCTCTGCATGTATGCGGTTTTCACATGTACAATGCAGGCGTGTGAATGCTGTCTACGTATGCATACACAAGTACTCTCATGTGCATGCACAAATGTGCACACATGCGCAGGAGAGCTCCAAAGACTAGCTGGTCCCCTGAATTGCACATGTATGCACTGGAGGCCTAAACACCAGCTGGGGCGTGTGCACATGCACAGCTGCAGGTGAGCTGAGTAACAGTTTGCGTGCCCAGAAAGATGGCTCTGCATGTCATCTCGGGCATGCGTGCCATAGGTTTGCCATCACGGCCTTATATCAAGCATGACACAGTGACTTTCTGCTAATATTCCTTCCACGTTTTCAGTTATTTCTTCCCTACTGGCTAAATTGCCCATTGTGTTGTGCCTATTGATGAGGAGGAGGTAATGGCATGTGGAAATGACCTTGAGAGACAGGCAGAGGGAAGAGATGCTGCCTAGGGGAATGATAAGATAAGAGACAGCATAGCCTTCAGCTGCATAATGGATAGAGAAAGAAACTCAGAAACTTCCTAACTTACAGTATCAGAGACTGTGGGAGATTTATATTTCCAGACTTAAATGATAAAAACTAACTTATGTTTGTGCAAACAATCGTATACAGGTAGTCCTTGACTTACAACAGTTCATTTAGTGACTGTTCAAAGTTACAACAGCACTGAAAAAAGTGACTTATGACCGTTGCTGCATCCCCATGGTCATTTGACTTACATTTGGATGCTTGACAACTGATTCACATTCATGACGGTTGCAGTGTCTCGGAGTCATTTTGATCCCCTTTTGTGAACTTCTGACAAGCAAAGTCAGTGGGGAAACCAGATTCACTTAATAACCGTGTTACTAATTTAAGAACTCCAGTGATTCACTTAACAAATGTGAGAAAAGTCATAAAATGGGGCAAAACTCACTTAACAAATTTCTCACTTAACAACATACATTTTGGGTTCAATTGTGGTCGTAAGTTGAGGACTACCTATATATTTACAATCCCTTACTTGTAATGTATGCATTGTAAAGAATGAAGTGCATAGTTTACTTTTATTGTACAGGATTGAAATTGGGTTAGTTCTCTAATCAGCCAATTGGGAAATTAATCTAATATTGTTTCCATCTAAGGCATCTATAGGGGCAGTGGTGGATCTAATTTTTATATGTCACTATGAGTTATTCTTAGTCTTCCTATATAAGTTAGATAACTGCAGACTTGGTTATAGCTGCTATAAGAGACCCACTGATGATTATAGAACTGCTGAAGAATGACTGTTACTGCCTGAGAAAACGTAAGAGACAAAGGAGATAATTTATTTTCCCAAAACAATTAGCATTATTGGCACCACAACTCTGCTAATTACCAAGCAGCAGGTTCACAATGAAAGAACAATAATATTACTATCCGGTGGTGACACATCAAGTGTCATTGAAGAAGGAATTGTTTATCCCAAAGCTGGTTCCCACATTCCCTTGATCTTTTTTGTCCTTCACACATTTGTGGGCTCACCATCTTTCCAGAAGCTCTAGAGCAGGGGTGTCAAACTCACTGAAGGCCACATCAGGGTCCTGTTTGACCTTAGGGGCCTGGGGTGAGCATGGCCAGGGTGGGAATGGCCAGCTCAATGTCATTCATGTTGTGGGTGCTTGTGTTGGCCTGAGCACTCTACCAGCAAAAATGGGCTCCTGAGTTCTGATTTTGCCTGTGACGGCCTCCCACGGCCCATGGCCCTCCCGAGCAGAGGTAGTATTCAGCCGGTTCAGACCGCTTTGGCCGAACCGGTAGTGGAAATAATGGGTGCCCCCGCCCTGGCTCTATACCATCCTATTTAGGCATGTTTTTTAGCTGCACATGCATGCTCACATTTGCGAACCAGTAAGGAAGGTAAGTGAATACCACTCCTGTTCCCGAGCTCTGTTTTTGTTGGCAGAGGCACCCTGGGTTGGTCCTTCGCTGTTTTCAGAATAGCCCCGCGGGCCAGATCTAAGCACCTCGTGGGCCAGATCTTGCCCCCGGGCCTTGAGTTTGACACCCCTGATCTAGAGTCTAAATGTTGAACTCCTGAATTGTTACAAACAACTTGCGCCTACCAGAAGAATTGAAAATGTAGGGGGAAAAGAAAATGGAATGATATGGAGTCTTCACCGACTGACAGCCGTGACTCAGCCCCACAGAAAATGATTTTTCATTAATGTTTTAAAAAGCTGTCAGGGATGTCAGAATAGATAAGCAAGGTACATAAATTATTTAGGTTGATGCTTTCCTTGGTCTCCCTTCGTCCAGACTGAAACAGCTGACATATGTAAAGCATTCTAGTTTTGCTCAGATTTATGGTGTCATCTGGCAGATAATACTCATTACCTGTAAAATAGGACCATTTCAAAAGGCTCCTCTTTACATGAGTGAACATTTCACCCCTGAATAAGAACTGAAATCGGAGCTCACATGCTCCGAGGGATAAATATTGGGGTGGGTAATTATACTGTGATACTCAACAGCACACAAAAATGTTTTGGCAAAAAGGTTGGGTGGGTAACAAAACATTAACTGATTTGGAATTTAGTCAACTGAAGCTTTACTTAAGTATTGCAAAGCAAGCCACTCTCTTTGCCCAAGTGGTGGTTACAAATTTTCACTCCTATAATGTCATACTCATATTGTCCATTGAGAACAATTATCCAGATTCTTTGTTGACAACCATAATATCTATGAAGGTCTGAGGATGTAAAAGGTAAAGGTAAAGGTTCCCCTCGCACATATGTGCTAGTCGTTCCCGATTCTAGGGGGCGGTGTTCTCTCCGTTTCAAAGCCAAAGAGCCAGCGCTGTCTGAAGATGTCTCCATGGTCATGTGGCCAGCATGACTAAATGCTAAAGGTGCACAGAACACTGTTACCTTCCCACCAAAAGTGGTCCCTATTTTTCGACTTGTTTTTTTACATGCTTTCGAACTGCTAGGTTGCCAGAAACTGGGAGAAGTAACAGGAGCTCACCCCATTACACAGCACTAGGGATTCGAACCGCTGAACTGCCGACCTTTCGATTGATAAACTCAGCGTCTTAGCCATTGAGCCACTGCATCCCTTAGGATGGTATTCAAACCTAAAACCACACACCTGCTAACTTCCATCTCTGTCCCATCCCTGAAAGATGAATTCATGTGGAAATCAATGTGTAATCTTACACAGTTGAGGATTAACTTGTAATTTCTAAATGGACTAAAAGAAAGCCGGTTTGATGTAATAGTTAAGGCATTAGAAAGTGGAAGACTGTGAGTTCGAGTCCTGCCTTAGGCAAAAAGCCAGTTAGATGACTATGGACCAGTCACTCTGTCTCAAACCTAGGAAGCAAGCAATGGCAAATCACTTCTTATCATGAAAACTGCAGGGACTTGGTGGTTGCTAGGAATCAACACTGATTGCTCCTCAAAGGACTAAAATGGGCTTGAATTCTATTGAGATATTTGGACAAGCATTTTTAAGGACAAAATAGGGAAGTCCATGGATGTATAACATCACACTGATATATAACACCCCTGCTCTGCAAGCTGACTTAGGCTTCCAATGTGATTCAATGTGCTGGTTATCGCATACAAGCCCTATACAGCAAATAGCAAACTATTTGTAGGCCCTACTCGCCCTCATTGTTTCTGCTTGGCTCACCAGACCTACCGCAGGGGGCCTATACCAGTGATGATGAATGTTTTTGGCACCGAGTGCCCAAACTGGAATGGGCACACCACGCATGAGCACTGGAAACCCAAAAACCAGCTGGCCGTGTGCACGTGCGTGCCTGCCACCTGGTCTCTGGGTTTCCGGCATGCACATGTGCACCCGCCAGCTGGTTTTCACGTGCACCAGAGTTCCAGAAACCCAAAGAACAGGTGGCCGGTGCGTGCATGCGCACTGGCCAGCTTGTCTTCAGGTTTCTGGTGGTCCAACACACGCAAAGACAAGCTGGCAGGTATGCATGCGCACACCGGAAAACAAAAGCAGCTGGCGATGGTGTGCATGCCCACAAAGGGCTCTGCATGCCTCCGGTTCGCCATCATGGGCCTATACCATCTAAGAGTGGTATTTTGTTAGAGCTCAGAGCCATGCCTTCTCCTGCCATCCGGATGCTCCCAATCCTTCAGCCTTTAACAAATCTCTGAAAACCTGGCTTTTTCCCAGGCATTTGGGCCAAACTTTAGTTATGCTGTTGCTGGTGGTATGATATTTGTGATTAGGCATATTATTTTAACTTGGACATTATGGATTTTTTCTTGAGGCATCTGTTGTAGTCCTTTTACACCATCCAGATTTCACTGTCATGAAGTGGCATCCATGTACTTTATTTATGTAAATGAATAAAATAAAATGAAAGGGAAAAAAACTTAGGTTGTATATCTGAGAGTAAAAAAAAAAGGATAAAGACATAATAGCCATGTTCTAATGTGCAGTGAAGTTGATGAAATCATGCAAGAAAGTGGATGTTAAATTATGAATGAAAGGGGTAAGATTTATGTCAGAAACTATGAACCGATGTCTTTGTGGTTGTTTTGGACGTAAAAGGATAATAGTTACACGCAATGTTCAGCGAGTGATGATAACTCACAAACTGCAGATGTGTTCAGTTTGGTGATTAAAGAAAAAAAATGAGGCCATTTAGAGATCCAGACATGAATTAGAGTAGTAACCAGTGAGCATCTGCTTAGAAAATGCTGTTTCTAATGTATCAGAGGTGGTATTCAGCAGGTTCTGACCAGTTCTGGAGAACCGGTAGCAGAAATTTTGAGTAGTACAGAGAACTGGTAAATACCACCTCTGACTGGCCCCGCCCCCATCTATTCTCTGCCTCCTGAGTCCCAGCTGATCGGGAGGAAATGGGGATTTTGCAGTAACCTTCCCCTGGAGTGGGGTGGGAATGGAGCTTTTACAGTATCCTTCCTCTGCCACGCCCACCAAGCCATGCCATGCCATGCCCACCATGCCACACCCACGGAACCGGTAGTAAAAAATTTTGAATCCCACCACTGAAATGTATGGTTTAATGATTGTGCCAGAGAATATGAAGAGGGAAAAAAGTACAAATCTAAATGCATGATGGATTTGATAATTTATTATAAAAGACCGAGAGTATCAGCAAAGGATAGAAGGATAATAAGAACTTCTGAATAAGGAATATAGACGATAATTTGGTAGTATTAAAGATGGATTTTTGGGGGTGGGGGACAGAGAGAACAGGAAAAATGTGTAAGAAATAACAAGAAAGATACAATGAGAGGAAAAATGAAGAACATGAGCCCTGTGTGAAAAGAAAAAATAGATGAAAAAGATGAATCTCCTAACAAAATGAATGAAAAATCACTTTAAGGGATGGGATTTTTGTAGATATCTGGGGGGAAATGAAAAAAAAACCACCTCATTTATCATGCTTAGATAGTTATTTAAATTAAATATGTTTTATTTATTATAGCTGTGCAACTCTAATGAACTATCATGTTATAGAGGTATGTGGAAGTATACTATATAAAGCATGGATAGTGGATTAAAGGATTGAAAGTAGTTGTGCAGAATGACTGCGACAAAAATGTGGTTGAGACAAAGATACTCTATAATGTGAACATAGAGAAAATATAATTACGAAGAAGGCTGTGAAAGAGAGCATAGTAAAGGTTAAAAGAGGCAAAGAAAACACAGAGCTGTTTTAATGTAAATTAAAGAAAATGTTTTCGGAGTGCATAAAAAGAGCCAAACAAAGAGTCTCCAGCAGAGCAAAAGGAATTAAAAATAAAAGTGATGAAATGATTGGAATGACGCTTGAATGGGAAGCGAATGCTGCAAGAAGTATGTTAGAGATATATATGGAAATGGTATGTTGAAAAGTGGAATTGAAGTGAATGCTGTAAATGTTAATGTCCTTGAAAAAAAATGATGAAAAAGAATTAATCAATGCCATGAGAACATTGAAAAAGAAGTCGATGATGTAACTGGAAAAATACTAAAATATGTATGGTTTAATGATTGTGCCAGAGAATATGAAGAGGAAAAAAAGTACAAATCTAAATGCATGATGGATTTGATAATTTATTATAAAAGACCGAGAGTATCAGCAAAGGATAGAAGGATAATAAGAACTTCTGAATAAGGAATATAGACGATAATTTGGTAGTATTAAAGATGGATTTTTGGGGGTGGGGGACAGAGAGAACAGGAAAAATGTGTAAGAAATAACAAGAAAGATACAATGAGAGGAAAAATGAAGAACATGAGCCCTATGTGAAAAGAAAAAATAGATGAAAAAGATGAATCTCCTAACAAAATGAATGAAAAATCACTTTAAGGGATGGGATTTTTGTAGATATCTGGGGGGAAATGGAAAAAAAACCACCTCATTTATCATGCTTAGATAGTTATTTAAATTAAATATGTTTTATTTATTATAGCTGTGCAACTCTAATGAACTATCATGTTATAGAGGTATGTGGAAGTATACTATATAAAGCATGGATAGTGGATTAAAGGATTGAAAGTAGTTGTGCAGAATGACTGCGACAAAAATGTGGTTGAGACAAAGATACTCTATAATGTGAACATAGAGAAAATATAATTACGAAGAAGGCGGTGAAAGAGAGCATAGTAAAGGTTAAAAGAGGCAAAGAAAACACAGAGCTGTTTTAATGTAAATTAAAGAAAATGTTTTCGGAGTGCATAAAAAGAGCCAAACAAAGAGTCTCCAGCAGAGCAAAAGGAATTAAAAATAAAAGTGATGAAATGATTGGAATGACGCTTGAATGGGAAGGGAATGCTGGAAGAAGTATGTTAGAGATATATATGGAAATGGTATGTTGAAAAGTGGAATTGAAGTGAATGCTGTAAATGTTAATGTCCTTGAAAAAAAATGATGAAAAAGAATTAATCAATGCCATGAGAACATTGAAAAAGAAGTCGATGATGTAACTGGAAAAATATTAAAATATGTATGCGGTTTTCTTAAGAAGTAACTCTGTGACTTGTTTAATATCAGTGTGAAGACTGCATCTGTGGCTATTAGCTGGAAAAATGCTGTTATTGTTCATCTCTGGAAAGAGAAAAGCAGCAAAAGTCCATACAAAAAGTACAAGGGGTTTTGGTTTTTCAAGCATGTCTGAAAATGTGAAGAAGCTAAGGTGATTGGATCCTTGGAAGAAATTGACTGTGTTGTTGCTTAGCTCAAAGGCAGTCAGATTTCCATATTGAATTTCAGAAGGGAGCTTTGGGCAAAATCAGATGGGAGGGTAGACCTTTCTGATCAACAAAGTCAGTGTCTTAGCCACTGAGCCACCTAGTCAGGCTGTGAAATGTGAAAGAGGGCACAGAAGGCAAAATTGCTAAAAAGTAACATTGGGGACACTACATGTAGATGCACAAAGCTTTTTAAAATTTTGAAAAGGAAAATTGATGTGTAAAAGAAATTGGGGAAAAAATGGACATATCATTACAGAAGAATCCAAAGAAGTTGCCAGAAATTGAAGGGATTGTGTGAGAAAGACTGAAGCACAATGAGCTTTACAACAACAACAACCCATCCAGAACAAAAGAGATTTTTTGGGGAGAGGGTACAAAGAAAGAAAAGAAAAGACAAGGAGGCTGAAAATCAATTGCCAGGATCAGATGAAACAAGACTGTCATAAGAGGAGGGAGTGGACAAGTCTACTTCTCACTCCAGTGGCCATTGACAGGACCAACTGATTAAAATTGCAGAAACGTCAATTCAGGATAAGAGATTTGAAAGAATTCCCAATAAAAGCTGTCAGGCAATGAAGCCTCATGAAATATGACGCTCCCTTTCCTGGGATTTTTCAGATAGAAGCTGGATTGCTATCCTTATAAAACGCTTTAGATGCTGCTGGAAAAATAGGAGAGAGCCAGTTTGGTGGAGTGGTTAAAGCATCAGATTAGAAACCAAAAGAGCATGAGTTCTAGTTCCATATTAAGCACAAAGTCAGCTGGGTGATTTGGGCCAGTCACTCTCAACCCTAAGAATGAGGCAATGGCAAGCCCCTTCTGAAATCTTACCAAGAATGCCTCATAGGCAGTCTCACAGAATGGGACATGATGGGGAGAGGGGAGGGGAGGGAGGAGGACGGTAGCCTGTTGTGAGAAATAAGTATCTGTTGGAAGAAACAAAAAGTACCTTTATGAAGCTAGGTACCTCCATTTTCTGCCTATGTGTTTGATGGGTTCAGAAGGATATATTGCCCTGTCTATGTTCCTTTAGCAAGATTATTAAATGCAGAGAAATGAGGCTCTTATAGAATTTTTATATTCTTTCATTTCTGCAAAAGCCAAGCTGCACTCAAAAATGCCAGTGCAATGAGAAAATAAAAATTCAATTAGCAATATTACAGGCAAACTCTGAATAAAAAAAAGCCAAAATGTCAAGGAATGTGTTAGTAAGCTGTAAAAGGCTCAGTATGAGACAATCAGCTATGTTATGTTTAAATCATCCCCATTTTGCATGCTGAAATGTTGTGATAAAAATACATGGAAGAAATGATTGGTGTTTTGATTCCACATTACGCATTGGCGGACAGACATCTGAATCTGAATTTGTTGACAAAGCTTCCCATTGAATGAAAAAGGCACTTAACCAGACATGAAGGGAAAAGACAGGAGGAGGTAAACAATGGGACATAGATGTCATTTGTTTTACAAGAACACATTGAACAGATTGTGTCTTAATTTAGACTATGGAGTTTCTGAAGAAAATTGGAGGCCTTAAGATGATCTGAGTTGCCCTCTAATTAGAAATCTTTCTGTCTTTTTTTGGGGGGGGGCTGTTTGGCATCAAATCCCCTAGAAAACAGATGGAGAAGTCTGCAGCATATTTTGCATTTCAGAAGTGTTTCAGACATTATATTTCTGTTTTATATGCGATCCTTGAGAATTATTTTATGCATGTATATAGTGACTTTGAGAATTCCAGTGCTTGCCCTTTGTGTTGTACAGAAGGGTGACTTGTGGCAATATCATCACAGAATTTTGTTTGGTTCACATTTTTTAAAAAATTACTTATTTATATTTCATGATTCTAGACTGTTCATCTCCCTCAAGGAGGAGCTCTGGGCAGTGTACTATATAATTTTTAAGCAAGCTGACATAATTAGCCTTCATCAGATTAATGCAATATTGGAACAGAGTTTTGATTCAGACTAAGCATTTATCTCTTTTTAAAGTGCATTTTTAGAGTTAAATATTATGTATCAAAATGAATATACTTATGAAAGTTATATACCATCCATGCTAAACTGCGCGTATCATTTATTTAGTCATATTTTTTGCAGTGCTGTATTTCCCAAGGACACATGGCGATGCACAGGCGAAATCAAAATGCACTACAACTACTAAATAAATCAACGTAAAACATCAAAACCAATAAATATTAAATTACAACAGAATGAGAAGTAATATAAGTAGGCGTTCAGTGACCAGCTGTCAACCCCAGATGTCCTCCTGAGTAACTCCATCTTCAGAGACTTCCTGGAGCTCAGGAACAAAGGTGTCATCTGGATCTCTGGAGGAAGGCTATCCAAGGGGGTGGGCACTGCCCCAGAAAAAAAAACATTCATGTCTCACTCTCCTTTGAGTATTCTGTGGGTAGATAGGTGGGTGGGAACCTGTAGCTTTCTCCCAGAAAAGGAAAAAGGGTGGGTGGGGGCAGTTAGGATATATTTGAAGTAGGGGTTCCTGTCAGCAACCAGGTGCCAAGCCACCAGTGGTGGGTTTCAAATTTTTTTACTATCAGTTCTGTGGGTGTGGCTTGGTGGGGGTGGCATGGTGGGCATGGCAGGGGAAGGATACTGTAAAATCTCCATTCCTTCCCCACTCCAGGGAAAGGATACTGCAAAATCCCCATTTCTTCCTGATCAGCTGGGGCCAGTCAGAATTTTTACTACCGGTTCTCCGTACTACTCAAAATTTCTGCTACCGGTTCTCCAGAACTGGTCAGAACCTGCTGAAACCCCCCTCTGCAAGCCACGTAGGGCTTTATTGGTCAATACCACAATATGACCTAAAGCACAAGTATTGTGACTTAATGCTGGTTCTCCCTTGATAACCTATGAATTATGGTATTTTGTGCCAACTGCAGCTTATGAGTAGTTTTCAGAGACTATGCCATATTGAGATTGTTACAGCACAGGTAGTCTTCGATTTAAAACAGTTCATTTAGTGACTGTTCAAAGTTACAACAGCACTGAAAAAAGTGGCTTATGACCATTTTTTACAATTATGGCCATTGTAGTATCCCCATGGTCATGTGATTTGCATTCAGATGCTTGGCTACTGGTTCATATTTATGACAGTTGTAGTGACCTGGTGGTCATGTGATCACCTTTTGCAACCTTCTGACAAGCAAAGTCAATGAGAAGGCAGGATTCACTTAACAACCGTGCTACCAATTTAACAGCTGCAGTGATTCACTTAACAAATATGGCAAGAAAATTTGCCCCATTTTATGACCTTCCTTGCTACAGTTGTTAAGTGACTCACCACAGTTGATCAGGTTAGTAATGTGGCCACAGTTGATCAGTGTTAGTAACGCGGCTGTTAAGTGAATGTGGCTTTCCCATTGATTTTGCTTGTCAAAAGGTTGCAAAAAGTGATCACATAGACCTAGAAAGGAATGCCAACTGTCATCAGTATGAACCAGTTGTCAAGCATCTAACTTTTGATCACATGATCATGAGGATGGTACAAAGGTTGGAAGTGTGAAAAACGGTCATAAGTCATTTTTTCGGTGCCGCTGTAACTTTGAACAGTCAATGAACAAATTGTTATAAATCGAGGACTGTACTATAGTAATCTCAATATGGCATAGTCTCTGAAGACTACTCATAAACTGCAGTTAGTACAAAATGCCATAATCCATATGTTTTCAGGGGACAACCAGCATTAATCCATAATACTTGTACTTTACAGTCAACTGTTGTAAGTTGAGAACTACCTGTATATGGCTTAGTGGTGTCAAACTCAAGGCCTGGGGGCCAGATCTGGCCCACAGGGTGCTTAGATCTGTCCCGCAGGGCCACCCTGGAAACAGCAAAGGACTGGCCCACAGTGCCTCTGCCAGTGAAAACGGAGGCTCTCTTGAGAGGGTTGCAGGAGGCCATCCCAGGCGAAATGGAGCTCGAGAGCCTGTTTTCTCTGGAAAAGCACTTGGGCCGCCACAGGCGCCCCCGAACACAAGTGACATCGAGCTGGCCATGCCCGTTCTTCCCCCACCACCCCCGAGGTCAAGCACAACCCTGATGCAGTCCTCAATGAAATCAAGTTTCATTCAGAACAATTAACCAGTGGAACAACTTGCCTGCAGAAGTTGTAAATGCTCCAGCACTGGAAATTTTTAAGAAAGTGTTGGATAACCATTTGTCTGAAATGGTCTAGGGTTTCCTGCCTGGGCAGGGGGTTGGACTAGAAGACCTCCAAGATCCCTTCCAACTCTGTTATTATGTTATATGTTAAGTTTGACACCCTTGGCTTAGCTCAATAGAACTATAGTTACATAATATTGTGTGTTGTAGTTATATAGAATCAGCCAATGGTTGATTCTATATAACTACACCCAATCAGCCACTAACTCAGCGTCCTTATAAGTAGTTCTAATAGCACACAATCACACTAATTGTCAAAAATTGGAAATACGTCATCTCTGCCTTTATTTCTAGAAAAAGCTTGGTATCCCATATGCTCCTGCCACAAGGGAAGAGTGGCAAAGACTCATGGCACCACTAGCTTTTTCCCAGGGGCCAAGAGAAGAAAAATAGGCATGCCACAGCCAGTCAGTATCTGGGAGGTGTATTTTGTGCCAGAACTTGTATATGGCTTGTGGCTGCTTTTGGACAGTGTCAAATAAGGAAGGTCAGGTTAACAAAGTACAGCTAAGGGCTGCTTAAAGACATCTCATTGATGAACCGGGAATAAAATGAATGCAATATCCTGGAATTGGAGCAGGAGAAAAAAATGTTGCCAGGATATCTCTGAAGCATTATTAATGCAAGTGAAAAAAGGTCACAAAGCTAATTGGAAGTTTCTGATTAAACAAAATTTTCACATATTGATAACAAGTAGCTTTAAAAAAAGAGAGATCAATGTTTGATAATGAGCCACACTATTATCACTCTGTACCCCTATTGCAGATTCACAGAAGCTTAAAGCTGTTTTAGTTTTGCAGTGTAACCTGCTGTTAATTCTACTGCATATTTCAGAGGAAAAGCAACAGTAACCTTCCGATTGTTTAAGTAACTTTTAATCTCTTGAGATCTATGTTACTGTTTATCTTGATTAGTTGCTAATTTGGGAGCTCGTCTCCCTGGTAAATCAGTCTCTGGATTTTTTTTGTCTATTAAAAAAAAACTATTATTACTACTATAATGTTGCTAGTATGATTTGCTATTGCTTATTCTCCTCTTGGGATTTTATAGAGCCATACATCTCAGCGAGTAGGTGAATATCACAACTTCAAGCTCAGGCAAATAAATTAAGATGCTATCATTTCACAGGTGCTGATAGAAACAGATTGTAGGTAACTATATTTTCTTTTATCCGCATGCCTGTGTAGTTTTTAAAACAATGAGAAACAAAGTAAATAGAATCAATATAAGACAAGACAAAGATACAACTTTTAGCAACATGCAAATAACTATAACCATAAACCAGAGGTGAGCAACCATGGTCCTTTTATGATCTGTGGCAGTGGTGGGTTGCCCCCGGTTCGGACTGGTTCTTGGTAGTAAAACCGGGGGGAGTAGTAAAATTGGAGGGAGGCTCCGCCCACCAGCCCCGATGTCATCAGGAAGCTTCTGCACATGTGCAGAAGAAGCGATCCCTCTGCCAACCGGTAGTAAAGGTAAGTAGAACCTACCCCTGATCTGTGGACTTCAATTCCCAGAATTCCTGAGCCAGCATGGTTCAAAATGGTTGGCTCAGAAATTCCGAGAGTTGAAATCTACAAGGTTGTAAAGGGGCCAAGATTTATGGTTATGGTTTCTGCATGTTATCAGCTTAGCTGGCTCAGGTATTCTGGGAGTTGAAATCCACAGGATGTAAAGCAGAGGTCTTCAAACTTGGCAGCTTTAAGACTTGTGGACTTCAACTCCCAGAATTCTCCAGCCAGCAAAGCTCATCCCTTTGGCTTAAACATTGATACCGTTGATATCTGTATATTCACAGCCTATCAGTTTCAGCACAACCCAACATTTTCATGTGAAGAAAAACTTTCTTTGGCAATCACGCCAACAAGACATTTCAGGCCTGCAGAAAAGTCAGCAGATGAGATGGAGGAGTTTCTTTCTGTAAAGTCTTCTCCTGGATGAAGATCCACAAAGCAGGAAATATCAGAGACAAGCTACCGATTTGAATTTTATTTAGGGGGCAGAAAATGCTGGCCCTGGGACCAGATTTGGCAAAGATCTTGAGGTCTTCAGAAAGCTTAAACCAGGGGTATCAAACTTGCAGCCCATAGCCTGGATGCATCATGTGCTGACCATGCCCATCCCGGTTTAGGAAAGGGGAAAAAAAATCATGATACTCATGTGACAAGTTGCAAGTTTCACATCCCTGGCTTAAACTATCCGAATGGTGAACAGGTTAGAGCAAGTGGTGTATAATTAATAAAGGAAGAAGAGGATAGGCACGCCAGGAGACAATATTAGTTTTGGAAAGATTCGAAGAATGTTTCTTTCTGCGCCAACTCAGAAAGCTCGAACTGCCCAAGGAGCTGCTGATTCAGTTCTACAGAGGAATTATTGAGTCTGTCATCTGCGCTTCTATAACTGTCTGGTTTGGTTCTGCAACCCAACAAGACAGACACAGATTTCAGAGGATAATTAGAACTGCAGAAAAAACAATGGCTACCAACCTGCCTTCCATTGAGGACCTGTATACTGCACGAGTCAAAAAGAGGCCTGTGAAAATAGTTACAGACCCCTCACATCCTGGACATAAACTGTTTCAACTCCTATCCTCAAAACGATGCTACAGAGCACTGCACACCAGAACAACTAGACACAAGAACAGTTTTTTTTCCCTGAATGCCATCACTCTGCTAAACAAATATTTCCCTCAACACTGTCAAACTATTTACTAAGTCTGCACTACTATTAATCTTCTAATCATTCCCATCACCCGTCTCCTTCCACTTATGACTGTATGACTGTAACTTTGTTGCTTGTATCCTTACGATTTATATTGATATTGATTGTTCCCTGATTGCTTATTAGTATCCTATGACTATCATTAAGTGTTGTACCTTATTATTCTTGATGAACGTATCTTTTCTTTTATGTACACTGAGAGCATAAGCACCAAGACAAATTCCTTATGTGTCCAATCACACTTGGCCAATAAAAAAATTCTATTCTATTGTATTCTGAAGGAATACACACTAAATAGTATCATTTTTTTAAAAAAAATTGACAATATATTTCAGGTATAAAGTGAATGTGATCTTTGTCTTAAAATACAACACATGGTTTGATTTGGGGTTATGGCACAGTGGGATTAGCCTCAGTTTGCCAATGGTTTGTTTGGTTGCCATGGTTTTAAAATTCATCTAGGAAACTAGTTCAGAGTCTGTATGATGCATGTATTTGCTGCACCTCCTCACTGTAAGTTCTCAACTGTTCCAATTGAGAGAGAAAGTTTCCTGTCAGTAAGAAAACAGCTTACGTGTATATCTTTAAGACAGCACGGTTAAGAGAGAGAGAGATTCCAAGAAAAAAGACAATGAAATTTCAGAATATTTTCTGTGGGAAATTCTGGTTTTGTGTGCAGGCCATTGCTTATTTAAAGCTAGGTTGCATGAACAGCAGAAATATATGCCAGTTATGCAGGTAAGGCATGGTTTATTTGCTCTTAGCACAACAAACTAGCTAATCAAATTGACCAGAGGTCCTCAATCACCAGGCCACAGCCCCACTACTGGACCACAACCCATTCAGAACTGGGCTGCAAAAGCAGCAGGCACTCGCACTCATGCACAAAGCTCCATTCGCGTGAACAGCGGGCACTCACACGCAGAGCTCCATTTGTGCAAACGGTGGGCATATGCACCTGCCACTTGCACAAATGGAGCTGCACACGCTGACGCATGCACTTGAAACACACCATGATTACCTGCCTTATTAATTGTTTGGGGAATAACTACTGATACCTCTGGTTCAAGGGTGGTTTTCACTTACTTTTGCTCCTGGTTCGCGCACACGTGTGCTACTTCTGCGCATCATATTTGATGACATCCAGGAAGTTGGGCAGAGCCTCCCACCGCTGCTGCTACCAGTTTTCCCGAATCGGGGCGAACCGGTAGCAATCCACCGCTGCTCTGGTTCCTAAATTGGGGAATAATAATAAATCAGGATTCACCAAAGTGGTGAACAATTTGCTCAACAAAGCTGTTTCATTTGCAAACGTTGGGGAAATATTATCTCAGGGAAATATTATAGTTTAAAAAGATTAATGTTGATCTTGCATGCTCAAGTAAATAACAAACGATGAGAAAATAGGGCGATTGCTGTTGTCATTTCTTAAGCTGCAGACTGGCATTTTGCTCAAAAATACAATATCCTAAAGACAGGAAATAAATGTAATGATTATCAATATGGAAAGGAAGATGATGCTACAGATTAGCTACACAGATTAAGAGTTTAATTGCTATTAAAAATGAACAGCATGAGGTGAATCTAACAGAGAGAAAAAATAGAAGACATAAAACAAGAGTAATGTAGTGGTTCCAGACAAAGAAGGGCTCTAAAGGCTTTGTTAGTTATTTGCTTTGTAGATAATTGGAAAAAGAATCATGGTTTTCATGCCAAAATTTATGTGATGCTAACTATCCCAAACTTGGACTTTCAAACTGTTTGCCCAGAAAAATCCAGCTACGGCATTCTAAACAATGTGTTTTTATGATAACGCAAGGTCTGAATAGAGGCCAAGATATTTGGGAGATTCCATATCTCAACCACTTTGCTAAAAATAGGGAAATAGAGAACAACCATAATTTCAGTTAAGATTCTAGTATAAAACCCCCTTATTTAGCACAATTCATTAGTTTAAGTGCTAGAGATTATTCAGAGGATATGTTTGTTACTTGCCAAATAGAAAAAGGGGTGCAAAATGAACTGACAATCAAAGGAGTAAAAATATCTCTCTGGCAACCATGAAATGAATCTAAGAAAGGAGCAAAGGCTTATTCTGGAAATAGAATTTATCAGAGTAATCCGATGTGTTTTTGCTGGAGGAGTAATAAAAAAAAATCCATGAGAAACAAAATGAACCCTGGCTCAATTTCTAAGCTAAATTAGGATGTTAGAATTATAGCTAAGACAATGAAAGGGCAGAAGGGGGGTTGGGAATGTGGATGGAGAAGAAAAAAATACATAAAGCTAACACAAGATTTTAGTGTTGGACTGGATAGGTCCAGGTTCCCATCTACCATCCACTGGAGGATTTTGAGACAGAATGACTGTAGGAAGACAAAAATATGATCTATGCTCTGCTGGTCTCTTGGAGAGAAAAAAAGGGATCTAAAATAAATTATAAACTCCTAAATTACTTTTTAAGCCTAGTGTAATGTGAATAAAGCCTATTTTGTTAGTATATATCATGCAAAGTAAGAAAAATGGGCTAATGGGAAGAGCCCTGATGGCGCAGTAGTTAGAATGCAATATTGCAGGCTAATTCTGCTGAATGCTGACAGTTAAATTCTCATTGGCTCAAGGTTGACTCAGCCTTCCATTCTTCCAAAGTCAGTAAAATGAGGACCCAGACTGATGGGGGCAATATGCTGACTCTGTAAACCGTTTAGAGATGGCTGCAAAGCACTGTGAAGTGGTATATAGATCTAAGTGGTAATTAAGTAATATAACTACTGGCAAAGGTATTTCATGAAGTTAGGCAAGGACCAACAAAGAAAAGATATGGCAGCTGCTAATCAAGCTCTAGCCTCAGACTTGCTATGTGACTTTGTCTCGTTGAATTTCCATTTGAGGACAAACTGAATGCAGTTATAGTCATATTTAGGCCTGTCCTTCCAAAGGAGAGGAGAAGGATGATCAAGGCGACACAAGTGGGATGAGTTGGCTACACAGCTTGCTTAGTTGTGTTGCTGCCATATGGAAAATCACTGTGGTAATTTACACTTTAGTAGGGACTCAGCACTCTCCCAGTGAATCCTTGCATCCAAATTTGAACAAGGACACATGCCACTAAGTCATTAGCAAATAAGGAATCCTGAGAATCAGACAATTTTACAATTGGTGCTTTTGTAACAGTTTGTCTTCTGGTATTTCTTTACCTCATTTTTAACGATGCAAATTCTTTACTCTCCATTTTGTCATGTTTCATGAATTCATTTAGCTGAACTGTCATCCTTAGACAAGGCAAGCTGCACTTTAATACATAATACACTTCTCTTTTGTTCCTCTGTAGTTTGAATGATAAATTAATGAAATGCCAGACTGAGATTAAAAGCGGCTTTCTTATCAGAATGACAAGGCAGGTTTTCCACTCTAAGTAGGGATGGGGTAAGATACTGGGCATACTTTGAATGTGCTGATGCAGTGACAGGAAATGCTACAAAAGGTATACACCGAAGAAATGTGTGCATAGAGTAGCCAGGTGAAATTAAGTTCATTAATATTTTTAAATATTTTTAAGAGGGCTAGGAGATACAGAGAGCAAGATGGATATGGTTCCATCATGTGGACTGTACAAAAGGCTGAATTTTAGCATCTGGCAATGAAAGTAATTTGTCTGATTTATTCCTGAGCAAGAGCAACTTGTCCCCTGCAAAATCCTTGCTGAGGATAAGCAAGGGCAGGAAAGGTAGGTGAAAAATTTATTGTTGGTGTTACCTGTCCAAAACATATGCATGTATGCAGTACTTGGCGGGCAACTTCCAGACATTGTATCTTGTTTGAAATGAAGCTGCTGTACAGGAAATAATGGGATTAGAAACAGCTGGCCAACATATGGAGATACTGTGATGTAAAATGTTCTGTACATTCATATTTGCAAATCCTAAAATGAAGCCAAGAATCTTTACCAAACTATTTCCTTTGTTGTGATTTCAGTGACCACAGTTGGTTGTATGCTCATATTACTGATTTCCATTTAAACTTTCCTTCCTTAGTAACAAAAGCAGAATGTATTCTGACAGCTGAGGAATATTTCTTTAGCGACTGCCCATGGAAATTGGCCATCCTCCAAGAGCTTAACATTACAGGTTTTACAGGAAGGGAACTCTCTGGTATCTATCCATTTTGCTATTTCCTCATGTGGCAAACTGTAGTACATCTGAAAGAGTTTTTAAAGGGTACCATCTAGCTGGTTGATGTAAAGAAAACATGAAATACATAAGCTACTAGCTGAATACCCATGCTTCACTATGAAACTATATGGTCGGGCTTGATAAATCGACACTTACAGCTTAAAAATTAATGAGTAGTTACAGTCGGACTCTCTTCTCCCCTTCTCTCCCTCAGCCTTGCCCCATAGAAGCCTATCCTATCCTATCCCCCTTCTCTCCCTCAGGCTTGCCGCATAGAAGTCTCCCCTATCCTATTCCCTGCTTGTGCTGTGAAAGTGAACATGAAACTGAAACTCCTCTCCTCTGCTTGTGTTTTGCATTTGGAACAGATTTCTTTTCAGGTGGGGAGGGGGCATCAGAGCATGTTAATAATAATATAGGAAATACTAATGCTCTGATGGTCATTTTGAAAAATCCTTTCTTAGTGAGTACCTAGAAGCCAAGAGGAACATACGTGGCAAATTTCAAGTTTGTAGGCTTTACGGTTCTGGAGATTTTGTTATGATATAAGTGGTATTTTGCTTTTATATATATACATATACCAAAAAAGTCAAACCTATAAGCTAAACAGAATAGATTTTATTAAAAAAAAATCAGAGAAAATGTTACTATATTTAAGAATGTTCAAAGGTCATACAATACATCAAATAAGGAAGGAGGTGTTTAGAAAAAATGGCAACCAATTTGAACATTTAAAATAATTTATATAGTGTAGTACATTGTCTACAGAGCCTGACTTTAGGCATGACTTTTGGTATATGTATATATTATGTATTATGCTTTTGTGGATTCCCACTTCCAACTTTATGCCTTTGAAAACAACACAATGTCTAGAATTTAAGTCGATTGGTCTTTTCCCATCACTTCACTATCAGACTAATCTTGAACTGAGTTGTTGCTCAAGACATGAGAGCAGCTCCATTAAAAGATAAGAGCAACCTGAGATTCATGCGTGTGCCAAAGATGATTGATAAATTATATAAACTAAAGATAATTTAAAATGTTATGCCATTCATCTACCCCACAAGGTGACTCTGGGCAGTTACAAGTTATAAAATAAGTAAAAAAATTGATCAAAATATTAAAACATTAAAACCTACACAGATTAGAATAGTGCTTTTAGAAAACTGCAGTACAATAGAAACTAAGCAAGCTAAGAAATGGACAGGATAAGGATGAGGTCTTCTGATCCCATCATCCAACCTCCAGCAGTCAGCAACTCCCTTGGGGTCCTAGGCCAGCCAGATAAAGCTAGGTTTTGATGTCCTTCCAGAAGGCCAAAAGGGAGGGGGCAGTTCTTACTTCCAGTGGCAGAGTGTTCCACAGGGATGGAGCCACAGCAGAAAAGGCTCTTCTCCTTGACACTTCAATTCCTTAATGGATGGGATTTGTTCCAGGCTTCTTCTGCTGGCATGAGTGGGGTAGGGTTGTCCCATTGGGGAGAAACATCTCCTCTGATACCCTGGATCCATGCCTATGGATTCTTCATTTTTATCTATTGGAATGGTCATTATTTTGAATCAAGTCCCATAACATTGCAACAATAAGAGGCCACAAAGAAAAAAGTTGAGGGTGATGCTGTAATTGTATGAAATTATTGTTTTTAATATTGCTCCATTTACTCAGCGAAGTCCGTAAATTAATTACATTAATCTGCTGATGCCCTTTGGATGGGTGTGTTTATCCATAATGGTTTTTCCTAGGAATTGGCTTTTTTGAAAGAAAGAAAGAAAGAAAGAAAGAAAGAAAGAAAGAAAGAAAGAAAGAAGAAAGAAAGAAAGAAAGAAAGAAAGAAAGAAAGAAAGAAAGAAAGAAAGAAAGCTCAAAGAATTGGTGTTAAGAGCCCATCTTTTAGAGCTCTAAGTGATACTGTGTAATAATTAAGAAACAGCAAAATGCAGGGGTTTGACATGAAAACCACAATTATGGATGTTTCAGATACTCGAGGCAATTTGACAAATTTAGTATGAAACGGATGCAATTTGCCAATGCGGAGCTAGTGGTTGCATCTAGTTTGTAGCTTTGTATCTTTTTTTACAAGTAATCCTCGACATAGGACCACAATTGAGCCTAAAGTTTCTGTTGCTAATTTTGCTTCATTTTACAACTTTTCTTGTCACAGTTGTTAAGTGAATCAAGTTGTTAAGTTAGTCACACAGTTGTTAAGTGAATCTATCTTCCCCATTGACTTTGCTTGTCAGAAAGTCACAAAAGGCGATCACATGACCCTGGGACATTTCAATGGACATAAGTAGGAACAAGTTGTCAAGCATCTGAATTTTGATCATGTGACCATATGGATGCTACAACGGTTGTTGTAACTTTGAACAGTCACCAAATGAACTGTTGTAAGTTGAGAACTACCTGTACATAGCTTTAAAAATTGTGGGAAAATGTATCATTTTTTTAAAGGACGTGTATAAACGTAGGACGAGCATACTTCAGAAGAACATGATTTTTTCTTCTTCTCTGCTGGCCTTCAGTAATAAATCATCATGTTAATCACTTCTCTTTAGAAATAGAAAATGAGCAGAGATTAGCTACTGTTGGGTAACTCTTAAGAGGGAAGGACTTCGTTACAGTTAACACAAAATGGCTTCTAATCCAGTGGCGTATCTTCTGCTCAGCATTGCTTGGCTTTGGGGCTAGGAAATTATAGGTTACTTTGTCTGCCATAACCGTTGTTGTCCTGATGGTGTAGGTGGAATTTCAACTGAATAGTTATTATTGTGTGAGGGGAACGTGAATTGCATTCACTCCTCACTGTACCATGGCAACCAAAATTTTGTCCTCCCTCAACTCTTAATCAACAGCTGAGCTGCCTCAAGTCAACCTAGAAATGACTCATGCACCTTGGCAGAAAGCAGACATGCTTCTTGTTTGGGAAAGACAGGAAATCTGAACTTCGTTGGGTTTCTAGGGAGGATAAAGTGATGTTTTATTAGTCTATTTAAGAATGAATGAAGAGGAAGCCGCCAAGGCCCAATCAGTAGTAACTACCATATGGCATTTTGCTTTCCTTTGATGTTCATATTTGAAATGCAAGAAATCATAAACCATAGTTCTTATTTGTAATATTTAAGCAATGATCTACTTGTGCAGGTAGTCCTCGACTTACAACAGTTCATTTAGTGACTGTTCAAAGTTACAACGGCACTGAAAAAAGTGGCTTATGACCATTTTTCACAATTACGACCATTGCAGCATCCCCATGATCCTGTGATCAAAAGTCAGATTCTTGGCAACTGGTTCATATTTATGACCATTGCTGGGTCCCAAGGTCACCTTTTGTGACCTTCTGACAAGCAAAGTCAACAGGGAAGTCAGATTCACTTAACAACCGTGTTATTAACTTATCAATTGTGGTGATTCAGTTAACAATGGAGACAAGAAAGGTCATAAAATGAGCTAAAACTAGCTCAACAAATATCTCACTTAACCACAGAAATTTTGAGCTCAATTGTGGTCGTAAGTCGAGAACTACCTCTACTGCAGTGAGAACACTTTGAAGCTAGGTGATATATGGCTCAGAGAAGCTCTTCAGGAATGAAATTCAGAGGGTTACTGGAAAGAAAGAGAGTTGATCCCCAATCTGTATTTTTAGCAGGCAGGCCAGTCTTCCTATATTGGCTTTGTATATTCCCTGCTTCCTTGCACACCCAACCTAATTGCTGCAGAATATGCATATTAAAGGGAGAACAGCATTTTGAGGGATGTATGCTCAGGTTTAAGGTTTATCCACCTGATTCTCAAATCTGGAATTTCAGATGTGTTGATATAAAATTAAAAGCATACGATTGGGAAAGTCCTAGGGACCACGATTAACTTTAATATATAATTGTTGTATTTTTGGAATTGTTTTAATTTTTTTAATGATGTTGCCAGCATGCCACTTCAGCAGATGGACAACACCTTAACTGACTTTTACTGATTTTGGAAGTGAAACAAGATTAACCTTGAATGGGGTATCATCAGAGTTGTAGCTTTGAGTGATATTTTTAAAAAAAAGAAAGAAAGAAAAGAAAAACCCTTAGAGAAGAATGATCTGCCACTTCCTGGCAATAAAATTGCATGGATACAATCACCAGGAATCAGTCTTCAACTGGAGGCATTTTTTACTCTCCACTGCTGACATTTCAGCCTAGATACTATAACAATAGGATGGAAAATGAAAAAAGAAAAGAAAGAACCCACTAATTTCATACTGTAGTTTGATCATGCAGAATGCTTCATGGATAAAATGATAGATTTTTCTTTAAAAGAAAATTGCAGTGGGTCAAATTTTTTAGGTCATCACATCTTTTCAACCCCAAAGTGTAGAAATTCACTTTCTATTGATTTGGTAGATGAAATAAACAAGGTCAAAAGGTGGAATATCTTTTAACTGAATATTGCTCTTTTCTCTTCCCCCCACCCTTTTCCTTCATTTTTTGCAGGATCTTTCCGCAATGATGGCTTGAAAGCTGCTGATGTCCTTCCCATACTAAAGGAAAAGGTGGCCTTTGTTTCAGGTAAATTCACAGTCTTTTCATTTCCATTCTGAAGTTTAATTCATGCTAGCAAAAATTAGTTTTGTTTCCGAGTTTCACACGATATTGGGAAACAATAATCTATCGATTGGATTTAAATAATGTTTTAACAAGTAGAATCCCAAAGGTACCTTTTAAGCTATATTGTACTGACGTATTTTAATGATATTTTCAACTCTGTTTTTAATTTCTTTTCCTTGATTCCTCACCTCCTTGAGAACAATTTCTTCATGAAAAGATGGATATGAATTAAATTAATAAGCTCCGATGTTCAATCTTTACCATCACTGCTTATGATTCAAACAAAAATCATGCTTGTGGAACCCAAGATACTTTTTGTATTTCAACTCCCATTAGCCCAAACTTGGTCAAAACATCTAGCTGATCTCTTGGTTATCTACTCCAGTGTCAATGAAAATGAGGTACAAGGATAGAATCTGGCTCAATATAAGTTATCTTCCTAAATGGACATTGAATGACTATTTACCTGCAATTTCTTCGTTGGTTATTGGATTAAAAATAATGAGTTGTTTTAAACTTGTGCAATGACTTTTGTATTTCTCTATAATTTAGCATGATGACATATGGTTCTACATATAGCTAAAATTAAGTGGAATTTCTGCAAACCTCACATTCAGTTCCAATGCTAAATTAAAATAAAATGGTTGGGCTGTAGATCAATAACAGAACAGGAACATATTGAAAACCTCACAACACACTCACGTTGTATCTGCAAGACAAACTTCTGTCTGTTTTGAATGGTTGAAAATTAGAAACCAAAATTAATATAAATAAGGAGTAAGTGTCAAAAAGCCAAGTCAGAAGAGAGACCACAGGATTCCAGTGGGGCAAGATAATAAAGATGAAACAGCAAGTAAATGCTGATTCTCAAACAAAAAACAAAATGTTTTAAAGACACATTATTCCCATTGTTGGTGATCAAATACAGAAGATGATCAAACGCTTACACTTTTAATTATGGAGTGAGTAAGAAGTGAAAGCCGTTTCCAGACATAATTCAAAGTGTGGGTTATGATTTATAACACTCACATGACTTGTGAATAGATTATTTGAAAGATTATATTCTTTCTCTCTCAGCCTGCTTCAATTTTAAAATTCTCAGCAGTGGCCTTCTTTATTCCTCAGAGGGACATTTGCTGTTTCCATCAAGGTTCTGAAATTGCAGATAAAATAAGGTTGGGAAGGTTCATCTTAATTGTTCTCCTTGCAGCAAGTAAATAGGTTTTTATCTCAACCGGCTTTTGTTCAAATGGGTTTTTGCTGATGATTGTTGCTTACTGCCTAACTATTTATTTGCTTTTATGCTTTAATTACAACTGTCTACTCTATTTTGTGTTTAATTATTATCCATTTTGAAGTGGAAAAGCAAGAGGTAATGTTAATATGTTGTAAACTTTGTGAGTCAAGAGTCACTTAGGTGAGAAGAGCAGTCGTACAGATTGAATCACTGACTGACTGAATGAATGCATGTAATAATTGCATAAATAATGAGATTTATTTCCATGTTAACATGGATGTGCTATATTTTGTACCAGAAGGCGGATAGACAAATCATAAAAGTTGTATGCCACTCCACGTTCATGCCTTTGGAATCAATGCTGAACTGAATGTTTAAATACATTAATTACAAATTAAAAGATGAACGTTATTGCATATGTGCTTTATGAATTTATATCCAATCCTGTACTTGGCGTGTGTGATCCATTGTTCAATATCTTGCTTTTAGATATTGCCAGCTTAAAAGCTATGCAGACTACCTTGACCATTGACCTAAACTGGTAAAATAGAGTGATGCTTAAGTTTAATAGGCTTCATTTGGATTGATCCAAGATGGCGCCACCAAAGGCTGCCTTGGTGAAATGCTCTTTAATGGTTTCTTTATTTTTAATTATTCTCTGTGACTCACTATGATTTCTTACTCACGAGACCATCTGCTAAGAATTAAACAACGTTCCTTTAAGGACCAGCTTTCTGTGATCTCACACACACACACCCCGTCTTTATAAATGCAGAGGAGATTCTAACAAAGGAAGAAGCAATTTCCCAGGAGCTATGGATTACTAAGAAAACCAAACGGAGGAAACAGAGATGAGGTAAAGGGTAGAAATTTTTAAACAAGCTAAGGAATAGGGGAAATAGAACTGCTCTGCCGTTGATCTTCCTGACAAATTTACGTTCACTTGCTAACAAGATGGATGAAATACACCTTTTAAACAGATGCAACTCTGATTTTCACAACGCAGCTGCCCTATGCTTTATTGAGACCTGGTTACATGATGATATTGATAACAACAGCATGCAAATCCCAGGGTTTGAGATACATAGAGCAGACAGAATTGCAGAATCATTAGGTAGAAAGAAGGGAGGAGGCTTATGCTTATATATCAACAACAGCTGGTCTCAGGATATAACTATAATATATAAATTATGTGATGAAAACTTAGAGTCTTTACTTACCAACTGTAAACCATTTTACTGCACATGTGAGTTCTCCTCATTTCTACTAATTGCTGTTTATGTCTCCCCACAAGCCTGTGTAAACAAGGCATTACGAACTCTAGTTGATCAGATTATGGAGACTGAAGCCAAATACCCCGATTCACTGGCCATTATTATGGGAGATCTAAACAAAGCAAACTTAAGGAAAGAGCTACCAAAATACTTTCAGCATGTCAATTGTCCCACTAGAGGCAAGAATCCTTTAGACCATTGCTACACAACACTAAAATATGCTTATTGATCTTTACCATGAGCAGCCATGGGACACTCTGATCATTGCATGATTCACCTTGTACCTGCTTATAGGCAAAGATTTAAAACCATAAAACCAACAATTAAATCATGAAGACCTGGACTGAGGAGGCAAAGTTAAAGCTACAGGTCTGCCTTGACTGCACTGATTGGAATGTTTTCGAAAGTACCTGTGCAGACTTAGATGAACTCACAGATACTGTAACATCATATGTCAGTTTCTGTGAAAACCTGTTCTGTTCCCCCCCAACCTCAGTCCGGGAGACACGTGAACTGACTCAATTAGCCAGCAGTTTAGTCCACAGCAGCTATCAGCTCTGGCAGCAAACCAGCGATCATCTGCCAAGGTTTTCTTTAGCTTTCCTGATGCCGGCGTCACAGAAGCTCCAGGAGCAACCAGGAAGTCAGGAACAAACAGCAATCCAGGCCAAATGTTCAATCAAATAGTTCAGTTCAAGTTTTCTCCAGTCAGTTTGTTTTGTCCGTCACGAAGTAGTAGAGCAGCCCCTCCTGCTTTTATATCCTGTGGGGTGTGGCTCCATGACTCAGCACTCTCTAGGCCTGCCCCACCCCTTCTTTTGTGGTTCCCACCTCTCTTGTCTACGAAACCTGGGATCTAACCAGGACTGATTGTCCACAGCTGGGTCTGGAAGCGTTGCCTGGACGGGGGGAGATACAGGAGACAGAGGCCTCGTCACCTCCTCCACCTGGCCTTCCTGTGGCTCCTGGAGCTGAGCCAGAGAGGCCGGCCCTGCAGAGGGGAGCTCTGACGGCCCTTCCCCCTCACTCTCTGAGTCACTTTCTGGCAGGGGGCCAGGCCCGGGAGGGTGGGCTGGAGCCACAACAAGACCTATGTGTACCGACCAGGAGCTTGCAAATATAAATATAACAACAAACCTTGGTTCACAGCTAAACGTAAGCAGCTACATCATTCCAAAGAGGAAGCCTACAGAAAAGGTGATAAAATGCTATACAATCAGGCCAGAAATATATTAACAAGGGAGATCAGAGCAGCAAAAAGAAGCTATTCTGAAAAGCTAAAGAATCAGTTCTCAGCAAATTATAGAATTTTTTTTTAACCAGCAAACATGTGGAAAACTCTTAAAAATATCACTGGTTGTGGCAAACCTCCTTCCTAGGCTAAAGGAAATAAACAACTGACAGGTAACCTGAATGTGTTTTAATGCAGGTTTGAAAGGAAACTACAGCCACCTTTCTCCATAACCCCATCTGAGATACACCAACAACAGCCAAGCCTCCTACAACTGATCCCATCTCAGACATGCCAACAACAGCCAAGCCTCCTACAACATACCTCATCCCATTGGGTTCACAACCACTAATGATCACAGAAAAGGAAATGCAAGACCTATTTCACAGACAAAAGCCAAGAAAAGCTCCAGGCCCAGATAAGTTAACTCCTTCCTGCTTAAAAATCTGTGCTGACCAATTGGCGCCCATCTTCACCCGTATCTTCAATAAATCACTAGAGATGTGCTATGTTCCTTCTTGCTTCAAACACTCTACTATCATCCTAGTGCCAAAGAAACCCACCATCAAGGAACTGAATGACTACAAACCAGTTGCTCTAACATATGTAGTTATGAAAACCATTGAAAGGCTAGTACTGTCCCACTTAAAATCTATCACGGATCCACTGTTAGACCCCTTGCAATATGCATACCAAGCAAATAGATCAACAGATGATGCTGTTAATAAGGCTCTGCACTACATCCTACAACATCTTGAATCTCCAAAGACCTACGCAAGGGTCCTCTTTGTAGACTTTAATTCAGCATTCAACACCATCATTCCAGACATTCTTCTAACTAAGCTAAACCAGCTAGTGGTACCTGAGCCCACTTGTAAATGGATCATAAGCTTTCTAACAGACAGGAAGCAGCAGGTGAATCTAAGCAGAATCACATCAGATACCTGTACAATTAGCACAGGGGCCACTCAAGGCTGTGAGCTCTTTCCACTGCTCTTCTCTCTATATACCAATGACTGCATCTCAAACAGTCCATCTGTTAAATTACTGAAGTTTGCAGATGACACAACAGTGATTGGTCTCATTCGAGACAATGATGAATCCGCATACAGATGGGAGGTTGAACAACTAGCCTCGTGGTGCGACCAGAACAATCTGGAACTTAAAACCGTAGAAATGGTGGTAGACTTTAGGAGAAACCTTCCCATACTACCACCTCTTACAATACTAGACAACACAACAGTATCAACAATAGATACCTTCAAATTTCTAGGTTCTACCATATCTCACGATCTAAAATGGACACTCAACATCAAAAACGTCATCAAAAAAGCAAAACAAAGAATGTTTTTTCTACGCCAACTCAGAAAGCTCAAACTGCCCAAAGAGCTGCTGATCCAGTTCTACAGAGGAATTATTGAGTCTGTCATCTGTACCTTGATATCTGTCTGGTTTGGTTCTGCAACCCAAGAAGACAGACAAAGACTTCAGAGGATAATTAGAATTGCAGAAAAAACGATTGCTACCAACCTGCTTTCCATTGAGGACCTGTATACTGCATGAGTCAAAAAGAGGGTTGTGAAAATATTTACAGCCCCTCACATCCTGGACATAAACTGTTTCAACTCCTATCCTCAAAATGCCGCTACAGAGCACCGCACACCAGAACAACTAGACACAAGAACAGTTTTTCTCCGAATGCCATCACTCTGCTGAACAAATAATTCCCTCAATATTGTCAAACTATTTACTAAGTCTGAACTACTATTAATCTTCTCATTGTTCCTATCACCCATCTCCTCCCACTTAATGACTGTATGACTGTAAACATGTTGCTGGTATCCTTAAGATTTATATTGACTGTTTCCCTATGAGTATCGTTAAGTGTTGTGATTCTTATGATTCTTGACGAGCGTATCTTTTCTTTTATGTACACCGAGAGCATATGCACCAAGACAAATTCCTTGTATGTTCAATCACACTTGGCCAATGGACAATTCTATTCTATTCTATTCTATTCTATCAAAGCAAAATTCATGTAATTGTCATCACCATGACCTTCATGTATTGCTCAATTGGTAGCCGTGCTCATGTTAAAGACCCTGGTTTAAAAAATGATAATTTTACTTCTGGGATTTGTGATAGACTTGGGGGAAAAAAGCAAACTGCATCAGGTGACTTTCTTTTGATCTTAGTTATTCAAAATGCTGCATCTTTTGTTCTGAAGTGTAAATGGGCTTCTTGTTCAGAAAGGAGATTTTATGCTGTCCTAGGTGTAACTCATTACATAAAGATAATATAGCCCGAACTGGCAGAGGTTGTGCAGAATGAAAAGGTTACCGTAAAATCCTCTTTTGAAAAGATGGTAGGGAAGACACTTGAGACCTCTCTTGTCCAATTGCCTTGCTTCTTTGTGTCTGCATGAAAAGGTAATCGTTTTTGACACAGCAAGCTCAATAGCAACCTTGCCAGCTACACTGCCTCTCAGTAACAGGCAACAATTACCAGTGGCTTTTTTGGAAACGTATCTTTATGGTTTATTTGGTGCCTAAGGAGCATCTTTCCTACTCTGCAGCTGAAGTGTTGTTCTTTATATTCTGTCCTCCATATCTGTACAAAAAGCCCGAGCTCAAAAATGAATTTTGCTTCTCTTTTTCCACCTAAATCACATGAGCTCTCTGTTTCCTTTCATATATAGGTACTTGCTTTCAAGTGTCTTCCTTTCTCTGTGCTTTGATTTCACCCTTTTGATTTTCTTCAAAGTCTTCTCTCTTAGATGATTTTGCCTTCTGTCCTTTGCTGTTATCTTTCTAAAACTGATAAGAAATGTGGTAGCTGTTGGGTCCAGATAACCCAGGTGCCAGCCAGCTTACATTTCAGAATGGACGAGCTACATCCTCCCTCTCATCAAAAATGTCTGAGAAAAAAGTTAGATATTAAATTTGAATGTACATGTATATTTATATTTAAGAGCAAACACACTGGTTAAAACCCATGATCTTTCTTTAATAAATCTAAGTAGTCAAGCTTAAAGAAACCAGTTTCCTTGGTTTGTTCATTTCCAGTTTGGATGTTGCAAAAGAGTTCTGACGTTGCTATGCTAGGAAACCTATATATAATATTTATACCAACTCAGAAAATCAATACTTCCAGGTACAATTCAGGATGCTGGTGTTCACTATTATGGCATTGCATGGCACAGAACTTAGATATGTGTAGATCTCCAGTTATCTCTACCTGTCTACAAAATTCACTAAGAGTTGTTGCTTTGAGCCCAGCTATTTTCTTCTTTGAAATATACACACAAGATTTATGAACCATTTGTCTTAGCTGCTAATCATTAAGATTAAGTTAATTATCTAATTTAATTATTACATTAAAATAATTTTTCCTGCTGTGATACCTTCCTTTTAGAGCAGGGGTGTGAAACTCATGGTGTCGTGACGGCGTCATGTGACGTATCAGGACTTTTTTCCCCCCTTTGCTAAACCGGCAGTAAATGTGGCCAGTGGGTGATGCAATTGGCCCTGTTTTAGAGGACCATTTCTCTTAAAAAGAGTAGCCTTACCCTACTGGCACTATAGGAAATCCCTGAAAACTTGTTTCTTTCAGCAGCTTTGGAGATACAAGAGAAATGGGAAGTCCCTGAGACACTTACTCTCACAGGTTGTCCTTGAATCCAAAGTCTAGATATATTCTCCAAATGGAAACCAAACCAAATACATTTTGTACATGTTTAGTTTTGCATTTTGAATAAAGTAACCTCACTTAAACATTTCAAGCTGGCTGTGTTTCAACCAGGTACTCTTGAAATGGCTGAGTGTTCTGAATTCTGAATACGACTGGACCAAATGCTAGTGTTCTACAGTCTTAGTAAAAAAGAAACAACACTGAGTTTTTCAATTACAACTCAGTATTCATCCCAACTGCTATGGTTGGAGCAATCGGCATGCCCATGACACCATTCAAGGCTGTTATGTTTTGACTCTGACACATATTTCTTATTTATCTATTTATTCTATTTATGTTGCTGCCCATTACTAAGCAACTTTGGGTAGGTAGCAAAAGTTTAAAAATTACAATATGAAAAGTAGACAATAAAAAAAATGCAATACACTAGGGACAATGTATTAACATAATTATAATGGACTCATACACCATCCTGTTCTGTTATCTGGAGGAAGATCCAGCTTTGGGAAGTTTTTTTAAAGACCAGCAGTCTTGGGGCCTCAAGAGAGATACCGCCTGGTTTCCATAAGATAACACTGTTTAATTGATGGGCCCAAAGCAGCGTCTCTATTGAACTCTATTGAATTTTATAGATAGGTAGACTGGAGCCCTACCAATAGCTATGTTCTGTGCCATGCAAGGCCTTAAAGGTGAGAATCAGCATCTTGAATTGTACCCAGTAACCCATCAATAGCCAGGGAAGCTAATACATTAGGAATATTATTTATTAAGGTTTTATTTATAACTACTTGTGCTGCTGCATTTAGGAGCAGCTGTAATTTCTGAGTGGTCTTGAATCCTAGTTCGTGTTTGAATTTTGAACATGCAAAACATCTATTACAAGGTCAAAACAGTTCAACTTGAACTGTTTTACACATTTCTACCTCTCATTCCCCAGGCAGATACATTACATTACATTACACTTCACAACCTCACTGCACATTGATGTTACTGTATCGAAATAGCCCCAGCAAGCATATGTCACATGGCGATTTAGCAATATCTGAAGGATCACAAATGTCCTACTCATGCAGGATATAATTATTATTAAGAAGGTAAATAGCCATTTTGAAAGGTATGTGCTAGGAGTTACTGAATGTTAGCCAATTGTTGCATGAATTTGGCTTTGACCGCTGCATCTGTTTGTGGAAATATTTAGAAGGAGATTGTTAATAAGAGAAAAATGAGAGTCAAGAGGAAGGAAATGCAATGTGCTGCTGTTGTAATATATAAAAAGAAGAAAATAACATCAATTGCATTTGGAAGCGGTTCTCAGGGACAGAAAACTTACATTCCAATTCAATTGTTTGTTAATGACATTCATGCCAGCCCTTGTCCTTGCGTAGAAAAAAATGTTTTGGGAAAAATGTTCACTGGGTACAGAAAATAAAATGTTTTTTTACTTGGAAAGGTCGACGATCTAAAATATAGTAATACCTATTGTTGCTCCATAAATGGCCATTCTTTGTGCATTCTACTATATCTACATTCCCAAGAATATTTTAAACATTCTGAAGTATCTCTCAAGCTAATTTTAAAGTTCTTTCTGTTCTGGGATTGTAAAAATAAATTGCTGGTTAAAGAAGGTCAGTCTGTACCAAGAGCTGAATGGATCACTCTGCACTTGCTGTTTACATACTGGAAAGCTGATTTAAACTCTGGTTTATTTCTAAAAGTTTTGGCTTTAATTTTGTTTTTAAAATTTAGAAATAAATAAGTTACAGAAATTACTGGTTTGAGAAGCAAGCACTAAGCAAATTAATATTGGTCAGTTATATCTTTAATATTTTTTGTAGATCACCCTGATTTACAAGGTTCATGTTGACACTGGAAAAGATCGTTGATGATTGTGAAATCAGCTTTTAGATTAGCAATGCTCAAGAACGATCCATCAGACTACTTTGTGAATTGATATGCATTAGTTCTTACAGTTCTTACAGGCCACAGATTAACATGGAAATAAGATTAAATGAATTTAGGAAAGAATAGAAGTATAAATTCAGCTGAAATTGAGTCACTCTATTCTTAGTGGAGGATCTTATCCCATGCTATTGAGCTGAGAAAGTTAAGTGTGATGTGGTCAGCATTCTGAGCAGAATGAAGAAAGTTCAGGCCTTTTTAGTACTTGGATGGGGGTGGGGGGATTAGAAAGTACCAGGGCTGCAAGTTAGACTGGAATTCAAAAAGAATTGTGGAAAAGTAAAAGGGGAATTACTCCTACATGGTTGCCAACACATGGACATATCTTTGTAGTTATCAAGAATTCAGTTTGATTTGGAATCTTCCTATGCCTAAAGGTGCTTTTTCAGGAGGAAACTGGACTTTCTTGTTTTCTTTTGAAGACATTTCGCTTCTCATCTAAGAAGCTTCTTCAGCTCTGACAGGATAGTGGGGAATGGAAGGACAGCTTGTAATCTGCATCCTTTTAGAGGGTCATTGAAACACTTGGAGGTTTATCTGTGTCCTCAGTAGTAGTGCTCCCGGTTCCTGTAGTCTTCAATTTTTCTCTAGAAATTCATTCCTACTCCCACATCATTCAAAGCATGTTCATCCCAAATTGTATATCTAAAAGTCTGTAGAGATTCTCAGTCATCCAGGTCAAGATTGTCCCAAATGTGTTTTTTCAGGAGGCAACTGGATTTTCTCATTTTTTTCTTTTGAAGAAAATTCCCCACTATCCTGTCAGGGCTGAAGAAGCTACTTTGATGAGAAGTGAAACACCTTCAAAAGAAAAAACAAGTAAGTCCAGTTGCCTCCTGAAAAAGTACCTTTGGGACAACCATGGATGACTGAGAATCTCTACCGACTGTTAAAATCTTCCTATGCATCTTCCTATGCATCTGGAATCTTCATATATATAGAGTATGGCCTTGCTTGCTTCACTAACCTAATATTTTTCCAACTTGTTTGATGAATTAAATAGAAAGCAGTAGTATAGCCCTTTAATAATTATAGGTAATACAGTAGCATGTTTGTTTCTTTTCTCCTATTACTAATTGATGCACAACCACATTACCCCTAGGAAAATACTTCAACATTTCTTTTGAATGTTATTTACTTATATTGGATTATGTGAGACATCGTCTTGTCTAATGCAGTTCAACAAGTGGTGCCCTCTTTCACACAACTCACTGTGGATAAATAAACCAATTTATTATTAATTTATTTTAGCGCACAAGAGATAAAATCTCAGATGCATCATGCTACTGTTGGGGCAGAAAAATATATATATATATAGTGCAGATCGTCCTCGATTTACAACTATTTATTTAGTTACCATTTGAAGTTGCAACACCACTGAAAAAAGTGACTTATGACCATTTTTCACACTTACTATTTTGAAGCATCCTCATGGTCACCTGATCAAAATTCAGACACTTGGCAACTGACCCATATTTATGATGGTTGCAGAGTGTCCCAGGGTCATGTGATCACTTTTTGCAACCTTCTGACAAGCAAAGTCAATGGAGGAGCCAGATTCACTTAACCGCTGTGTCACTCAGCACAGAAATTTTGGACTCAATTGCAGTTATAAGTTGAGGACAATGGCAGACAATGAATAAGGGATAGCTTCTGTGTAAATTGGTTTTCAGCATGTTCCTGGAGTTTTTATTAGCATTGGATAAATTCTCTACTTTTAATTTTGTGATAATTTTGCAATTATGTTGTACAAATGGCTAGAAATGAATGGTAAATCACTGCCATTTGGGGGTGGGTGGTAAAAATTATGTTTTAAAGAGAATATAAAAACTAACACGAACTAATACAAATTAAAGAGAAAAAAGAAAGCAAGAGAAAAGGGCAGAAAAAAAGATAAGAAATGGAAAGAAGCTTCTGATTTCCTTTGCAGCGAATACAAATGTGATTATAAAGTTATCTCTTACTCTATGATTACAAAAAAAGCCCTCACCTTTTTCTATTATCCAATCTTTTTCTAATCACCAAAACCACATAAGTCATAAGTGCATCTTTTTCTGTTTCATTCAAAAAGTCTATAAAGGCCCGTCAATCATAAATGTAGATTTTATGTCTTCTCTAATCAGAGAAGTTAATTTAGACATCTCTGCAGGTTTCATCACCTTCACCAACCATTCTTCCATTGTGCATCATGTCAAATTTTGTGATATTTGAATCTATAATTTATTCTCACTGCAGTTAATAAAGTTCCATGGCTTTTTTCTTTGCCTGTTCATTAGTCCAAAAATAAAACCCTCTGATTTTATTCTGAATTCATGTATCCAGAATTCAATGGTTGAGATTTATAATAGAAGCACAGACACAAAAGAGGTTTTCTTAGTATGGAAGTTGGAAGGGATTCACCTCTATCTATACATATTAAACAGAGACAGAACTTTATTAACAGATCACTTGGTATTTTTGAAAAGTATTTTCCCCCAGATTCAGTTTTCATGTGATTTTTCACAAATCATCAATAGTTTTCCCTAGTCAATCTCAGTTTTGCTAGAATAGTTCTTGCCTGTAGATTTAGTAGCATTGGTTGTCATTTAAAAATCAAATATATTAAGAAAATGCCTAATTGTCCATCCATCCATCCATCCATCTATCCATCCATCTGAAGAGTTTGAAATTTGTACTTGCTAACCAAAGCTATTAGTGGGCACTCCTAAACTTTTGAAAGATCCATATGTTTGAAAATACAGAATAATCACAATATTTATTGCTGACTTTTTTTTTAACATAAAAAACACCTTTAACACTTCCAGTTGAAGTGATTCTCTGTTTCCCCCAAAATAAGACATCCCCTGATAATAATCGGGCTTTTTAGTGCATGGCAATAAAGCCAAGCGCTTATTTCAGGGTTCAAAAAAATATAAGACAGGGTCTTATTTTCGGGGAAACATGGTAGTAGCATACAATATAGTGAGGGAACTGCCCTAGTTACTCAAATGGTAAAAACTGAGAGGAGATTTTTACAAAGAAGCTGCAGTTCGGTCATTTCCGTCTTCCTTTGGCTGACATGATGTAATGTGTTTCCTGATTAATTTTCAAGCAATTGTTTGTTTTGTTACAGGTGGCCGTGATAAACGAGGAGGTCCCATCCTGACATTTCCAGCACGCAGCAATCATGACAGAATAAGGCAGGAAGATCTTCGGAAACTTGTGACTTACTTGGCTAGCGTACCAAGGTAAAAGTTCAAAACAAAGGCCTTGACGTGTTCTTGGAAAACCTTTGGTACATATTGGTGTGGAAAAAAGAAATGTTCCTTTTGTGCTTGCTCCCCTCACATCTTATTCAGCCAAGTCAGAGTGGAATGGGGTGAAGGGACATAGCACATGGCAGTCAATGAATAGGGATAGATTTCTGTGTAAATTGGTTCTCAGCAGAGTCCATGGAATTCTTTTATTAGTATTGGACAGACTCTCTATTTTTCATTTTGGAGGTACATTATGCAAATGGTTGGGAATGAATGGCAAACCACCATGCCGTTTGTGATATGAAATGGGCCTATAATGGGGACTGAATCATGATAGTTTTGCTGTCACTTAACCATCACTGATGTCTTCTTGAAAGGATTAATGTCCTGAGATCAAAAGCTCCTCATAATATATATTACAATTGTTATCGTAAGAAGTTATATCTAATACGTGCTGTATATAACTCACATTAATTTGGGTTTCCTGATAAAATAATAAATCAGTAACCCAGGTGCCTATCCCCTCATCAGTACCGTCTCAACCGAAAAGCAGGAACCACCTTGTCTGAATACGGCTTTATTATGGTCTAACCTCTATTGTGCTGCATGGCTTATTTTGTGTATGAAGGATAGTGAAGGAAAGATGAGAAAATAGATGGTGAGGGGGAAGTTTTTGAACTCTATGTCTGTGCAAAATAAAAATCTGCCTTGAAGTCCAAATTAGCTACGTGTATCAATAAATGCACAATGGCATATTTGAAACCAACCCAAGTATATTTGTATGTAAAAAAATTGTGGGTTTTACTTTCTTTCAATCATTACTTTGTTATTTCTTGTAATATTTATTTCCCTATAATGAAATTCTCAGAGCAGCCTTTATAAAGTATTTTTTAAAAACCATACTATTTAATAGCTCAACAAGACAAAACCATTCTAAAACAATCATGATACTAAGACTTTGCAGCCAAACAATAAGGTTTTTAATTTAATACTTGAAAGAGAATCATAATAATATAGGCATATTTATTATTTTGAAATCAAATAAAGGAAAAAAAGCAAGTAGAGGATATCTTCAAAAACTATTATATAATATTTATTGTTTATGGACAGAATGCTCCAAATTCTATATTTCTTGGTTAGCTGTGCTTCAAAATTCATCATCTACTTGTCTTTCAGATTACTTAAGACAATTAAAATAATTTTTAAAATTGACATACACATTTTATTTGCTACAATTTTCAGTTTGTCTTTTTCCCCGCTTCTTGTGGAAGAAAAAGTGATAGTGCAAAAAGGAATGTGATTACGCTGAAGTATGTGTGTGTTGCACTGGGATTTACCCATTGCACATGGATTGATAAACGAAAAGAAAAAATATTTTTTGTAATTATTATTTATTACAGCCTAAGGTCAATACGGCCTAAGGTCAGCAGCATAAAATATTGTACAGGCAAGGTGTCCAGGTAATACATACATAGATACATACATGTGTATGTGTATGTATGTGTGTATGAATGAATGAATGAATGAATGAATCAATGAATGAAAGGGGGAAAAGATAGAAACTGAGCTCAATAATTGAAGATAATAAAATAAAAAAAAATACAGTATTTAAATTACAAATACACCATGAGTTTTCTGAAAGCAATAGCTATGAAATTCAAAATTTAGTCACTTCCCTTAAATCTTTCACCAAACATACAGTATAATGGTATGTATGAACAGATGCTGCCGAGGAAATTGTCAGATAAGGGCAGCATTGCCCATGGGTGGATGATGGGTGGGGCAAGAGGCTCAGAAGAGACCCCCCCCTACTTTTGGGGGCTATGAAGGTGAAGAATTGTATTTCAGATATAAAAAGATTTTGTTAACACATCTTTACAATAAAGTAAAATGAGTTCATCAGGTCATATTTCCTGCCTGATTTACCTGATCAGGCTGATATGCAGGTGGCTCTTGATTTGCAACCACTAGTTCAACAACCAGTCAAAGTTATAAAAGTGCTGAATGAATGGTACTTAGGACTGGTCCCTGAGCTTCCAGCTGTTGCAGCACCCCGACAGTCATATGATTGTGATTTGGGGGTTTGGCAATTAACTTGCTCTTATGGTGGTTGCAGCAGCCCACAGTCACATGATTGCTATTTGCGACCTTCTCTGCTGGCTTCAATGGGAAAGCCAGCAGGGAAAGTCAGAAGTTGCTTCTATAAATTATTCCCAATACTTTTTCTCCCTAGGAGTTCCACTATGGAGTATAGGATCCCTGTCACCTGCTGTGCTTCATAGCATGCCTCTGCCCACAGAATCCCCAATCTGCCCTGAGTGCCCAACTTGATGATGATGATGATGTTATCCGTTCAGTCATGTCTGATTCTTGGAGATTCCATGGGCCAAGTCTCTCCACATCTTCTGATCTTGCACTACTTCTTTGAGTTGTTCTATGCCCGTGATGGCGAACATATGGCACGCATGCCCAGAGCCATCTTTCCGGGCACACGAGCTGTCGTCCAACTCACCTGCAGCTGTGCATGCGCGCATGCCCCAGCTGGTGTTCGGGCCTTTGGTGCACATGCACGCAATTCAGGGGACCCAGCTGGTCTTCGGAGCTCTCCTGTGCATGTGCACGTGTTTGCACATGTGCGTGAGAGTATTTGCGTGCAACGTGCACATGCATAGATGGCATTGCGTACATTGTGTGTGCGAAAACTGTGTGCATGTGCAGATGGTGTGATTGCATGCACAGTGCATGGGGGGAGCCACACAAAAGCCACACACATGCGCTGATGGTGTGGTTGTGCACACAGTGTACGGGGCGGAGTCACACATTAGCACAGATAGCACATGCATATGTGAAGCTCGCAAAGCGCATCCCTGTTCAGCACTCCGTGAGTAAAAGGTTTGCCACCACTGTTCTGTGCTCTGGCTGGTGTCAACTTTGAAGGTATTCAGCCACTGTGTTATTTGGCAGCTAGATTTCCTTTTGCTGTGAACTCTACCCAACATAATTGGTTTCCCCAGTTAATTCCCCTACATGATAGGGCCAAGGTAAGTGAGACACAGCTTTGTGATTTGGCCTTCTAGTGACACGTCTGATGTTATGTGTTCTAGTATTTGCTTGTTGGTCACCTTTGCTGTCCAAAGAAGCCTTCTCCACCACCACAGCTCAAACAAGTCGATTTTCTTCGTGTCTTGTTTGTTTGATTGAGGTCCAACTTTCACAACAATTGGTAGCCACAGTAGAGCAAACTAATCTATATTTGGTTGTCAGGCTGATGTCTTTGCTAAGTGCTCAACTTAGGTAGATATATTTGGTACATAACTGGAGTGGCAAACTCAACCCAACAATTTTCTCATGCAAGCGGACAGAAGTCTATGGAGACTGTCAGTCATCAGGGTCATGGTTGTCCCAAAGGTGCTTTTTTTCAAGGGGCAACTGGACTTTCTGGTTTTTCTTTGAAGACATTTCACTTCTCATCCAAGAAGCGAAACGTCTTCAAAGAAAAAAACCAGAAAGTCCAGTTGCCTCTTGAAAAAAAGCACCTTTGGGAGAAGCAATTACAGAGAGAGCCTCCTGGCAGAAAGGAAAACCTCTGGCAGATGGAGAAGTGTTATAATTGGTCTACAAGTCCTTCTTCTTTTTTTTGCCAGTCCTGGCAAAAAAAAAAAAAAAAATCTCCCAAATTTATCTGGGGAAAATTAAAAGGGACACTTTATTTCTGAACAGTTAGAATTCCAAAGCTACTGAGAGAAATATAAAAAGCGGAAGGCAGAAGTACAGCAATGCAAATTTGCTTTGGAAGATAGCCGCAAAATGCAACTGTCAGTCTTTGCTTAAGACTGCCCTGAGGGCTGCCAGGAAAATGATTTTAGCAAAAGGAGTCAGCAGGCAAAGTTCAATAATACGTGTGGGACCCTTACAAATCCTTCTACAGAAACATGCCTTTGAAGTTTGGCCTGCATTGCTGACAGCTAGCCAGGGAAAAACCACAGTGGACTAAACTCAATTCAACCTCCGTGGAGGTTCTCTCTACTCTTTCCAGTACTCTCTGCTCTGCTTCTCTAAAATGCTCATGCTTTGTTTCATAAGTGGTCTGGAAGATAGAAATATTAATAAAGTTCAGTTTCTCTTTTAATATTTATAAATAGGGTGAATCCCTTCCAACTTCCACGTTGGGAAAACCTCTTTTGTGTCTGTGCTTCTATTATAAATCTCAACCATTGAAAAGTTTCCAAAATAAAGAAGAAACGTTGTTGTCCTAGTTTCTGTTGCAATAGAAAATAGTTCCTATCTATTCAGTCCTTTCATGATGTGGAAAGGGGTTGAAATGGAATAGCAATGAAGGCTGTAAGTGGACACAGGAAACAGGTTTTTGGGCACTGAGATGTATATTACCTAGTTTATACATATGGCAGCTGTTCTTCAGATTGAGTTTCCTTAAAGTTTTGTTTTTGCCTTGGGTTTCCATTTGACTTGTAACAACACCCAGCTTGGTCTCTCAGCATCCTTTATTCCTCCTGACTTTAGACTGGGAGGGTAGTAGGTCAAACTTCCACAAATAAATATCAAATAGCCAGGAATCTCATGCTTGATAGAGTAGCAGTAAAACTGTCCCTTTAGGTTACTGTAGCTTGCAAGGATTGTAGGCTTAGAAATTTAAGATTTAGGATTTTCTTTTTTAACATAGGTGATCGTCACAGAGACTTGTCCAAGTCCAAACATTTAATATGTTGCTTAATATTCTCTTAAGGATGCTTTGAAAAATGATGTGTGTGTGTGTGTGTGTGTGTATATGTATATGTGTATGTATATGTATGTGTGTGTGTATATACATACATACACACACACACACACATATATATATATATATACACACACACACATATGTGTATGTGTATATATATACACATGTGTGTGTGTATATATATATAGCTGTATCTAGATCTATATCTGTGTTTGTGTGTATGTATGTGTGTGTGTGTGTGTGTGTGTGTGTGTGTGTGTGTATGTATGTATGTATGTATGTATTTATATGTGTCAGTGGTGGATTTCAAATTTTTTAGTACCAGTTCTGTGGGTAGGGCTTGGTGGGCATGGCATGGCTTGGTGGGCGTGGCTTGGTGGGCACAGCAGGGGAAAGATACTGTAAAATCTCCATTCACACCCCACTCCAGGGGAAGAATACTCTAAAATCCCCATTTCCTCCCAATCAACTGGGACTTGGGAGGCAGAGAATAGATGGGGGCAGGGCCAGTCAGAATTTTTACTACCGGTTCTCCAGAACTGGTCAGAACCTGCTGAAACCCACCTCTGGGGTGTGTGTGTGTGTGTGTGTGTGTGTGTGTATGTATCTATGTATGTATCTATATATGTGTATATGTATGTATATGTGTATATGTATGTATATATTCATTTATTTATTATATTTGTATACCGCCCTTCTCCCGAAGGACTCAGGGCAGTTCACAGCCAATAAAAACGGTACATACAATACAAATTTAAAAACTATATAAAAAACTGATTCAATAACGGCCTAAAAATTTAAATACAGTTTAAAACCCCGTTTAAAACCCTAATTAAAACCCTAAAATTAAAACTATCTTCAGGCTGGAGTTTTTGGCTTTGTTCTTATGTGACAAAGACACTTTGTCACATAAGAACAAAGCCAAAAACTCCAGCCTGAAGATGATGAGTGAGATCTCATCGAAACGTTGCCTAAATACTTTCAATCTTACACGGGAAAAGATCCGAACGTACCAAAACCTCTTCAAAACTCAAGTGTGGTTTCTTGCCCTGGAAAAAGCTCTTTAACCATCTTCTGAAATGCCCAAACCTGACTTTTTTTTTACAGGGTGCATAAAGAGTATCATAGTATTAAACTGTAATTCCTAATGCTTATTTTCCTCTCTATTTAAGAATGTAAATAGGGTTTTTTTTGTTTGCTTTTTGTTTATATTTGCATCTTGACACTTAAAAAGATGTGATTCCTCAAATAACCTGTGAATACTTACATTCTTTGTATGAACAAAAGAAGCTTTTGAAAAAAGGAGAAGAAGGAAGTACAAATCACTTCAAACCCACTATAGAACATTCAAATTCCATTGTGGATAAGCTTAAATCTTTGAAGAGATGGTCTGCCTAGTGAATTTTAACTTTCTTTTCATAACATCTCAAAAAGGTTTCTTTCTTTTCCATCCATCCAGATTTTTTCAAGGTTCCTTTTCCCCCCCTTTCCTACTGAAGCACCCCACTTTTTTACCAACTTTCCATCCTTTTTTTTTCTTCATTTTTAATGTTACTAGTGGAAGAAAGGAGGGGAAAGTGTGTATTTGAGCATTTCACTATATAAGTAAAAGAAAAGTTGGCATGTGTAATTAAAACAATTGTTATTTGTAAAATGTGGGATATTTTATTTTAAAATATGTTCAAATCCTTTTTTCCCCATCCTAGACATTTTTAGTCTAGAGTAGTCTCAATACAAGAATGTATTCACACACAAAGATGACACATGCACACATGTGCACATTACTATCTTCAGATAGCTAATGAAAAACAGAAAGGAAAAATAACTTGTGTTTGTGTTTGTGTGTGCGTGTGCGCAGAGACACAGACATAAACACACACACAAAAACACATCTTGCTCTGTCTACTCAAATATTTTGTAAACTGAAAATGTTTGCTATATTTCTTGAGGACTTGGATGGAACAATCCTTTATATATTTAATCAGAACTAAATCTAATAGTTTAGTATTGCTTATTCTGAAGTAAGTAGGTATTTGATTCCAAAGGTCTGAGCTTGCATTATCTTCATCAGAGATATCATCACTGTAAAGAAACTAAAACAAAGGTTTAAGAAGGTATTGCTGATGTCTAAATTATTTCTGTTTTTTTACAATGAAAAGCTAAATTAATATATTGTTTCCAATTTATTGGTTGACTAGATCATTTAATTCCCCTCTTCAATTTATATGGGAGACTTCAAAGTGGAATTTACTGCTTAATTTGGGACATCCTGTTTATTTATTAATTGATTAATTTTTGGGGGCTTATATGGAAAATGTTAATTTGGTTTATGAGGTTTAATTATATATTTAGATGAATATATATCATTAGTCTCTTTGCAAATTAATTACAAAAATTGTTTGTATGGAAAGTATTTCATTCTTGTTTTGAGTTTGATTTATGTTTTTTAATAAACAAGCTAGTCCAATACATTAATTTTTATGAGGATTCTGCACCATGCAGCACTTGAAAATATCCTCTCTAATAATTGAGATGTTTTAGCATCATTGAATTTATTGGCATTTGCAATGTGATTCACTGATTGCCTTATATAAAGCAACTTATATAAAGAAAAACTATTATACAATTAGGAAGGAAATTGAAATGGTATATAGTTGACTGACTAAAGTTGTACTTTGAGCTAATAGAAGTGTCAGAACATGATAGAATGGAATCCCCAACCATTTTGGCCAATGGGAAGATTTGAAATTTTGAGAGCATCAGAATGATGTCAGAGATGCCCTGCATGAAATCTTGCCCATTCATAAATTGATAGCTGTGGCTACATGGCCAGTCAAAATAGAACATTGAGTACAAATGAAAGAATTGCAAGACTGATATCAAATTGGAAACTCCAGTAATAATGTAACAAATAGTTTACATCTAACATTTAAGAAGATTCTTATTAATTAGGATCATTGATCCATTTCTTCCAGTAAGCTAACTATGAATATAAATGGTATACTGATGCATGTGATGTATACATGTAGTCCTCAACTTTTGACTCTTTGTTTAATGGTGGTTCAAAGCTATGACAGCCTTAGAAAAAAAAATTATGACCTGAAAAAGTTATTATCACATTTACAACCATCGTACCACTCCCATGATCATGTGATCACAATTTGGATGCTTATCAACAGATTTATGACTGGTTGCAGTGTCCTGTGGTCATGTGATCACAATTTGCTATCTTTTTGCCAATTTCTGGCAAAAAATATCCATTGGAAAAGTTAGATTTGCTTTCAAATTCACTTAACAATAATTGAAAACATTATCGAAATTGGGTCTGACCTGACTTACAATTGCAAAGACTTACATTGGAAATTCTTAGGTTAATTGTGGTCATATGTTGAGGACTACCCATATTTTTGTAACATTCTTAGCTATAGAAATTATTGAATGTGAACATAAACATATGAAGCATTTTCTAAATAAATGAGAATTCTGTTAATTATCATTGATTATCAAATGCTACCTGTCTTCCTTTAGCTAAAGAAATGGAGCATTCAGGTTAAGAGTTTATGTATGTGTAGTTTATTCTCTATTGTTAGGTTGAGACTCTAGGTCTAGGAAGAGTGCATAGAAGAGCAACAAAGATGATTAGGACTGGAGGCTAAAACAAATGAAAAACGGTTGCAGGAATTGGGTATGTCTACTCTAATGAAAAGAAAGAGTAGCAGTGATATGATAGCAGTGTTCCATTATCTAAGAGGCTGCCACAAAGAAGAAGGGAGCAGCCTATTCTTGCAAAGCACCTGAAGGCAGAATAAGAAGCAATGGATGGAAACTAACCAACCTAGAACTAAAGAGAAATTTTCTGTCAATGAGAACAATCAACCAGTGGAATGGCAGTGCTCCAACACTGGAGATTTTAAAGAAGAGATTGGACAACCAATTTGTCTGAAATGGTATGGGAAGATCCCTTCTAACTCTGTTATTCTGTTAAGGTTACAGACTATCCCAATTAAACAAGTATTGTTCATGGATGATAAATTTATAATAGCTTATATGACAATGAATTTGTTAATTTTTTAATTTAGCACATTTTTCCCGTTTTTGCCAAAGTATCTCTATTCTTTCATGTATTTTTGTATTACATGGTCAGCAGCCCATTGATTACTGAGATACACAGAATGGATTTGCAGCATATCGTGAGAATCATTTAATTATTTTTGGGTTGAAAGTGAAGGATTAAATGCCTCATGTTTATCAGTCAAAATCTACTAGCTGATTACTTTTTATATTTAGATGCTAGAGACTAATACTGAAGCAAATACACTGTGTCTTATACATTCATTGCACATTATATATTTTATTTAATAAAGTTCCCCTTTATATAAGCTCATAACTTGACATTAATTTGCTATCCAAAAGGAAGCCTTATACATAAAATAATACATATTTTTAAAGCTGGTTTTAAATGTTTTTCACTGTAATAGCCAGTCACTATTTTTCTATATAACCTACTCACAGATATTTATTTATTTTTATTTATTTATTTTTGTCACACCGTATATATAAGCATAAGCATGAAACAGCTATACAACACATAAGCATATATATGCGTATGAGTATATAATAACTATATTAATTGGATATAACGAAGGAAAACAATAGGACAGGAACGGTAGGCACATTTGTGCTCTTATGCACGCCCCTTACAGACCTCTTAGGAATGGGGTGAGATCAACAGTAGACAGTTTAAGCTTAAAGTTTTGGGGATTTGGGGAAGAAACTACAGAGTCAGATAGTGCATTCCAGGCATTGACCACTCTGTTACTGAAGTCATATTTTCTGCAATCAAGTTTGGAGCGGTTTACCTTGAGTTTGTATCTATTATTTGCTCATGTATTGTTGTGGTTGAAGCTGAAGTAGTCATTGACAGGTAGGACATTGTGGTAGATAATTTTATGGACTATGCTTAGGTCAGACTGAAGTCGGCATAGTTCTAAGTTGTCTAAGCCCAAAATTTGGAGTCTGGTGGCATAAGGTAGTATTTTATTGTGGATAGAGGAGTGGAGGGTTCTTCTTGTAAAATATCTCTGGTCTGTCTCGATTGTATTTATGTCCGATATGCAGTGCAGGTTCCAGACAGATGAGCTGTATTCAAGAATTGGTCTAGCAAATGTTTGGTATGCTCTAGTTAGTAGTACAATATTACCAGAGAAGAAGCTATGCAAGATTAGGCCTTAGTGCCTTTTTGGCAATGTTATTACAGTGGGCCCTGGCACTTAGATCTTTAGAAATGACCCTCACTCTGTCAAGGTCTTTGACAGAGTGAAGGTCATCTATAAGGTCATGTCCATCTAATTTGTATTTTATGTTTTGATTTTTTTTTTTGCCAATGTGTAAGACAGAGCATTTGTTGGTTGAGATTTGAAGTTGCCACTTGTTAGACCAATCTGACACATAGTCGAGGTCTTTTTGAAGGGTAGTTGCATTGTTACTTTTCAGTGACAATGTAGCTGCTTCAAAGCCCATTTAAAAAAAAAATCAAAGGACTTATTTCAGGAACAGATACTTGATTTGGCAAAATATTCTAATCTAAAGTGCTGCCCTGGCTTAATTTCAAGCAATTTCTTGGTGATCATAAAGTATAATATATGTAATAGATCTTTGTAAAAAAAAAAGGTGCAAATTTTGTTGATTGGATGCACATGGAAGGCTGCATATAAAAAAGCCCAATGTTTTCAAAGTATTAAAAGAGATTTGTTATTAAACTGATAGCTAGATATCTGGTATCCTCTGTCATTTCATGATTTGGCAAGGCACATGTGTAAAAAAATTAAGTGAATGATAACTTTTATTTTAAATGATGTAATCTGCTTTGCTTCCACATGTGAAAATAATTAAATGACTTGATAGTTGATAGTTACAATGTTTAGTACAATATTTACTATATTGTTAGTGTGAGTTTTTGGCTAAAATTATTATTGGAAGCAAAATCAATTCTAAATGATGGTCTCTCACTCTCTGAAATAATTTCCTGACTGTACTAAAATGTTGAATTTATCATAAATAAAGCAGACGTTTAAAGGCAACAGGGAAAAGCATTCTGTTCATTTCTATAACTGCTCCTTGCATTAGGCAAGTCTTGTGTCTTTTCAAATCAAATACAATGTTTCAACAATATTTTGGCTTTCAAACCTCTGTTTTGCAGACAGACTTACCAAGAAGACCAAAGACTATGAGATTTATTAAGTTTGAATTAAATTGCCATTGGGGCATGTGCTTGGTTACTAGATTACACAGGACTGGATTGTGTGGCAAGACCCTAATATAAACAACATCATTGAATGTTCTGAGTCTTCCCTTCTAAAACTAACTTTGCCATAATTATGCTAGACTGGCCGTATCTGTTTTTCAATCCGATTGAGTGAAAAAGCCACAAAATGGTTATGGTTTAGTTTAAGTAAATGTGATGTGAGAGGGCAAAAGAATTTTAACAGGGGTGGATTCTGAGGTGTTCAGATAATTTGTGAATAGCCAGGAAAACATCTGGTTTAGGATTGGGAGGGACAGTTATGTGACAACATCAGCTTAGCATGGCAAATTCCATATTAGAAATAGGAAGTATTAGCATAATAATGTCTTCTGTGTTTCAATATATGATCAAAGTACTGTGCTATTCTGTAAAAAATAATATTATAGAAAACATTTATAATAGAATAGCCAAAGGACCAGATGGGATTGGATTGAACAGAGGGAGGGAGGGAGGAAGGAAGGAAGGGTTGAGAATTAATGAAATATATTAATATTTTGGACACTTGCATAATGGATTATAAAAGTACATTATTCATCTATTCCCTCCCAAACCTAAGAGCCTGCTTTGTTTATATTGCAGTAGTATAGTGTAAAATCTACACAATGATATCAGTTTGGGAAAGTTATAGTGTTTGGGTATATTATAATAAAATATCTCATTCTCAGGAAAAAAAAGAATGTAAAATGAGACTCCTTGAGATTACAGAATGTGCTTTCAATATATTTTTAAAGACCATTCTTTTCTCCAGAATCTGTCAAATTGATATCATGGTGAATTTTTTGAAAGAAAGCCAAGAACACAGTCCTGATGGTAATTGTCCAGGAATGTCAAAAGTATGTATTACGCTTATAAATATACTGAAATCTCCAGGACCAAACATAAACGTTAAAATTATGTTGCATCATTCCACATTTGGAGGGAGAGCAGTTCATCCTGCTTTCACTGCAGAGATGTCTGAGAGCAATTAGCGGCAATGTTCAACTAATTATTCTAGTTTTAGATTTGAAGTTTGCCCCTTATATCCAATTAATTACAGTATCAGAATTTGTTACATTATTTATGTATTTTAACAAGTTCATTGACTAGTAAGAAACTATGGAAACCGGACAGTTTTAATGCTCTTCTTTGGAACAAAAAAAAATTCCAGTAAATTTTGTTAAGCATGAAGACAGATACAACCAAGCACGCATTCCCTTTAGATATTTACCAGCCTGCAAAATTTTCTACCTGATGAGTTTCTGCACTATTAAGGACTATCTGTATATGCTGATAATATTTTTATAGGTCTCCAAAGAGATTGATAAGTAAGAATTGTAGATAGTAAACATCTGCTAAGCAGGGAACAATTTTTTCTCCTTTAAAATTACACACAGGGTTAAGGATGAAGGAGAGAAGATGACTTGATACCCAGAGTTAGGCATGCAATTAACAAGGAGAAAATAGGTTGATCAATGCTGTGCAGAAGTCCACTCAGATCTAAGGTGTGAGAGCATGCCATCTTACTTCTTTGCCAAAGGTACTAAATGTCTTTAAATAACGCTACTGAGAAGTATTACCTGATACACCCATTTTCATTAAAGCTGAACTTAATTTGTTCTGTGCAGACATTTGGGGCCTAATCAACAAAACCTGCCAATTATTTTAGCTTTCACATTAGTCACAGTTGAAATTACACTCAAATTAAAAATTAACATGCTCCCTTAGGCCTATTTGTGCAATCTTAATGTTTCTCACTGAAATATTGCCTTTTATAGTCTATTTGGGCAAGCTGTATCAACCAACAAAGCAAGAAAAATGGAACCATCTAGAATTCAGAGATATATAATTGCAATTGAGCTAAATTATTGATGTCAGGCATGGTTGTCTGGTAGAAGCCATGATAACATCACATATATAAAGTGATGCCATTGTGCAAATGTAATTTGCATCAATTGCATCATGACATAAATGGTTACCATATGTAATTCACCTCACTTGCTCAATGATGTCATGATGCATGTATTGTTACTTGTCCCCTCATGTTCCACTGTAAATGTTCATAATGTCAGTTAGTTAAATTAACAGTATCAAGAATTACAGTTTGATCAGAAATATAAAGCCTTGAGCAAAAGAAAACTGAAACACTGGAATTAAGGGGAAAAGCTTTTTTTTTTTTTGGCTTGGTTGAGGCTGTATACTTATTATTATTATTATTATTAATCACATTTATATACCGCCCTATCTCCCGAGGGACTCAGGGCGGTTCACAGGCAAGTAAAAGACATATAAATACACACTAAAACCACATTTAAAAAACTTATTCTACAAAGCCGAATTAAAAAGCAATATAAATAATAAAAACCCATTTAAAACCAATATAAATTTAAAAACTAATCCAGTCCTGCGCAAATGAATAAGTGTGTTTTAAGCTCGCGACGAAAGGTTCGGAGGTCTGGAAGTTGACGGAGTCCTGGGGGAAGTTCGTTCCAGAGGGTGGGAGCCCCCACAGAGAAGGCCCTTCCCCTGGGTATCGCCGGACGGCACTGCCTAGCTGACGGCACCCTGAGGAGTCCCTCTCTGTGAGAGCGCATGGGTCGGTGAGAGGTATTCGGTAGCAGTAGGCGGTCCTGTAAATAGCCCGGCCCTATGCCATGGAGCGCTTTAAAGGTGGTCACCAAAACCTTGAAGCGCACCCGGAAGGCCACAGGTAGCCAGTGCAGTCTGCGCAGGATAGGTGTCACACGGGAGCTACGAGGGGCTCCCTCTATCACCCGCGCAGCCGCATTCTGGACTAACTGAAGCCTCCGGATGCCCCTCAAGGGGAGCCCCATGTAGAGAGCATTGCAGTAATCCAGACGAGACGTCACGAGGGCGTGAGTGACCGTGCATAAGGCATCCCGGTCTAGAAAGGGGCGCAACTGGCGCACCAGGCGAACCTGGTGGAAAGCTCTCCTGGAGACGGCCGCCAAATGATCTTCAAAAGACAGCCGTTCATCCAGGAGGACGCCTAAGTTGCGCACCCTCTCCATCGGGGCCAATGACTCGCCCCCAACAGTCAGCCGTGGACTCAGCTGACTGTACCGGGATGCCGGCATCCACAGCCACTCTGTCTTGGAGGGATTGAGCTTGAGCCTGTTTCTCCCCATCCAGACCCGTACGGCTTCCAAACACCGGGACAGCACTTCGATAGCTTCGTTGGGGTGGCCCGGTGTGGAAAAGTACAGCTGGGTGTCATCAGCGTACAGCTGGTACCTCACACCGAAGCCACTGATGATCTCACCCAGCGGCTTCATATAGATGTTGAACAGAAGGGGCGAGAGAACCCACAAGTGAGGCGCCTCGGGGCCGACCTCTGCCCCCCTGTCAACACCGTCTGCGACCGGTCGGAGAGATAGGAGGAGAACCACCGATAAACGGTGCCTCCCACTCCCAATCCCTCCAACCGGCGCAGCAGGATACCATGGTCGATGGTATCAAAAGCCGCTGAGAGGTCTAATAGGACCAGGGCAGAGGAACATCCCCTATCCCTGGCCCTCCAGAGATCATCCACCAACGCGACCAAAGCCGTCTCAGTGCTGTAACCGGGCCGGAAACCGGACTGGAACGGGTCTAGATAGACAGTTTCATCCAGGTGCAGGGGAAACTGATATGCCACCATACTCTCTACAACCTTCTCTGCAAAGCGAAGGTTGGAGACCGGACGATAATTACCTAAAACAGCCGGGTCCAGGGAAGGCTTCTTGAGGAGGGGCCTCACCACCGCCTCTTTCAAGGCGGCCGGAAAGACTCCCTCCAACAAGGAAGCGCTCGTAATCGCCTGGAGCCAGCCTCGTGTCACCTCCTGAGTGGCCAGCACCAACCAGGAGGGGCACGGGTCCAGTAAACACGTGGTGGCATTCAACCTACCCAACAACCTGTCCATGTCCTCGGGAGTCACAGGGTCAAACTCATCCCAGACAATATATACCATGTTCCTTTCTCCTCTTCCCTCTAGGATGAGGGTTCGCTGCTGTTTTTGAGCTAACTTCATAACTCTTAGCTCCTAGAGTTTATGTATTTTTTCTCAACAGACTCCTTTCCCCTTCTACTCTCCCCTCTTTCTCCTCCCCCCTCCTTCTCCTTCTCCTTCTCCCTCTCCCCCATTCTCTTTCTCCTCCCCTTTATGTCTTTCTAGGGAAGGCTATTCCTCAGGGTAGAGGCTGCCATGGAAAAGGCACACTTCCTAGGTCCCACTATAAGGCAGTTTTCTTAAACCTAATTTTTCAGGAGTTCCCCTCAATTCAGAACTTTTCCTCATAGCTTCAGTCAGGACATTTTCTTGTCTTTTTCATGCTCCTCAACAGAGAGGCTGAATATTCTAGCTCTTTCCCCTTATACTCCAACCATTTCCATTCTTCTTCTAAGCCACAACTGTGCCCTAGCTAGAATATTCAGCCAGTCCGATGTTTTGGTGCCTGAAAAGGTATTGGTTAATGGAAATATAAAAGTGGCAAGAGACAGATGTATATCACAATCTGCTTCTCATCTCTATGTCAGAGTTCGAATGAAATATTTCAGATTGGTCCTCCTGCACCAGAAGGGATGCAATGGAACAGGTCACTTGTCAGTGAGAGTTTGGCAAGAGTGGCAACATAACCTTGGGGTCTTGTCCAGTAGTGAAATCTAAACCAGTTTACTACTGGTTTGCTGGCTGCGCGTGTGCACTGCACGCACGCATGCGCAGTGAACACTATACACCAAATATGAGGTGCCCATGTGCAGTGCTGAAAAGGCTGAATAGGTTGTAAAAAAGTGCTTTTAAAGGTTAAAAAAAAGGCTTCTGACAATCGCACGGCTCAGCTGTGATTGTCAGAGCCTCCTTTTTTACCTTTTAAAAGCATTTTTTAAAAGAAGTAGCAAGCGGGCGAGCGGGCGAGCGGGCAATTGGGTGGACATGGGCAGTGGGGCTACCGGTTTTCCGAACCACCCGCCACCATCGCTACTGGATCAGTTGATCTGGTCCAAACCAGGAGCATTTCACACCTGTCATCTGCTCTAATAGGAAGCCCCCAACTATCATGGAGAACAAGGGTTGTTTAAATAGCCCAAAATGTCCAACTAGCCATCTGTTGTGGCACAGTAGCTTCCCCCAGAGAAGGAGTTTGTGTGTTTATTTGTTTGTTAAATTTATATGTTGATCATTGTCAGGTGGTTCTCCCCATTCCCAAGAAAAGTGAAAGGGGAAAGACAATACATATTGATTCTGTTCTAGCTGAATATGAATTTGGTTAGAAGAAAGAAGTCATTAGCGCCCAGGGTGGGTTAGGTGTCAGGAAAAGGGAAGCTTCTCTTACATACTAGTTACATAGCAATAGCATTTAACTGATTAGCCAGTTAAAATGCAAAATATTAATTAAAGTCATCCATAACTTATCATGGAAAAAGAAAATCTCAGCTCACATAGTAAAGCATTCTACCTATTTGTTTTGTGAAGTGGGAATGTAAGATACAAACATTACAATCAGAAAAGAGTTGTGTCCACCTGACCTGGCACTGAATGAATCTAAGAAGTATGTCAGTGTTCCAAATTCTTACGGTCAGCTCATGCCTCAAAAGATGTTCTGTCTCTTTGGGGAGACGGCAATAATGCTGAAAGGCTATTTTGAGAGTCAAAAGTACATTGCTAAAAATGTACTGAAAGGAGTGTCTTGGAAAAAAAAATACAGGGAAGAAAAGTATTCTTAACTGTGGGATGGAAGATAAAAGCACACATCCCGGGACAAAATCAGAAGCATTAAAATGGTGGAATGTGGAAATACGCTGAGAAGTGAATCCCTGAATAGAAGGGAAATTGGTTGGACACTGGAATCCCACTTAAAATAATCTCCCTTTTTGTTTAGGCATATTTGTGGTTGTATATTCACAAGAATCAGGGTTGGGAAGACAGTTTCCTGAGAAAAAGTAAATTCAGGAGGAAACCTAGCATCATTGAAGAATAAAAACAGCTTTACCAGACCTGCTGTATTAAATGATGCAATAAAGAATTTTTAAAAAGCATTGATTTTTTCAGTAAGGAGATTTACTTGCTTTATTGAATACTTCGTCAGCACAAAAATTAAACAGGGCAATTATTCAATTCACCATTAATTTAATACCATTGAGTTGATATTCTCATTCAAATGACATTTCTCCCTTTTTACTTTTTGTGTAATATCTAATTTCTATTTAAAATTTCTAATAATTAGGTTGAAATGACTACTTTTCTTGGATTATGATGCAATGAATTCTATCAGCAACGTAGACATTTTTGTTTCCATTTAAACCTGTTCTTTGGTTGAATTCCTTTATCACTGCATTATCACACCTGCATTGTTGGTGTGGTGTTCTTGAGGGTTTGGGGAGACATTAGTTGTAATGTCTTGGTTTCTTGTGCCGTAAATAAATTATTTGTAATAGCTAGAGTTGTATTGTCAGTTATGCTCAGTTACAGCCTCTGATATGCTCTCAGTTAACCCCATGTCCATCAGTGACTTCCTCTGAAGGGCATACCAGTTCTAGCAGTTAATTTCCCAGCAAGTAGCAATTCTGCATTGATTTTGCTTCAGTCATGATCTTTTTTATTGCTGCCAAATGACTCAGTTGAAAAAGATACTAGATGAGAAAGGGATACTAAGGTAGTAGTCTCTAGAGAAATATATCAGCACTGTATTTATTTATTTATTTATTTAATCACATTTTTATACCGCCCTATCTCCCAAGGGACTCAGGGCGGTTTACAGCCTGATAAAACATACATATAAATACAAAATAAAACACCAATTTAAAAAACTTATTAAATAAGGCCGAATATTAAAACTACAATAAGATAATAAAACCCCGTTAAAACCAGATTTAAAATTTAAAATTCTAGTCCAGTCCTGCGCAGATAAATAGATGTGTCTTAAGCTCGCGGCGAAAGGTTCGAAGGTCAGGAAGTTGGCGAAGTCCTGGGGGAAGTTCGTTCCAGAGGGTGGGAGCCCCCACAGAAAAGGCCCTTCCCCTGGGCGTCGCCAGCCGGCACTGCCTGGCTAACGGCACCCTGAGGAGTCCCTCCCTGTGAGAGCGCACGGGTCAGTGGGAGGCAATCGGTGGCAGCAGACGGTCCCGTATCACCCTTCCTAGAATTTATTTAAAATTCCAGACTTTTATTATCTGCATGGTAAGTAGTGTCTGCATGAGTACCATATTCGCCTCTCCAAAAAAACATCAAATACATCTTTTGAACTGCATGGGGAGTTTCTATATCAACCATAGGTTGGGGTTAATTCATAATATTTATCCGATTTCCTATAAAAGATCAGTGTACTATAATTTTTTAAAAAAATTTGGAGTACTAATTTGGTTGAAATATCTATAATGATATTTTCGGATCCTAATGAGATTAGTATCAATTAATTTGTTTATTTATTTAAAACATTTAAATGAAGACAAATTGGAGAGTCAGTTTGGTGTAGTGATCAAGGCATTAGGGTAGAAATCAGGAGACCTTGAGTTAAGAGTTAAAGCTGTCTGGGTAACTTGGCCAGTCATTCTCTCTCAGCCCAACTCCGTTTACAAGGTGTGATTGTGGGGGGGAAAGGAGAAGGAAGGGATATTAGGTATATTTGCTGCCTTGGGTTATTTATAAAAGTAATAAAGGTTATATACTAAAATAAATAAAGAACTGTCCGTTTTAAAACCAAATGCTAGGTGTGTCTCAGCAAAAGAGTACAATATATACAATATATACCAATATATACAAAGAATAAAAAGAGAGAACAATAAAACTAAAAACACAAAAACCCTATGCCACTGGACACAAGTTCCTGGATGTAGCCCACAATGATTATCTCACTGTGAAGATCTGATAAATACTTTCATGTTAATAAATTAGATTGAAGGAATGTCTTTAGTTAGATAAAAATCCAAGGAAATTTCTTAGTTGGGAAGAAGACATTTCAAAACTTTGAGGATTTACTAGACCCAATCTTGGTTTTCAGCATTGATTTAAAATAAAATATCAGATCAAAGCTGAAGTTTGCATGTATACTTAATGCTTTTTTATGTTTATTTATTTATGTTTATATACAGCCATCATAAAAATAATAGATACTGATAAAGTAAAACTCGTTGTCTAGAAAATGTTTCTATTCTGAGGTGTTTCAAACGCAAAATACGTATTTTTCATTTCAAAGTCTTGCTCTGAAGAGGAAACATTTTGCCCAAATCTGCAATTGCCATTTGATTAGTTTAACATTTCTTGTCAGAACACTTTAAGGTTTTCTTCTTCTTTTTTTAACCTGCACCCCAAAGGCTAAATTAAAAAGAAATATTTGCAGACATGTAATACCTGAAATTTTAATGATTACCTAGCGGCTTCAAGTAATTGTTAATTAAATTTGGAGGGAAGGTATGAAGGTAGAGAGATGTCATTACAGGTTTCACCAGGGACAGTTCATTTTGATATATAGAAGCAGGTATACTCAAAATGCAGAAATATTTGAGAAGGTTGTGGTTTTTTTTACATATAATCTAAATCATTGTTTTACTGAAATGCCATTGCTGTGACTGGGCTGCTTCATCCAATTTCAGAAAGGCCATTTTGGATTTGGTTAATTCTTTAATTAGGGCAATGGTATTCCCCTAGAACCCCACCCCTCCGAGTCCTCTATTTCATCTGCTGTATCTGAACTGCCTGGCATCTCATTAATTGTACACTGTTTTTCTACAACTTATTGGGCAAATTTTAGCATGCAACATCTGAAACCATTTGTGGTATGCTATTAGTTAATTCTAGATAATTTGCCACTGGCAAACTAGCCTCCTGCTAATTATCACTTATTTAGAAAATAAAATTCATAGATTAGTAGATATAATGGTTGGTATAATAATTCTGAGAAGATGACAGATCTTCGGATCAGGTTACAGTGCTTCCAAGTTTAAAACTTTTCTTTAAAAAAAATACATTTTGTTAAGCTTTCATTACGTTCTTACAGCATTTGAGCATCATAGATTTTTTTTTTTAATTGGCCAGTGTGATTGGACACACAAGGAATTTGTCTTGGTGCATATGCTCTCAGTGTACATAAAAGAAAAGATACGTTCATCAAGGTACAACATTTACAACACAAATGATGGTCAATATATCAATATAAATCATAAGGATTGCCAGCAACAAAGTTACAGTCATACAGTCATAAGTGGAAAGAGATTGGTGATGGGAACTATGAGAAGATTAATAGTAGTGTAGATTTAGTAAATAGTTTGACAGTGTTGAGGGAATTATTTGTTTAGCAGAGTGATGGCCTTCGGGAAAAAACTGTTCTTGTGTCTAGTTGTTCTGGTGTGCAGTGCTCTATAGCGTCGTTTTGAGGGTAGGAGTTGAAACAGTTTATGTCCTGGATGTGAGAGGTCTGTAAATATTTTCATGGCCCTCTTCTTGATTTGTGCAGTATACAGGTCCTCAATGGAAGGCAGGTTGGTAGCAATTATTTTTTCTGCAATTCTAATTATCCTCTGAAGTCTGTGTCTGTCTTGTTGGGTTGCAGAACCGAACCAGACAGATATTCAATCATCGATTGAATGAGCATCTTAGTTATTAATTTTAAAATCTGTGCTATTGCAATATTGTAGCTATATGTCATTTCAGTATTGGAGCTATATATCATTGCAACGCTTATGTCGTAAGAATTTTGATCAATATAATATTGGTGCTGTTTGGGATTATCCATGTAAAAGTCTGTGTTGTTTTGACTCTAAGCAATGCTAAACACAGTTTCCTGTAGAACTTTGCGGTACAAGCTTCACACTCGTAATACAAACTTTTGACATTCCTGGACAATTACCATCTTGGATTGTCAATTACCAAGGATTGTCTTCTTGGCTTTTGTATCCCATCTTCTAATACAGATAGTTCTTGCTTAGTGATAGGTCATTTTGCAACTTTGTTCAAAGTTACAACAGATCCCCCCAAAGGTACAGATCCCCCCTGATTTTGAAGTTCTTGAAGTTCTTTTTTTTCCCTTGTACTTCCTTCTTTTCCTTTTTTAGATATGTCTTTTACTTTCTGTAAAATTCTCAATAAATATAAACAAATTTTAGTGAGAGAGTGAACTTGAAAACATGGAATGCATGAATAATAAAGATTACATAACATACATATGTGTGTGTTTTACAAACCGTAAATAAATCAGAGATACCTTATTTTAACAGTCTAAATAGGGGAGAGGGTTCTGTTATTTACAAATGTCTTTTGAAGTGCAAAAGTTTGCCACCATATAATCAGCTTCATGATGTCATTACACAAATGGCACAAATATATGCCATTAGTCTGATGATATCTTTAAGCTGCTAAAACTACTTGACTTAGAAAAATTCAGTCCACTGCATGTCAAGTATATTATTTCAAGGTCTGCTAAATCTTTTGAAGAGATGCATAGTATCAAATTCATTCACACTTAAAAATTCACTTCATGATAGTGTGGAAACTAGTACTTAATCTCTCTTGTATAGTGAATCACAATGAATTATATCATGCAGTTAATCTAAAGGTAAATTAATGCACAGGCAGTTGAGCAAATGAGTGAGTTGTCCAGTTAGTGCTTTAATATTGTAGTAGAGCATATTTAGTAACAGAACAATGATTATCGATCTGGAATCTGTAAATATATGAATCGGATCAGCAGAGATAAAATGTCTATTTAATGTCAATTTCACATTTCTAATGAAGTTGACTCTGGATATAACTTATTCAATGTTTGATCCCTACAGTGAAGATGTCTGCAAACGTGGTTTCACAGTCATCATCGATATGAGGGGGTCTAAGTGGGACCTGATCAAACCTCTCCTGAAGACTCTTCAGGAGGCCTTTCCTGCAGAAATTCATGTTGCCCTGATAATCAAGCCTGATAACTTTTGGCAGAAGCAGAAGACAAATTTTGGAAGTTCAAAATTTATCTTTGAGGTAAGATTTACTAACTAAGAACTATTATGAAAACTAGCATTGCCTGTTATTTTAGATTACTAATCAAATATTGCTTTGACCAACATATCTGTAATGCATACAACATGGATCCGATTTTTTTTTTGTAAGAAACAGAAGACAACTTGTAGATAGTTGTAGTTGTATACTTCTTTCTCATTCTAAAAGAAAACAATATACCGGTAAATAATTGCATATGCCCAAATGAACATTCTATCCATAACAATATACTTGCATGTTGGTGGCTTAACTGTTATGTAGACTGAGCAAAATATATAGGCAGTCAGTTGAAATTCAAGCTATACAATTTAGCAGCTACAAGTCATTGAAAAGTCCACTGATACCTGCCAATGTCAACTTGAAAGAAAGATACTGCCCTTAGGCAAAGAGGAAGGATTATAAACAGAAAGTATGTTACTCTGACAGCTGCTTCTGCTGAAAAAAACCTTCTCTCTTGAAGAACCCCAGTAATAGCCAGGTTTATGCTCCTATTTTCCCTTCAGGGCCTGTCAGTCACAAGTTGTTGGTAAGCAAAAAAAAAAAAAGCAGGGTTGATGTGTGACTGACAAATGCAGATTTCTGGAGTTTCCTGTTAACACTGGAGATGACCCAACAAGCCTCCTTGTCATTAATTCAGGCTTTTTACAAATTACTTTTCTTTCCTCATGAAAAGACTGAATGAGCAGGCTGTGTTTTGATTGGTTGCATTTGAACTGGAAAGAAATATGACAGCTGATCGGATGTTACCTTGTCCTTGCACATTTTTTCTTCCTTTCTGATGAAGTTTGATAATGTATTCCTATTCATCTTGAATTCCCCAGGGAGAATCTATCTGAATAATAAGTGTATCTGCAAAATGCTTTAAACAAAGAGGCCTCCTTTCCTATCTTCATGTTAAAAAGACCAATTATGGCAGGGGAAGAATATTTTAAACAGATTTAAAAACCGAGCGAGAAATTTTCAGCCTGCATTGACATGTCCTATCCTAAATTTAATTAGAATTTAAATGTAAAGAATTAACTTTGAATTAGCACACTCTGCTTATGGTGCATTTTTGAAATACAGTACTACTGACTCAATATTCGTAAAAACAGTGCAGAAATATATCTTAGATAACTGTTTAGCTGTTTTCATTGGCTTTTTTTCTAGTTTTGTATGCTATCCAGAGTCTATTGGAATTGAGCAGCCAATAGATATAAACAAACAAATGTTAATTTTTCCAATGAAGCAGAAAATGTATTTGTGCAGTGTTGTTTTTGTCCCAGATAGGATATAAAAAAAACATCATCATAGTGCTACAATTTCAAAATTGGTTGACATTTCACTCTTTAGACCTGAGGCATTGCACTGCTTCAAGAAGCAACTCTGAAGAATCTTTGCTTAAGGCATTGTTGAAGTGAAACATCCTATCACTGGATAATATCATCAGTTACCTGTATATACCACCTAAGCTAAAAAAAAAAGATCAATAATAAAAATTTATGGTAATCAAACCTAGAGCACAAGAACTTGAAAGATCTGGGAAATAAAATGGTTGAAGAGAGAAAGAAAAAAACGATCTAATATCTGTACTAGAAAAGGTACCTAGCATATGTATCAAGGTAAGCTAATTTTTTAAAAAAGTGTTCCAACGAAGGAAGAACTGGAAGTATGTAGAGCTATGGGCAATGAACTATAGACTATAGACAATGGAATGGACTCCCTACTCAAGAACTGAGAAATAAGAAGATTCCAGTGGGAGAAGAAGTATATTTTGATGTCTGTTTAATAACTATCTATCTATTTCAAGTTGGGAGTCTTCAGTGTTATATCAGTTAGCCAGTTAAAAGAGTATTCATTCCAGAAGACTTAAGGATCAAAGGCAAGAGTTATATTCAGTGTATTAGAAGCTATGAATTCCAGTTTACCAATAGCAATAGCACTTAGACACATAGCACATAGTGCTTTACAGAACTCTCTAACCAGTTTACAGAGACAGCATATTGCCCCTAACAATATGACCTTGGATTTTATTAACCTCGAAAGGATGGAAGGCTGAGTCAACCTTGACCTGGTCAGTATTGAACTCCTGGCTGTGAGTCTGCCTGCAATACTGCATTCTAACCACTGAACCACCATGGCTCCCAGATAGCTCCTGATATTGTGAAATCCTAAACTCTTCAAAGCCTTAAGGGATGAAAGTAACACTCCAAATTTTACCCACTAAATCACTGGCTGTAAGTGTAATTCTTTCGGTGGAGGCATCATATAATTCATATATTTTGTTCTGTATAGCATTCTGGCTGACACATTTTGTATTAGTTCCAATTTCTGCAAACTCTTCAAGGGTAGCCCAGCATAGATCACACTGTCTAGAGTGCACTGCAAAGATCAAGATGAAGTGTAACCAAGGCATGGATAACTGTTGCAAGTCTGACCATCTCAAAAATGGATGATGTTATACTGTAATTGATGTAGTAGTCCTAACTGCATAAATGTGCACCATGTCACAGCCGTCATGAATTCAATGACAGATGAGGGTCAACTGATATTTTCAAACTGGAAACCATTCCTTTCACAGGAATTGCAAACCAACCAAAACAGTCTAAATCTCCATCTCAAAGTCTGATTTCTTATTTATCAAAAACTAATCATTTTCGTCTGGATTTAATCTCAGTGCATTCTTCCTCATCCAGGACTTGATCAAATCTAAGCAATGTCTAAGATATTGATTGCCTTTTGAAGTTGGATAATAGGGTGCAATATGATTGTGTGTGAGTGTATCAAAGTTTTTATTGAATTCCCCCAATTTAAGTTTCATATAATGTAGATACTGAACATAATAGGAGGCAAAAATGCAATCTTGCAGGAAACAAGGATATTTTCTAGATACAGCATGACAGTAAGGACTAGAGCCCTTATAAAATAGTATTCTTAAATTGCATCTATGTTGCAGCATAAGTCATCCGCCAAGACAACCAGAGCAGTCTTAATAGTTCTCCAAGCTAAAACAGCTTGAGGGGCCGGATAATCTCTAAATATATTCTCTAAAACGTCATTTTTGGAGGACAAGAACCATTGTTTGCTTTAAGTTGCAGACTGAGGGCTGTATTTTGAAAAGTGTCTATGTATGTGGGGGGTGGGGCATAAATTAATTTACAATGTTTAAGCACAATGAACATGTTATTTTACATATAGTGATCATTTTCCCTTCTTTGGGAACTTTTTGGGCTGTATCAAAAATCTAGGAGGCTACACGAAGTTTTAAGACTGTAGCCCTTTTCCAGTTTTCCAGTTATCCAGTTTTACAAATTATTTTTCCAGTTATCCAGTTTTTCAAATTATCACCCATTGTGAAGGTATCCTGAATGTATATGTTGATGGAGAAGTGAAAATATACTTTCCATCCCAAATGAATTTATGCAGGACAGAAGCAATGCTTCATTTCTTGCTGATTTCTAGTAACACTGATGATGCCACCACAATCATTATCTCTTTCTTACAATGTCAATTTCTTTTCCCTTGTGGTTGTGAGAGCCAAGACAAAGACAATTCACAGCTATAGTGTGAATACACACAGAATAGTGTGTATTCTTATCTGGCTGTTAAGCATTTTTCCTGCTTGCTCCTTCTCCATCTATACTGTCAGATGGATATCTATGGAGATTTTTTGGGTCATGGTTGCCCCAAAAGTGCTTTTTCAAGAGGCAACTGGTCTTTCTAGTAATGGTAACAAAATGTCTGATGAATAGTTAATAATATTCTTAATTGTTACAAGATTTCTATATAATTACTTAAAAACTAAATCACATTCTTTTTTTAACTCCTCAGACAAGCATGGTCTCCGTTGAAGGTTTAACAAAACTGGTTGATCCCTCCCAACTAACAGAAGAGTTTGAAGGAACTCTGGATTACAATCATGATGAATGGATAGAGTTGAGAGTTTCCTTGGAAGAATTTTTCAATAGTGCCATCCATTTACTATCCAGGCTGGAGGACCTTCAGGAAATGCTGGCTAGAAAGGAATTTCCAGTGGATGTGGAGGGTTCAAGAAGACTAATAGACGAACATACCCAGCTCAAGAAGAAAGTAATCAAAGCTCCAGTGGAAGAATTGGACCGTGAAGGTCAACGATTATTACAATGCATAAGATGCAGTGATGGTTTCTCTGGTAGGAACTGCATTCCTGGCAGTGCAGATTTCCAAAGTCTTGTGCCAAAGATTACCAGCCTTTTAGATAAGCTGCATTCAACACGACAGCACTTGCATCAGATGTGGCATGTCCGTAAGCTGAAACTAGATCAGTGCTTTCAACTTCGACTTTTTGAACAAGATGCAGAAAAGGTAAGGTGCAGCCTTTTTCCTTCTTGGCTACTGTCGTGAAATCAAATGTCAATGAGAAAGTTGTAGCCAAATCTTTTTCTCCGTTTTACCAAGATGGAAGATTAATCAGGGATATCAGTCTCGAGTTACTTGTAAAGAAAAATCATTGAACTAATTGTTGGAATAGCAAGAAGCATTAGAGCCAAAAATTATTCACTTGTGATTTTTCTGATAAAAGGTGATTTTTATTCAGTATTTCCGAGCTGATGTGACACATCTCCAAGTACTTTTTTTTTCTTCATTTCACCAAACCTGTTAATAAAAGTCTTTCATAATCAGAACTGTGGAACAATTTCCACTCAGGAAAACTTGGAAAAAGGAAACTTGGAAAACCAAAAAAAGAAGAATCATATGCATACTGAGAAACAGCCCCACAGGCAGGGGTGAAATGCTACCAGTTCAGGGTGGTTCTCCCGAACCGGTAGTAAAAAAAAATGCTTTAAAAAGTAAAAAAAAAAAAAGTTCCGACGATGGTGCGGCACAACTGATCGTCTGAACTTATTTTTTTTTACTTTTTCAAAGCATTTTTTTACTTTGCATTTTTGCCGTTCGGGCAATAGGTATAAAAAAAATGCTTTAAAAAAGTAAAAAAAAAAAGATTCCGACAATCAGCTGTGATAATCAGTTTTTGCTCCCAGGAGGCTTCCCTGCTAGGTCAAAAATGGGGAATGGGGGTGCTGTGAAAGAAAGAGAGAGAGATGAGAGAAAGAAAGGGAGGAAAGGGAGAAAGAAGGAAATGGAGAAAGAAAGAAAGAAAGAAAGAAAGAAAGAAAGAAAGAAAGAAAGAAAGAAAGAAAGAAAGAAAGAAAGAAAGAAAGAAGGAGGGAGGGAGGGAAAAAGGAGGGGAAGGAAGGACCACAAACCTGGCACTAGATGCAGCTTCAGAAGATCCCTTGAAAAAGCACAGCAATCCAGGGCTGGAAGGGACCTAGAGGTCATATAGTCCAACCCCCTGCTCCAGCAGGACATTGTTAAAGTGAGTTTCTGTCTTTTGACCCCCCCATCACATGACTACATAGCCATGCCCACAGTCACATGACCCACCAAGCCACGCCCACCAAGCCACACCCACAGAACCAGTAAGAAAAAAATTTAGATTTCACCACTGCCCATGGGTATCACAAACTGCTTGGTTGAGTACATGTGGCAACAGCTGAACCAAATATTGTAAATTCACTTTCTAAATCAAGGATGAATAACCTGCCGTCTTTAGACTATATGGTGTGAGAGATGTTGATGTGGGGACGTTAAAAAAAATGAACTACGTGACCACAGCCCTCCTGTGGATGATCCTGTTCTGAGTCTACCCTCCTTTTTATATTCTTCAGGGCCACACCTAGATCATGGTTATGTAATTCACCAGTGTGATATCTGATGGGTTATTTACTCAACCAAAAAGCAAAATAGGTGCACTAAATCTTCAGTAGGCTTAGAACCCGTATTTTATTTAAATTGAAAAAATCTTGATCACTTTTCTCTGAAAAGTGGGTTGAACATGTCGGTCCTGCCGACTCCAATTTTGTCACTGCATCGTTGTCCCACTCTTTGTGGTACATTTAGACGCAATAGTGTTTTTGTAAGAACTATGGACATTAGCCTCATCTATCATGACACTCATCATAGAACTGGGCAATTGTCCTGTTTCCAATCAGGGCACATAATACTGGATGGATTATTTTATGCAGTTCAACTGAACCATATTTGAACAGATTTTTAAAGTATATGTTAAAAGCAACAGCAAATTGTTACCGTTTTTTGTTCAGTAAATAATTTAATTCCTTAAGTTTCCTGTAGTTCAGGTTTTTCTAGACTTCAGTGTGGAATGACTCTGCAATTCATAGGCATTATTAAATCTCTTCATAAGAGAAGTTTCCAATTCAAGCAGAAGACGATGTAACTTTTTTTCCCATTTCCACACTTTAATATGTCAAAATGCAACTTGAGGCAAAATAGCTATTTGACCCAGATCATTCTTTTTTTCTCCTTTACCAGTAATCGTTATTGTTAAAATGCCATAGTATTTGAGCCTTTCCATTTTTGCTAAAGTTGTTTTATTTATTTTATGCCACCTGCGACCCTCCATGTTTGCTTTCCTAGCAAAGAGGTTGCTCACCAAATTGATTTTGATTAAACCTTGAAGTTAGATGTCAGTAAGATGTACCCGTGAATTTCTTAAACATGATTAAAAGCTAAGTGGCATCAGATGGTTTGGCAAAACATTATAGATAGGACAGAGAAGAAACATCCCATAGTTCAGCAGTCCCCAACCTTTTTGGCTTCGGCAGGGGGAGAAGACCTTACAAGTGGCAGGCACACACATATTTGTGCGAGCAAGACACACACACCACTCGCACAAAGGCAGCTTCGCGTGCATGCGCTCACTCGCTGCCTGTGCAGCCGGTTCCAAACAGGATGTGGCCTAGTAGTGGGTCACGGCCTGGGGGTTATGGACCACTGCACTAGATCACAGAGGTAGGGAGTGGAACTCAGTGTGGGTGTGTGAAATATGTATATGCAGTTCAATTACAGAGGGTCTTTCGTCTTCTAGGCCCTTGATGACGAATCTATAGCACGCATGCCAGAGATGGCACCAGTGGTAGGATTCAAATAATTTAACAACTGGTTCTCTGCCCTAATGACCAGCTGGGTAGGCGTGGCTTGGTGGTCATGTGACTGTGTGGGCGTGGCCAACTCAACGTCACTCACGCTGATGGGCACTTCATCTTAGCTGTTACAATGTAATAAGGGTTAGCCAGAGGGCAATAAAGATGAGGCTAGAAACACTACCAGAATGTTTCTTTCCTGTCTTCCTTACAGGATTACCTCTGTAAAGTGGGGGGAAAAAATACAGGTTCTTCCAACAACCGGTTCTCCCGAATAGGTGCGAACTAGCTGAATCCCACCACTGGGTGGCACGCAAAGCTCTCTCTGTAGGCACGTGTGCTGTCGCCAGCTGCTCTTCTGGTTTCCGGTGCGCGCATGCATGCCGGCCAGCTGATCTTCGTGCACGCTAGAGCGTCGGAAACTCGAAGACCAGGTGCATGCGCATGTGCACTGGCCAGCTGGTCTTCGGGTTTCTAGGGCTCCAGCATTACTCACAAAAATGCATTACTCACAAAAATGCATATGAAAGGAGAGGTTTATACACACACAACTACACATGCACATGCTGGAAACCAGAAGACCTGGTGGCCAACTCTTCGAGTTTCTGGGGCTCCGGTGCGTTTCGGTTTGGGCATTCAGTGCCGAAAAGGTTCATCATCACTGCTCTAGGCATTCACCTCTAAAAGTATGATTCAGTTTGGCTTATCATCTGGGGTATATTGTCTGACCCGCAGGAGGCTGTTACATATTGCAGGTAGTCCTTGACGTACAAAAATTCATTTAGTCACAGTTCAAAGTTAAAATGGCACTGAAAAAGTGACTTATGACCGTTTTTCACACTTAAAACTGTTGCAGCATCCCCATGGTCAATTGGGATGCGTGACAATTTGTTCATAGTTATGATGGTTGCAGTGTCCCAGGATCATGTGATTCCCCCTTTGTGACCTTGTGACAAGCAAAGTAAATGGGGAAGCCAGATTCGCTTAAGAACCATGTTAGTTACTAATTTAACAACTGCAGTGATTCACTTAGTAACTGTGGCAAGAAAGGTAAAATGGGGCAAAATTCACTTAACTGTCTCACTTAGCAAGAGAAATGTAGGGCTCAATTGCGATTGTAAATCGAGGGTTATGTGTATGCATGCTAAAAACAGAGCCACCTAATTATGTAACATTTAACTTTTAGGATGAAAACCTCTGACATATATTGTTCATGTTACTTCTTGACTTGAAAAGAGAGAGAGAGAGAAAGAGATGATTGACAGACTTGACTATGTCTCTGCAGGGAAAGGAAATAAGTGACTAACAATATCAATATTTGTCTATTATATTTTGTGGTATTGCAACCCACAGGCTGCTTAATTTCAAAAAACAAGGGAATGCTAATAAATGGTTTATGATTATGATTATTGGGCAGGGAAGGCAAGGGTGGATGTTTCATATTATAGTGGAATAAATACAGTAAGGACAGAAAATATTTATCCGCCTATGTACTGCCTGCAGAAATACTTTGGAAATACTTTGTGCTGGTGTTCATGCTGTTTCTTTTTTTTTATTCTTTTTTTCCTCAAGTTGAGTAATCCCATGTCAGTATTGCTATCTCAGAACATCTGAATCAAAATACCTCTCCTATGGCAATGAATACCCAATTGTAATAAATACCTAGGGTAGTCAATAGAGAGTATTACATACTTCTACAACAAAAATAAGTAAAAACATATGTCATGTTGAGAACAGCATGTTATCAGTCCTCATTATAAGTGTTGGATTGTGATCAGGCAAATTCAGTTTAAATCGTCATAGATACGAAGATCATTTGTTGACCTTGGATTAGTTACACACTCAGGAGCAGATAACATCAGAGACATAAGGGAACAGTGTCTGAATATATGGCAGAGCTATAGGAAGGATGTATGCCATCTTGAGATCCTTGAAAAATGAATAGAATAATAATGTATTTATAAACCGCAATCCTGAAGTTCTTGGAGCAAAAAAAACAAGTATAATACAGTTCTTCGTACAACTGAGTGTAGAAGTGCATGAGAAATTTTTAACCTGAGTAAGAATTTATTATCTTCATACTTCCTAAACCTCTGTGAAAAACACAACACAAATCCATGCTTTCAGAATTAGTGATGCAGCTCACCGATTGAAAAATAGGTATCAAATATGTTTAGTAAGGAAAAATTAGGACACAATATGCATCAGAGCATTGTTCAAAATTGTTCAAAATTCATGGAGTAAAATATAAAATGCATTTATGTGCATTACTCACAAAAATGCATATGAAAGGAGAGGTTTATACACACACAACTACAAATATTTGCAACGGGAAGAAAGCTGGAGAGAGAGATATAACGAATAGTATGCTAGGCAGATACCCATTACAGTAGTAAGAAGTTTTAAATCCCTCACTCCAGGACTAGCTTAACCTCTTTCTCACACTCAGATGTTGGACAGAGGAGCCACAATCAATCAAATCTGAGGCTATACCTTTATTCCAGGAGGGAAGCAAATCATCAGAAAAAATTGAATCAGCCAAGAAACACACCAAGATATACGGTTTTAGCCAATGCTTCAACCAGCAGATTAGATACTGACCTTCACCAAAATTAAGGCAGAATGTATTTGACATACAACTCAGAGCATAGACTGTAGTTCTTTTTTTAAATGGTTTTAGCTCTGAATCTCTGGCTTATATTGGGACAAATGTAACAGGGTAATCCTCATTTTTGGCAACAGTTGGGAATGGCAGCTCTGTTATTAAGCGAAGCAATCTCTAAGTGAGAAATCACATGACCTCAGCTGTGCTTTCCTTTACCTACCCTCTTGCCATTTGGAATGCTCACCCCAGTTCTGAAATAATTAGCAAGAAGAGAATCAATGTTTTATTTATATCCATTGGAGAGGAAGGGATTATAAAAGAGTAAGCAGGTACCTAATAGGGAATGCACATGGAAAAGAATGATGGCTGGGAAATGGGAGCCATGAGGGCACTTCACAGACAGTTCCATATTGGATGCCTGCTTACTTTTTTGTAATCCCTTCGTCTCCAATCTTTCTGCTCTGTGAGAAGTGGGGGAGGGAGAAAAATGCAGGTCAGGCACAAGAGGGATTATTTGAAGGAATTGCTTGGGTTTCCCCGCCCCTCCCCCCCTCCACTTGCTTGGTTAGACAATTTCTCCATTCTGGGAGGGGCGGGGAAACCAAGCTAATTCATTGGCTGTATGAATAGTATGTTCAGGGCTGCTAGGACCACTGCATTCTTTTCATGTCTGTGTCTCACTGGATACCTACATAATCTCTTGTAATCTCTTCCTCTGCAATCTCACTGCTTTGGGCAGGGAGGAAAGCAAGCAACCAGTCAAGCATAGGACAACACATAGTGACTATGATTACAATCAGATTGTGAATGCAGGCATTTGCATTACGTTATTTTTTCACCACCATTGTAACTTTGCATGGTTGCTGAATGTGGCAGTTGGTAAAATGGTGCAATTTTTTTAGCGGGTACCCCTGTTAGAAAGGCTGGCATGACATCAGCAAAAAAAAATAATAACTTTTTCAAGATACATATGTCTATTTTTAGAAAACTGGTGTAACAGAAAAAAATTATGCAGGATTCAATCTTTCCAATCTTAAGAATCGAGTCTTAGGAAGTTATTGGAATTAGTATTGAGATATTAACCACATATGAAGAACTGTACATTCTTGGTTTGGCAAGAAGGGATTTTAAATGAAGAAACAAAGTGGAGAGGCACTGCTCCCAACCACAGTGTTTCTTCAAGTAATGTTTCTTTTAAAAATTACCAAGTAAAACAATAAAGCTATTAATACTGAAATTAACTCTAAAGTACTTCAAGGATATTTGTATATTGAATTTTTATTATTATTAGATTAAATAATTTTAATCTAATTTTATTTTACTGTTATTAGATTTTATTTTATTATTATTTTATTAGATTTAAATTTTATTATTATTATTAAAAATATTTAAGTAATATTTAGGTATTTGGGTAATGTTTATGATCTCTTACATAATTCTATCTATCTATCTATCTATCATCTATTTGCCATCTTACCATAGGCATAGGGTAACAGTTTACAATATCAAAAACATGAAATTTTATAAAACCAATAAATATTCAGCCCTAACTAAAAGATGGGAGGGGGGAAAGTAAGATTAGCGGAAGGGGAGGTGGGATCTGTCTATCAAACACCCCCAAATGAAACACTCCCATTGAAGCCCCAAGTCAACTGGCAGAGCTCTTTATACCATAGCTGTTTCAGATTTATTTTCAAAATTCAGTATCATTTCAAAGGTTTTAGTTGAATTTTTCATCTTGGTTTTGATTTTTCTATGAGTCAGAGTACCCAACCAAAAATGTATTTTAGATCAGAAGTTGAACATGCATTATGTTTTTTTCAGGAATTTAATTTGAAAAATATTTGGTATAAACAAGAGGTGGGTTTCAGCAGGTTCTAACCAGTTCTGGAGAACCAGTAGTAGAAATTTTGAGTAGTTCGGAGAACCGGTAGTAAAAATTCTGACTGGCCCCATCTAGTCTCTGCCTCCCAAGTCCCAGCTGACTGGGAGGAAATGGGGATTTTGCAGTAACCTTCCCCTGGAATGGGGTGGGAATGGAGATTTTACAGTATCCTTCCCCTGCCACGCCCACCAAGCGATGCCCACCAACCAGTACCATACCCACCAAGCCGTGCCCACAGAACCAGTAGTAAAAAAATTTGAAATCCACCACTGGTATAAACATAATCCGACCACCAGGGATTATATGTTTACTTCCTATGCCTGGACATTTTTTAAATAAAATACTCTTTTCTAATTGATCAGCATATAGATTCCAAGATTAATTATATACTTATCAGATCATGCTCTGATCACAATCTTTTACTTTAAAATGTTAAGTTAGTCAATGATGGATGGTATTTTAATACTTCTATATTACTGTATGATTTTTTAAAAATCTATTGTATATTAAGCAACAAATGTTATAATTTTTTTGAAGTCAGTGGTAATTCAGCTAGTCTTGCAAGGCTAGGGAGCTCGATTGTGATTTATGCAGCTATACAAAGAAAACATAGAAATTTTGGTTACCAACAGATGGATATCAATGATTGAAGAAAATGTTTTGATATGCAAAGAACCCTACAGAAAAAAAAGCTTGTATATTCGCTAAGGTAAAGCTGGTTGTTTTCTATACTAAACAGGAGGAATTTTCTTTGAAGAAATTGAAATATTGGGACTCGGGCAAGAAAGCTGGCAAATTGCTGTTTATCAATTGTAATGGTTTACATGGCATGTAATGGAACACGTTTTCTGTTTGCATCAAAGTGATCTCAAAAGCAGAATAAGTATTCCATTCACCCTGCAAATAACTAGAAACAGTTTTGGCCATCCTAGTGGATTATTTCTGCCGGGGAATAGCAGCAGCAAAGGCAGTCCTTTTATTTTTCTTAAACTACATACATTGGATGTACATACATACTTCCTGGATAGATAATGGTTCTGCAACTGATCTGCAACTGATATCCAATTCTCTTTCTGTCTGTGGAGCGAGACTATACAAGTCCTGAGTGTGTTTATGCCTATAATTTTATGATGAATGAAAGCAAAGAAATTAAATGACAATTTACATAAACTGGAAATATATATCACATATATCATCAATCATTTACATCAGGGGTCTCCAACCTTGGTCCCTTTAAAACTTGTGGACTTCAACTCCCAGAGTCCCTCAGCCAGCAAAGCTGGCTGAGGAATTCTGGGAGTTGAAGTCCACAAGTCTTAAAGGGACCAAGGTTGGAGACCCCTGATCTACATATAATACTATATCTTATTCTTGTCTTGCTCCTATGGGTGGTATGTATGTTCCTCAATGTCAGGCCCTCTACCAGGGGCCTGGGAATTTGATGGTTCTGCACAGTATCATAGCTGTTCCTAGTGCTTATTGTTTGGAGGTCTTCCCTGTCCTGAAAGAAAATATATTGCAGTTCGGGTCAGTCTGTCACATTAGAAAAAGTATGCTTTCCAAATCATGCTGTGCTGTTTTGGAAATACTCAACAAAAGACTGAATAATCATGGAAGACAAGTTCATAATACAAATCTCTTTACTCCGTTTTCCCAATATAATACAGTTACTGTAAATGGAGAACAGCACAGTCTTGGTTCTTCAGGGTCCTTTAGGAAAACTGCAGTGTTCCCCAGTGTAACTTTTTTGGCCACAGCAGCTGAAAAATGTCCCGCTTCAGCTGTAAACAATTGGTGACACAAACTTGCAACGTCATTTGAGGAGGCAGCAAGACCCATATTTCTGATCTCCCGATGAATGGGCTCCTAAAAAACAATCCAATTTGCTTGCAGCACTTGGAGAGCTGAGTGCTAACTGGATTGCCAAATCAAAACATTGTGTTTGTAGAAACATGTGCCAAAATGAACTCCAGATCTTTCACACTGTAGGAGCCTTGGATGCTGCTGTTTTCCTGAACATCCATCCAAATTGCAGTCCTGGTGCTCTGGGTATTGTTAGTATTATGAGCAATGACGTTCCATCCTCCAGCCATCTGTAAAGAACTTGGTCTATGCTAAACAGTCTGTGAGTCTGATCCTTACAGATGGTCCTTTTAAAAAATTCTTGTTGAATGGAGAAATGAACAAAATCTCTGACAGGACACTGATGGCTAACCTGGAAATAGGTCTCATGGCATTCAATGGAGTTTTGAGTCACTATGTATAAGATTATTGAATTGAATTGTCCATTAGACTTGGCTTCCTTATCCTTATCATCATTTTGTTCATTTAGTGTGAGTAGGGTGATTTGTAATCCGGATAAAATTATAACATCTGGTGTTTCTTTTCATCTCCAGTTAACTTCTGTCTGTTCACATACTTTCTCCCTCATCAAGAATCAGAAAAGCAGATAAAATATAGAACAGCAGCCAGGAACCGAATAATAGGGAGATAGTTATGTTTACAAGCTCTGTTTATCCATTGTTTAAGGAATCGTGGTTAATTGAATTAATTCAACTACTCAGGTTTGCATGATATACTAAACTATTAATCACATTGTCTATAATTGCACAATATGATAAGCTGACACATTGCTGTCTAGTTTGTGAATCTGAATGTTGTTTCAACATAGGCAGAGGTGGAGGGCGCACTTTGGTCTGGCAGATAAAGTAAAAGGCTCCTGCAACACTGAAAAATATCTATCTTTTCAGTGTTTCAATGCACAATTTAAAAGTGCAATTTTTCATTTTCTTTTTATCTTTGGCCTTTGTTCAATATCTTTTCGCAAAAGTCCAAGATCTTGAAGCTTTAGTTTCACAATATTGTATAAGTCTAAATGTTTCCCACCCACTATGGAAAAAGAGTATAGAATAAGGATATCCAGAGATAATGGACAAAATATTAATGGAAAAGGCATATATCTCCTGTTTAGAAAAGAGTTTTGGAATCTCATCCTACAATTTCTCTATAGCAATGAGAAATGTGAACACCCTATAATGCTGATTTAGAATGCTACGTGGTGAAACATCTTTAAAACATCTGTGAGCCAGCAGTTAATATTTAGCATACAAAATTGTATTCTTTTCTCTACAAGTATTAGAAATGGCTTACTAAGCATCTGAGCACTAAATCTTTAGACAGATCTTCTGTTCTATTGTACTTCACAAGATTTCGTGTATTTTTTTCATTATTATAATTTGGAGATATTGCAGCAGTTTTATGGAATTCAAAAATCATAAATGAATGCCTCTTGCTTTTCAGAACAAAACACACACACACACACACACACACACACACAGAATGAGAGAGAGAGAGAGAGAGAGAGAGAGGATGCTGTGCAGAATTAAACCTTAATATTTTCTGGAAGCCTTTCAGGCTGGCCTCATTGTTATGCCTGCAGATTGAAGCAAAGTTCAAATTCTGAATTCAAATCATTGCAAAAGAGGAATTTGAAATTCAGATCAGGCACCAGTGCAGATGTGACAATTCAAATCTGAAAACTGCAGGCATAAACCAAGAGAAATAAGTCTATAAAACATTCTGTATGTATACAAATGTGCCTGTTGTGGCTGGTCAGCTGCTGGCCCCTCCAGCAGCTGAATCAGATGAAGAGGAAGTATGGGAGTCAGGATCATCATCAAGGCAACCTGAGAGCTCCAAGGGAGAACAGGAAATGGAGATGTCAGAGAGAGAGAGAGAGAGAGAGAGAGAGAGAGAGAGAGAGAGGCATAGACTGGGCCATCCGTGAGCCCTCAGATGGAGAATCAACATCCCCCAGGTCTGGAAGTGGCTGATGAAAAAGAGGAGGAACATCTGGGTCCCATGCCTGACACGTGAATGTGGAGAAGTCAGAGGAGAGGAGAGCAGTGGAAATCTGTGGGCCAATCCTTGGGACAGAAGAGCCACCGCTGCTAGTGAAGCCCTACCCTAGCTCTGGGGATTAAAAGCAAGGGGTTGGAGATAAATAGATGTGGTGGACAACTATTCATCTTCCAGCTGGATGGACTTGTTAGCTGTGGAAGAGAAACTTTTTGCTGGGGCTGCTGGCATTCTTAATAAAGAAATCTTTGAGTTAACTTCAGTGGGTTGGTCATGTTTGGGGATCTGGGTCAAAACAGTGCCTCTGCATGCTGGTAGTTGCCCTGAAAAGTAAAACCTCTGATGGAGATACATTCTTCTGCCTCTCCATTTCATTTTGTTTCATTTAAGTAATCTTAGTAATTGTGCTTTTCTGGTATTTTTTCCTTCATTTTGTTGATGCCAGCATGTAAACAAGCACAGACAGATACAGTAGAGTTACTGATTGCTTTTGTGGATTCTTACTAATCATCACATTGTGTGGTTTGAAACTTACCCGGAAAGACCCTATCTTCAGAAAAAAATCAGAATATAAGTGTATCTAAAGTGCCACCACTGTAAGGGAAAGAGTGGAAGAACCTGAAGGTGGAATTAAAATAAGAATCGACCTACAACCTCTACATTGCCACAAGCGAACTAAGTCCACCCACTCACTCCCTTGAAGTCCATTGTAAGTTAAGAATATTTCTGTGCATATGCATGAGTACCAATATATCAGCTTAATTGGACCTTCGTATGTGACCCTGATCTTATGTGCCTGACACACATTGGCCAAGAGAAACTCAACAGGGTGACAAAATTCAAGAAAGGGGATGTATGACAGACAATCAACAGTCAAAATTATGAGAGAATAAGGGCCCAGATAAAATTGGAATATTGAAAGTTACAATAAGATTTTGAAATTAATTATAAAATATAAATAGCTTCTCATGGGAAGTAGATCCCAAGTTTGTTTTTATATGACGTGACATAGATAAGCAATTTCATGATTTCAAACACGACATTAGAGGGGACTAAAAATTTTAAGTAGAGGAACGATATACATGGCTGTAAGATGATGCAATGCACTATGGCAACGAAAATGCCGAAGACTTTTGAAGACTGGGATTAAAAAATAGTAGCCACAACATCAACAATGTCAGTAATGGTAAGACAAGATAGAGATGGTATTGGAAGTGGATTTAAAATTGACAGGCCAAGAGAATGACTTAGAAAAGGCTGTTTCACTGAATCTGCAAAAGAAATTGGCTGAAGTTTTAAAATGGAAATAAAAGTGACAACTAAGAAAGTGACCAGGGTAATTTTTTCCTATTGGATTTATAAAAGAAGCTTGTTAAAGCCTTGAAAAATTCCATGCAATGGGACAAAGAAGAAATGAAGAGAAATCAAATCCTATAACAATGTTTGAATTAACGAAAAATTAAGACTATTAGAAGTAAAAGGAAGGAACACAAAGTTGGCTTATTTGATCACGGTTAAAACAAGATATGTTGTTACTTCCTACTATTCTTTATGGAAATTCTGCTTATATACCAAAACTGAAAAGATGATGCTTTATGGATTTGTTTGTAGATAAGAGACAAATCTTTATTTCTCTAGAAATAAAGAAAAAATAAAAAATTGTAATAAAATAAATGTTCGTAACTTAAGAGAAGGGTGAAGAGTTACTAAATTAATTTATACTTGTGATGAAGGTTGGAAGTCACTTCTTTATATATTTCTTTTTCTTTATTATATTTTCTTTTTTTCTTTGCACGTTTTTACTCATTCCATTTCTGTTCTTTAAATTTAGTTTGTATTAGATTTGACTATTATAATCAAAAAAATTTATTAATATTACATGTATGTATCTATGTATGTATGCCAAAGAACATTACAATTGGGAGCCTTCTCTAATTTCTGAAGCTTATTTTGGAGCAAAAGATCTATGAATCAAAGGGTTGTTCTGCCTGATATGAATATTGTATGAAAATCTGCTTCAATAGTAATAAATTGGATGTCTGTTGCAGAGTGTTCTACAGGATAATAATTGAGGGCATTGCTGACATGCCCCCACATAAATTTATTACTATGCTGCAATATCCTTGATGGAATTGTGCACCTTAATTAATCCATCAGTAGGTATGAAAGTAAATGTCTGAAAGATTATTACCTCCTTTGTAAGTCTTGTAAACTTGCTTCTTGACTGTTTAAGATGATATTTATATCAACGTATGAATTTAGAATGTACTTAAAGATATTTGCCATTGGTAGGATGATCTTGATCAAGGGTGTCAAACTCAAGGCTAGTGGCCCACGGGGTGCTTAGATCTAGCCCACAGGGCCAGCCTGGAAATAGCAAATGACCGGCCTGCGGTGCCTCTTCTAGCAAAAATGGAGCACGGAGGGGCACAGGTGTCCTCCACCCCCATGCCCTGTTCCTGGCCTGAATGGCCTCCAGCACTCTGCGGGCCAAAACATCCATCCTATCTCCTCTCCCCCTCTTGGCTGGCCCACGGAGGACAACTCAATACTGATCCGATCCTCCAAGCAATCCAGTTTGACACCTCTGATCTAGATTCTAGAAAGAGCGTAAAAACAAGTACAGGTAGTCCTCAACTTATGACCACAATTGAGCCCAAAATTTCTGTTGCTATGTGAGACATTTGTTAAGTGAATTTTCTCCCATTTTATGACCTTTCTTGCCACAGTTGTTAAAGTAAATCTCTGCAGTTATTTACTTAGTGACATAGTCGTTAAGTGAATCTAGCTTCCCCGTTTTCTTTGCTTGTCAGAAGATTGCAAAAGGTGATCACATGATCACCTGGGACACAGCAACGGTCATAAGTATGAACCAGTTTCCAAGCATCTGAATTTTGATCACAAGACCATGGGGATGCTGCAACGAACGTAAGTGTGAAAAACGGTCATAAGTCACATTTTTCAGTGCCTTTGTAACTTTGAACAGTCACTGAATAAACTGTTGTAAATCAAGGACTACCTGTATGCTGTTTCATTTCTTCCACTCAACTTCTACTTCTAATATTAGCAGCCAAGCAAACCAGGAAATCTCACTTATGATTAATTTGTTCCAACAATGTTTCAGGTTTTTGTGTACAATAATATCAAATACATGATAGGGAGTTTGGTTTGCTTAACCACCTTTGCTATTAAAAAAGAGTCCAGCAGGAGCAATTAAATAGATTGTATTAATTTGTTTGCTCAGTCACACTAAACCCAAAGACTAGAATTGCAAAAGAATTCTAATTAATTATTAGGTGTGAACTATTAGGTCTTCATTTTAATATCAGTTGAGAAATTTAAATACATGTATAGGGATCTAGCTCAGATCTCTAGTTTATACATTTACCGAAATGTTGCAGAGTAATCCTGCATACTATCTCTGATTCCTTCAGAAAGAAGAATTCAATAAATTGAATGCAGTTTTGGAGCACTTAACAATTCTGTGTCCCTGCTTTTCAAGCAGAAAACATGAGATAATGAGCTAGAGAGATAATTATCTTTAAAAGTCATTTATCTGTGAAAGAATTTATGATATTCAACTAAATCACCAGAGAATTATAAAAGATTAATGGCCTTATATTTCTTGGGGGAATATGAAGACATGCAGCTACAGGAGACACATCAGCAACTAGGAAAGATGTGTCAGTTTGTCTACTTGCATGCATTTCCTATTATCTGAGGCAACAAGGCATAAAGATCATTGAAAATAAGATTCTTTTTTTAAGTATGATATCAAGGTTGCGATTGCTAATTTTAAAAGTGATAGTCAGATGTTCATTATAGAAATCTTTTTCTCCACCCCATGAATTTTCCAGAATTTTCCAGTGTTGTTGAATTCATTGATTCATACTTTCCAATCACTGAATTCATTGTGCCTCTCCCTTCAGCACTCCATAACCTTTTTCCTTCATTAAATAACCCAACCTGTGAATTCTAGCATCTATCTCCATTTTATTCATTGTCATAATTTGATTGTAATATTTTTTAAGTAATCAGATTTTACCGAAATGGTTTGCTTTCCTTGATCGTTTTGTGTACCCTGTTTCTCCCAAAATAAGACATTTCCAATCGGGCTTTTGAGCGCATGGCAATAAGGCCAAGCGCTTATTTCAGGGTTCAAAAAAAATATAAGACAGGGTCTTATTTTCTGGGAAACACGGGTAGTAGAAGTACAGTTGTGGGTTTGTATTGGTGTGTACTGTGTACATGTGGACGCATGCACATAATATGCCAATATTATGACAAGACAAAATAAGTCTTTCAACATAAGCTTTACGAAGAGATGTGAAAGATTGTGTGCTTTTAATGTTTTTTTATAGTGAATGATGAATCTATCCAGAAAGGAAAACTACAAAGTATTCTAAGTGTATTACTAATTCCATTGGGTTTGCACCAGTAGTGGTATTCAAATCCCGGTGCTATCGGTATGCTATCAGTAGTGCACAGGCACACTCTCTCGCTTTGCGAGCATGTGGCATTTCTGCACATGCGCAGAGCATTTTTGATGACAATTGGGTGGGTGACCAGAGCCTCCCACCGCTGCCACTACTAGTTCCCTCAAACTGGGGCGAACTGGGGGCAACCCACCACTGGTTTGCACAGTTTTAGCAAAATATTAATAGTAATAATAGTCAAGCATATATTCAAGATATATGAAAAAGTTAGTTTAGTTTGCTCTTAATACTTTCCAAGTAAATTTAGACTGATGGGGGAGACATAAAAAGCAACTAACTGTGTCCATGTGGTTTTGCAATTGTCCATGAAGAGCCATACACTTTGTTCCCCCAGAAAAGGGGTATATAATTTTATTTATTTATTTATTTATTTATTTATTTATTTATTTATTTATTTATTTATTTATTTATTTATTTATTTATTTATTTATTTTTATTTATTTGATTTTTATACCGCCCTTCTCCCGAAGGACTCAGGGCGGTGTACAGGCAGCAGTAAAAAATAACAATACAATGTACAATTTAAAATAGAAATTAAGAAACTTATTATAATTAGCCTAGCATTTTAAAAATTTATAAAACTAAACCCCATTTAAAATAAATAACAAATTTAAAATCAATTAAATTTAAAATTTATAAAAATTAAAAAATTTAAGCCAGCCCCGCGAATGAAAAGGTGTGTCTTCAGTTCGCGGAAGGTCCAAGGTCAGGTATTTGGCGTAAACCGGGGAAGCCTGCTCCAGAGTGTGGAGCCCCACAGAGAAGGACCTTCCTGGGGCCGCCAGCCGACATTGCTTGGCGGACGGCACCCTGAGAAGTCCCTCTGTGAGAACGCATTGGTCGGTGGGAGGCATACGGTAACAGCAGGCGGTCCCGTAAGTACCGGGCCCTAAGCCATGGAGCGCTTTAAAGGTCATAACCAAAACCTTAAAGTGCACTGGAGGCCACAGGTAGCCAGTGCAGCCTGCGAGGAGCGGTGTTACGTGGAGCTACGCGAGGCTCCCTCTATCACCCGCGCGGCTGCATTCTGGACTAACTGAAGCCTCCGAGTGCACTTCAAGGGGAGCCCCATGTAGAGAGCATTACAATAATCCAAGCGGGAGGTAACGAGCGCATGAGTGACTGTGCACAAGGCATCCCGATCAAGGAAGGGGCGCAACTGCCGAACCAGGCGAACCTGGTGGAAGGCCCTCCTGGCGACGGCCGTCAAATGATCTTCAAACGACAGCCGTTCATCCAGGAGGACACCTAAGTTGCGCACCCTATCCTTTGGGGCCAATAACTCGCCTCCAACAGTCAGCTGCAGCTGCAGCTGACTGAATCGGGATGCCGGCATCCACAGCCACTCCGTCTTGGAGGGATTGAGCTTGAGCCTGTTTCTCCCCATCCAGACCCGTACGGCTTCCAGACACCGGGACAACACTTCAACAACTTCATTGGGGTGGCCCGGGGTGGAAAAGTACAGCTGAGTGTCATCAGCGTACAGCTGGTATCTCACCCCGAAGCCACTGATGATCTCACCCAACGGCTTCATGTAGATGTTGAACAGAAGGGGCGAGAGGATCGACCCCTGCGGCACACCCATATCCATAATGATGGATAAAGAAAAGCTTTCACAGTCCCTTGGCAACAATACTTTGGTGCTTTTTAGTTGCTTAATTTCAGGTTTATCCCAGATAAATTGTCTACAAGTAACGTATAAGTGTAGGATTTTTTTTAAGGGCAGTTGCCTCCATAAATGGGTATAGCTTGGTTTATTTATTTATTTGGAAAATATATATTGCCGCCTACTCGCTCAAGGCGGCTTTCTGGAAATAAAAACACAATTTTTGGGGGGAGAATGTTCAAGTTCAACATGTAAGATATTTAATAAGCTAAATTATTTTTGGTACCTAAAGCAGAGATCAAAATCTGTTGTTGGTGTGTGGCCCTTTCTTTCTGTGGATTTCTTTTTACCGATGTTGCTCTTATGCATCAGATCTTTTTCATTTAGGTTGCATGTCCCCTCTTAAGGAGGAACTGCAAAGGAGAAAAAAACCAAGAGAGTGCTAGGCCAAATCATGAAAGATTCTTCAAGATTTAGCTGTCTTTTTATTTTATTTTTTATTTGATTTTATACCGCCTTCTCCCGAAGGACTCAGGGCGGTGTACAGGCAGCAGTAAAAATAACAATACAATGTACAATTTAAAATAGAAATTAAGAAACTTATTATAATTAGCCTAGCATTTTAAAATTTATAAAACTAAACCCCATTTAAAATAAATAACAAATTTAAAATCAATTAAATTTAAAATTTATAAAATTAAAAATTTAAGCCAGCCCCGCGAATGAAAAGGTGTGTCTTCAGTTCGCGGAAGGTCCGAAGGTCAGGTATTTGGCGAAACCCGGGGAAGCCTGCTCCAGAGTGTGGAGCCCCACAGAGAAGGACCTTCCTGGGGCCGCCAGCCGACATTGCTTGGCGGACGGCACCCTGAGAAGTCCCTCTCTGTGAGAACGTACTGGTCGGTGGGAGGCATACGGTAACAGCAGGCGGTCCCGTAAGTACCCGGGCCCTAAGCCATGGAGCGCTTTAAAGGTCATAACCAAAACCTTAAAGTGCACTCGGGGGGCCACAGGTAGCCAGTGCAGCCTGCGCAGGAGCGGTGTTACGTGGGAGCTACGCGGGGCTCCCTCTATCACCCGCGCGGCTGCATTCTGGACTAACTGAAGCCTCCAAGTGCACTTCAAGGGGAGCCCCATGTAGAGAGCATTACAATAATCCAAGCGGGAGGTAACGAGCGCATGAGTGACTGTGCACAAGGCATCCCGATCAAGGAAGGGGCGCAACTGCCGAACCAGGCGAACCTGGTGGAAGGCCCTCCTGGCGACGGCCGTCAAATGATCTTCAAACGACAGCCGTTCATCCAGGAGGACACCTAAGTTGCGCACCCTATCCTTTGGGGCCAATAACTCGCCTCCAACAGTCAGCTGCAGCTGCAGCTGACTGAATCGGGATGCCGGCATCCACAGCCACTCCGTCTTGGAGGGGTTGAGCTTGGGCCTGTTTCTCCCCATCCAGACCCGTACGGCTTCCAGACACCGGGACAACACTTCAACAACTTCATTGGGGTGGCCCGGGGTGGAAAAGTACAGCTGAGTGTCATCAGCGTACAGCTGGTATCTCACCCCGAAGCCACTGATGATCTCACCCAACGGCTTCATGTAGATGTTGAACAGAAGGGGCGAGAGGATCGACCCCTGCGGCACACCCATATCCATAATGATGGATAAAGAAAAGCTTTCACAGTCCCTTGGCAACAATACTTTGGTGCTTTTTAGTTGCTTAATTTCAGGTTTATCCCAGATAAATTGTCTACAAGTAACGTATAAGTGTAGGATTTTTTTTAAGGGCAGTTGCCTCCATAAATGGGTATAGCTTGGTTTATTTATTTATTTGGAAAATATATATTGCCGCCTACTCGCTCAAGGCGGCTTTCTGGAAATAAAAACACAATTTTTGGGGGGAGAATGTTCAAGTTCAACATGTAAGATATTTAATAAGCTAAATTATTTTTGGTACCTAAAGCAGAGATCAAAATCTGTTGTTGGTGTGTGGCCCTTTCTTTCTGTGGATTTCTTTTTACCGATGTTGCTCTTATGCATCAGATCTTTTTCATTTAGGTTGCATGTCCCCTCTTAAGGAGGAACTGCAAAGGAGAAAAAAACCAAGAGAGTGCTAGGCCAAATCATGAAAGATTCTTCAAGATTTAGCTGTCTTTTTATTTTATTTTTTATTTATTTTATTTTGTCAAAACAATATATACAAGCATAACACAAAAATATTATATAATATAAAAACAAATATATGAGGAGAAACAAGGAAGTATATATATATATACATATACATATACATATACATATACATATACATATACATATACATATACATATACATATACATATACATATACATATATATATATATATATATATATATATATATATATATATATATATAAAGAAACAAAAGGACAGGAACGGTAGGCACGTTTGTGCTCTTATGCACGCCCCTTAGAGTCCTCTTAGGAATGGGGTGAGGTCAACAGTGGATAGATTTTGTTTAAAGCTTTTGGGGTTATGAGAAGAGACCACAGAGTCAGGTAATGCATTCCAAGCACAGATAATTCTGTTACAGAAATCATATTTTCTGCAATCCAAACTGGAGCGGTTGACATTAAGTTTAAATCTATTGGTAGCTCTTGTGTTATTGTAGTTGAAACTGAAGTAGTTGTTGGCAGGAAGGACATTACAACGGATGATTCTATGAGCTAAAACCAGTCTTGACAGAATCAGTTCTGCTTTTCAGGGGGAAAAAAAGATTAAAACCTGCAAGACCAGCCAGAACTTAGAAAAAGCTGCTCTAGTTTTTGACCTAACTTCCTCTGTAGTAATCTCTATGGCAAAGTAACTCAGTGTCCTGTTTGCTTCAAAAATACTGGAGGTTCACCTGAGTCTTATAATGTGTTACTATACTTTTTTTCAATTTCTTGGTTCAAGCAAGCTACCATGTGAAGATAAAGTGTTGCTGTTCTTTGTCATCTTGCCTATTGTGCACCGTGAGTCAGGTGTTATAGAGCAGAAGGCATTAGTTTTCCATGAGTGAATAGAGCTCTGTAAAAAAATATGAGTGTCCTGGCTCAAACTTCACAACCACCATTTGGTTTTGCTTGCCAAGTCCATGTTACTGTGGATCGAGTTTGTTAACCAGGTTTTGAGGTTCACCTGATAATTGCTACATATTCCAAATATGAGACATGGCATCTTGGATTGCTGGAAAAAGTAATCTGGAGTACAACTGGAATAATGGGACTCATATTTCTCGGCAACTGATAATAATAGTAATATATATATCTCCATTCTTCTTTTCATAGTGCAGATAATCTTTATGGCTCTTAGCCATTGCTTTTTTTAAAAAAAAACCTTATTATTATGTGCTATCTCTTTTGTATTAATTGAAATCCATGTAAAGCAGTCCTAATTAAGTGCCACTGCTACATTTAGACCGAATGGATTGAGAAGATCAAAAAAACAAGAATCCTGCTTGTTCATTTATATATTACAGCAATTTAATTTGTAATTAAACTCCATTGGCCTGTTTTCTTCTCGCATGTGGAATAACTAGTACAGTAAAAGCAATTATAGGATTGAAATTATGAATGGAAAATTTGGCTGCGTTGTTGGAGAGTATGATATGGCAGCTTTTCAGAGCCGTAAATTCCATAGGTATAAGGATCTTTTGCAATATGAAATGTACTCAAAACATCTCTCCCCCGCCATCTTTCTCTCACTCTCTTGTCTCATCTGCTAATTTTCCTTTCATCCCCAGCCAGTTCTGAAACATTCTCTCCTAGTTTAATATAGCCTACTAAAGTTTTATGTACAAATATTAAATCAATTGACAGAGTGTAAAGTATATCTTCATATGTCCCAAAGGTGCTTTTTCAAGAGGCAACTGAACTTTCTGGTTTTTCTTTGAATACGTTTCACTTCTCATCCAAGAAGCTTATTCAGCTTCTGCTCTGAAGAGTTGCTGAAGAAGCTTCTTGGATGAGAAGTGAAATGTCTTCAAAGAAAAACCAGAAAGTCCAGTTGCCTCTTGAAAGAGCACCTTTGGGACAACCATGACCTGGATGACTTGAGAATCTTTGTGGACATATATCTTCATATATTTGTTCTTGAATGTTCATTTAACTTTTGGGGGGTTGATTTTTGTAGCAGCCATATTAAGCATGAATGAATGAAGACTACATGGATGGCAGTAGTATAACACAGACCAACTAATTCAATTACACTTTATTGAGTTTATTTAAATGATGTCTCTCAAATGTAATCTCAGCTAACAGTTCTGAATTAAAAGACAAAAGACTCTTGTCTGCATTTCTGAACATAATAGGGGTTTTTCTTCTTTTTCAGATGTTTGATTGGATCAGCCATAACAAAGAGTTGTTCCTGCAGAGCCACACTGAAATTGGAGTGAGCTATCAACATGCCCTTGATTTACAGACACAACATAACCATTTTGCTATGAATTCCATGGTGGGTATATAACAGGTTTTCTCTAAGGAGGTACATGAAATAGATATAATATAAGAGGCAGAGGTGGGTTTCAGCAGGTTCTGACCAGTTCTGGAGAACCGGTAGCGGAAATTTTGAGTAGTTTGGAGAACCAGTAGTAAAAATTCTGATTGGCCACACCCCCATCTATTCTCTGCCGCCCAAGTCCCAGCTGATCGGGAGGAAATGGGGATTTTGCCGTAACCTCCTCCTGAAGTGGGGGTGGGGAATTGAGATTTTACAGTATCCTTCCCCTGGAGTAGGGTGGAAATGGAGATTTTATAGTACCTTTCCCCTGCCATGCTCACCAAGCCATGCCATGCCCACCAAGCCACACCCACAGAACCGGTAGTAAAAAAATTTGAAACCCACCACTGATAAGAGGGTAGGATATGGGGAACCAATTAAAGGAGATGAAGGAATCCACCGAATGCTTGATCAGCAAAAGATCAAATTGATCATCTTGCAGTAGCTTCTTGTTATATAAAATTTAAAAAAACCTGTCTTTGAGAATACTGCTATCCAACGAAATTTTTACCAGACATATTGTTTAGCAGGGGTGTCAAACTCAATTTCATTGAGAGCCGCATCAGGTTTGTGTCTGACCTCGGGAGGCAGAGGTGTGTGGCCAGGGTGGGCATGGCCAGCTCAATATCACTCATGTCAGCACCTGCCAGCAAAAATGGGCTCCCGAGCTCCATTCTCGGCTGCGACAGCCTCCTGTAACCCTCTGCCAGGGAAAACGAAGGTTGCAAGGGCACATGCAGCCCTCCCTAGCTCCATTTTCACTGGCAAAGGCACTCTCTCCAGGGTGGCCCCATGAGCCAGATCTAAACACCCCATTGGCTGGATCCAGCCCGTGGGCCTTGGCTTCTGTTCACCCAGGCCTTCATTTCATCATGTTTCCATTTTTGGATTTTTTAAATATTTAATTGGTTTTATTATAATTATTTATGTTGTTGTAAGCATAAACAGGAAGAAGCTACAGAATGGTGATCCAAGAATGTAAAATAGTACATTAACATCTTTACTAAAAACTTTGGAATGCAATATTAATAAGTATAAACCAAAATAGGCAGTAGGACAAGTACATATTATATAAGTAAGCGACCACTCACACATTTTATATTGCCAATAAAATGAGGGGGATAGCTGACTTTTCAACCATTCTGGGGGTGGAGGGGTGTCAAGGAAGATGAAAAATAATATTTTGTTGAATTTTAAGATATTCTTTTAGTTCTTAGCCAACCAGTGATTGATATAGGATATTCCAGCCAGTTATTCCAAAGTTCTTGCAAACAATATCCATTTATTCTTTTTTTTACAAAAAAAATATACTGTAGACTTAAAAGTTTTTAAGTCTACAATTTTTGTTCAATTATGCTAGCATAATTGAATTTGAGGCTTTAAAATTGTGCTAATGTGTCTGAAGTAAATGGTAAAATCAAGAATGTTTTAATTGAAAAAACTACCATTTTGCAATTTTACACAACCCCAAATTTCTATTTAAACTCAATTTTTTTTAAAAAAAAATCTTGACAAGATTTTGATTTAAAGTAATCCCACCTTGTTTGGGGCAGTTTTCAAAACTGGATTACAGCAGGGAGCTTATTATGTAATAAGGGTTGAAGGAATCACGTAACTCTGATTTTGACCATAATACTTTTTTCACAATAAATTGTGTTCCATTGAAAAAGTGATCTGTGCCTAAAGATAAAGATAAAAATAATTAAGAAAATCTAGTTGTTCTTTATGAAAACATTTTTAAAGTATCAATATGCTTAAAATAAATTTATTTATCTAAGGAAACTTCTAAATAAACAGAACAACCTTGAAATAGTATCAATTGTATTGCTTTTATTTTCCCTCATATTTCAGTGGGACTTTTAATCATGTAACATTTTCCTATGAAATAATTCTTCCTAGATATTTAAAAGCATTCAAGCAACAGCTGAAATCCTAATTATTACAAATTTTCATAGAAATATTAGCTTCCATGGGAATTGTATAACTTACTCCTAATTAATTCAATAACCTCATACATTATTTATATTTATGAAATGTATAAACCCCTCAATCAGATCAGTCCCAGATTCGACAAATTTGAAAATATAGAAAATACATAAACATCAATGAGACATACCATATCATTAACATTTAATTGTAGTTTGTGTTGTTCCAGCTACTGTTGTACTCAAAATGTTCTCTGCTTGTCTAATAAAACATACCAATTGTTCTCATATCAAATTAAAATAAGAGGATTTAAGAGAGATCTTTGATGAGTTTCACAGGTTCATTTTGAAAATGTACAGATAATTCCAATAGTACCACATATTGATCCAAATAATAGTAAAAGTAGAAAATATTTGCAGAATGCCAAATATTTTTTTCTATAGTTCACAAACGAGTACAACTGATTTCAGTTTTCTGAAGAATATCAATTGGCAATGTAATTATTATCAAGTAGGGGACCTAGGTGTGATTTTTGGGGTACCCCCCATTTAATCCACCTGTTTGATGAGCAACTATTGATGAACGTATTTTGAATTAATTTTGGAACTCATATATCCTTAATTGGGCCTCTGGTGGCTCAACAGACTAATGCAGTCTGTTATTAACAGCAGCTGCCTGCAATTACTGCAGGTTCAAGTCCCACCAGGCCCAAGGTTGACTCAGCCTTCCATCCTTTATAAGGTAGGTAAAATGAGGACCCAGATTGTTGGGGGCAATAAGTTGACTTTGTATATAAATATACAAATAGGATGAAGACTATTGCTAACATAGTGTAAGCCGCCCTGAGTCTTCGGAGAAGGGCGGGATATAAATGCAAATTTAAAAAAATTGTCATGCAGTGCAATTAACTAATTTTTTTTATTATTAGCATTTATATCCCGCCCTTCTCCGAAGACTCAGGGCGGCTTACACTGTGTTAAGCAATAGTCTTCATCCATTTGTATATTATATACAAAGTCAACTTATTGCCCCCAACAATCTGGGTCCTCATTTTACCTACCTTAGGTAAATCAGGTTGATAAAAGATACTTGGGCGAAATCAAGATCATGTACATTGCATACCCATGTCCTTTTATGGAAGTTACTTGTTTACTAATGAGCTGGATTAGCCTCAAGCAAGCCAAAACAACAACATAAATATGGGAACATCATTATGTAAATAATGATGTTTATTTTGTAAATAAGGAAAATTATGATTTGGTTTTTGATTGTGTAATAAAATTTTATAATATACAGAATTTCATAAGGCACGTTTAATTGTTCCCCCTGATTTCTTATCTATTGCAGATTCCCATAATGTTAAGATTCTTGACAGATCCATTCTAACTTCTGATAATTCTTGAACTACTTTCAAGGCACTTACAGATAAAACTCTTTATCTGTGGAACACTCCAAAATCCTCATAAAATTGATTGTTCTACAGTGTTAAATCTTCCTTTTTCTTCCTTTTGAATACAGTACTGTATGACATTTTCTTTTTACTGGTTATCTGGTGCCTAGAATTGCTCTGACAATGATATGGGTGGTATGTAAATATGATAAATAAATAAAAATTGTTCAGGATTTATTAAAAATGATTTCTGCAAAATTTTCAGGCAATATTTTCAGTACTCTAGAAGTCAACTCATTTAGTCGTGAGAGTTAAATACATTCAAAATATGCACCAGACAAAAGTGAAATGATGAAATAGGTTTTTTTTAAAAATTCTGATACAATCACAACTTTGCATAACCCACATTGCTGAATGATCGATTATTTCCACATTTTACTTGTTGCATTCTTATCACAATCCGGCATATGGATTGTGGTTGTTGGAATAGGCCTTCTGAATTAAAATATCAACTGAACTCTTAGGAACCTTTTAGCAATGTCCCCATTAATAAAACAGCTATAGTGTGAAATTAAATTTTGGTAGCCGTTAAGAATTCAAAGTCACTAAATATTATATAGCAATATGTAGACTTAAGGGTTATTCAGAAACATTCTATTACCGTAATGCAGTATTACATCTATAGATTAATATGTTATTAAAAAGCAAACTGGCGTTAAAATATATTTGGGGATTTCATTAATTTAATTAGTTGCCTAAACCAAGTTACATTTTCCTCCTTAAGCACAAATCACCCTGATTGCCATTGTATATTTAAATAGCTCACTCCACATGCGGCTTATTCTAATTGAAGCTATTCATAACTGCTTTACAGAAACTGGCTTATGCTTTGATGCAACCCTTTGGAAGGGCAAGTCATGACTTCAGAAACGTGTGGATGCTGCTTTCAAACATGTTTATTTTAGCTCACCCATTATCAAACCGATTTGCCAAAAATTAGGGTAACTTGTACTTTCTTCCTGAAGTTATAGAGCATAGGAAAGGATTACAGTGCTCCATCAACGTAGCACCATTTTAATCATATAAATTCTTTTGTCTCCATACTCTTGCCTTAACTCCTTTATGTGATTTCATAAAATTTTACAGTGTTCCACTTTATCTTATAGTCTGCTTTGATGAGAATATGTATATTAAAAAAACAATTTCAAATATCCTGTAATTCTTCGAATGGCCCTGGGGTTTTCATAATCCCTTTGGCCCTCAGGAGTGAGCAAATGCTTCAAAACAAATAATAATTCAGTTTATATCATGTTAATACTGCTCTCTTTCTAGCATCAGGAAAAAGAGTTTCTTTTTGTAGAAATAATTGGCTTATTCGGGTAATGGGTTCTGCATATTCTGTCTCTAGAGCAGGAAAATATTTACTATAAATCAGGAAAAAGAGAGAATAATTTCAATTAAAGTATTTTATATTCTTTGTATTAAAAAACCTCTTTTTTGCACATATAGGAAATTATGAACACTTTGTATTATGTATGAACATAGACTGAAATCTGTTGGTATGACCTTTATCAAAATAATATTTTGGTGCCTCTATTTATATACTTCAGAACAGTGGCCGCCAACCTTTTGGGCACCAGTTCCGTGAAGAAAGGTTTTTCCACATACCGGAGAGGGCGTGGTTTCATGTGCTGCCTGATCCTCAGATGGGGCTTCGCTTGTTTGTGTGGCCCAGTTTCTAGCATGCTGCGGCACAGAATGGGTCCATGGATCAGGGGTTGGGGACCCCTGCATCAGAAAATGAACTGCATAATGAGAGGAATCATGTTGCTAGAATGCATTACATTATGCTATAGATGGGCTATTTAAATACTTCAACATGAAAATGGTACACTAAATCAGAAATGTCCCAACTAATCTTTTTTGACCAGGTTTATCTTCAGATGCAGAGAACACTGCACAAAGCATGTTCTTCTCCAACCTCAATGGCCCCCAGGTGTGTGGAATTCAGCTTCCAAATTCTCACCAATAATCAGGCTGGATGGGGAATTCTGGGAGATAAAATCCATACATATGGACCATGCCCAAGAAGTCTAATATCGGAACTGTATTCAGAAACTGAATATTTTATCTGCAGATCTATTACATGTTGCATCAAGCAATGCAACCTCTACCATATGATTTTGTTAGCTATTCAGCTTGGCTTTTAGTTTCTTTTCACTGCTACTTTGATGGTAAATGTTTTTCTTTACACACACATACACCCAACTGTCTCCTTTTAAAATATTTTATCAGATTATGTGGTGGAATGTCTGGAGTCCTAAGAGAGAGAGGCTGCTTTTCAGAGGGCAAAGAGTCAAAGGAGTTTAGAAAGTCTGGTAGACAGGAAAAGGGCTAAAGTGGCCCCTCCCTAGCAAATCACAGAATATATCTATAATTATGCAGATAATAGCTTTAGTCTGGCAAGATTCTGTCTGTAGGTGAACAACAATATGGAAACTATAATTTTCTTATTAATTGCACCGAAGTCTAAATTTCAGTTCTCCCGTTTGATTTTTCACTTCAGAATGCCTACGTGAATATAAATCGCATCATGTCGGTTGCCTCCAGGCTTTCAGAGGCTGGCCACTATGCATCTCAACAAATTAAGCAGATTTCCACACAGCTAGATCAAGAGTGGAAGAGTTTTGCCGCAGCATTGGATGAGCGTAGCACTATTCTTGCCATGTCTGCTGTGTTTCACCAGAAAGCCGAACAGGTATGTAATTTTTACTGTGTCAGATGCCTTTCTGCCTTGTCTGGGGCTTTGATCTAGTTTAAATCACCATCAATATAATTAATGCATGGGTGTATTCCTTGCATTTTCCAACTGTTTCAAGAAGTTATTATTGGCTATTGTTTTGTTGGCTATTGTTTTGAGATTTAATATTGGGCTCTTCTCCCACTCCCAAAAAAATCTTTCTCCAGCCTGTTCAATACAGTGTATCTGTTTTTCTATTGGCTTAGGCTAGATAGAGTGACATGAGAGTGGAGTGTTAAAGAAAAGCTCATGGCCATACAAAGGAATACTGTTCATAGCTGCATGCTAACCTACTTAGTAGGCTTAGGCTCATTTTTTTCTTCTTTTAATCTGTTATGGAAAGTTGAAAATTCATGCAGGATTAATTTAAAACCCATGTGTCAATAAATATGCTGTGCTTTATTTTTTAGACAAGCAAAACAATGGTTGAGTTTAGTTATTACATTCAACATATAGGTGTTGGTAATGCAAAGATGAGTACATGCAACATCTATTACCACAGCTTTGGTTTCGTTAGTTTGTGCCTGTTTTTTTTGCCCTAGTGATATCGTACTTCTGTGTTTAACATAGATACATCTTACATAATTTGGTAGATGCTCTAACTAAGTGATCTTCTGGCTGCTATTTCAGTTATTTTCAATCGCATTTTTTTGAAAAAAAAAAACTAATTCAAACATATTTTAAAAATATTCAGTTGTCCATTTTTTCCGTGCTAGTTTGTGGCAATAGAAATCAGGATGGGTTACCTTCTTATCTTTTGTCCCACATGGTGTCACTGTTGCCTACAAAGAGATCCCAATAAAAGATTCTTCCTTTGTCCAATAGATTAATGCTTAAGATATGTGAAGAAGAGGCGCACAACAAGAGCTCTAATATTAAATATTTAGGGATCATCTTTTCTTCTCTTTTGCAATGCTCTCCAGTGCACCTGTCACATCTGTTGTATTCTCTAGGACAGGGGTCTCCGACCTTGGTCCCTTTAAGACTTGTGGACTTCAACTCCCAGAGTCCCTCAGCCAGCAAAGCTGGCTGAGGGACTCTGGGAGTTGAAGTCCACAAGTCTTAAAGGGACCAAGGTTGGAAACCCCTGCTCTAGGATTCTTTTTTTTTTTTTAAGAAAAGATGAAATCCTTGGATTCATCAGTGTTCATGGTTGAAAGTAACACATCTTAGCATAACTTGTGTAACTAAGGAGAGCCAGATATTCCAATGATACATGATATATAGTTTTATCTGATTAAACCAAACATTTTCTCTCTCCTTTTTCATGTTTGTAGGAATTACATTTATACCAATCTTTAAAACTTTGCCGTTTTCTGGAACATTCTTTTGTGATGTTTTGTCCCCTTTGTGTCTACTCAGATAAGTTTTCAAAGCTAGGATTCAGTTTTGTGGTCAAGATGGACGTAGTATTTTTTTCATGAAATCTTGCAGTTTTATTTATTTATTTATTTATTTATTATTTAAATTTGTATACCGCCCTTCTCCCGAAGGACTCAGGGCGGTTCACAGCCAGGTAAAAAATACACAATACACAATAAATACAATTAAAATACAATTAAAAAACTTATTAAATTGGCCACAATTAAAAATTTAAAATAAAAACCCATTAAAAACCCATAGACTTAAAAAACTAACCCAGTCCAGCGCAGATGAATAAGTGAGTTTTAAGCTCGCGGCGAAAGGTTCGAAGGTCCGGAAGTTGACGAAGTCCTGGGGGGAGTTCGTTCCAGAGGGCGGGAGCCCCCACAGAGAAGGCCCTTCCCCTGGGCATCGCCAGACGACACTGTCGCGCCGACGGCACCCTGAGGAGTCCCTCTCTGTGAGAGCGCACGGGTCGGTGAGAGGTATTCGGTAGCAGCAGGCGGTCCCGTAAATAACCCGGCCCTATGCCATGGAGCGCTTTAAAGACGTTCACCAACACCTTGAAGCGCACCCGGAAGGCCACAGGTAGCCAGTGCAGCCTGCGCAGGATAGGTGTCACTCGGGAGCCACGAGGGGCTCCCTCTATCACCCGCGCAGCTGCATTCTGGACTAACTGTAGCCTCCGGATGCCCCTCAAGGGGAGCCCCATGTAGAGAGCATTGCAGTAGTCCAGACGAGACGTCACAAGGGCGTGAGTGACTGTGCACAAGGCATCCCGGTCTAGAAAGGGGCGCAACTGGCGCACCAGGCGAACCTGGTGGAAAGCTCTCCTGGAGACGGCCGTCAAGTGGTCTTCAAAAGACAGCCGTTCATCCAGGAGAACGCCCAAGTTGCGCACCCTCTCCATCGGGGCCAATGACTCGCTCCCGACAGTCAGCCGCGGACTCAGCTGACTGTACCGGGATGCCGGCATCCACAGCCACTCCGTCTTGGAGGGATTGAGCTTGAGCCTGTTTCTCCCCATCCAGACCCGTACGGCTTCCAAACACCGGGACAGCACTTCGATAGCTTCATTGGGGTGGCCCGTGTGAAAAGTACAGCTGGGTGTCATCAGCGTACAGCTGGTCCCCCACACCAAAGCCACTGTTGATCTCACCCAGCGGCTTCATATAGATGCTGAACAGAAGGGGCGAGAGAATCGACCCCTGCGGCACCCCACAAGTGAGGCGCCGCGGGGCCGACCTCTGCCCGTCAACACCGTCTGCGACGGTCGGAGAGATAGGAGGAGAACCACCGATAAACGGTGCCTCCCACTCCCAATCCTCCAACCGGCGCAGCAGGATACCATGGTCGATGGTATCAAAGCCGCTGAGAGGTCTAATAGGACCAGGGCAGAGGAGCAACCCCTATCCCTGGCCCTCCAGAGATCATCCACCAACGCGACCAAAGCCGCCTCAGTGCTGTAACCGGCCGGAAGCCGGACTGAACGGGTCCAGATAGACAGTTTCTCCAGGTGCTGGGGAAACTGATATGCCACCATACTCTCTACAACCTTCGCCGCGAAGCGAAGGTTGGAGACCGGACGATAATTACCTAAAACAGCCGGGTCCAGGGAAGGCTTCTTGAGGAGGGGCCTCACCACCGCCTCTTTCAAGGCGGCCGGAAAGACTCCCTCCAACAAGGAAGCGCTCGTAATCCCCTGGAGCCAGCCTCATGTCACCTCCTGAGTGGCCAGCACCAGCCAGGAGAGGCACGGGTCCAGTAAACATGTGGTGGCATTCAATCTACCCAGCAACCTGTCCATGTCCTCGGGAGTCACAGGGTCAAACTCATCCCAGACAACATCACCAAGACCGCCCTCAGATGCCCCGTCCGAATCACCACAATTTTGGTCCAGACCGTCCCTAAGCTGAACGATTTTATCGTATAGATAACCGTTAAACTCCTCAGCACGTCCCTGCAACGGGTCATCCCGCTCCCCCTGGTGAAGGAGGGAGCGGGTCACCCGAAACAGGGCAGCTGGGCGGTTATCTGCCGACGCAATGAGGGAGGAGGCGTAGCAACGCCTCGCTTCCCTCAGTGCCACTAGGTAGGTCCTAGTATAGGATCTAACTAGTGTCCGATCAGCCTCTGAATGGCTGGACCTCCAGGAACTCTCTCTCTAGTTTTGGATTGAAACGTTCAACTGCTTTACCTGAATCTAACTGAAGTGAATTAAATCTAGTTAATTATCATTGTACTTATCATATATTTATTTATTTATTTATTTATTTAATTTAATTTTTATACCGCCCTTCTCCCGAAGGACTCAGGGCGGTGTACAGGCATAATAAAACCGACAATATAATATACAAGTTTAAAATACAATTTAAAAAACTTATTTAAATTAGCCCAATGAATTAAAATTTACCATACTAAAACCCCGTTTAAAATTAATAAATTTAACATTAAAATCCCAATTTAAGCCAGCCCCGCGCGAATAAAAAGATGGGTCTTGAGTTCGCGACGAAATGTCCGAAGGTCAGGTATTTGGCGTAAACCCGGGGGAAGCTCGTTCCAGAGTGTGGGAGCCCCCACAGAGAAGGCCCTTCCCCTGGGGGCCGCCAGCCGACATTGTTTGGCGGATGGCACCCTGAGAAGTCCTTCTCTATGGGAGCGTACGGGTCTGTGGGAGGCGTGTGGTAACAGCAGGCGGTCCCGTAAGTACCCAGGTCCTAAGCCATGGAGCGCTTTAAAGGTCATAACCAACACCTTAAAGTGCACTCGAAAGGCCACAGGCAGCCAGTGCAGGCTGCGCAGGAGCGGTGTTACATGGGAGCTATATGAGTTCATAAAAGCAGTCTTCCCCTTTTATGTACAAAAAGTTCACTTTAATATAAATAAGATGTTAATGCAAGGTTCATTAACAAGGAGAGAATAACACATGGATCATAAATTTGATTCAGAAGGATATTTTTTCCTATTAACTTATAATACTCCATAATCCATTTCAAACTTTTTTGGGAGGGAGAGGGTAACATCCACTGAAATCAGTAGGATATTTTACCATTTAATTATCTATTGGATCTCATTGCATTTAAATTACTTTAATATGTTGTTGTTTTTTAACTGAAGATCTCTAACTTGTGGCCACTGAAATTCAATTTGAACAGGGAAGTCCACTGAATTTCAGGAATGTGTTCAGGATTCACTGAGCTGTGGTGGTGCAGTGGTTAGAATGCAGCACTGCAGGGCTAACTCACTGCTCACTCCAGGAGTTCAATTTTGGGCAGCTCAAGGTTGACTCAGCCTTCCATCCTTCCTAGGTCGGTAAAACGAGGACCCAGATTGTTGGGGGACAATATGCTGACTCTGTAAACCGCTTAGAGAGGGCTGTAAAGCACTGTGAAGCGGTATATAAATCTAAGTGCTATTGCTATTGATAATTGGAGAATGTGGAGTTCTTAATTCTGGAAGGGAAGAGCAATCCTGAGAACAAATTAATCTATACTATTTTATGCTAAATCGGTTAATTAATGTAGCTCAGTGTTGTTTGTCTGGACTTTCAGGAGCACTCTATTAATTCATACAGAGAGCTGCTTTTAGTTTTCCCACTAAGATTCTTTTTGTAGATAAGTTGTGGAGAATTGAACCTGTTATCTTTCTAGAAAACAAGGTGCTTCTGAAGTTCCAAATATTTTTGTCTGGAGGCATATGGGAACCAATAAGAGCATCTTCTAAAAGAAGACTAGTTCAGCTATTGCTTGACAATTTCTTTCACTTGCCTTTCCTCCAGAAGTATCATATGTTGTCTTTGGTTTTTGGTTTTTGGTTTACTTTTGCTAACAGTCACAGAAATAATAACAGCAATAGCCTAAACACGGGGATCTTGAATAATTAAGAAAAGGGAGCCTTTGGACAATTCAATCAAAATATAATCTGAAATTGCCTTTTTAATCCATTGAGGTTATAATACCAATAAAGATATCTGCATGAAAGATCTTAGTCTTTCTTGTTCTCCTTTTCTTTCCCTTCAGGGTTTCCTCATGAATCAGAATGCATAATCTTTGTGGACAGAAACCCATCTCTCTGATTAAGATGCAGATCCTAGAATAGGAGTGATTGGTTCTGGTTTAAATTGCTTGAAGTCCTCTCCATAAGAAAACCATGATAGAGCATAGCACAAACTGGTGCTGTTCATCCATGCTATTCGGATGTAATTTTCACCCCCAGACTTCCTGCTTTTGATTGATGTCTGTTGTCATGTATATAAAAATTTAAAAAACGTATAAACATAATTTTGATTTACTTTATTTATTTATTTATTTTGTCACACAGTATATATAAGCATAAGCATGAAATAATTATACAATATATAAGCATATATATGAGTATGAGTATGTAATAACTATATTAATTGGATATAACGAAAGGAAACAATAGGACAGGAACGGTAGGCACGATTGTGCTCTTATGCACGCCCCTCTTAGGAATGGCATGAGGTCAATGGTAGATAGTTTTTGGTTGAAGCTTTTGGGATTTTGGGAAGAGACCACAGAGTCAGGTAGTGTATTCCAAGCATTAACAACTCTGTTACTGAAGTCATATTTTCTGCAATCAAGATTGGAGCAGTTAAAACATTTTAATAAAAAAAAATCAATAAACAAAAAATGTGTAAAACTTTTTAATAAAAAAAAGATTGGAGCAGTTAACTTTAAGCTTAAATCGATTGTGTGCTCATGTATTGTTGCAATTGAAGCTGAAGTAGTCTTTGACAGGAAGGACATTGTAATAGATTATTCTATGAGTTAAACTCAGGTCATATCAAAGGCAGCGTAGTTCTAAATTTTCTAAACCCAGGATTTCAAGTCTGGTGGCATAAGATATTTTGTTGTATTCAGAGGAGTGGAGTACTCTTCTTGTAAAATATTTCTGGACACGTTCAATTGTATTGATGTCTGAAATGTGGTATGGGTTCCAAACAGTCGAGCTGTATTCAAGAATTGGTCTAGCAAATGTTTTATATGCTCTGGTTAGTAGTGTAGTGTTTTTGGAGAAGAAGCTACGCAAGATTAGGTTTACAAGGCCTTTTTTGCGATATAGTTACAGTGGGCTTTGGCACTTAGATCATTTGATATGAAAACTCCAAGATCTTTAACAGGGTGGGGGTCATCAGTAAGGTAATGTCCATCAAGCTTGTACTTAGTGTTTAGGTTCTTTTTTCCAGTATGTAAGACTGAGCATTTGCTGGTTGAGATTTGGAGTTGCCAAGTTTTAGACGATTCAGATAAAAAGTCAAGGTCTTTTTGGAGGATAGCTGTATTGTTGGTGGTATTAAATAGTTTGACATTGTCAGCAAAGAGAACACAATTACTTGCAATATGGTCACAGAGATCATTAATGTATAATATAAAGAGTGTTGGTCCAAGAACGCTGCCTTGGGGAACGCCACTTTTAACAGGAACAGGATTTGATAGAGCATTGCCAATTTTGACCACTTATTGTCTGTTTGATAGAAAAGCAGTTATCCAATTGTGGAGGGGTCCTGAGATGCCGTAGGATTTTAGTTTTAGGAGAAGTTTATCGTGTACTACTGAGTCGCAAGCTTTACAGAAGTCTATGTAGATTGCATCTATTGCTTTGCCCTGATCAAGATTTGTAGTCCATATGTTTTTGCAGTCAAGAAGTTGTAAATTACATGATAAATATTTTTTGATACACAAAAGGAGTAAATAAAAAGGGAATATTAGGACAAGGACGGTAGGCACACGGGTGCACTTATGCACGCCCCTTACAGACCTCTTAGGAATGGGGTGAGGTCAACAGTAGACAGTTTAAGCTTAAAGTTTTGGGGGTTTCAGGAAGAAACTACAGAGTCAGGTAGTGCATTCCAGGCATTGATCACTCTGTTACTGAAGTCATATTTTCTGCAATCAACTTTGGAGCGGTTTACCTTGAGTTTGTATCTATTATTTGCTTGTGTATTGTTGTGGTTGAAGCTGAAGGAGTCATTGACAGGTAGGACATTGTGGTAGATAATTTTATGTACTATACTTAGGTCAGATTGAAGTCTGCATGGTTCTAAATTGTCTAAGCCCAAAATTTGGACTCTGGTGACATAAGGTATTTTATTGCTAGCAGAGATATATGTGCCAGTTTAATTTTTATCACTGAACGCTTTTACTTTTCAAATAATCCTATGTTGCATATATGCTCCTCTGTTAGGAGACACAATAGATAATCAATAATCAAGTACATGTACGATAATCATTGATTGAATGATTATTGATTAATTATGTGCCATCAAGTCATTGTCAACTCCTAGCAACCATTTAGATAAATTTCTTGCATGAACAATGCTCATTCTTCATTTTCTAATTTATTTAGAACGCGTTAATATGTTGAATGAAGGAGGACTTTATTCCTGAATAAAATTGGAGTGAGTTTTTCTTTTTAATCTCATTGGATCCGTTGGTTGATTATCCTATTAGACATTGCAAGCTTGCAATACGTTCTTTTGGGATAAGAATGCTTGAGATAATACACTTCAGGGAGCATAGCATTTTAGGAGCCAGATACTGGTGAGACACTTTGAAAGCAGATTAGAAACTTTGTATTACAGGTTTTTTTTATGTTTCTCAAATTTTGGCGCTGTTGGCTATTTTTTTTTTTTATTGTTATACAGTCAAAGTCCTTAAGCACAAACAGAATAAGCAGTAGATAATTTAATCTAAAAATATGGGAAGATTAGTAAGAAGTAATGAAATGCACGTAAGTGTGAGATTGCAAAGAAGTGTATCAGTGTGTCATGTTCCATTTGAAATAAAATAATTATTGATCAAGACATTTGATATATAAAGAAGCCAAGGTCATAAATGTGATCAAAGTGTGCATATGTCATGGATGTAGGACTCTGAAGCCAGCTCAAGTGATTTCTTATAGATGATCTGTGATCTTAAAATCTATTATAAAGTATACTGTTACCCTATGCCTCCCACCAACCCGTATGCTCTCACAGAGAGGGTCTCCTCAGGGTGTCGTCCGCCAAACAGTGTCGGCTGGCGGCCCCCAGGAGTAGGGCCTTCTCTGTGGGAGCATCGACGCTCTGGAATGAACTTCCCCCTGGCCTACGTCAAGTGCCTGATCTTCGGACCTTCCGTCGTGAGCTAAAAACACACTTATTTATTCAAGCGGGACTGGCATAATAGTTTTGATTTTAATTTGGGGTTTTATTGATATTTTTAAAATTTTAAATTCAAATTCTTAAATTATCAGCCTTTTGCAATTTGTTATGTTTTAATTGTTGGTTTTAATTGTATATATTCTGTGTCTTATCTCTGGCTGTACACCGCCCTGAGTCCTTCGGGAGAAGGGCGGTATAAAAATTTAATAAATAAATAAATAAATAAAAAGATTATGGCTCTACTATCTAATACCTCAAAACCCATTTGTCTTAAACAAAATTATTCTAGCTTGCTAATATATAAGATGGCTGTGCTTTATTTGATTGTTAGTTTTGGATTCTAGTGGACTAACCTGACAAATTAAGATGTGTCAAGGAGCTCATATGGACTCGTTATAACAGGTTAGCATTTTGGGAGGGCAAAAACATATATCACCTTTTAGGATTTCTCACTCATTGGCAAAGTGACCTTTGGGCATATTTTTCCTGTTCCACTTCTGAAAGCATTTTTCTGCTTTGGATGGTGCACTAAATTTGTTACGGGGTTTACCTCAAATATTTCATTGGCTACTTTGTAGAGACAGCAATACCCACTCAAATGAGCCAATGGCTCAAGTTTAGCCCATTAATGGCCTTCTGTCTTTAGCTTTACCACAAAAACTACAATAGCAAAACTACAATAGTAGTTATAAAACCTACTTTGCAAACTTGGAGGTATTTTTGTTTAAATCATTTTTTTCCCTTTTCCTTGGGCTTCTTATTTTTTTCTGGACTTTTTTTTTTTTTAATGTCCAACATTGCAGAATTTCATCATTTCTCCAGTCACCAGAGGCAGCAGAGTTGTACTCCAGCTCCCAAATAAAGATTATTTGGACTGTTTGGAGACTGAGGGTAAACCATTCTGTGTTGAGCTTCTAGAGTAGGAAATAAAAAGTTCAAAGAAATAAAAATTACAATTTGTTTTTAAAATTAATTTGTATTTGTGTATGTGTATGTGTTGGGAGGGAGGGAGGGAGGGAGGGAGGGAGGGAGAGGAGGGGAGGGAGGGAGGGAAGGAGGGAGAAAGAAAGGGAGGGATAATCTTTTGGCTGCCTTATACATTAATATTAAATCTAACCTAACTGATATTATCTAAAGCAATTAGTTTCCTTTCACATAATTTTGTTTCCTATTTTTGTTTTGTCCTCACAAGAATGTTTTTTATCTCGAACGCTATAGATAGATAAATAGATAGATAGATAGATAGATAGATAGATAGATAGATAGATAGATAGATAGATAGATAGATAGATAAGTAAGAAGTAATGAAATGCACTTAAGTGTGACATTGCGAAGAGGTGTATCACGTGTGTGTGTGTGTGTGTGTGTGTGTGTGTGTGTGTGTGTGTGTAGGTCTTTGGTTATTCGGGTTTTCTCCCATGTAAAATTGGAAGTGTTCCAATTTTATGTGGGAGAAAACCCAAATAACCAAAGACCTACATACAAACACCCGCGAAAACCTCAGAAAACAAATACACACACACACACACACACACACACACACACACGCATGCACACACACATACATACAGCTTTTTATTACAGCTTTTATACAGCTTTTTTGGGCTGGGGTGGGGGTGGAGGTAGGGGAAGAATCCTTGCCCTGCTACTTTTACAGATGATTTTTAAAATTTTGGAAGTTGTCCAAAACTGTTTGCGAACTTAAGAGAATTTAATGAAAAACAAGCCTAGAGCCCTCTTGAGTCTATCAAATGAATTATGAAGCAATGTGTATTCTGGACCACATTTCAACTAGAAAATGGCATTATAGTTTGGCTGGCTCTCCTGCGTTATGCTACTTTTGTTATTGTTACATGTTTTATTGCGGATAGCTGTTATTTGTTTTAGTGATGGTGGAAAGAGATGGAGGGTTTTTTTGTTAGGTTTTTGGTAATTAAGTAAATTCTTCTTGCAATTCTTTCAGTTTCTGTCTGGTGTAGATGCTTGGTGCAAAATGTGCAGTGAAGGAGGTCTCCCCTCGGAAATGCAAAACCTGGAACTAGCCATCCATCATCATCAGTCTCTTTATGAACAGGTCACTCAGGCTTACACTGAGGTGAGTGTTTCTAGACAGATTTTTAATAATCACCAGGAGATTTCACAATGTAATTAACAGCGATGGTTGAATATGCAAAAGGAGTACTGAGGGTTATGAGCTACATAATTTATATGACGTGTTCATCTGGTTTTTCATTCCATGCTGATATATTAAATAGCCTAGCTAATGGACCTTCTGTAAAAAAAAAAAAATTCTAGTACTATCAAGTTTCTTATTCAGTTCAGGAGACGGTCCAATTCATGCTTGTATTTAGAAGTAATCTCATTATCTTATTCCAAAAACGTCCGTATAGGATTGTAGCCTGAGTTACAGGCTGCAACAGACTTTACTTAGGAGTGTAAAGTCATTTTCAAGCTGTATGATTCTAATAGCAGTTTTAGGAATCCCTTGGTGTAAAAAATACTGTCCTTGGGAAGATGAGTGATGCAATCCAAGCAATTAGCATCAAGTAAATTACATAGAATAGAATAGAATAGAATAGAATAGAATAGAATAGAATAGAATAGAATAGAATAGAATAGAATAGAATTTTTTATTGGCCAAGTGTGATTGGACACACAAGGAATTTGTCTTGGTGCATATGCTCTCAGTGTACATAGAAGAAAAGATACGTTCATCAAGAATCGTAAGGTACAACACTTAATGATAGTCATAGGGAACAAATAATCAATCAAATCATATTAGGAAACAGTCAATATAAATTGTAAGGATGCCAGCAACAAGGTTACAGTCATACAGTCATAAGTGGGAGTGATAGAAACGATGAGAAGATTAATAGTAATGCAGACTTAATAACTAGTTTGACAGTGTTGAGGGAATTATTTTTTAGCAGAGTGATGGCGTTCGGGGAAAAACTGTTTTGTGCCTAGTTGTTCTGGCGTGGAGTGCTCTATAGCATCGTTTTGAGGGTAGGAGTTGAAACAGTTTATGTCCAGGATGTGAGAGGTCTGTAAATATTTTCACAGCCCTCTTTTTAACTCATGCAGTATACAGGTCCTCAATGTACATTGGACATAGTCTTCAGAATTCTCTAGTATCTCTATAGCTTGGAATCATTTGCTCAAGAATGAATTTGCTTGCTTGACATGGTTCAGAGAGAATACTGTGGATACCCAACTCATATCTCCCAAGAAATCAAAAGAGCTAAGAAAATAAATAATCACTTCTGAATTGCATGCAGAAACTAATCACTAGTCAATCAAGCAGTGGTGTTACATGATAATAATGATTATCTATTTTATTTTATTATTTATTTATTTCATCAATGATGTATTTTATGAGAGATACAAGTGTAAAAATAATTATAAATACATGAAAAGGATATGAATAAAAGAAAACATTAGGACAGGGATGGTAGGCCTGCTGGTGTGCTTATGCTAACCCCATAAGCTGATGTGCTTATGCATAACCCCCTTAGGAATGGGGTTATGCTCACCCCATTCCTAAGAGGCCCTTACAGACCTCTTGACCTACTGTGAGGTCTACAGTAAACAGTCTAAGGTTAAAGTTTTGGGGATTTGGGGAAGAAACCACCGAGTCAGGTAGTGCATTCTAGGTGTTGACGACTCTATTACTGAAGTTGTATTTTCTGCAGTCTAGTTTGGATTGGTTTGCCATGAGATTGTATCTATATACGGCTATATCATATATGTATATATAGGGCTGCTACATTTTGCACCAAGTGATATTTTCAAATAATCCCTATATTGGAAATCACAAGGGGATAACCTGTACCCTGTTCTAGATAAGCCATAATTGGGGCACCAACTTGAGCAAAGGCCCTCCTGTTGCAATAGGAGCCATGAATTCAGAAGAACCCTGAATTTGCAGGTCTGCTCTCTACAGGAGAACACATCCCTATCATGACTGAAAGATAATATGACTGGTTCTTCCAGATCCTTTTTTTCAAGACATTTTATATGGATGGATGGAAAGAAGAAAGGAAGGAAGGAAGGAAGGAAGGAAGGAAGGAAGGAAGGAAGGAAGGAAGGAAGGAAGGAAGGAAGGAAGGAAGGAAGGATATGATTTAGAACTTAATTACATGGGAATTTTCTAGGCCTTGCTTCAGTTTTAATATCTGCTGGTTAACTAATTTTTGCTAATTAATTAAATATGGATTCCTCTGAGGCAGCACTTAATGGATGTAGTATTATCGTAATACTAATGATTGATAGTCATAAGCAATAGATTACACAGCAGAAGACACTGAATTGCTAGAGAATCAGGGTGAGTTTCACTTTTAAATGTATGAGAAAATATTATCACAATTAAATTTTCTTTTGAGACTTCTACTACTATATAACAACGAAGTATGCTGAAGTGTATTACATTCTTCCATATGACATTTTCACCATGGCTGCCTTTTTTTTTTTACAAATATATTTTATTTATCAAAATGTTTTTGGTTTGCCTAATGACTTCAGGTTCTCAAGGGAGACATATTAAAGTGAAATAAAAATATTTTTCTTTATTTAAAAACAATAGCGATGTAACAATAAGAGAGAAGCACATTTTTACCAGAAACAATACAACTGGTTTCCTGAGGTGAAAGTGCATTTGCAAATTATTTACTTCAATCTTAGAAATCATTTATCCAATGTCTTTCAGAGATTCAATTCTAACCAAATTTATAGAAGCTGCAAAAAGGAAATCTTCCCAACTTATACTTGACTTTTAACTAACAGTTTGCAAGCAAAATTATCTAGTACAATCCGTTTTTAACAGCTTGACAAAAATCTCCTCCTGTATCTTTCAGGTAAGTCAGGATGGAAAAGCTTTACTGGATGTCCTGCAACGTCCCTTGAGTCCTGGAAACTCAGAATCCCTCACTGCTACAGCAAATTATTCCAAGGCTGTTCACCAAGTTTTGGATGTGGTCCATGAGGTCTTACATCACCAGCGGCGCTTGGAGAGCATCTGGCAACACAGGAAGGTTCGGTTACATCAGCGGCTTCAACTTTGTGTTTTCCAGCAAGATGTTCAGCAGGTAATGTAATAACTTATTCATGTGTGAAGCAGTGATTAAATATTGCACAAAATAATGTTCTCCCCAACATAAAGGACAATTCCTATAGACTTCAACCAATATGATCCAAGGTAACAAGGGAATTCTGGGAGTCGTAGTCCAGTACAACTACAGAAAGCCACATCAAGGAAAAGTGACACAGAATAAAGACAACCTGATGATATGAGGGCCAATTTATATATATATTAATATATATCAAGACTTTCTTTTTTCACCAAGCGGGGCTGGCCTGATTGATTTTAGTTTGGGGGTTTTAGTGGGTTTTAATAGGGTTTTACTAAGGTTTTAGTTTTGATAAATTTTAGCTAATATTTTAAGTATACAGCGATTGAATCAGTTTTTTAAACTTGATATTGTATTTTAATTTGTTAGGATTCTTGTCGTTTTATTGGCTGTACACCGCCCTGAGTCTTCGGAGAAGGGCGGTATAAAAATATGAAAATATATATATATGTCTTTGGTTATTCGGGTTTTCTCCTGCGTAAAATTGGAAGTGTCTTGGCGACTTCCAATTTTACGCAGGAGAAAACCCGAATAACCAAAGACCTACATACAAACACCTGCGAAAACCTCAGAAAACATATATATATATGTTTATATATATATAAATATATTATATATATATAATAGTTTGATAAATTCTGTCACATGAAACCACACTGGTTATTGCTTAGCTTTAGGAAATAATTTTAGGCCATGTCTTTCTAAACCACAGCTTGTGTGTGAAGAAGAAATATAAGAGAAAATAAATTATATCTATAAGGACTTATTTCCAACACTGCGTATAGTTACAAAAGACGTGTATAAAGTGATTTGGAAATTATTGTTTACTTATTCCCAGTATATGAGAACTCCAGGCACACAGCTGTTGAAATTAATACAGTCAAGATTTTTTAGATCCAAAATTAGTCAGAGAAATTATAGTGCTGTCACTGGACCTGACTTACTAAACCATGTGTTTTTTGCTCTTAGGGAATATCTAAATCCAATCCATTAGTTTTTGAGTTGATACAGTGTGGAATATTATAAGAACTTCTGCAAGGGAAATGACAATCTACGTATCATGACACCTTTGCTCAACTTTTGTATTTATGTGGAACATCATGATACACATTAGTCAATAGTAATGCCCATTTTATGACTTTGGTGGCATCATGCCTTGGATGCCATTAATTATAAACCATGGTAATTAATGCACAAACATTTCCTGTGGGAAAAAATAGTGAAAAAATAGTGAATCTTGATATAGAATCAGAGAAAGTATCTGCCAAATAAAAAAAAATATATGGAGCTTCAGCTAGGGCCAGCCATTGATTAATCTTGATATAGAATCAGAGAAAGTATCTGCCAAATAAAAAAATATATATGGAGCTTCAGCTAGGGCCAGCCATTGATTAAACATTAGTTTACCTCTTTATTGTTTATTGCTAGTAATCAATATAGTATTTGGAATGCTTAAAGAATTTGATAACATCATTTCAAAGTTTGCTTTAGTCTACTTTTTAAATTAGATTTATGTTTATTTATGTGTATGTTTGTTTACTTATTGCATTTACATGGTCGTCCATCTCACAGAGTGACTCTGCCTGGCATACAACAAGGCTATAAAATGATAAACATATAAAAAAAAAACATTACAAATGATCATTTATCTACTGCTAGTTTCAATTAATTGAGTCATGATGGTTGATTTATTATAATTACTTCTTTTTTTTATTAACTTTACACAGGCATTTAAATATAATTCCATAGTATCTATTGGAAGTTTATTTTCATAGTAACCAAACACAGCAGAACTTTGGAGGAAAGGGTTTGAAAAGGTCTAGTCTAGCCTAGTCAAACCTAGCCAAACTTAGCCTAGCCTAGCCTAGTCTAGCGAATCCTGATAAGTTCAATAGAGCTCACAACAAATATTGAGCCACCTAATTCAGCTCACTGTCTGCTTCAGCACCATATCTAATTGTAGTCAATACTGGATATTAGAAAAAATAATATTTCCTGTTTTGGATCTGAATCAAATCTTTCCTACAGCAAACTTAGGAGCAATGTAGCTCACTTGATTAGGACACTGGGCTGACGATTGGCAGCTCACGTTCAAGACCCAGTTGGTTCTGTGTGGTGGGGTGAGCTCTTGTCACTTGCTCCAGCAACTGCCAACCCAGTTCAAAAGCAGGTGACCCCAAATAGATAGATAGGTACCACTTCAGTGGGCAACTTCACAGGAACACAAAAGGAGCCCCTCACTGGGTGTCCCCCGGGCAATGGTGATCCTGTTACCATGGAAGCACTTCAATGCTGTCAACACAGAAATATAGTATAGTACTGTAAACTTGACATTGTATTGTCAATTATATTGTATAACCAGAACAGCTTTAGCACACAAATACTTTTGAAGTCTGAATTATGCCTCAGCTTTCAGGTTTCCTGCAGTCTTCCCTCTTTGGATTTAAGATATAGAAAACTGTCAAATGACGTATAATGCAACTTCTGATTTCCGGTTCTATTTCTCATTTTGGTCTTAAGTAGCTTACACTCTCACAGTTTACTTTTTGGTCTACAAAACTGCAGTACAGAAGTACTAGTACTTTATTTTAAAGCATGGGTCCCCAACAGTGGTAGGATTCAAATAATTTAACAGCCGGTTCTCTGCCCTAATGATTTCTTCCAACAACCAGTTCACCAAACTGCTCAGAAAGTTAACAACCGGTTCTCCTGAAGTGGTGTGAACTGGCTGAATCCCACCACTGATCCCCAACCTGTGGGCCGTGCGGGATTTGCAACTGGGCCGTGGAAACAGCCAACGGGCGAGTATGCATGCACACGCATCCTCACTTGCCTGAGTAGTGGGAGAACGTGCACGCTCCATTTAAGTGAGCAGCAAGTGTGCATAAACGCCACTTGCCCAAATGGAACTGTGCATACTCGCTTGCCTGCTGTTCGCTCAGAACCAGCCCCTCTCCGCCCCGCCCCCCCCCTTGCTGGTCCACAAAGTTGGAAACATTGGGGAAACATTTTAAAGGATTACTGTTTAAAAGTTATGATAAAATAATATTTCTGAACTGTTTCTGAACTTTGTTTTGAAAGCATAGTATATCATACTATTATATTATACCGTATTTTTCGGAATATAAAACGCACCGGAATATAAGACCGACCTTAGTTTTTGGGGAGGAAAATAAGAAAAAAGCTGATTGGCAGGTGGATTGGCCACCTGGAATACCCCCAATCAACTGTTCCCAGAGGTGAATTTTAGCAACAGGTTCCTTGGTTGTGAGTTCTGGGCCTTGCTTTTTTTTTTTTTTTTCTGCCTCTGAAACTCTGTTTCAGAAAAAACTTTTCTGCCTCTGACAGCCTCTGAAACAGAGCTTCAGAAAAAAAGCCTCCGAAGCTCTGTTTGGGGCTTTTTTTCTGAAGCTCCGTTTGGGGCTTTTTTTCTGAAGCTCCGTTTCTGATGCTTTTTTCAGCCTCTGAAACCTCCATTTGAGAAGCTGGGCAGGGCTACATTTGGAGTATAAGATGCACCCAGATTTTCACCCTCTTTTTTTTGGGGGGGGAGTGCATCTTATACTCCGAAAAATATGGTAATAGACATTGTTCCCGCTATGGCAATTTTTAAAATTATCACTGCTACCTTATAGTAACTCCTTTCCTATTCTTAACTGTCTTCTCTTCCCTTACTATTAGGAAGTAGGTGTTCACATGTGGTAGTGCATATGCTAAGCCAATATGTAACAGTGAAGCCAATATTGATTCAACAAACCTGGCAACCATGTCTTTAATCCTTTCTAAATGAAGGAAATATCCCTTGTTTCTCTAGAATACAGTGACAGATGTTTGTATTTTCAATTACTATATTGATTCAGTTCTAAGACCTTCACACTAATCTTGTAATAACATATTCGTGTCTTTGTAGACATAAATGTCAGAATGTACATATTACAATTCATACAACTTCAGATTTCTGCCCCTGGCTTAACATCTACATTACGCAGATGTCTATGTTACAGTAGTAGCAGCTATAAGACCAAAAGAGTAAATCTGCCATTCATTTTTCAGATGTATGAGAGTTTTATTGTCTCCTTTCCCTTCAACATACACTGATGCAGGATCAGTTCTGCTAAGATGCATATCAATTGCATCCTCTTTTTTCTGTGCTATGGCATCCTTCCTCCTCTGTAGGTACAGTAGAGCTAGAAATAATAAAACCTTTAAATAAAAAAGATTTATTTAAATATTCATTTGTGGATACTTAAATTGCTTTGAAATGGCTCCTTTTCACCCCCAGCTGCTGTTTCAACTGCTTGGGTTATTGGAGAAATCAATTCCAGCCAGTAATCTAGGAGAGGATGTCTAGGGTCGTTATCTCCTCTCCCCTTAAGCTGTTCCTCCGATCTCTTCCCTTCGTTTCTATAACCTTTTGCTATAACTTAAATTCTTTTCAAGAATGTGGAAAGAGTTTGTTCCCTTTCTAGCAACAGTTTTTCCAGATTCACTCAAGCTGCCTTTCTTTTTCCGTTGCTAAGAATACCCTTCCTTAAATTCCTAATTGTCAGCTGTCTGATTCCTTTCCTCTCTTTAGAATGTCCAAAAACTGTAGCAAAAGAAAGCAAAGGTGCCAATAATAATAGGGTGCAATCCCAAAACAACTGGAGCACCTCTTGAACACCATCGGCATTGACAAACTCACTATCAGTCAATTGCAAAAGGCAACTTTACTTGCAACAGCTTACCTCCTGCAATGATACCTTTAACCCTGTCAAACCACATCCACCTATCCTGGGACATTACGAAGGACTCAATAGGTGGCTAAAAATACCAAATCCAATCTAAACATCTGGCTGACTGTGACCATAATAGCCACATATTAATTTTTTATGTAACAGGAACAAAATTAACAGATCATTTTTTTTTCATTTTGCCCATTCTTTTTTCCCCTCCTATCCCTGTATCTCTCCAGAGCTAGTCACCTTTGCCACAGTCGTGGGGGTCTGGAGGTTCTGAAGGATACCCTTTGTAACCATTTATAGTGGACCAATTAAAGCTTCCTTCTTGGCCAGGGAGATGGAGCACTGGTTGACTCAACCACCAATCTCTTTCTTTTCAGGGTTGTGGGGGTGGGAATTCCCTCACATCACCTTAAAATGGTCTATTGCAGTTGAGGAGGCAAAATTGATCACTGCAAGGAAATACCCTTAAATGAATTTATTCTTGAAATAAAACAATGCTTATATATAAACTGCATAAATGGGAATAATTTCATTTTTATGTCCTGAAAAATTCCACAGGATATTTTTGGAGAGCACATTATTAACTATCCATTTAAATAATTTGATTTGAACTTTCATAGTAAAGTAGCCTGAAATTATAATTTTTCTCTCCTTCTCAGAATTGCTAATCAGAACAAATTGCTCTGCTTCATGCTTTAAAGCAGTTCTAATTAGAGAGTAACAATCTCTTTCTTTAAAAACAAAATATCTGTGTATCAGGCTACATGGTGAGGATCTTGTGCATTTTAAAATAAACATTTGTAATGCAGATTTATTTCCATGTAAAATTGTAGTATCTTCATTATGAGGGAAAATTATATGCTCGCGGCGGTTTTTCTCTATCAGGTTCGGAGGTTATGGGGGAGGAGTGTGTTCCTATCTGTGAGGGTGGTTCGATCGACACGGTAAGCGGGAGAGGCAGGTATGGCGGAAGCGAGGGGTCATATCAAGTTCCGGGAGCGCGTGCTCGATGTCTGAAAGCGATCACGCGCTCCGACCCCTTGGACTTCTCCCGTTCCCCGGATGGTCAGGATCTTCAGAGCTTGGGCCTTTGGCTGATGCTGTGCAATGCCCGGTCCGTGGTGAACAAAGCCCCCCTTGTTTGTGACCTTATACAGGGGGGTTCCGCGGACCTTATGGGCATTACGGAGACCTGGTTGGGCACTGAAGGGGGCGTACCCCTTGTTGAGATGTGCCCGCCGGGTTTCCGTGCATTCCATCAGCCGAGGGCCCAGGGTAGGGGTGGGGGGGTGGCGGTTGTGATTAGAGAGAGTCTAGAGCCGAGGGAGACCACTGTACCTCAGATTGCCGGGTGCGAATCCCTCTTTGTGAGATGGGGTCGTAGGTGTCAGATGGGTTTGCTGATCACATACCTGGCTCCTTGCTGCGTGACAGCTGCCCTGCCCGAGCTCCTGGAGGTGCTGGCTGGGGTGGCAGTTGAGACCCCCAGACTTTTAGTCATGGGGGACTTTAACTTGCCATCTTCCGGCTCGTCATCGACAGCAGCCCGGGAGTTCACGGCTTCCATGACGGCCTTGGACCTGACCCAAGTAGTTGATGGCCCTACTCACATTGGGGGTGGCACTCTGGACTTGATTTTTCTCTCTGGTCAGTGGTTGAGAGATCTGGACTTAAAGGAAATAGTCATTGAACCTTTGTCATGGTCAGATCACTCTCTTCTTCGCCTGGACTTTCTGACCGCCATTCACCACTGCAGGGAGGCGGAGCCGACACGTTGGTTCCGCCCCAGGCGCCTGATGGACCCGGATGGGTTCCAGACGGAGCTTGGGCCATTTCCTGAGGGTCTGGCTCACGGCTCGGCTGAGGAACTTGTTGCGGCCTGGGAACGGGCCGCGGCGGGGGCCTTAGACCGGGTCGTGCCTTTGCGGCCTCTGACCCGGCGCAGGTCCCAACCGGCTCCTTGGTTCTCCGAGGAGCTGAGAGGGATGAAGCGCCAGAGAAGACGCCTAGAGAGTTCCTGGAGGTCTAGCCGTTCGGAAACTGATCGGACACTAGTGAAGTCCTATACTAGGACTTACCTAGTGGCATTGAGGGAAGCAAGGCGTAGCTACGCCTCCTCCCTCATTGCATCGGCAGATAACCGCCCAGCCGCCCTGTTTCGGGTGACTCGCTCCCTCTTACACCAGGGGTAGCGGGATGACCCGCTGCAGGGACGTGCTGAGGAGTTTAACGGTTATCTATACGATAAAATCATTCAGCTTCGGGATGGTTTGGACCAAGATTGCGGTGATGCGGGTGAGATGCTCGAGGGTGGTCTTGGCGATATTGTCTGGGATGAGTTTGACCCTGTGGCTCCTGAGGACATGGACAGGTTGCTGGGTAGGCTGAATGCCACCACATGTTTACTGGACCCGTGCCCCTCCTGGCTGGTGCTGGCCACTCAGGAGGTGACACGAGGCTGGCTCCAGGCGATTACGATCGCTTCTTTGGTGGAGGGTGTCTTCCCGGCCGCCTTGAAAGAGGCGGTGGTGAGGCCCCTCCTTAAGAAGCCTTCCCTGGACCCGGCTGTTTTAGGTAATTATCGTCCGGTCTCCAACCTTCGCTTCGCGGCGAAGGTTGTAGAGAGTATGGTGGCATATCAGTTCCCCTTGCACCTGGATGAAACTGTCTATCTAGACCCGTTCCAGTCCGGTTTCCGGTCCGGTTACAGCACGGAGACGGCTTTGGTCGCGTTGGTGGATGATCTCTGGAGGGCCAGGGATAGGGGTTGTTCCTCTGCCCTGGTCCTATTAGATCTCTCAGCGGCTTTCGATACCATCGACCATGGTATCCTGCTGCGCCGGTTGGAGGGATTGGGAGTGGGAGGCACCGTTTATCGGTGGTTCTCCTCCTATCTCTCTGACCGGTCGCAGTCGGTGTTGACAGGGGGGCAGAGGTCGGCTCCGAGGCGCCTCACTTGTGGGGTGCCGCAGGGGTCGATTCTCTCGCCCCGTCTGTTTAACATCTACATGAAGCCGCTGGGTGAGATCATCAGTGGTTTCGGTGTGAAGTACCAGCTGTATGCAGATGACACCCAGCTGTACTTTTCTACACCGGACCACCCCAACGAAGCTATCGAAGTGCTGTCCCGGTGTCTGGAGGCCGTACGGGTCTGGATGGGGAGAAACAAGCTCAAGCTCAATCCCGCCAAGACAGAGTGGCTGTGGATGCCAGCATCCCGGTACAGTCAGCTAAATCCGCGGCTGACCATCGGTGGCGAGTCATTGGCCCCGATGGAAAGGGTTCGCAACTTAGGCGTCCTCCTGGATGAACGGCTGTCTCTAGAAGATCATTTGACGGCCGCCTCCAGGAGAGCGTTCTACCAGGTTCGCCTGGTACGCCAGTTGCGCCCCTTTCTGGACCGGGATGCCCTATGCACGGTCACTCACGCACTCGTGACATCTCGCCTGGATTACTGCAATGCTCTCTACATGGGGCTCCCCTTGAAGGGCATCCGGAGGCTACAGTTAGTCCAGAATGCGGCTGCGCGGGTGATAGATGGAGCCCCTCGTGGCTCCCGCATAACACCCATCCTGCGCAGGCTGCACTGGCTGCCTGTGGCCTTCCGGGTGCGCTTCAAGGTTTTGGTGACCACCTTTAAAGCGCTCCATGGCATTGGGCGGGTTATTCTGGGACCGCCTACTGCTACCGAATACCTCCCACCGACCCATGCGCTCTCGTAGAGAGGGTCTGCTCAGGGTGCCGTCAGCGAGGCAATGTCGTCTGGCGACGCCCAGGGAAAGAGCCTTCTCTGTGGGGGCTCCCACCCTTTGGAACGAACTACCCCCCGGACTCCGTCAGCTTCCGGACCTTCGGACCTTCCGCCGCGGGCTTAAAACATACTTATTTAATTGTGCAGGACTGAGCTAGATTTTAAATTTGGTTTTAATTGGGTTTTAATTGGATGTTTTAATTAACGGGCTTTTTGAATAAGTTTTTTAACTGTTTTTATACTGTATTTATATGTTTTTAAATGCCTGTAAACCGCCCTGAGTCCTTCGGGAGATAGGGCGGTATATAAATATGATTAAATAAATAAATAATAAAAAAATAAAACAAAACAAAAACCCTCTGATGATCGCGGGACTGAGCAGAGATCATCAAAACCCTTTAAAAGTTTTTTTTTTAAAAACCCTCTTCAGTCGAAGGGGGGAAAAAAACAAGAAAAAAACAGGAGGTTTTAAAAGCCTCCTCTGAGGATCCCAGAGGAGTTTCCTGATTCTCACAGGCTTTTAAACTCACTTTTTAACGGCCCCCACTTACAAGAGCCCCCACCCATGCCCAACCAACTCACTTACCTATAATTACTGCTCTTTTGGGCTGGCAACGCCATGCTTTCTTCAGCTACTGAAGAAAAAAAAAGCATGCTTTGACTTCCTGCTTTGCTGGCTGAGGAACTCTGGGATTTGAAGTCCACAATAAAATAAAATAATAAAATATTTGTGCAGCTTTCTGAGATTTGGTGTGTTTCTGTAGTGTTTCACTCTAACTACACAAACACACAAAATCTCAGAAAGCTGTATCTGGCATTTTGTGTGTGTGTGAGAGAGAGAGAGTTGTGTGTGTGTAAAGTGTGAAAGTTGGTTTTTGAGCTTTTTGTGGCTGTGTGAAGTGTGAAGTGCAGCTGCTTTTACACGTGTGTGAGTCTGTTGTGTTGTGTTGTGTGTGTGTGTGTAAAGTGTGAAAGTTGGTTTTTGATGCCTCTTATTGTTTTTTATACTTTGTTTATTATTTTTATTATTTATTGTTATTGGCCACGCCCACCCAGTCATCTGACCACCAAGCCACGCCCACCAATTAAGCCACGCCCACAGAACCGGTAGGGAAAATTTTTAGATTTCACCCCTGATGTGTATGTATATATTCCTTGTATATAAACCACTATTTGAAAGACAAATCTCTGTTTACTGTATTTTGCTCCTGGGTTGTCTCAAAATAGTCACGCTGTGCGCACTCTGACAGTACTGTGATGGTTTCAGAAAAGCCAAAAGCTTGGTGAAATAACAGCATGTTCACTATTCTCCTAATGCTGTATCTAAGAAGAGTAGCTAGGCTGGTTCGGACATTGATACCTTGGAGAGGTTGACTGTTCCAGAGTGATGGTGTGATAATGGAACAAGCCAGCTTCCACCAGCACCAACTCACCCTTTTGCTAATATCTCAAGGGAAAAGTCAAGTCTCTTTCAACCATTTACTTTACCTCTAAGGATTCATTATCATCATTAGGTCCTGCGCAAAGCCTATTGGGCAGCAAGTGTTTTCCAGAAGTTTTGATCATTTGCAGTGTAATTTGCAGGAAATGAGGCCGACCTCAGAAAACTTGGCACCAAATACTTAAGGAAGATTTTAAGGTTATTAATGTCCCTTGGTCCTCTAAGGATTGTTAAAGCGAAAATTCTTTGATTTTTCTAACTGTATATTAAGGCAAAGGAGAGCAGAAGTTTATTCTTCCTGATAAAGGGGGATTGTACAGATGTTCTAATATGGGATGATTTACAAATCATTCTCCTCTTTTGCATCTTTTGAGGATAATTGCAGGGAGAGGATCAGAAGATTTGCAGTCTTCTTGCTAGCGGAGTGAATGGAGGGTTTGAAGTCCATTTCCCCAGCACGTCAGGAGGTTTCTGATGATTCTAAGATTCAGACCTTAAATTTGGCACCAATCTGACTTCAAATCTATTCAGATTTCAGTAAGAATTGATACATTTTAGCAATGTTCATTTGTACACAAGGCAGTCTCATATTCCATAATCCAGTTCCAGTTGTCTTTCGTCTGAGTTAAAACTTGTTCTTAATTGTATGTGAGAACTACAAAAATCTTGGGGTTTTTTGATGTATTGCTCCTATACAGGCAGTCCTTGATTTATGACCATAATGGAGCCCATATGTTTGATTGAAAGTCACTGTAATTGTTAAGTGAGGCACCCATGTGACCAGCTCACTTAACAATTGCAATCTGAGCTCTCCCTATTGAGATTTTTAAATGACTGTGTGGGTCATTGAGCAACCACACAGAAGTTCCTCAACAGGGTGGGGGAGGCCTAGCATCCACAGGCATGTGGAAATCTGGCAGGAGCTGGGAGGCATTAGTCAGCTGAGCTATCCCAGTGGTACACAGATTGTCTCCCTGTCGCACCACACCAGGTTCACTTACCTTTCCATTGCCTTGCTCCATCTTGACTTATTCTTGGGATGGTTTGGAAGGCTCCTTCTCCAAATTGCATTGTGAAAATAGTGTGCACTTTGCCTTTTCTCCTCTGGAGAAATAATGGCTAGCAAAGCTAGCTCAGTGCCTTTAGCATTTTATCCTCTGGGATCCAACTGTTTTGCTAGCCTCCTTCTCTTCTCCAGAGGAGAAAATGCTAGCAAAGACACCATTCTGAAAGCCTCTGTTCTGCTTGTAGCCACATGGACTGTAGTTGTGTCAGAAATGAACATTGCCCTTCTCCATATTGGGAAGTATTGCAAATGGCAGATACAACTAAGCCAAGTAATCTAGCCTACACTTTTCTTCTTTTCTTGAGAGTATTATTTCAAAGTATTGGTTGACTATGAGAGTCAATAGGGGTTGGTATTTATGCAGCCATCTACTGAAGACCATGGTTTATTGTAGACTAGAATAAAGAAATAGAAAATGAATTCATGGAAGCTATAAAGAGAAAAAAGAGCAGATATGCAAAGTGAAAGCTAAGCTGAACTGTGAATGGAGATGTTGTGGTGTAGAGTTAATGAATATATGCAGGGGAGAGGAGATGTAGGTTTAATTATAAACAAGAGGTCTAAAGTGTATGTCAGAAAGTATTGATCAGTGTCATCCAGTCAATAGGATAGTTGCATGTTATACTCCAACGAATGGTGATAATGTAAGAACTAGAGGTGAGTCTTTTGAAAAGCATGTTAAACATGCTGAATTAATGTGATATGGAGAAAAGAGTTACACTCTGTTAGGTTTGTTTGTTTGTTTATTCATGTCAGGAGTATCACAATTAAAATAAGGCGTACCATATGACAATATGACATAAAATATAAAATAATGTCACTCTCTTAGGTGACATGGATAGATGAATAGAACAGTATGGAGAGGTACAGTGAAAGGTGTTGGTGTAAGATAGCTTTAATTTGATTTTTCTTTTAATTCTTGCCTTTAATTTATTTCCTTTTTGTGGGTTTGCATAATATTGCAAAGGAAATAGTACGATTGCATTAATATGTATAGCAAAATTAGGGTTTTGCTAGATTCCTTTTTTAGAGGAGGAGGAGGACGGAGTGAGGGAGTTGGTTTTCATGTGGAAAAATATATGAATTATCTTATTTGAACATTTGGGGTTGGCATCTTGGCCAGTGGGTGGAAAGTCACTCTGGTTGTTTGTAATCTCAGAACAAAGTAGAGCATAAAAATATCAGTGTGATGTAACGTGACAATTTGTTGAACGCAAAGTTCTATGTCTTTGGATGATTGCACCATTTGGGCCACAATAATATCTTAAATCAACATGGAAATTATAAAGCAACCAATTTCTCTACAAAAACAAAAACTTCTCCAACTCTTTCATTGCAGAGGAAGCAATAGGCATGATTATATGTCGATGCAAACAACACTCTTTCTATCTTGCTGTGCAGGAAAGTACATTTATTCCGTTATTTTTAGCACTTTGAGCCACCTAAAATTTGAATGCCTTTCTCTTAGTAATGATAACTTCCATTTTTAAATATCTAATACTTCATCCTGCTGTATTAAATAGTCAATCTACCCTTAATAATATAATAATTGAAACTGACTGGGGGTTTATTTTATTTTTTTCTATTTGTAATTTGTAGTACAAGTAGTATAATTAAGTACTTAATCAACAAATTAGGACTTAATCAAGAGAAAATATACCAGATTGGTGGGTTTTTTTAAGCAACCTGGAAGAAGGGGTCAAAGTAATTCAGATAGTTCATGGTCATGAATTAATCCATGATAATAAAATAAAGTGTTTCAAGAAATAAGACTGATTTAAAATTAGATATTAATAGCACATTACATCCTAATATGTCCTTCCACATTTGTATAGTGGTTAATAATACGTTTGTGTACAAAACTGCTTTTGAGAGATACACATACACATGTATGTATGTGTCAAAAAACCACACATACATACAATAAATACACATACACATGTACATAGCAATACACGTAGATATAAAAACCAAATAGCACAGACAATTTTTAGCAGATGAATATATTTTAGACTATTGGTGAGCAGACTAAGGTTTTCAGTATCATTTGGTTTCCCATATAGCTTGCTTCTTACTGCAACATTATATTGCTAACAATCGGAATAACACACCTAGAATTGAACAAATCCAAGCCCAGAAATTGAGTATGAGAACTAAATTGTAGATCTCTCTCTCTCTCTCTCTCTCTCCCCCTCCCTTCCCTCCCTCTGTCTCTCCCTCCCTCCCTCCCTCTCCCTTCCCCTCCCTCCCCCTCCCTCTCTCTCCTTCCCTCTCTGTCCCTTCGTCTCTCCTTCCTTCCTCCTCTCTCCTCTCCCTCCTTCCCTCCTCTGTCTCTCCCCTCCTCCCTCCCTCCCTTCCCTCCTCCCTCCTCTCTCTCCTTCCTCTCTCTGTCCCTTCGTCTCTCCTTCCTTCCTCCCTCTCCTCTCTCCCCTCCCTTCCTCCCTCTGTCTCCCTCCCCTCCTCCCTCCCTTCCCTCCCTCCCCCTCCCTCTTTCTCCTTCCCTCTCTCTGTCCCTTCGTCTCTCCTTCCCTTCCTCCCCTCTCTCCTCTCTCCCCCTCCCTTCCCTCCCTCTGTCTCTCCCTCCCTCCCTCCCTCTCTCTCTCTTTTCATTTCAACCATATAATCAGAAAACAGTGGTTGATTTTGCTTTTGTAACAAGTTTTGTTAATTGTTTTTATGGTTAAAGCTTTAGGAAGCTCCATAGAATTGTAGGATGAAACTATTAATTGTACAGCAGAAAGACAATTTATAGAAAAATGAAACATGCAGATTGGATTGCTGGGTTTTAGTACCTCCTTGCAGAAGGACCCTGAGGATGTTTCTTGACTCAATGTTGGCGAGAGAATAAAGGGAAATGATTAAGTGTTGCAATTGCCTCTGCATTTAATTTTATTCCATAATTTCATTTTGTTGAACAAACAGTGATCAATAAATTTGCGAGTTGCTCTTTCCTTCAAGGAGAAAACAAACTGTCTGTTCGGTTTTTATAGTCTCAAGCGCTTATTATGTATGTGAGAAAAATCCCTAAATATTATAATGGAAAGGAGAAAGACACAATATTTGGAAAGTACTTGAGACAGCTCCTGGATTACTTCCTTTATGATACCTTGATGAACGTATCTTTTCTTTTATGTACACTGAGAGCATATGCACCAAGACAAATTCCTTGTGTGTCCAATCACACTTGGCCAATAAAATTCTATTCTATTCTATTCTATTCTATTTATACTTTCTAGAAGAGCATAGTAAAGGGAGTCCTCAAGTTACATCAGCACTGTTACTGACGGTTCGAAGTTACAACAGCACTGAAAAAAATAACTTGTGACTGTTTTTCACACTTATGACCATTGCAATATCCCCGTGGTCACATGATCAAAATTTGGATGCTTGGTAATTACTTCATATTTATGACAGTTACAGTGTCCCGGGGTCATGTGATCCCCTTTTGTGACCTTCTGACAAGCAAAGTCAATGGGGAAGCCAGATTCACTTAACAACCATGTTTCTAACTCAACAATTACAGTGATTCATTTAACAACTGTGGCAAGAATCATTGTAAAATGGGGCAAAGCTTACTTAAGAACTGTCTTGCTTAGCAACAGAAATTTTGGGCTCAATTGTGGTCGTAAGTCAAGGACTACCCGTACGTGCAGAGCGACACATGTCTATTTTTAAAGACATCATTGAGGAAAAGGGGACCTTAAAGGTTGCATTTGTAATTGGGCAATTGGTAAAGAAGGCAGAGAAATCTTGTGTGGTACCATACAAATGTAATCACTTTCTTTTTTGTGGCAAAAACTCTGGAGGTACTCCCTGATTTTAGTTTTTACCTATTTTTGTTTTAATTCAATGAGGCTACGTTTTACGCATGGCACAGTGGTGAAAATTTTTACTTTTTCATTTTTAATAAGAAATGAGGAAAAGACACAAATATTAACTTCACTATATCACTGGTGACAGCATAATTTAAGTTTATTAACAAAACGTGTATAAATCCGGTATAATATATTTTAATATTAATTGCTTTTATGGTTGCTCTTTGCCCATTACAAATTTAGGATGGGCAGCTATACAAATTAAAGAAATAAATATATAGATTAAAAAGCAGGGAGGGGGCATGGAAAAAAGGCAAATCAAAGAAATCTTACAGAATGATTCCATAGGAGATGAATCCTGAATGAAGAAGGCCATGAACCCTACTCTTAGCATCCATATATGTACATATATATATATAAATGAAGTAATAAAGGGAGGAACGGTAAATTCAATCTTGTCTGGAAAATCTAAGCAGATTTATGATACATCTCAGAAATAAATTAAATTTACCAGGATCATTGTGGCAGACAAAAGAAGAGTGAAAGACAACATGAAGCTTGTTTCTTGGAAGTAAAGTAAAGGAACTTGATGAGAAAGAAAAAAAAACCCCACCATAATAAGGCAGCAGAATGATGATATGGATTAGCATGAATGCTTTTCTCGGGAATGCCTAGGGAAGAACTACTGCGATCACTTGGATTGCTTGGCTGGTTATGAAAGACTTCAGATGAAAGGGTTTGTAAGGGAGAGATGTGGTATTGGTAAGCTAATCATTTCTGCTGAAATGGACAGGAATCCTGTGGACCAACACTTAATTGTATTTAACTGCCTCAATGGCAGTCGGTTGGTTTCCCTGACATAATTAATTTATTTCCAGTTGGATTAGTTTATTCTTCTATTATAAAGAGTAGGCCTAGTGATATACATGTGTACCAGCGCTATCCTTGTAAAAATGCCGAAACATCTGCTAGTAGCCATGTTAAGGAAGTTAAAGTTTGACAAAAAATACCAGCTGTTCTATTATCTGGCTAATTCTGCCAGTGCCTAGGAGAGAAAAAGATCCATGTAAATATTTTGAAATTTTAATTTTGTTTTCCACTAATATCGTACACACACAATGTGACTGTTGTACACACCAAATATATCCATCTTCTATTCCTTTTTTAGAATAAGCATTGTTATATAAATTGAAGAAAAGAAGAGAGAAGAAATGGACAAAAGAAACTAAAGACAGGGATAAAGAAAAAAAGATAAAGAATTCTAACTAAATCCAGACTGACCCAAAGTGAATCCTATTACTGATTCCAGTTTATATCAAGAGCAATCGCTATACCTCACCATTTGTTTTATCCACATCCATAGAGCAGTCATTCATTCTCGACCCAAACATGCTTTTCAGAAATCAGTTCTTGCTGCATTTAACTTACTGTTATGCTTTTACTGATACAAAGTAGGCAGAAGTACCTCTTATACACAGACACTTTCACTTCCTTCAACATTGATTCATTCCTCACAACAAATCATATATTAACTGCCAGCAGAAGAATATTCCAGAAGAAAGGAGGCTCTTCTCCATGACCACCTACCAAAATTCTTTGGCAGAAGGGATCCGAAGTAGACCTCTTCTGCTGGAACTAACAAGGCAGGATAATCTCATTGGGGCGAGAAGCCCTGGAATAGCAGAACATCCCAGAAGCCCTGGAACAGCAGAACACCGACCCCAAATAAAATTTCAACTAAATTATAAGCCTCTTCAATAAAAATCCCCCCTCAAATAAAAAATTGTATACTTGGAATTCAATAAAGCATTTGACAAAGTAGACCACAACCTTGGTAAGCTAGAAAAATGTGGGATAGACAGCATCACCACCAGATGGATTTGTTACTGGCTGACAAATCGCACTCAATGTTAAGTCCTCAATGTAACTACATCTACATGGAAGGGATAAGCAGTGAGATACCCCACAGTTCTGTTTTAGACCCAGTACACTTCAATATCTTCATAAACAATTTAGATGAGGGAATAGAAGGAAATTTGCAGATGACACTAAGCTAGCAGGAATAGCCAGTATCCCAGATGATAAGCTTAAGATCCAGATGGATTTCAACAGACTTGAATACTGGGCCCTAACCAACAAAATGACGTTCAGTGTAGAGAAAAGTAAGATCTTACATTTACATTCTGTTAACTCAGTTCAATCCACAGTTCAACTCAGTTCAGCAAGAACTCATCAAGAATTTAGTTCAATCCTGAGCTACAGATATTCTCTTCCTTTGAAACCCAAAATATGAATTCAGTAGAAAATAATATTTTGGTTATAAACGTATTTTATCACAACAGATATGTGGGATGTGACTTTGACTCAAAGTACAGTACACCAAGTGGTGTGCAATTTTCTTAGGAACATTGTCTTCATGTACCTAGTCTCCAAATACAACAAATAGCTGCAGTACCAAGGATAGCTCCGAAGGAAGCATTTTCCTTCAATAAGCTTTGCAAGAGTTCTGTTTCTTTAATCCACCCTTTGCAAGCCAGACAGCATACCCATATATGGAAATAGATTATCCTTACCTGCTTGGTGCATTTCTTGACAGGGTAGAAGTAAATAGCACAATAGGCATTAGGTGATAGGAACCTGAAGTGTTTTCAACTTTGCACAACTTCTGGCTTTGGCTCAGGATCTAGTCCAGGAGCGTCAAACTCACGTTGTCACGGCGGCGTCACATGATGTATCAGGACTTTTTTCCTGATTGCTAAACCAGGCGTGGCCGTGGCCAGTGCATGATGCATCCCGCCCGCAGGCTTGGAGTTTGACAGCCCTGATCTAGATGAAATTTTCAAACAGAAGCTTAGGTTGCTTATCTTCCTTCTTCAAATTTAAAACTGAATGCATGACATAAACAAGAAGTAATGGTTCCCTCTTTGTGACTATGTGAATTTATTGAACAGTCACAAATGCAGACAAATACACATGTCCCAGGATATTGTTGCAGGATCCAATCTGGGTTGTTCATTGGGACCAGAGGTTTTGTCTTCTGAGCTTTCGGACTAATTCTTGAGCCTATTTTTAGGGAATTTCTCTCTAGCCTTATTGAACAGGTTTTATCCCTTTCAAAAAATATGGTCTCCCAATTTTCACCTAATGCAAGGCAAAAAGACTCCCCAATGACTAGTAGGATGGTAAGGGATATGTCAATAGAATATCTACAAAGCTAGTCAGAAACTATCAAATCATCCATACTGTTGAAACCCATGTTCAAATATTGGCTCTAAGATACAGTAGATCACTGGAACCTCACATTTCATAGCAGTTCACTTCTTTGAAATGTGACGTGGTTTTTTTTATAATGTTTGCTTTTCTAAAATCTAACAAAGATGTAGGGGATCTTTCTATGTTCTAGTACCACATTGACACACATACACACACACACACACACACATAGCATTATAATATTTTAAACAAATGTAACAGGTTTTTAAAAGTTTTAAAATAAATTTGTTTGATGAAATATATCTATAGCCTCCTGCCTTTCTCCAAATATCCTAAAAGTATTTTGCTTGAAAAAAGCTGGATGGATTTATTTTAATATTGGTAATTAGAAGATATTATTCAATAAATGTTGAAATCTTACACTGCTATTCACTGCTACAGTGATGAAATTCACTAGCTCAGGCATTTACTTTGACATTGTCAGTAGCCACCCACACACTCCAGGCTCATGGCTCATGCCCACCTCAAAACACAGGTGAGCACATTTCTGAGCACCTCCGTATGGACCCACCTAGCTCTTGATAATAATTCTTGGGAATAATTGTCAATATAGAATACTATGGTTTTCTGATACAGCATCGAATGTTCATTTTGTTTTGTATCATTTGCATTTATGTTGTATTAATCCTTTTAAAAATGTGAATATATGAAATATTTTTGATGTTAAATGATTTTAGCTTGATGATAGATTTGCCACTTTGTTTTTTAGTCCCTAAACAATGGAGTACATTGACTCCTGATATTATTTGAAAAGCAAGTGTATTATAATGCTATGTAACATTGTTGTTCTGTCCCACCCCCCCACCTCAGTCAGGGAGGCACGAATGATGACTTAATTAGCCGGCAATTCAGTCCACGGCAGCTATCAGCTCTGGCAGCAAACTAGCGAGCGTCTGCCAAGTTTCTCTGTTATCTTTTCTTGATGCTGGCGAGTCAACCAGGAAACCAGGAACAAACAGTACTTCAGCTCAAGTTCTCTCTAAGCAGTTGATTTGTTCGCCTCGGAGTAGTATAGCAGCCCCTGCTGTTTTTATACCCTGTCGGGTGTGGCTCCGTTACTCAGCATTTCCTGGGCCTGCCCCACCCCTGCTTCTGTTGTTCCTGCCTCTCCTGTCTATGAAACCTAGGATCCAACCAGGACTGATTGTCCTCAGTTGGGTCTGGGAGCATTGCCTGGGGGGGGAGATACAGGAGACAGAGGCCTCGTTATTTCTTCCACCTGGCCTGCCTTTGGCTCCTGGAGCTGAGCCAGAGAGGCCGGCCCTGCAGAAGGGAGCCCTGGCAGCCCTTCCCCCTCACTCTCTGAGTCACTCTCTGGCAGGGGGCCAGGCCCGGGGTGTGTGTGCTGGAGCTACAACAATTGACAACCATAGTAACACACACCCAGTTCCACAACTTACATTTCTACTGTTCTTCCAGTTCTGAGTTGAGCTATTTTGCTGTTGGAATACATGCTCGTGCCCATGTGAGCTAAGTTGATGGATATCTAAGTCTTTATATCCAGGAAAATAGGGCAAGAGTGTTCATTAATTTATTTATTGCTGTTTTGTTTTTTAAATTCTAGTAAGAATAGTGCAAGTTCATTTTTCTTTCAAAGGCTGGGCTTGTTATCCAGAAATAAACAGATGGCTCGAATTCAGGGGTGATACTTAATCAATGAACAATGAAAAAATATTTTGGATTTGATTGCATGAAGCGTTGAAGAGCATGGAATGTAAATATAGACAATTTATCAAACTATTGTCAATCCATTATGAAACAGTATAGTTTTTAAGTGGTGTCCAAGGTAAATGGTAGTGTGCTGAACAGCCAAGAATAATAAAATAATAATAGATTCTCCTCCTCCTCCTCCTTTTCCTCCTCCTCCTCTGTCTTTGTTGTTCAGGTCCTGGACTGGATTGAAAACCATGGGGAGGCCTTTCTTAGTAAACACACTGGAGTGGGGAAGTCTCTTCATAGAGCACGAGCTCTTCAGAAAAGGCATGATGACTTTGAAGAAGTAGCACAGGTAAATATGTGAAAGTTCTATGTATGTTACTGTAACAGAGAATACCTTGGTAGCGCTATTGTGTGTTTTCTTTCAGTCTTGGGAACTTTGTGGTCTCAAAGACTGCTGGGGCATTCCTTACTAAGCATATGAAATAAACAGCATGTGGAGATCTGAGGACTGAAATCCATTCGCATCCCAGATCCCATAGATCTAGGAAATGGCCATAGGAACCAGGATAATTTAGTTTTGCACTTCGAGACATGATGAAGAGGTGGTTGGTGTCAAAACAGTTTCAGCGTTCAAGGATAACATAATCTCAAACTTTTTTTGTGAAGGGAGAGGGGAGGGGGGTTGGGGGAAAGGGGAAAAAATTTTTGTAAAACTTTTTGAATAAAAAAATATATCTTCTTTTCATCCTGAGTTCTGTATTGAGTATATCATTTATATGGCGATTGTGAAAATACTTCCAAGTCAATCTTGCCAAGAATCTCCAAGACTTTTCAGTTAAGAAAAATATATAGTTTTGGCACTGTTTGGTAATGGCTCTCTAATCAGCTATTTCTTTCTCTTTTCATCACACATGGAATCAATTACAGAGACTAAACTAGACCAGTAGCAGCTAAGGAATGTAATAGAATCCCAAAGAGATCAGTATAAGGAATAATCTGTATTATTTAACACCTACAGTATTTTAATTTCCAATTTAAAACTATCATTTTTTTAAAAGATTATTTGAGGCCTTCAAGTTAGCCTTGACTCCTGGCAAATACCTGAACATGTCCTTATAGTTTTCATGGCAATATTTCAGAAGTGAGTTACCATTGCCTCCTGGGCATTACAAGTTACTTCAGATCAGTTCCAAATTGTCTAATTTCCCAATTCTAGAGCAAATGCAGAATTACTTTTATTGAATGTTTTCATGTTGGCTGAACAAGGTGAGAGGAGGAGGAGGAGGAGGAGGAGGAGGAGGAGGAGGAGGAGGAGGAGGAGGAGGAGGAGGAGGAGGAGGAGGAGGAGGAGGAGGAAACTTTATATCTCATTGCTGTCAACTTAGCATTCACCCTGTGTGTCCTATGCAAAGCTTTGACTAAAAGCAGGCAGGCAGAGAGACAATTTACAAGTCCCTGGTCTTTAATTGCCTTATTGTAAATTACTCATTATAGCTTAGGAGAGATAATCTCTTCCAAGGAATCATAAATCCAAGAGAGATACGTTTATTGCAGTAAACAGTTTTTGCTAAGATAACAATGAATATATAGTCGCAAAGCTGGAAAACACAGTTCTCTGAAAAACAGGTAACAGATTTAATGCCGGTGAGGGAAACTGGTCCAAGATCAAGTTGAAGGTCTATCTAGAAGGTAAGGAACAAGAAGAATGTGGAAACCAAAAGATGCCGAAAAGTAGATCAAAAAGCAGGAGAGTTGCTTTCAATAAACCCTGGAGAACATTCTTATATAGCCAGAATTCCAGGCTTTGTCTTCTTAGGATAATAGTTACTTTTTCCTTTTGTGGAATCATGTATCTCCAATTCCAGGTTCTCTTTAGCAGGCAGCATGTTTCAGGGTCTGCTACTCTGCCAAGGTGAGGATCCAAAATCTTGATATCGGCATCAACAATCACCTATGAGCCATGGTGACGCAGTGGTTAGAGTGCGGTACTGCAGGCTACTACTGCTGATCACCAGCTGCCGGCAATTTGGCAGATTGAATCTCACCAGGCTCAAGGTTGACTCAGCCTTCCATCCTTCCGAGGTCGGTAAAATGAGGATCCAGATTGTTGGGGGCAATATGCTAACTCTGTAAACCACTTAGAGAGGGCTGTAAAGCACTGTGACGCAGTATATTAGTTTAAGTGCTATTGCTATTGCTATACTGAGTTTGACTTAGCACTCACAATTGGCTAACAGCCAGCAGACTTCCCAACTACACAGTGGGAATCTACTAGGTTTTTCTCTTTAGGCTCAGAATTAAAAGAGCCATAGCTATGTTTAAGTTTCAAGTCAATGTTGGATATCCATGGAAGGATATACCTTTATATTTAAATGAATTAACTTTTTATTAAAGTGCTATCCAGGCACTTTGGAGCTAATTTTGCAATAGTCTTCATTTCCTCCTGCCCCTTTATTTGCCTTTCCAGCTCAACAAATATTTTCTGGAAATGAATTCCCAGAGCAAAAGAGAGATTATGTAAGCAATGATGCTTATACTTCTTTAGAACTGTCAGAGACTAATTCCAAGAATCTTGCTCTGTCGTGATTAATACAGGAACCTAATTCATATCAGAAATATAAAAGGAATGCAGATTTTTCCCCTTTTTAACTGGATATTTATATTTATTTCATTTAACCAATTAACACTGATGATTTCTAGATGGGATGAAATACCATAGTTCTTCTGATGAATATGACAAGCCCTTTTTATACTTCTGCATTTTCCATCAAAAAGCATGAGGGAGATGGGTGATTAAGAAGTATGAAATATCCATCCATCTGTCTGTATATCTATCTATTTTACAATTTTGATTTTTAGCTACTAGATGCAGATAGATAAGGTTTCAACGTATTCCCCAATATTTCTAATTCCTCCTGGTGTGGAAATAACAGTAGTCCTCCAATGCAGTATTCCTTAATATATTACTGTCCTTTGCCTAGGGCAATCATAACCTTAGGTGTGATTAAGGTATAGGAGTGACATGATAGCAGTATTCCAATATCTAAGGGGCCATCACAAAGAAGAGAGGGTGAACCTGTTTTTCAGATCACCAGAAGGCAGGACAAGAAGCAATGGATAGAGTCTCTTACAATTCTATTATTCTGTTATTCTGATTACTTAATATCTCATAGCTTAGTCTTTCCCAGTATGATTCCTTCCACATACAATTACTGATGTCTAGGATTACTGTAGCTCCAGTAATCCTAGACATCACCCCACTGTTACAGGTACCATTATACAATTATCATAATTAAAAATGAAGTCTTGTTTTATCCTGAAAGCTAAAAGATGCCGTCTCCTCTCTTCATTTCTTCCTAATTCTCTTGTTTATCGTTTCTGTTTTACTGCCATAATTAATTAAGTTCTTCTTGGCATTTACAGCCCAAAGTATATGAAGTACATTTTTCCTTTATTGACTCTTCCCATAAACATGCATATTGAATTTTTCAGAGTTACTTTTTAATTACTTAAGCTTCTCTCAGTCACACTGCCATTGTCTGCCCAAAAAAACATTTAACTCTATTTACTGCTGAGCATTCTGACAAGACAAGGATGTTCCTGCTTAGTAGCACAGCCAGTTGTAATGTAATATTGGATCTATGTTGAATTGGATAGCAACTGGTGTCTAATAGGACTATTCATACTTTGAATGAGGAGCCAGTTTCATGTAGTGGAGAAAGCACCAGGCTAGAAACTGGGAGGCTGTGAGTTCTAGCTTCGCCTTAGCACAAAGCCTAGCAATCACTCACTCTCAGCCCTAGGAAGGAAACAAGGGCAAAACACCTTCTAGAACTGTAATGGCGAACCTATGGCACCTATGGTAGCCATCTTGGTGGCTGTTCGCTGCTTCCCGAGTCCCAGTTGATCAGGAGAAAATGGGGATTTTGCAGTAACCTTCCCCTGGAGTGGGGAGGGAATGGGGATTTTACAGTATCCTTCCCCTGCCATGCCCACCAAGCCACACCCACCAAGCCATGCCACGCCCACCAAGCCACGCCCACAGAACCAGTAGTAAAAAAATTTGAAACCCACCGCTGCCACACAGGGCTTAAGTACTTGCATAATTTTGGTATAACCCTGTGGGATTGTAAAGTAGCACTTTTTGTTACTCAAATGAGATCTATTTTTCGTTATTAAGGGAGATAATAAATGCAAAGGAAATTAAGGAAGAGAAAATACACCTTTCCTTAAAACTATACAATTATAGTAATTGTAATTAGCAGTTTTAGTCCTGCAGATGGCACTCTCTCTGCATTCATCAGAAGGAATGGTTTTTCTCTACAGCCTCCTTTTAAAGTCAAATTCATTATGAATTTTAATAGGTGCTGGCAAACAACAGTGTTTCTTTAAATATCTCCATCCTTTATCTGACTAGCATATGAATTTTCTTGGCCAATAAAACCTAAAACCTTGTCTGATTCATGCTTCCAAATACCAGCTAATTATTTAATTTCCCATTCTTTCTTTTTCTGGCATGGTGCATAAACCAATTATTGGATACATGCATAAAACCAATGATCTAAGTTCAGCATTAATATAACTTTTTTTAAAAAAAAATAAGTCCAGGCATGCCATTGTGGAGGAAATATATAATTGTACCAAAACCCCAACAAACATTTTCTAGAGTTGCGCGTGAATAAAAGTGACATTCAAAAGGAAACCTGGCACGTGATGAGGTGAGCACAGCTTTGCAACTCTGACTGAGTGAAGGCAAGGCTTTGTACATATTCAAAGCAAGGCTAGGCCGGCACTCCCCCTAGATTTCATACATAAAGTAGGTTTTAACAAGGATCCAAGTGAGTAATACAATGTACAATGCATGCATATGAATAAGAATAGGAGATTTAGATACAAGTTATATTACAAATTTAAAGAAGGGCCAGTGGCATAGTGATTCAATAACTGGATTAAGAACAAGAGCTTTTAATTCTCCTTTACACATGGATGCTGGCTGGGTGAAATGTTAACTAGTCCTACTCTCTTAACCCTAGACTAGGTGGTTGAAAAATTCCTACCTACCAGTGTGGTAGCTTTGATCTATAGCTTTTAGTGAAGAAGCTTTCATCCTGCAGTGGATCAATTCAGCTGACATCACCATCATCAACAACAATAACAGTAACAACAACATACTTAAATATATTTTTTCTAATTCAGTTATGACAATTTCTGGTTAGTGAGACTTGTAGTATCTTAGCATGCCTACAGATCATTAAAATGTGTTGTAATTTTATGCAAGATCATAAATAGCTAAAATAAATCAGAACAATTTATGATGCTAGATTTTACAAGACTGGGGCATAGAAAAAGTCCCCAGATGGATTTTAATAAAATTGGATCAACTTCATTTTTGATACCTGTGATAGCTGTGATTTTTTTTTTAATCTTTGACTTTTTATTACTTGTTAAAAGTTTTCTTTTATTTCATGGATTCTGTGCAAATCATGTTTTGGTTAGTACCAGATAAAAGATAGAAAATGAAAACAATTGTTTTTTCCAAAATTTCTCATAAGGTTTTTTTAAAAAAATAAAATGGCAACAAATTTATAACAAGGAGTTGCTGTTCAGCCCTTTATATTGTTTGTTATTTGGATGTGGTACTGTTTCTTTTAAGTCAGGCTTGAATCTTATGGATCTCATGGCCACAGCCCTGCAATTTTCAGGTCAATAGTACAACATGAAAGTAATTGCCATTTTTGTTTTCCTGAATGTTTCCGGATTTCTTGTTTAACTTACAATTCTGCGTTCCCTGATAGTTTTCCATTCAGGAAGTCAGCTTAGTTTTCAAACTAGATAGGTCAACAGGGGTTCTACTAGGATAAGTCCTTGGTTAACCCTTCTTTCATTACTTAACTTCCACCTACCCATTGGGCATCTGTTGTTATGCAGTATAGAAAAAATCCTGCTAGAAATTGACTTCTGTCCTTTTGGTTTATTTCTGCATGACTTTTCATCTCTTTTCATCTCATTTCACAAACTGGAGGGTGGCGGGGGGGGCAGGGAATATCTACCAGGCACAATTCATGAAATTGTGTGAACTCTTTTTCTCTGTGGTTCTATTATTTTCATCTTTGTCTAAAAGGAGAAAATGTTTGGCCCTATATTCTCTAAATCAGGGGTGTCCAAACTTGGTCCCTTTAAGACTTGTGGACTTCAACTCCCAGAGTCCCTCAGCCAGCAAAGCTGGCTGAGGAACTCTGGGAGTTGAAGTCCACAAGTCTTAAAGGGACCAAGTTTGGACACCCCTGCTCTAAATCTTCCAGGAAGCATGATAAAAAAAATTTAGATCATTGCTAGAAGCCTGTGTGTATTTTGGTCCCGTTTATGTTGCTGTCTATATAAAAGGGGAACAACCCTGCCTGGAAAGATACTGTTACGTGCAGAGGTAGGTTTCACATAATTTTACCACCGATTTGCCACGCACCAAAAACGTGAGTGCACGCGCTTTCCACGCATGCGTGTGGCCTTTTGTGCATGCGCTTTGCTCGCACGTGGGACTTGCACACATGCACAAGGCTTAGAAAACGTGCTAAATAGGACCAGGCTGGGCACACCCGCAGGTTGCCACTACTGGTTCGCCCGAACCAGTCTGAACCAGCTGAATACCACTAGTGGATTACATGTATTTTTTAAAGATGCATTTATGTCTTTTTTGTCTACAATATACAAGAAGGAAAAAACTTGTGATTCCAAGGAATGGTATGCACTCATTCTCCAAAGTAATCTAAAAGACCAAAAAAAAAAAACCCAGGCTCTAAATTTATTGCTTTCATTTTGTAGATTGACACAAAAACAAACCCTGTCCCAAATGTGCAAGTGGTATGAGAGAGAAAGTAATTAAGAATATAAAGGTTGCCTTGCTGGATGAAAGCAAAAAACAAAAGTTGTTTGTTTCAAAGCAAGTCTGGGGCTAATTCTACAAAATTCACACACAAAGTATAAAACAATAAGTCTCTCTTGCTCTTTGCTCAACCTCAGATCCAGTGCATAATACTTAATTAAGGCTGATCATGTTATTTTGCATCTGAAAGCAGAAAATCATTCTAAACACTTTCCCACTTCCTTCGCAGTGGATTTGCAGCAGTAGTAGAGATACATGAGAATGGTTAGAAGTGAGTATTTGTAGACAAGTTGAACTTTGGGGTTCTCTGAGCTTGGTTGTTATTTTGCAGACATTTCATCGCCAAACTAGCCCTCAATTTACAACAGTTCATTTAGCGGCCATTCAAAGTTACAGCACCATTGATAAAGATGACATGGCGATTTTTCACACTTATGACTGTTGCAGCATCCCAGCATGTTCATGTGATTAAAATTCAGACATTTGGCAACTGACTTGCATTTATGACAATCACAGTGTCCTGGTGTCACATGTTCACTGTCAGCCCTGGCGCGGCCAATGCTTTGGGGCCGCCATTACAGCAAGCGGAATGGTCACTCACTCCTGGCGCTCCATTTCTTTCCCCCCCAAGCTGACAACCACCGCTGCTACCTTTTGGGGCTACCCTTACTCCCACGGCCAGACACTGTGACAGCTCCTCTCTGTCTCACGTGCCTCTCCCAGCCTGCCAACGCTCCGCAGAACAGCTGGGAAGCGCTATGGCGGCGGTGCCAGATGATGTCACCAGGCGACCTTTTCGAACTTCAAAGTTGCAGACATGTCTAGAGAGGACAGAGGTAACCTAGGAGGATTTGAGAAGGATTTGATCAGGGGTGATTGTGGCTTGCTGCCAAACCCCAGATGCACGGGGGGAAGAAAGGGAGTGTAGCCAGGATGTGGGCGGGTATCTGGTAGTTTAGGAGCACATGTGAGGTGTGTGGCTGCTTTAATAGGATAATCGTGCACAAGGCTTTAAAAGGTGGTGGGGAGCACAGAGTGAAAGCTCCAACAACATTTCCTTTCTTTGTAAATGGATGTTAGTCTGTACCAAGAAGGATAAAGGATCTTCCAACCAGCATCAGAGTTTGGAGTCTGTTATTTCGGAACCTGACAGTCACCTTTTTGACAGTCAATGAGGAAGCCAGAGTCAGTTAAATGTGTCACTAACTTAACAACTGCAGTGATTCATTTAACAATTGTGGCAAGAAAGTAAAATGGGATAACATTCACTTAACAAATATCTCATTTAGCAACAGTAATTTTGGGTTCAATTGTAAGTCGAGGACTACCTGTAACATCATCAGTGCTAGAGAGGATTTGGGTTTGCTCTCATCTTATATTCCAGTGCAGGGCTGTCAAACTGGTGGCCCACGGGCCAGATGTGTCATGTGCAGGCCACACCCACCTCATGAAGGGAAAAAACATCATGATACATCACGTGACAGCAACATGATGCCGCAAGTTTGACACCCGTGCTCTAGTGGCTTGCCCTGTCAGTGTGGGAGTGGGAGTGGTCTTGGAGAGTCCTTGATTAGACTGTTGTTTATTGTTAGCTTGTTTGTCTGAGTTGGTACATGAGAATTTGCTGCTTTCCATGTCAAGCACCAACAATCAGCTGCTTAAGGCAGCCTTCTCACCTCTTGTTTATTTATTTATTTCGTTATCCATCCAATTTATGTAGCTGCCCATCTTGAGGAGTGACGCGTGGCCCACAGAATTAAAATACAACAAAAACAATAACGAACATTAAAAGAATTAAAAATATCAGCAGCCAAGAAACAGGAACCCTAATGACATGGTTAGAACTTTCCAGAAAAATAATTTTTAGCAAGTTTTATTTAAAAAAAAAATAAGAATATGCAGAAAGACTATTTAGTTGAGTAAAATAAAAAATCCATTTTGTGGAAAAGTGGCCCAAGAGCAATCCAGAATAAATGCATGATTTAGAAATGTACACTGAGTTTCAATAACACAAATTATAACCATCTGTGCTCATCTCCTTTATTTTGTTTCATAGCCAGGTTTTCTCTTTGCACCCATTTGTATTTTTCTCTGCCGTGCTGTTCTACATTTAGCATTGAAGCTCTAATATTCACCTTGTACTATGACCAGTTTCTGCTGCAGTTGCTCTGGTGTTCTTAAGAATAGGGTGATATACCAAAATCTAGGATGCAATCTCTAATCCCTAGATTATATTCCTTACAGGGACTGGTAATTCATTCACAGGTCTGACTTGCCAGGGGCAAATTATAATTGGTGCTCGATTTATTCTTATCAGTGCAGGCTAGCGACATTCAAGTAATTGAGGAGAGTATGAGGGCTCTCCAGAATTAAATTACATCTTGATAGCTTAATACACCATATGCCAGCATTGAATTAGTTGTTTTCTTCAAGAAAAAAAAGTGAAAAAAATGATTAAAGGAAAGAAGGGCTATAGAACTTTACAATTGGAGAAAAAAAATTGTTGGTGTTTATTCTTTCAAAGAGCTAAATGGTGGGATATGTTAAATGTTATTAATAATAACTAAAGCTATTCATGCAATAATGTGAGGAGCTCAAGAGCTGTGCAGTAGATGGAGGATGGTATTGCTATGTAGTGGCACTCAAAATCCATGCTAATTGGAAATTTATTTATTTAACAAATTTATAATGTCACACATCTCACTGAAAGCAGCTCTGGACAGTGCACAGCATGAATACTTGATTAGTTGTAATTCTGTGACTGCAGGTAGCAATCAATGTAGTTGTAGTTACTTCTGAAGAAAATGCTGTTGTGAATTAGGAGATTAAATTATAATTAGAGACTTGGCAGCTCCAGAAATTTTAGAAGTGCACCGAGCCATTATACATACATACATACATACATACCTGTGTCCTGACAATAGCCAGTGCATACCTGATCATGAAGATGGATCAGTAATATGTAGCATTATTTACTGGTGTCTTCCAGGCTGCATCAAAGTTATAAAAATGTCAGTTGGAACTTTGTGGCAGAAATTGTATAATCTTCCTTCTTAAATTTTGCACAAACTACTTGCATCTACTTCTTTCACTTGGTATTATTTAAAAGGAATTATCTTTTATGAGACCCTGTTAGTAAATAAAAACAATTAAATGGGCAGTGTTAGTTGTCACATGTTTGTGAAACAATCATTCACAGTGATGAAGGTATGCTAAATGAAACTAAAGGCAATTATTCTCGCACTTCTAATGAATGTTTACCCCATTCTCCATTAGATTTCGAAAACAATACAGAAAATTAGGAACCCAAACAGGTATATTTTGTGACATCTTCCACACTGACTTAAACACAAAATTTTGGTGAATAGTGAGTTGGATTGTTTGTAACATAGAGGAATAGAGATAGTCCAGGTTTACAAATAATACAGTTGGTCCTCAACTTATGACCACAATTGAGCTCAGAAATTGATGTTGCTAAGTGAGAAATTTGTTAACTGAGTTGTGCCCCATTTTACTTTTCTTGCCATATTTGTTAAGTGGATCACTGGAGTTGTTAAATTAGTAACATGGTTATTGAGTGAATCTGGCTTCCTCGTTGACTTTGCTTGTCAGAAGATCACAAAAGGGGATCACATGACCCCAGGATATTGCAACAATCATAAAATATGAACTAGTGGTCTTGCATCTGAATGTAAATCACATGACCATGGGGATGCTGCAATGGTCATGTGTGTAAAATAGTCATAAGTCATTTTTTTCAGTGCCCTTGTAACTTTGAGCAGTCACTAAATGGACTGTTGTAAGTGGAGCACTGCCTGTTGTCAGGTTCTCTGGGTTTAGGAAATCAATACCAATGTATCAATCTTGAAGACATTTGCCTGCAGGCAAGGCTTCCTTAGCACAATGGTTCAGAAGTGGGACATGGCAAAATATGTGCTGCCTATAAAATGATTCAGATCATTTTGGGGAAAAAATTAAAAAGGTAAGTTTGTGAAAAATGCCATCAGTGTGTTATATCTAACATTATTATATATAACCTTTATTTCTGGACACTTTTATCAGTTGCATTCAGATGAATATGGAAATGTTTCTGTGGAAATGTTTTCTCAAGGGATATTTCCTTCTTCATAGACAAAATTTTCCATAGCATCAAAGTCTGTCAGAATTTTTACTAAATTGATTCTAAAGGCTTGAGGCTGGCATTTGAAACAATCATGTTTCGGCAGCAAAACAATCTTTTTTCTTTTCTTTTTCAGTCTTCTTGGAAAAATATTTAAGTTATGCTTAGGTCTTGATATAGATAGCATCACATTTCATTTCTTTCACAAAAGAGTCAAAGTGTGTGATAATACATTTTAACAATTTTAAGTATAAACATGACATTTAAATTAAATTATTATTTTTGCAACCCACTGGAACAATCCAGAACAATCAATCAATCATTTTAAAAAAATAAAAACCATACTTTTGTGGATTCTTATTGGCTATTGGTACAATATGAAAAACAGATATATAGAATATAGGAATGGTATAAATATTTTGGAAAGGCTATAATGAACTTATGTATCCATATAAGGCACAAATTGCAATGTGAAATAACTCCATGAAACAAAAGGAATTTCCTTCCCGAAGTAGGGAATGTATAGGTTGCTCCTTGCACATGTCAGAACTCCTAAGAGATGAAATGGAAATTCTATAAATCTTCAAAGATAGTTGTAACTGTCTTGGATAGAGTTAGAATCTTTCAGATAGTGCTCTTCCTTAGCCAGCTCATAAATGCAATAAAAAAGCAACATGTTTTTCTGAGATAATTTTCCAGTGCATGTACTTTACATGTTGCAACCTGTTAGCCATCAGCACTCCTTCACAATCAAATGTGTTGTGAAATATCTCCCAGGAGACCACGGCCACCAATGAAGTAGTTAAATCTGAGTTGCTTCTTTACATTGTGTTTGAAAGATCCCAGAGATCACTGCAGGCTGAGTTTCCCGAAGCTAACCAAAAAAAAAAAAAAGGCAAGCAGTGGAAAGGTGTGCACATTTCAAATAAGAACTGTCTTCACCATTTATCTGAGGATTATTCAGTGCCAATTTTTGCTAATTCCTTTTCCAATTTCATCACGCAACTGCTGTCATGTTAACATGCTGGCTTTTCCCTTCCTGAATTCTGGAAGGATTTTCTCTGAGTATTACTGAATAGAGTTTTGTGATTTGCACTTTATTTCTGTTGTGTATTGGTAGAATACCTATACTAATGCAGACAAGCTACTGGAAGCAGCAGAGCAACTGGCTCAGACTGGGGAGTGTGATCCCGAAGAGATCTACAAAGCAGCACGGCATCTAGAAGTGCGGATTCAGGACTTCGTTAGGAGAGTGGAACAGAGGAAGCTTCTTTTGGATATGTCTGTCTCCTTCCACACCCATACCAAAGAGGTAAGGTGCCTGCAATGTAATAGAAATTCAGATACCGTTGGACCTATGTTTCAAGTATGGAGCATGGCAAAATACGTTCCTATTGCTCAAGGCATACTAGAATAAATTTAGATTATATGAAATTAAAATTTAGAAGACCTGCCAAATTATATAAATGTTACAAGTCTCCCTATTGGAGTTGCAACATAACTATAAAAGAAAGTGGAATCACTTTCTTTTTGCCTATCTATCTGAAACTCCATAACAGAATAGCAATGTGCATGTTAACACTGATTACTGATTACTAATATTTAGGGTTCGTGTGAAGTTTATATGCAATGGAGTAGACCTTTCATCTGTATTTTGTAACTGGAATATCAACACATAGATTTCTTCTCGGAATGTTTTTTTTTTCTCCAAGTAGAAAAAGATAAATGAGATGTATTCAGTTTCCTCCTCCCTTTACATTCATCATTTCATGTCCTTCACTGATCTGGAGAATCTACCAATTCTCTGCAGAAGCATAAAGGTCAGCAAAAGGAATGGATAAACTTTTATTTTTTTGAATGTAATGGTCCAGGCTACATGGAAGATCAGCTATATGGAGAGAAAAAAGTTCCGCTTTATGGTTTGAGCTCTTTAAAAGAGAGCAATCACAATGCCATTATTGTTTCTTAAATTTCTTATGTAATTGAATTTTAATGAAGCATTAAAATTCTCTGCTTTACTACTGCTTGTAACAAGAATCAATTAATGGAGATAGCTTTGATTTCATTCTATTCAAAGTAGGTTCTGCATATATGTCCTCTTTTGATTTTCTGTGGTTTCCTCAGGACTGGGCTAAATGTTGTTTTAATACAAGTGAACAATGTTCAAAATGTATGAAAATAGGAGACTTTTTCCAGCAGTCGTAGAGGTTAGGACATTGAAACTAAGGGCCTGAGGGTATAACTAAAGCATACTCTACATTTTTCCATCGTCAAACCAGGCCTTCAAAGCTTTGAAAACAGGATTGTGTACTATAAACAAAAGTGTAAAAATTATAAAGAATTTTGTTGCAGTCATTAACCTACATATGGGAAATGAATATGTCCAAAGCCGAATTGTCCAATGTCAGAATAGTGAGGTGAAATACATTCAAAGAATTTTGGCTAAAAACAATAACAAAAACAAAGAATGCTACTTGTTCCAAAACTCATGTGCAATAAAACAGAACCGATCAAGTTCAATTATCAGAGTATTATAAGCTTTAAAATGGTGGCATAACATTCAGGTACATATAAATAAGTAAAGCAATAAAATCAGCCAGAAGAAATTTGGGACTATAACCTTCATTTTTTGTTCCCCGTAAAACCTGAAAAGAGTGTAATATAGTAATTGATGTGGCAAGTGTACTAAGACATAAACGTCTTTAATCATCTGGCTTTATTATTTTTATAAACAGCTCAGACATATCCAATACTCTTTCTTCCTCCTGTTTTCTTCACAACAACAACCTTGTGAGGTGAGTTGGTCTGAGAGAGAGTGATTGGCCTAAGGTCATCTAGTTGACATTTATTCTGAAGCCGGGACTAGAACATTCCTCATTTCTAGGTTGGTGACTAACTAACTAGCCACTACTAGTTAGTTATACTTTTCAACCATAGTTTGTTGAATTTCACAGTTGGTTGGCTTTATGCATTATGCTTAATCCAAAACTGAGTGAACCATATTATGGCAGATCATGATCTGTCAAACACGCAAACACAGATAGATTAATTGCCAGTTTCAGGTGCACACTCCTATAACCAAGACTCATTATTATATTATTATTACAAACTGAGAGCCAGTTTGGTCTAGTGTTAAGGCACCAAGTTAGAAAGCAAGAAACTGTTGGTTCAAGTCCCACTTTATCTATGAAAGCCAGCTGGGTGACCTTGGACTAGTCATCGCTCTTGGCTCAGGAAAATAGGAAGAGGAAGGTGTGTTGGTTATGTTTGTCCCCTTGAATTATTTGTAAAAATAATTTAAATTGGAGATAGACAGGCAGACTGAAACTGGAACTGGAACTGGAACTGGAACTGGAACTGTCTTTATATTGAATTGTGCCCTGTGGCACTATTTTCCTTCTACTAGCTAATCAGAATAAACAATTCAACATTGAGATAATAGAGAAGCTGATTAGTTCAGATGAATTTTTATTTCAGAAAACAGGGAGGAAAACACCAAAAGTTTTCGAAGACTGACCCTGATTTTTTTGTTGATGTTATTCTTAACTTTGGGAGCAACCAAAGTCAGCAGAAGTCACATAAAGAGTGCTGTGGCATGTTTAACTATTGATAAGATGGAACAGAGAGAAAACATGTACATGCTGGATGGGCTGCATTCCTTGACTAAAGGTCTGAGGAATATTCCTAGGCAGAGGAAATGGTGGGAACTTCTTCCAGAGAGCTTAATAAAACTTGTTTTTGGAGCAGAACACTGTATCTCTTATAGCCTTAAATTCAGCTATCAGTTGTCACTGTTCAGAATAGGGGAAACATTATTTTCTCCTAGTAGCATAGAATTTACATAGCAGCTCCTGCTTTTAATTTTCTCTAGATTCATAATGACAGCCTATTAAAAGGGCATTTTTGCCAGGCATTCTTAAGTCACCACTTCATAGTATCTGACTTTCTCGTCACATATACAAATAATTATACATATACAATATACAAATATACACATATACAATATACACATATACAAATAATACATATACAAACAAATAATTCCCTCAACACTGTCAGACTATTTACTGAATCTGCACTACTATTAATCGTTTCATAGTTCCCATCACCAATCTCTTTCCACTTATGACTGTATGACTATAACTTGTTGCTGGCAATCCTTATGATTTATATTGCTATATTGATCATCAATTGTGTTGTAAATGTTGTACCTTGATGAACGTATCTTTTCTTTTATGTACACTGAGAGCATATGCACCAAGACAAATTCCTTGTGTGTCCAATCACACTTGGCCAATAAAATTCTATTCTATTCTATTCTACATTATTTAAGATGAGGTTCATAAAATGTAAATATACTACGTTCATTTTCTTGGATCTTTGTTCATTGATGGCAAGTGTAACTACCGTAAGCACATGTGCCTTTTAAATACTTTTTTCCCCCCTTGAAAGTCAGTAAATATAGCAATGAATACATAAACAGAGAGGAAAAGAAATAATAGCCAGGAACTGTCTTCTTAAAGCAGTAAGTCATAGAAAGATTTTATATGGATGAGGAATTATAAGTTGACAGTTTTTATTATTGCTCTTTAAAGAAGTGAGCCATTTCCTGGATACTCTTTTAAGTTTTTTTTTAAAATAGGCAAATTATTGCTAACCTGATATCCTGACTGCTTAGAATTAATGGATCAATCTGGAACATATTGATATTCATCATCACTGTTGAAAATGTCAGGCCAAATGCATGTCAATGTTTAACTTTCTCAACTTTCACTAGACTTTGGTACCAAAGCATAACCAAGTTCATATTCATCTATTCAGATAGTTCAGTAGCAGAGTAATCCTCCATAATGCAAAATGATATTAATATTGTTACCATAACATATCAGACATGTATTGCATTCACTTCAACAGTGATTCCCAAACAGTCTTAATTGGTAATGCTGCCAATATTTGGTTTGGGGCAACTAATGTATAAATGACATTATATGCAACTGCATTTTTTAAAGCCATGGAAAGTTGTTTCATAAATTGAGACTTAGAAGGAAATTCAGATTTAAATACATATTTAATATAAAGTTTAACATTTTCCTTGATGCTTATTACATAAACGTAAACAATCATTTCATCAAGGACTATGGCATTTGGGGCTGCAGACAGACACCCTGCCATTCAGAATCATCTGCCATTTTTGTTTTGTTGCATACTTTTGTATATAACTAAGTTTGTTCCTTAGCCTGCTTCGCTACATTTTCCCCAATTAAGCAAATTGGCACAAGATCTTACATTCATATTTGCATCAATAGAAACAGACATTGATGCAGTCTAGAAAATCAGAGGTTACCTGATACACTTTGTCTAAAAGAGTTATCTGCTTCACCCAAAGACTTGTATAGCTCCATAGATACTTCTGTGAGTATATTGGATTTAGCTTGGGGAAATGGATCATAGAGTCTTGGTTTCTGCAATATTTGTAACAGGTGTCATGTATCATCATGTCTCTTTAAAGCTGGGATATGAAAACTCTAATTTACAGGTCTGATTTGACTTGCCAGGCTGAACTGTCTCGATTGGAAAGCTAAATATAGACTCATAGCATCGGAAGAGATCATTTACACCATCAAGGCCAAGCACCTGCACAATTCAGAAATCTAAAGTGAAATATCTCAAAACACCTGGCTGCCTTCCCTCTATTTGAATTCTTCTAACAAAGCGAACTGGGCCTTTCTTGACGATGACCCTCTCCACCCTATCATCTTCAGCATTTCAACAGCTTAATTCTGTAACTTCTATTTAGGGAAATAAAAGAGCTTCAAAAAATGGCAAGAAATAGTGCTAGTGCTTGCAGGCTGTTCCAGCTCCTCTGCACCTTTCATTTCTCAGAAAGATTAGCTAGAAAGTAGAGTGAAGAACTTCTTCTCCTAAAGCCTTGCCTCTGGTGTTGATTTTAAAAGAATGTGAAATCTAGAAAATTATATAAGCAAAATATACCATATATATATATATATATATATATATATATATATATATATATATATATGTATGTATGTATGTATGTATGTATGTATGTATGTATGTATGATTATTATTATTATTATTATTATTATTATTATTATTATTATTATTATTATTATTATTATTATTCAAAGTTAAATTGAACAAATAATTATTAATTGGGAGATTAGAAGATTAAAATAGGACATATGCAATATATGGGACCTGAATGATTATGAATAAACTGAAATTCTGTTACTGAATTCTGATTGGAAGCCATTTTCTATTTTGCAAATTGCCCAGAATCACCTGTGTGTGAGTTGGGTGGCTATATAAATTTATTTAATAAGTAAAATAAATATTAATGCGAGTGCCTGTCAAGGTACCCTGGTCTGATGTATTTCTGCATGCCCATGCACAGATTTATTGGGGTAGGGATGATTTCTAAAAGTGATTTTATTTGGAGTTTGCAGCTCTATATTGAGAGGTTTTCTGGATAATAGCCTGCAGGACTTCAGGAAATCTTACAGAACCAGAAAAGGAGTCCTATAGATCTTACTGCAGCCAAAAAAAAAATTTCAAGCCAGTCTTAAAATGAGAAATAACAGATACAAGATAGATCTAGAGGCTAGAAGAATTCTTGTGGAATAAGTGAAGGTTGTTATAGCTAAAAAAACAGTCAATAGTTACAGGCTGCAAATATGGAGAAACAAGGCAGGCTGAATGAACATTGTCTCCAGCAACTGTCTCTTGAGACCGCTTTGTAAAGCTCTCGGCAGCTGGCTTCTCCCAGGCTTTGCTGTGTCCCATTGTGGTTTTGGTTCCAAGGAAGCTACATCTTACCCAGTTTTGCCCCTTGGTGATTCTCATCTGTTTAGCCTGGTTTTCCTCCTCTTGGCAGCAGTGGCATTGCACCTGGCTCAGAGGCTGGAGTTGAAGAGGTTGAAGTTGCTTCAGAGCATCCAGGTTTCTCCCATCTCCTCCTGTCATCTCTTTGTTATGGTCCGCTGGCAGCCTGCAGAGCTGGCAGTGGAATTGGATAACGATGAGGCTGAAGAAGAACATGGGCCAGTCCTGGAGGCTGGGGAAGGCCCGGATGAGGACTCTGCGTAGAGGCAGAGATGGGGCCAGGCCCATCTGGGAGTGATGTGCAGACTTCAGAGCCTCCAGAGGCTGACAGTAGTGAGGCAGAGGAACAGGAAGAGCCTGTTCCTAATGCACACATGAGAAGAGCTGCCAGAAGGCAAGAGCAGCTAAAGCAAAGAGGACGACTCGGGAGTAGGGCCAAGAGATAATTGGCCCCTCCCATAAGGCTTAAAAGACCAGCAATGGTGTTTGGGCTCTTTGTCGGAAAACAACGTTGATAGTCTTACTCCTTGTCTTGCTGTATTTATTTCTTGTTGGTGTCTTCTGCTTTTGAACTTTTGCCAAGAAAAGCCTTTGGCAGTTTGCCTAATTAAACCAAGGTTGGTGATAGGACTAAAGACTTATGTTATGAAAAATTTGTTTTGGTTTAGTTTGGACTATGCTGAGAATGAGTTAATTCTCAGCTGTTCTAATAAAGTCTGTTTTTGAACTAAGTGCATATACTACTATCTACTTGGGCCTGAGTCACAACACTCTTTCTCCAAGGAATAGCCTAGGGCAGGGGTGTCAAACTCGATTTTATTGAGGGCCACATCAGGGTTGTGTTTGACCTGGGGGGGGGGTGAGTGGGTGTGGCCAGGGGGGGCATGGCCAGCTTGATGTCATACAGCCCATGCATGATCCTCCCAGGTTCTGTTTTTGCTTCCTGCAGCTTGCGACGGCTTCCTGCAGCTCTCTGCCAGTGAAAACGGAGCCCTACTGAGTTCTGGTTTTGCTGGCAGAGGCATCATGGGCCGGTCTTTCCTGTTTCCAGGGCGACCCTACAGGCCATATCTAAGTACCCCATGGGTCAGATCCGGCCTGCGGGCCTTGAGTTTGACACCCCTGGCCTAGGGGACACAGGATTTGAAGTGGGAAAAATGGCAGTTCACAGAACATTGTGTGTGTGTGTGTGTTTCCTATATGCTTAACCTTTTGCATAATTTGCATAATCAATCGTTATCCAAAACAATGATTCAAATGGCAAAAGATAATTTAAATGGCCCATACTCCCCTTGTGTTAGCATTTCTATTATCTTTGGTAGTTATAGAACTGCATCGTTCTTTCCCCTTTCTCTTTCGCTGAAATGAAATTTTAAAAAAGACAAGCATTATATATGCACACTCATACCATATAATTATTTCAGGCCAATCTTTTGCAGGTTATTTTATTTAATATTGCAGTTTTATAAGTCAGTGGTTCTCACCTGTGGTCTGTGGGGGACCACGATGTCGTCACAGGGAATCCACGAAAAAAAATGTTATGATTTAAATCTTGAGTTAAGTCTTGGTGGTTTGTGGGTACAATAGGTATTTAGAGGGGGTCTGTGGTGAAAGAAAAGCTCAAGAACCACTGGCTTAAGTGCTTTAATGTCAGATAATGCTGTGCTTTGATGGATACTCTGAACGGATTTGAGAGGGTTAAGATCAGTACTCCATCCTTTCCTGCCCATTGTTCTCCCACCCATCTACCCCCACCTTTGCCTCTTCTGATATCTTTTCTTGTTCTTTCTTCCCCTCTTTCTCAGCTGTGGACATGGATGGAAGACCTGCAGAAGGAGCTCTTGGAAGATGTTTGTGCTGACTCCGTAGATGCCGTTCAGGAACTCATAAAGCAGTTCCAGCAGCAGCAAACAGCTACTCTGGATGCCACTCTCAATGTCATCAAAGAAGGGGAAGATCTAATCCAGCAGCTCAGGTGAGCACCTTGGGCACAAAGGGACACACCTTAGAATTCCACATGGAAATTAGTGCTTCTCTCTTAACTATATTTAGAACAGCGGTTACCAACTGGTGGTCCATGGACCACTGGTGGTCCACAAGAAAATTTTGGTGGTCCGCAGAAAAATTATTTGCATTTTTTATATTGCACTAAATCAGAGGTCCTCAAACTATGGCCCCTGGGAAAGATACATGTAATGAACATTTGTGTTGCTGCAGAGAGTCTCCCTCTTTGGGGTCTTCTTGTGTGGGGGGAGAAATTCCGATGTGGGGTCTGCTTCGGCCTCCTGGTGCGGGACTTTGGGCAAGGGCTGGAGGGAAGCGCTGCTGGTGGCAAAGAGGCGGAGGGCCTCATTCCAGTGGGACTGTCTCATGGCCTGGAACTGGCTGACCATCTCAGCCCACTGAGCCTCCAGGCGCTGGTCCCTGGCCTTGCATTCCCACAGGTCTTCCCTCTGCTTGGAAAGCCTATGCTTGTGGTCCTCAGTGAGGTGCTTCTGCTGAGCCTCCTTCTCAGTCAGATCCAATTTGAGCTGAGCTGTTTTGCCAACTCTTTCTCATAGTGGCTGCTTAGCTCTAACAACTGCTTCCTGTTGGGGCCCTAAGGAGTCCAGGTGGGGAGGGGAGGAGTGGCTGGGAGGGGAGGGGTGTGGCAAATAGAGGCCGGCGAAGCACCCCTCGACATGAGTGACATCGAGTTGGCCCCGCCCGCCCAGTCACATGACCACCTAGCCACGCCCACCCAGCCAATCATTAGGCAGATCATATTAGTGGTCCTTGGGATTTAAAATTATGAATTTAGTGGTCCCTGAGGTCCAAAAGGTTGGAGACCCTTGATTTAGAACCAGATTGCTATTTATTTTGACATAGCTCACTTGTTTTATTATTGTGAATTAAGCTGCCTTGATTCACCTGGCAGAAGGAGCATAGAAGTAACTGTAATCATTAAATAATTTTTAAGTGCATCATTTCACTGAAACTATAAGGGATGATTTGTGGAGATGAATAATAAGTAATCTCAGTTCACCTGGACCACTGCGTGTAATGGATGAGGAGAGCTGCAGGTGTACTAAACTGACTATGATTAAATGGTACTTTAAAGGCAGCCTTTAAATATGTTTAAAGTGGAAATTTGGGGAACATTATTAAATTGTTATAAATGGAGGCCTTGTGGTTTAGATACTTATTCCTGCTAAGCAGTGTCTGGAATCCACTAAATAAAACATATGCCTTTAATATATTATTACCATTTTTTCACCTGTAAGAGCTTTCAGTTTAGTAAGATCCCTGTGGCACAATAAAGTTTTCAAGCTTTCATCTGATACCTTTTTCCAATTGTCTGGGCTTTTGTAAGTGCAATTTACAGCATGTGCCTAAAAAGTGACTATATGGAATATATAAGTTTTTGCAAACACCTAAAGCCTGCTTGAGCTATTGAAGCCCCAAGGTTTGTGACTCTGTACAAGTAGTCCTTGACTTATGACCGTAACGGAATTTGTGTTGCTAAGCACGGTGGTTAAGTGAGTTATGCCTGATTTTACAACTGTTTTGCCACAATTGTTAAGTGAATTGCACAGTTCATAAACAAATCCAGCTTCCCCCATTGACTTTGCCTGCCATCTGGGAAAGTTGCAGCTGACAAACACTGTAAATGCATGTTGGTTGACAACCCAAGTTGGTTGCCAGTCATGTGAATTTTTATCACATGACTGAGACGATGCTGTGATGGTTGTAAATGCATGGACCAATCTCAAGGTCACCTTTTTCCAATGTCATTGTAACTTTGAAGGGATAGCAATAGCACTTAGACTTATATTCTGCTTCATAGTGCTTTACAGCCCTCTCTAAGTGGCTTACAGAGTCAGCTTATTGCCCCCAACAATCTGGGTCCTCATTTTACCCACCTTGGAAGGATGAGTCAACCTTGAGCCCCATTAGGATCGAACTGCTGGAGGGAGCAGTTAGTTAGCCTGCAGTACTGCATTCTAACTACTGCATCATGGGATGCTAAACGAATGATCCTAAGCTAAGGACTATGTGTAGAGGCTTTATTCAGTTGGGCTTAATAGCATTTAATTAAAAATGTTCTGGAAACAATTTATTTCTTTTTCAGAAACCCGATCATCTTTTTTGTCAATTTGGCAGAAGAAGCTATTAAGATGAATCATTTTCGCTATTCTAAAGAAAATTCTGTTTTTTAAAAAAAATATTTGTATACAGATTTTTCAGCTTTAAACATTTACTGCATTTCGGGACCATTGCATTTTTACTGAGCACTACAGTAGAAGTGAAGTAGAATATATAGGATTGGAATTGTTGTGCTGTTAAAAAGTTAGTACTCTGATTTCTCTCCTACAGTACTGGCAATTCTCAATGAGAAAGCAGAACATAGCAAAGGGTTAAACCCTCCAGATGATATTCTTATTTTTGTGGTGTTAAATTAAAAAACATTTTTTTATTTATTTTATTTATTTATTTTGTCAATCATATATAAGATAACAGGTAAAAGTATAAACATAATTTGGTTACATAAAAAGAGTAAGTAAAAAGGAATATTAGGACAGGGATGGTAGGCACGCTTATGCACGTCCCTTACATTCTTACTGTTGACCTCAACAGTAGGAAGCTTAAAGTTTTGGGGGTTTGGGGAAGAAACTACAGAGTCAGGTAGTGCATTCCAGGCATTGACCACTCGGTTACTGAAGTCATATTTTCTGCAATTGAGTTTGGAGTGGTTTACCTTGAGTTTGTATCTATTATTTGCTCATGTATTGTTGTGCACCTTGCCTCAATAACAGATAGTTAATAGGAAAAAATGTTATATAATTTTTGCACAAATTCCACTGTTTTGTACAATGTAGTATTTTGCTTAAGGGGAAGGATTTTTAAGTAGACCAAATATTGGTAGGGAACTGGAATGTCATGAAATAAAACAAAAAGGAGACAAAGCCCTGGAAGGGATTCGTATGCCATTGGTATATTTTTCTTCTTTTCCTTTGCAATTCTTAATTAATGCAAAAAAGGACAAAAATGCCTCGAGATGTGAAGTGATATACTGTATTCAGCTCAGTATATAATATTGAGGAAGTTCTGGTATTAGGCTGATGAAAGAGGTGAAGGCCCATTCAGTTTTTCAGCCATTTGTAAAATAGAGCGTCTTTTCTCAGTGCCTTTATCAACACTGGGTTTCTCTAACCATTTGTTTTGACTTTACCACAGAGATTCAGCGGTCTCTAACAATAAAACACCACATAATAGTTCCATCAGCCACATTGAATCTGTCCTCCAGCAGCTTGATGAAGCTCAGGTGCAGATGGAAGAGCTCTTTCATGAGAGAAAAATTAAGCTGGATATCTTTCTTCAGCTCCGGATTTTTGAACAATACACTATTGAGGTAAGAACTGCTTTGGCCATTCCAAAATGGAAGAGGCTCCTATGGAATGGGAACAGGTCTTATTTGATGTAAAATGAGTTGTTAGGAATCAACAGATTGGCAATATTTTCAAATGCCTTGCAGCCTTTCTATCTAATTAAACAAGGATCCCTATATTCTACAGAACACTTAAGTTATTAATGGGATATGATTATGAAAAGTAGAGGCATAGGATCTTTTCCTGTCAGAAATAATGGCACACTTTATATCGGTGATTGCAGAATGGTGATTTATACGCGCTTTCAGAATGCAGGATAAAAAATATTACCCAGGCAAATACTATTAGCTCCAAGAAAAATGCAAATGCATACAATAATCTGCAAATAAAATGATGAGTTTTAAGCTTAATGCAGTATTGCTAGGATTAGAATTTGGGCAGAATTTTAGAACTCCATAGACCAGGCCTTCTCTGCAATAATCTCTCATAATAGGCATGATAGTTTATAGGCTGAAGTTTATTCCAAAGGAAATATGTTAACATATAGTTAACATATTCTGAAAAACAAATATTTTAGTCCTTGGAATCATGATTTCTGTAGGTCTAAAAGGTGAAACTGCATGTTTGGCATCTTTCTTTATTATAAGACAAATAGTTTTCATTTTGCTTTATTTGGTATATTGTTGGAACACATAACAACTAGAAAACTTGGAATACTGGTAGAATAATGTTTGAGGAAGGGTTTACAATTCCAGTAATTCACATGACCATTAAAGGAAACCCTTCTATCATCATTAGGTCATTAGATCCAAATTTATCAGTCTGTAGCACTAGATCTGGTGAGAACGTACCACCTCCAGAATAAGACAGGGTGTTCTGAATACCAGCTGCTAGGGAACTGCAGTGGGAAAGGGCTATTCCCCTCCAATTTGCTTCCAGGAGACATTTATTGAGGCCAAATTAATATGAATAAGTATTCTGGCATGAAGTATAATAGTTACTCTTCTATATAGAAAAATATTGAATTCAGTTGAATTTAACTTTTAAATAAAGAGATGCAAGATTGTGTTTCTGTTAATTTAGCTATTATGCTTTGTAAAGCACTGGTAGTCCATGACTTACAAACATTCAAATAAATAAATTACTCTATTTATTAGGAATAATTAACCCAAAAATAGACAAATTTTTACAATATCTAATACTTCATATATTAACGGCAGCAAGGATTGCTGTCACATATGGATGGAAACAAAACAATGTACCAGGGGAGGAAATAATAATTCAAAAAATTCTACAATGTGCAGAAATGGATAAGATGATGCTGGAAATTGAGGAAAGGGAAGTGTTGGACTACTATAAAGTGTGGAACAAACTATATGATTGGTTAGAAAAAAGAAATCAAAATAATAATTTGGAATGTTAATCTAATTGGGTTAAAACTAGGAAGTGTAAATTACTGAATAGTGTTAACCTGACAATGATGGTTCTGTAAATAGACACTAATGTAAATATAAGCACATAGATGAACAATTGAATAAGAACAAAATATATATCTATGTCGATACAGTAAGCTGTAAAATAATATATGATGGAATGTTATGTTTTTTACGTGTTTTTAATGTGTTTTCGTTTTTTGTTGTATTTTTCTTTACTTAGTTTTTAAAAGTCAAACATTTAATAAAAATTACTTTAAAAAAAAGAATAGTTGTAGTGCAGAGGTGGGTTTCAGCAGGTTCTGACCAGATCTGGCGAATTGGTAGTGGAAATTTTGGGTAATTTGGAGAACCGGTAAATACCACCTCTGACTGGCCCTGCTCCCATCTATTCTCTGCCTCCCGAGTCCCAGCAGGTCAGGAGGAAATGGGAATTTTGCAGTAACCTTCCCCTAAAGTGGGGTGGTAATAGAAATTTTACAATATCTTCCCCTGCCATGCCCACCATGCCACGCCCACCAAGCCACACCCACAGAACCGGTAGTAAAAAAAAATTGAAACCTACCACTGTCCTAGGGTCATGTGATAGCTTTTGTGGCTTTCTGATAAGCAAAGTCAATGGGGAAGCCAGATTCATTTAACAACCGTGTTACTAACCTGACTACAGTGATTCACTTAACAATTGTGGCAAGAACGGTTGTAAAATGGAGAAAAGTTCACTAAACACATATCTCACTTAGCAACAGAAACGTTGGGTTCAGTTGTGATTGTAAGTCAAGGACTTCCTCTGTGGTTTGTGATTCTATATAACATGAACCATTAAATTACAGCTGTTCAACAAACTTTGGTAAAATAACAATGGTTTAGGAAACAGATTAACCTACACTGTTACCCACCTACCTAATTCACACTATGTCAGTTGTAGGCATAGATAGCTATTGATGGTTTTGTTGCTTCTGTGTCACTGTTATTCTTACTGCATATTTGATTATAAGTTTTTTTATAATGTTCTAAGCCCTGTAGGGATTTTTAAATTTAAAACAGGGATAAAAATATTTTAAATAAATAATTTCAAAAAGTCTGGCATGTTTGAAAAGGCATCTCTTTTTCATTTATATATTTTTTTTAAATCAAGCGCTTTTGAAAAAAACAAACATTAAGTTTAAGGAAGCTTAAGCAATCTCACGGGTAGTTAATTTGCTCTAATTTGGGCATGTCTAACGATCTCTAACTCGACGATTTCCTTTAAGCATTCATAATTTTCAGTCTAAAATGATTTTCTAAGTTTTTACGGTAATGAACCTCTTTACAAACAACACATAATTAAAGCACTTCTCAATTTCACTGTAGCTTATGCGATGGTAATTTTAAAATTTCTGGGATGTAATTAGGTTTATTCTCTTCTGTGGTTACACACACTATTTTAGATATTTTTCCCCTGGTAACCTTAATTTTAATGATTTTGCCTGCTCATTCTGCATTGCTTTTTTTCCTTTTTTTTTTTTTACTTTGAAGGTGACCGCAGAATTAGATGCCTGGAATGAGGATTTACTACGTCAAATGAATGATTTCAATACTGAGGATCTCACCTTGGCTGAGCAACGTCTGCAGCGGCATACAGAGAGGAAGCTGGCTATGAACAATATGACCTTTGAGGTCATTCAGCAAGGACAAGATTTGCACCAGTACATCATGGAAGTGCAAGCTTCAGGTAAGTGGAAGGAATAAATTTGTCTTCACAGAAATGCACTACAGTATGACCAGAGATGTCTACCAGGAGCAAATACAAAGAAAATTAAATCAAAAGTCATTTGATTTTCCCGTACTACAGTAAAAGCTTTCCTACACCCACATAGAAACTTACTTAATCTCTCAGAATTCATAAAACCAGATAAATCCTTAAAGGAAAAAAAAAGTGGCAAAAAAATAAAAAATAAAAAACAACCAAACCCAGATTGGATAATTGATAGATTAAACAGGATGAAAAAGGAATCAGAACCATATCAAATATTTTGTCCTTTCTGTTTTGAATCCTGTTCTTCTTTGAAATCTGAAGTTTTTCTGTTTTCTGTTTTTATGTTTTGTGTTTTATCTACTAGAGACAATCTCAGGGTATTAAAATTACCAAGAAAAACGATGTGAACTCACGTTTTGTAATGCCATCAATCGAAGTTTTTTTTAAAAAAAAACTAGTCCTGTCAGCATAGTAACAAAATACTATAGGTGGGGCAAAAGCACATTACTTCTGTCTCTTAACGTTAAACATTCTGCTTTGCTTTTCATCTGATTTGGCTTGAAATAGCAATAGCAATAGCACTTAGACTTACATACCATTTCACAGTGTTTACAGCCTTCACTAAGCAGTTTACAGAGTCAGCATACTGCCCCCAACAATCTGGGTCCTCATTTTACTGACCTCAGAAGAATGGAAGGTTGAGTCAACCTAGAGCCAGTCAGGGTCGAACTGCTGGCAATCAGCAGAATTAGCCTACAATACTGCATTCTAACTACTGTGCCACCATGGCTCTCTACTTTTGTGCATATGTTATATGGTCTATGTAATCATCTCAGTCAACTCTTTTTAGCTCACAATTGACATAGGGAAAAGCTCCTACATGGCGAGGGGTTCTTTCTTCATCAAGGATTTACCATAATATTTAAAACACAAGCAAATTCAGGACTGAGACAATGATCCTCCTGCATATGTGGTTTTGTAAACAGCTGTATGGGAAAGAAAAACACATAAAGGCAAAAGTAGTTTGTTCTTTCTGCCCCAATCAAAACAATTTCTTCATTTCCAATAAGGGAGAACGGATTTTGAACTTCCTGTTTAGATCCTAATAATCTTCCCATTTGGAGCAACAGATTTTTTTTAATAAATATGAGACATGGTACACACATTTATTATAGTTAGCCTATATAGGATGCTGTGTCTCTTCAGGACTTCTCCAGAATTTAATATATACTTTGCTGCAGATCTTTGATGAATCATAGTTTGCAATCGCTTGTACAACTGGTAAGTATTTCTTTTTCAAACATTACATATCTTGGGGCATAGATCTTTTTAGATCACATGTGTTTAAGTTTTGTTCTTTATATCATCATCCTCTTTTAACGACCCCATAATCCCTTGTGGGGTGGAGTCTGGGCAACTGAATGGAGCTGAATGTTTACTGGTCGGATGCCCCTCCTGTCGCCAATACAGAGTTTTTATTCAGCAGATACATTCTCAGTGTGCCCAGAGAGAAAAATATCTGCCTTTACCTCGAATTCACATTGTGGGTTTTCCTGATTGTGAGGCAAGAGTTCCACCTCTAGGCCACCACACCACTAAGTTTTGTTCTTTATATCACTGTTAAAATGTATTTTATCACATGACCAGTGAATCTATTGTTAGGCTTTTTCCTGGCAAGCTGGACAGATCTGTTGTACGAAACCGAAGAAGCCACTGCAAATGAACTGCAACAACTCGTTGTTCAAATATGCAATCAATTAATTAAATGTATCTTTTTCTATGTATGTAAAGGACTGCAAGTAACTCTCCTTTGGTTAAGGAAAGAATAGTTTCTATCTCTTTCTTGTTTCAGCGATGGCCAAATCTCATACCAAGCTGTTTGCTTTGGTCTGTGAGAGAACTAGAAGTAGAACATCTATTAGCTTTGGTTTTCTGCATTCTCTCATACAATGCACACCTTCTTTTTACCGTGTTTCCCCAAAAATAAGAAATCCCCTGATAATAAGCCCAATCGGGCTTTTGAACGCATGCGCTAAAATATTTAAATGCAAGCACAGCCGGTCCCCGCCATTTCCTTTGGTTAGGATTAGGGAGACAGAGCTGGAAATCAGGTAAGATGGCAAGAGGATGGCAAGAGGAGCCCCATCTTGCTCCACGTGCCCCAAAATAATAAGACCTCCCCGAAAATAAGGCCAAACGCTTATTTCAGGGTTCAAAAAAATATAAGACAGGGTCTTATTTTCGGGAAAACAGTATTGGATAAAAAACTTCAACTTTTAGTTGAAGTACTAAACTCTACCTCTGAGCTCAAGAAAATTACCATCATTTTTAATAAAATCGCTACACTTTCATGTTTTTCCTTCTCTTCTGCCCAAGAGAATCCTGCCCACTTAATTTTATCCCCTTTGTAATTTTAATTCTTCCAGTTACAATCCTTGTCCACATTATAGTATCTTGTATACAGTATCTTGTATACAGTATCCATATATAGTATCAGTATAGAGTATTTTGGTTTTGGAAGGTATGGGGAAGGAAAAGGGGAAAAAATCATAATACGGAAGTATGAAAAGAAGGTACTTCATGCAGATGTATCTTATAAGCAGAAACATAATTGTGATTTATACCAAATAGATTTTAATAGTGAATTTTGAGATAAATAACATTGATCAGAACACCAAAGGCATCAGTATTATTAGTGCCATCTCATCTGTCCTCTATCAATCATCTATCCTGTGTGACATGGTAATCACCATTCTTCTTACTTAATTATATACAGATATATTTCATTTAAACTGCTTGTCAACTCTAAATATAATACTGGTTAGATTTCCAAAATTCTGCTAAATGCCCATAGGATTTTCCCTTGTTTGTAATGTGATTTGTTTTTTAATGAATACTAAGAAATTTAAATCATTCAATGTTAGCAATATTGGTAGTCCTTCATTAATTGGACCTGGAAACAGTAATTAAGTAATGCAATCATAAGTTTAAAAACCATGCGAACACAGCACTTAGTGATAACATTTCCAGGAGTCCCATTTGCCAACTTCCCCCTTGACATATTTGTGGGAAGTCAGCAAGGAAGGTTGCAAATCCAGATCATGTGACCACAGACACAGTGATAACCATAAGTATTTTATTTATTTATTTATTTATTTATTTATTTATTAAATTTTTATACCGCCCTTCTCCCGAAGGACTCAGGGCGGTTCACAGCCATAATAAAAATAGAACAATATACAATTAAAACAACAATTAAAAAACTTATTATATATGGGCTGAGATATAAAACAATATCCTATTAAAATTAAACTCTCAAAAAATATAAAATTATAAAATTTAAAAATCACAAAGCCAGTCCCGCACGGATAAATAAATAGGTGTTGAGCTCACGGCGGAAGGTCCGAAGGTCAGGCAGTTGGCGTAATCCAGGGGGAAGTTCGTTCCAGAGGGTAGGAGCCCCCACAGAGAAGGACCTTCCCCTGGGGGCCGCCAGCTGACATTGCTTAGCGGACGGCACCCTGAGAAGCCCCTCTCTGAGCGTACGGGACGGTGGGAGGTATTTGGTAGCAGAAGGCGGTCCCGTAAGTACCCTGGCCCTAAGCCATGGAGCGCTTTAAAGGTAGTGACCAACACCTTGAAGTGCACCCGGAAGACCACAGGTAGCCAGTGCAGTCTGCGCAGGAGTGGTGTTACGTGGGAGCCACGTGTGGCTCCCTCTATCACCCACGCAGCTGCATTCTGAACTAACTGCAGCCTCCGGGTGCTTTTCAAGGGGAGCCCCATGTAGAGAGCATTGCAAGTATATGGTCCAGTATTAACTATAATTTATTCAGTGTTGCTTTAGGTTGAAACAGTCACTGAAAAACTGGTCATTAAACAAGGATACTTCTTTTCAAATGGAGTTGATTGCAAACAGTGCGTACAAACAATATGTCCTTATAAGTTTAGTCAAATAGCTAAAATAAACATTCCCTTCATATCTGAAGAAGTAGATGACTTTAAATGTTTGCTTTGGGATGCTCAATCAAATCTGAAAAGATTGCTGATTTGGAATAGCAGTAATGTATAATATTGAATTTTCTAATAGCCATAATTCAGCTCAGGCATGAATCACTCTGTATGTGTGTATGGGTGTGCATTTCTTTAACTTTTCTTGTTTAACATCATTGTTCCCATAAGTAGAATTGAGGTACTAAAGTACTGAGATACATTGGCTACATTTTCAAATGAATAAATGAAGTAGTAAGTAGATATAAAGAAACTTATTTGAACATTCTAATGCCACAATTCAAATCTAATTATTAAAATAACTCGCTCAGAATGCAGTGCTTCACAATGAACAAACTGCACAGAAGAAAAGAGTATGACTAACTATGGTGCTCCCATGTTTAGCAGATTGTCTTCTCTTTTTATTTGCTAAAAATGAAGTATTTTACTTTCATTCAGTACTTCATACTAAGATGAATGATATCATCTTAACTCAGAGGAACTAATGGGATAGTTACAATGAACTGACTTCTAATTTGTGTTCTTTATATCTTCTTGATTTGATTCAATACACATTCTTTCCAGTTGCAAACTGTTATTTCAAAGAGCTGCATCCAAGAAAGAATGAAATGGGAAGAATAATATTGGTTTATGAACATATATCCTATGCAGATACTAACTTCAACAAAATTACAGGAAATGCTGGATTAAGAGCAGCTAAGAATATGTTTTCCAATGCTCTTATCAACTGTATGGGTTCAATCTAAAGTAATTTACCTTCAGCCAAAGTCTGATATTATTATAGGTCATATCAGCTGGGCTCCCCTTCCCTCCCCAAAAAGGGAGCAATAAGCAGCTTTTCTGGGGGTTTTTTCCCATCTGAGGACGTTTATTCTATTCCAGGAATTGAACTGATCTGTGAAAAGGACATCGATCTAGCAATCCAAGTGCAAGAGCTGCTGGAATTCCTTCATGAGAAACAGCATGAGTTGGAGCTGAATGCTGATCAGACGCACAAACGGCTCGAGCAGTGCCTTCAGCTTCGGCACCTGCAGGCAGAGGTTAAGCAGGTCAGGGGTTTCACCATTATTCTGCTTTTTCACTTATATGATCAAGCCGGCTGTTAAAATGCCCTGTCCTTACCATTCAAAATCTGATAGCCTCTAAAAATTCACATCTGCAACAGTACAGGTAGCTCAAGTGAACCATGTGACTAATAAGAGAGAAAGAGGATGGGGCTGTGAAGATCACTGATTGCTGCCGCCTCATTTAGAGAATCGTGCAGCAAAACCAGTGTTACTCCCATTTCAACTGTCCCTGCCGAGCCCGCAGCAGCAGTTAGGGCAGCAATGGGGTGGTGGTATAAGTGGTGCTATTGGTGATGATGGCAATGGTGACAGCTCTTCACAACTGTCCATGATTCCCATGTGGCCCCTTTGGAAAATTAATTGCCCATCCCTGCTCTATTTTCTCAATGTTTCATTTAAAAAAAAATACAACTAGACATGTTTTTCATCTCATATTGTATCATGTATTCCCATAAATAAAGTGATATACATTCAAAACAGACAGAATGAAAAAAAAAATCCCCAAACTATCCACATTTTCATTCATTTTAGGGTCTAGTAGCATATGTTCTCTTTCTGTTTTGAACAAAGCCATTGATTTGGACCAAGAATTGATAAAAAATGTTTGGGGAGGTGTTTTTATGTGGGGTTAGGGTTAGGAAGTGTTCGTGTAAATGTTAATACTACTTGTACTGAAACATACACAAGTCCATTTCACTACTGATAAAAGTCTGTGCAAGAAGCTGGAAGAAATCATAATGTTTTTTAATGGTAAAGAAAAAGTTTATTTGATTTGCATGAAGCATAAAGCAAAGAGCCACTGATGTAAAAATATCTAAGGTTTGATTCATGCATTATTGTTGACCCCTGGGACAATAATTCTACTCATTTTTAAAAAAAACATCTTGTGAGATGAATATTTCATGTTGAGGCAAGAACATGAAATATAAATTAACAAGAAAAATGGTTGTGTATATGATTCCATTGTTTGTTTAGGCCAGGAGAGTGGCGAATTTGAGGTATCAAGTTTATTGGTCTGGAATATATTCAAAATATGGAAGTAAAAGGACCTTGATTGCTTTACCATTTGCCCAATTTACATTTAGCTGCTGCAGCTCAGCAATCTATCTGCTTTACAATTCTATTCAACCACTTTCATCAGTGTAAGAGTATGATTACACCCTCAAGATCTATAAATATTGGAATACAATGTGCGGACTCTAAAAATGAGTTCCTTGCTCTTAAAAATGAGTTTCAAGCTATCATGTGAAGATAGAAAGTTAGAAACTACAAGAACATCCTTTGTTTCTTACATTTTAAAGCTTGTGACAAATCCCTCGTTTATCCAGAGCTCAGAATAGTCAATTAGGCTCAGTACTGAAAATATTTATACGATCAAATTGTCTTTTTTGTTTGCCATTGTTGCCATATAGCTTGAGAATATGCCATAGCATATCCTGATTTAAAAATTAACTCGTGGGTAGCAAAAATAAAGATGGAATCAAAAAGAAAGAAATACTTAGTCTTCCTTGAATTTACAACTAATTTTTTTTTTTTTTAATTACTTTTTTTGCAACAAACAAACAAAAAGAAAATACATTATTACACCCTTGTGCTATACATAAAAGGAAGATTTGGGTCTTCGGATATATCCTCATGATTGCCAAAATCCACGTTCTCGAGGTACAGGTACTGAAGCGTCCAATGTTCCAAGCGCAAAGTCCACAAATGGTTTCCAAGTCTTCCAAAAAATATCTTCTTTATACACACCACTTCTAATTTTAATATCACATGTCATTTTATCATTTAAAGCTAATTTCCACATTTCAGAATTCCACTCTTCTATTCTAAAAATCACATCTAGTTTCCAATATCTAGCTATTATAATTCTACCTATTATAATCATAATTCTAATCAATTCTTTTCATATTTTGTTAATTCTATTTCCTTAATTACCAACAATAATATAGTTTCCACTCTCAATGTTATTACTTTCCCCATCATTTCAAATATCATTTTCTCCAATTGTTGCCAAAACTTTTAACCTTATCACAATTATACCACATATGTTCATAAGTCCCCAATTCCATCTCACATCTCCAACATTTTTACTAATTTTTTATCCATTTGTGACAATCTTACTGGAGTCAAATACCATTTCCAAACAACTTTATAATTGTGCTCTTTAATCCTTATAGATAAAGTTCTCATAATTCTACTCTTCCAATTCACATTCCAATCTGACTCTGGTATTTCAATATTAAGATCTTTTTCCCAATTTGTCCTCATCACTCTTTGTAATTTTTCATCAGAATTTATAATCTTATAAACCCTACTAACGAGTCCCTTTAGCCCAATTTCATCTTTCATAATCCGAGATACTAAATATTCAAATTCAGTTTCACATCTATTTATCGAATAATTTTCCTTTAGTTTTTTTGTCCATTTTTCTATCTGTATTTTTTCAAACCAACTTAACCCTAATTTTTCAATAATTTCTTTATTCCTCCTTTCATTTCACATAACTTTTATCCAATCTCTAATAATTTCTATATTTTCCTCTTTAATCACTTCATTACGTTTTATATTATTTTTAATTGGCCAAATTCCAATTGTCTCCCCCAAAAAGATTATATCCGGAATTAAAATTTTAACAAATTTATTCCACATTTTACTTAATCCCTTTAACCAATAACTTCTACTTACACATTTTAAATTTGCTTTATCTAAAAACCACCTTGATCCAAATTTCTCTATATCCTTTAACTCTAAGTCTCTCCAATAGTTATCTTCACCTTTAATATTTTTACCACTATCCGGTTACCATACGCACAGTAATAATTAAATAATTTGGGGATTCCTAATCCACCTTCCTTTTGATTTTGTTACCACATTTTCTTCACTAATCTAGGTCTTTTGCCACCATTGCAAAATTTATCCAGTTTTTTCTGATATCCTTCAATATCTTTCTCTGTCAAATTTAGTGGTAGCATCTCGAATAAAAGTTGAACTTGGGCAGCAACATCATCTTACACATTGCAATTCTACCAAACCAAGACAATTTTAAAATTTTATATTTATCTATCTTCTTCTCAATTTCGTTAATCACCACATCATAATTAAGTTTTTTCAATTCTTTAACCTTAAGTGAAAGCACTATACCCAAATATTTCAATGTGTTTTTAATCCTTATCCCAAATTGCTCTTGCATATTCTCAGACTCATTACCATTACTATCCATCAATAATTCTGACTTTGACCAATTTACTTTCAATCCTGTCATTTCCTCAAATTCTATCAAATGCTTATATATCTTTTTCAGATCTTTCTCTACATTTTTCAAAATAATTAAAGTATCATCCGCATACAAATTTATCTTATACCCTTATATCCTTCTAATTCTTCATCTTTTTCTATCATTTTTGTCAATATTTCCATAGCCAATAAAAATAATGTTGGGGACGGGACATCCTTGTCTCGTACCAGCTTCTAATTTTATCTCTTCAGTTAATATTCCATTCACCTTCACTCTTGCACTGCTCTTTTGGTACAATTTTGAAATAACATGTATAAACTTATTACCAAAGCCTAAAGCCTCCACAATTACTTTAATAGTTTCCCATTGTACAGAATCAAAAGCTTTAAAAATATCCAATGATACTATACCAATTTTATCACCATTATATTCAGCTACATCTATAATATTTAATACTCTTCTAACAATATCACTCATGTATCTACCCTTCACAAAACCTACTTGATTATAACTTATATATCTATCTATAAATCTATTTAATCTATTACTTATAATAGCAGTAAATATCTTTGCATCCTGATTAATTAAAGAAATGGGCCGATAGGACTCAATCCTTTCTAAATCTTTATCTGGTTTAGGAATTAGGGATATCACCGTTCTATTCCATGACGAAGGTACTTCCCACCATGTAATATTCCATTGAATAATTTTTGCAATCTTGGTATTATTAATTCTTTAAATTCTTTATAAAACTCAACAGGTAATCCATCCTCACCTGGAGCTTTCCCTAATTTTAATTTTTGTATTATTCCATTAATCTCATCTTGTGTTATATCTTCTTCCATCAATTCCTTATATGTTTGATCAATTTTCACCACATACTTTTCTAAATAACTTTGCAATTTTCCCCGATTAATTGGTTTCTTTGAATATAGATTCTGAAAAAAGTTTCTAACCACTTCACATTTCTCTAATTTTTTATAACATCTTATACCTCTATCATCTATCAAAACTCCAATTTCTCTCTTCTCTCTTTTATCTTTCGCCATCTTTGCCAATAATTTAGAATTTCTATTACTAAATTCAAAAATTCCTATTTAAAATCTCAAATTTCTTTTTACTAACTCTGTATCTTCTTCTATCATTTTATTTCTTAACATATTAAGCTCCTGAAAAAAATTTTTTTCTTTAGTAAGCAAAAATTGATTTTCCAATTCTTTAATCTGATTTTTATCTCTTTCCATTTTAATTTTATAATTTTTATATTTCCTACTTGATAATTTGATACTCTCCCCTCTAAACACCGCTTTCATCGCATCCCAAACAATTTCAAATTTAACCTCCCCGTTATCATTTAATCTCCAACTTTCCTCCAATTTTTTAAGTATCCATTTTTTATCCTTTTCATTTTTATACAATTTCGTCATATCTCCAATAGCTTTTTTTTCTCAAAATTAAAATCTAAGTCCACCATAACTTCTGCATGATCAGAATCTTTAAAAATTCCCACATCTACCTTATCCACATTATTCAACAAATCTTTAGAAAGAAAAATATAATCAATTCTAGAATATGTATTATATATCTTAGAGAAAAAAGTGTATACTCTCTCAATTCCTTTAACCTCTCTCCACACATCAACCACGCCATTTCGAAGCATCCACATATTTAAAATCCCCATTTTATTTGCTCCTCCACAGCGGGTGGGATTAGTACTGTCTATTTTATCTCTGATTAAATTAAAATCCCCAGCCACAATTACTTTCCCTACACTTTCATTCTCCAAAATTTTTGTTATTTTTTCAAGAAATTCTCTTTGTTTTTCATTCAGTAAATATAAATTAACAAGTGTCACTTTTTCCTCATTAAGATTTCCAACAATTATTACATATCTTCCATCTTCATCCAAAATTACCTTATGTTTTCAAAGTACACCCTATCTGATATCAGTGTTGCAACTCCTCTAGCTTTTGAAGTTCCAAATGCTTTTCATATATTTGCATACCTTTTATATACATTCTATTTGAATCTTCAGATTTCTGATGGGTTTCTTGTAAAAATAAAATGTCTGGTAAATCCTTTTAATCTTAAGCTCCAATCTTCTTCTTTTAATCTGATTCCTGTACCCTTCACATTCCATGACATTATTTTTATAACTCCCATTTAAAATATAAATTTTTAATCCTATCCCGCATCTTCCTTTCTGTGCCCCCACCACCCGACATTAAACTACCATATAAACAACAATAAGAAAACAGAAAAAAACAAAACAAAACAAACAATAAAATACAAACAATCTTCTTCCCCACATCCTCATCGGTTTCGCCTCTATAAAGAGAATGGGGAGAGGGACGTGCCAATGCCCGGGCACTTCTTTCGGGCTGTCTATTTAAATTCATCACTCAAAAAAAGATAGCGATGACCGCATTCAGCTTCATATTTTCCAAGACTCTTATCTGCTTCTTCTCCTACTGTATCCTCACGACTCTTCTTCTGTTCAACCAACACAGGTGATATTTCTTTCCTCTTTAACCCTTTAGAGTCTTGCCTCCAATAGCCCCTTTTTCTTCTTCTGAGATTGATGTTTCCACGTATGTTCCACCCATCTGAAGCATTTGATCTTTTATCTCCATTAAATCCTCCATCTCAATCAGTCCAAGCTCCGTAAATATAATAATGCATCTATATCTGGGGTGATTGTACGCATCCTTCCTTTATAAAAAATTTCAATTGTTGTGGTGGCCTCCAATTGTATTTAATTCCATTATCTCTCAAAACTTTTGTAATTGGTTTTAAAAAAAATCTCCATGCCCTTTCTTCTCTTGATATATCCGGGAAGACTTGAATAGTCTTCCCTTCAAACTTCAAAGCATCTCCCAACTCTCTTAACTTGGCCATAACTTCCAACTTATCACCAAGATTTGCGAACCTGACAAGCACATTCCTGTTAGAACCATTTTGCCTTCTATATCCAATTCTAAAACACTTGCCAGGTCTGCTATTGTGAACGTAAGTTGCGTATCCAAATCATTAATCCATTTCAAAACCCGCTGTTTCAATTTATCCTCCCTTTCTTCCGAGATTCCTCTGATAACAAAATTATATTTCCTCATCTCTTCTTCCAAAAGACAAATTCTCTTATCTTGCTGCTCATTTTATAAAATATTTTGCCAATTTGCCGATCTACTTTTGCCTCATGCACATGCAGCTGCTCCATTTCATCTTTAATCATTATCATTTCCTCTTTTTGTTTAGCAAAGTTATCATTCATCTCTTGCTTTAAATTTTGCACTTCAGATGTCAGTTTAAATGTCAAATTATCTATATGCTCTGATAGTCCTGCTATTTTTTCCCCAATTTTATTTAAAGCTGCAGCAATTTGCTGCGTTTCTGAAAGTTGTTGAGTCATTTTGAAAAAAACAAAAAAACCAAAAAATTTCTCAAACTGGGATTCCAATTTTTCAAAAAGTCTTAGTGAAGATCAAAGGACAGCAGTCAAACCAATTTTACAGAGGGTCTTGATGAAGATCAAGGGACGACAATCTTTTAATTGAAGCGAAACGGCTTATTTGCACTCGTTAGTAGCTTATCAGTAACTTATGAGTCATATTCACTCCACAAAGAAACACAATTACCTCACAGCTTAATCAGCGCCATTTTTTCTCCACGTCGGCAGAGAAGAAGAAAAAAAAAACCAGCTTGAACTTCAAAACAAAGTCCTTTTTTTGTTTTCTATAATATAAACAAGCTATTAATTTCCTCTCAAAAGAAAAATAATAAAAAAAAATTATCCACCTAATAAAATCTTCTTCAGCCAGTCAGTCCAGCACAAAAGATCGATCTCTTCAATTAAAATTCTTCTCATTAGCAAATTCAGTCTTTGATATTCCTTAGCCTCAGCATTTAACACAGAACACGATAATTATAATAAGGAAAGCAAAAGACAGCAGTTTATTCCAAACTCATCGTGTCTGCCAGTTCGGTCATTCCACGCAGTAAAAACTCCTTAATTCAAGCAGTTTCAAATGACCTACCAGTTTTAAATTCAGTCTGCTGGGCTATTAACACTTCCACTTCATGATTTATTAACTTTCATCCATAACGGTGCATTCCAAACAGCATTAATCCTCATAAATCTTCATTATTAAGCCCTGTGAAGTGAAGGAAAGGTCCTTACCCCACCACGGTCATGGCCACGCCCCCACGGTCATGGCCACGCCCACAACTAATTTTTAAAGGTCCCTTTTTACATGTTCCAATTTTGTTTTTACATCCATTTAGGAATGTGTCCTCTCTATCATGTTTTTATCTCTAATACTCTTCTCATTTTTAAAGGTTATCTATGTAATAATTTCTCAATGAATATTATATTTTAATATTAATTTTAATTATATCATACCAATAGCCAAAAGAGCAGAGTAAGTAGCATCGGTTTAGAAGTGAACATTTAACCCTAGTTCAAGAGAGTACCTGTGTAATGATACATGGGAATGCCTAGAATGATCAGATAAAAGGCAGAGGAAGGGGGAGCCTCCATAACAGGCAGAAAAAGAAACTTAGAAAGGATCTCTTCCTATTTTAGCAAACTCTAAAAAGAGATAGTGGAAGATTTGTACTTTCAGACTTGCAAGATTCTCTTAATGGAGCCTTACAATAAAGTAGAATTAGCTCACCTGGTCTGTTTCCTTTCTGGTCTATCTGGGAAGGCTGACAACCTGTGATTCATTAATTTCTTTAAAAGTATTTATGAGCCTTCTTCATTCAGATACTTTTCAGGAAGTCTGTGGCAAGATCTTATTTGCTCAGATCCATATTTTAAAAGTCAATGGCTTATTAACTTGTGAATTATTGCAGCAATAGCTTTCCTTGGAAGCAGCTGAATTTAAATATATCATGGCCCTGTCATACTGTGGTAGGTATTGGCTAAATTTGGCTTCCTGAAGAATGAGTCATAAGTAACATCATTTAGTAAAATTGGAACCTGTATTGATTTTGGCTTGCTATTCATTTTCAGTAGAGAGCCAAGTGTACTTTACTTTCACTTTGGAACAGTCGAGGCAACAAATTGTCCTAAATTTATTACCAAGTAACTCTTTCTCTTAGAAGCCAAGGAAAAGTAGATTGCCACCAAACAGTTCATAGTGCTAACCCTACTTAACTTTAGCTAATGCACTACAAATTCTGGAGCATTCTAGAATGCTGACATATGGTTGCGCTTCAGGACAATGGAAATTCTAAATTGTTGTTTTCCCACTATTCTCATTTAATAAAGTTTTCCGTTTTCTTCTATGTACTCTATAACTTTCAATGCCAAGGTAGTAAATTTAGAGTTAGAAAAGGCACTGCAAATCTTTAGAATATCACAAGATAAATGATTGATTTTTCACAGTTCTTTTATGCTAAAGAACTGAAAGAAAATAATTATTATGATGATATTGACAAAATAACTGCAGGAGTTAGAACACTTATAAAATATTTCCAGGGTATATAAATACTTATAAGGGTTACTTAAGTTTACTTAGTGAATTTGAGGCAGAAGGCTCAAATTGAGGTGTAGACAGCAAGATTTGGAGAAGGTGAGGTTTTGTCTCCCTTGGGGAAGATACAAAACATGCCAGCTCTTGAGATCCAGGTGGGCCAAAATCTCCCTCTTGTTAAGATTGAGGAGGAGCTGGTTCCTCCCATCCAGATCTTCACAGCTTCCAGTCTGACTGGAGGAGGAGAAGGAAGAAGAGTTGTTCTTGGGGAGGTGGCAGATCAACCTCTGGCGGGGTCCAGCACAAGCTCTGAAGACACGTGCTTGGCTGGTGGCAGTTCAGGGAGGTGAGGTAGGGCGCTGAGTTGTCCCCACATCCAGTTATTCCACGTGACCCATCCATGCCCACCTGGCTGCGCTGAGTCATCCGTGCAGAGTCATCTGCACCGATCCGTTCATGCCCATTGCTCTGTGCCCATCTGGCCATGTGCACCCATTGCACCAACCCAGCCACACTCACCTGGCTGTGCCCACCCATCCATGCCGAACTGGCTGCTGTGAGTCATCTCATTCCGCCAGACTTATTTGGTCTGGCCCAGGGACATAATACTACTCAGTTGGATTTCAAAGAGAGTTTGCCATCTGTGCTGAAGTCTAACTACCTGGTTCAACTGAGGCTGTAGTCGCTGCTTGAAAGATGGAATGGAATATGTTTGGGCGGACTCTTGCTGCTTGTGGATTGCAGAGGAAACCTCCCCCATACTTTTTGAAGGAGTTCTTAGAGGTGAAGTGTCAAAAAAGATATCTAGATGTAAAATAAAAGATTGTCTCAGGATGAGTAAGACCCTTTGTTAGGCATTACTCTGTAGCAATAATAGTTCAATAGTTAGATGTACCTATTAATTAATTTCCCTGCTCTTACTTCATCTATAGATGGATTTTGGATGAGTATCAAATAATAGTTGAATTTTATTTTGTGAAACAATAAATTTTTACAAGCATGAAAACAATAAATGAAAAGAAAGTTGATGGCTATCTTGTTTATAGCCATGTCAAATATTTCAAGGAGCTACAAACAAATGTATCTCAAAAATGGAAACATTTTTCAGGAAAAAAGTTGCATGAAACAAACTACATAACATTGCCAAGTCTGGTGCCTTTGTCTCTTTTAGATAACATACAATTTGAAGAGCTTGTTAAGTAAATTTAACAAGCTGTAAATCATATAGCTCATATATTTCTATTTATTTTTGATCCAATATATTCAGTAAAAATTGTGTAATGTACATATTATAGATATTTAATGAAGGACTATTTGTACATTATTTACAGTATTTCATATTTTTTGTTTATTTCAAAGTTTTTGTTTTGTTTCTTTGTAACACAGGGCACTAAGTTATTTTATCTCATTGGATTAGATCCAAAGTAATCAGATCAAACCAAATTTTTATTATGGTCATAGACTCGCATAGAGATCCAGAATAAGTTAGCTATACTTAGTCTACATCAAAACCAATGCTTTTTATTTAATTATAATTAATTTTCCAAACTAAATCTAATCAGAACTAAATGCATCATCCAATGCACAGTATCTCTCATGGGGCAAGGTCAAATGGTGAAAAAGGTCTGAAGGCCTGAATCTTGAAGAGCGAGATTCCAGAAAAATCAACTTTGTTATTTTCATCATACCTCCAGTTTGGATATTGTCTCACCCTCCTCATCTACCTCAAAATGTGATTGCAGATACAGATTCAAGAATTATTAGTAAAGTAGATTAGTGTGATATCTGGATGCTGGTGACACTTCAATCCACTCTGCAACTCAACCCCAGCTATTTCATGAAGTTAAAAAAAATTATCTCAAAATGTCTGTTTTTCCTGCTAGGTCCTTGGCTGGATCCGTAATGGAGAATCAATGCTCAACGCCAGTCTTGTCAATGCAAGTTCCTTGTCAGAGGCTGAGCAGCTCCAGAGAGAGCATGAGCAGTTTCAGCTGGCCATAGAGGTAATGTTTACTGTGCACGTTGACTTTTCTTATGCAAACTGAAGATGAGGCTAACCTTCTTGCCCCAGATAAAATAATAAATCAATAGATACCTGATTGCCACTTAAGATGTGTGTAATCTGATGCAGTCAAGACAAACGTGGTTTCTGTATAAAAATGTGTATGAATATTGTTCACCAAATAGCAAAAGTTACAGTAGTCCATATACAAATTAATACCAGAAAAATCTATCTCTAGGAAAGTACAGTAAATAAAAGGAAAGGATTGCTTTTGCTCTTAATCTCCTTCATTGTATTGCAGTAGTGTCTATTTATTTTTCTGGGGATCCTCAGTATATCTAAGTCCCAATGTTTACTTTATGACTTATTTAAATGAGGGGACTAGTTCAATTTATGGTATTTTACAAGATTGTATTGGGGGGGGGAAATTAGTTTTTATGGGAACAGCTGCAATTCGTTTATTTCTTATCTATCTCACTGCACTTTCAAGAAGCTTAGGGGACTATGGATAGCAGATTTTTTTTTTTAACTCCAAAATAATCAGATGAGATAGGTCAGACAAGAGACAGTGATTGGCCCAACTAAGAGGATCACTTCAGTTTTAATTTGTTAAACCACTGAGGATGCACAATATACATTAGATGAGAAGATGAGTTACTGTATTGCAAAGTTAGCGTACGTGTGTATTTTAGGAATAACAGCTGGGATTTGCATCACATTTTACTCCCTGTAAATATTATATTCCCCAAGTGTTGGTTTAAGGATTAAGTTGTGGATAATTAGGGATTGCTTAGGGATTAATTTTGTTATAGGAAATATATATATATATATATATATATATATATATATATATATATATATATATATATATATATATATATATATATATATATAGTACCTACATATAGTACATATATATATGTAGGTCTTTGGTTATTCGGGTTTTCTCCCGCGTAAAATTGGAAGTGTCTTGGCGACGTTTCGATGAAGGTCATCTTCAGGCTTCAGCTTCGTGCTTCTGGGAGCAATGTGTGATTGCAGCTGTGTCTTCCTTTTTAACTGCTAGTGGGGGTTTGAACTGATTGGGTGGGAGCTTGGCTGTGCTCTGATTGGATGGGGGTTTTTTTGTGCTCTGATTGGCTGGGAGTGTATCCTGTTTGGGTGGGGGCTTGGTTGTGCTCAGATTAGTCTGAGTTGCAGGGGGATTTGAGCTGGTGAGCTGCATTGCTGTTGTTTGGCTTCATGTTTGTGGTCGTGCTACATCTTCATAGTGGGTGTCAGTCTGCTGCATGTATGGATTGGAGGGGTTTGAAATGGCTAATGTTGCAGCTGCAGTCTGGCTTCTGGTCCTTGGTCGTGCTTCATGATCAGTGTGGGTTTGGGTCTGCTTTCTGGGTGGATGTGTAGTGGTGACATCCTGTGTGGACCTCGTGAGTGTGGGTCTGGTGTCATTCCTCGTGTTAGGGACTCGTTTGTCAATAAGGGTAGGTTTCCAAATGGCTGGTAGGCGGGAGGTATCATCTCGTTTGTTCATGCTGTGTGGGCATTTTTCTATCTCGATGGCTTCTCTGATTATTCTGTTGTTAAAGTGTTCAGTTTTGGCGATAGTTCTGATCTTTTTAAAGTCAATATCGTGTCCTGTGGCTTTAAGATGTTGGACCAGGGAAGAAGTTGGTTCCTCTTTTCTGACTGAGTTCTTGTGTTCTTCAATGCGTGCACTTATTCTTCTGTTGGTTTGTCCGATGTATGTTGTGGGGCAGGCGGTGCATGGGATTTCATATACTCCTTGATTTTCTAACTCAATTTTGTCTTTGGGGTTTCTTAGGATGGTGGATATTTTTCGGTTTGTGCAGAATGCTGTCTTGATGTTGTGTTTGTGGAGGATCTTGCTGATTCTGTCTGTGGTGCCTTTTATATATGGGAGGAGGGCAAAAGCACAAAGCCTCGAGAAGCTTCTCGAGAAGCACAAAGCCTCGAGAAGCTTCTCGAGAAGCACAAAGCCTCGAGAAGCTTCTCGAGAAGCACAAAGCCGAAGACACCAGCCTGAAGATGATGAGTGAGACCTCGTCGAAACGTCACCAAGATACTCTCAACCTTACACGGGAAAAGACCTGAAAATGCCAAGACCTACATCCATCCATCCATCCATCCATCTATCTATCTATCTATCTATCTATCTATCTATCTATCTATCTATCTATCTATGGAAGGGGATCCATTGAGGATATTCTTTATCATTCAGTACATCTTGGCAGCATTAGTAAAGCACATCTTTGGAACAAGATATTTATTTCCTATTTGTATAGCTTGCTATATTTCAAGGATGCTTAATCTTGATGCCAACTACGAATCCCTCCTCCCCAATGAAATGTGGTTATTCATGCTGCCAAGAGTAGAGGGGTAGCAGTTTAAATATTAAAGATTAAAGATCAGGTGTTTGATATCGCAGCATGTTACTCACTACAAAGTAAAGAAAGTCTAGCTGGTATATTGGGCGTTTTCTTTGCAAATCCTTTAATCTTCCCCTCTTAAACCCTTCTGTTTATCCGGGTTGCAAATAAAAACTGATGGTCTTTAAGCATTTTTTTTTTTAATCGCCAGCAATTATTGCAGTGATAGGACTTCTTTCCATGTGTAAGCTTTACATAAGCTACGAAATTGCTTCTCAGATTCAGAGGTTCAATTGTTCGAGATGATCCTGCTGTAGTTTAAAAAAATGTGTTTAGACTAGAATACACACATTACTCAAATCTGTTTTTAAAATGAATATGGGTTTTCATACCTTAGGCTAATAATAACGATGCAGAAACAAAATAAAATCTAAAGAATTGTTCAGCAAACACACCAGGTTAAATGTCAGCATCCTTTTTTACTTAAATGCTTACATTTTGGGCTGTTTTACCCAAAATTGGGATGTAAATCTAGAATTATCAATAATATCAGTAAATACCCTTGCACGAATACGCAGAATGTTTACTGTTTCAGAACGCTCATTCTAAAAAATTGTTTCATTCTCTCATCTTTTCATGCTCACACCTCACCTCTTTATACCATTTGCTTGGCACATCTGTACAACTCTCTCTTTCCTCCCCACATACACAGTCCCTCTTTCATGCCACTTCCTTGCAGAAGACGCACCAGAGTGCCCTCCAGGTACAGCAGAAGGCAGAGGTGTTACTGCAGGCTGGCCATTACGATGCTGATGCCATCCGGGAATGTGCGGAAAAAGTGGCCTTACATTGGCAGCAGCTCATGCTAAAGATGGAGGACCGGCTGAAACTGGTTAACGCCTCTGTTGCTTTCTATAAAACTTCAGAGCAGGTGAGAGGAACAAAGGCCTCCTTCATTCTCAATACCAATGGTCTTCAGTTTGTTTGCAGTCGTTCAACTAGTGTGTGAAATGACCATTAGATAAAGACATAATTGCTACCATGTATAATTGCTACTGATTATTCAGTAAGATAGAGTGAGCAGCCATAGTGAATGAATTGCACATAGTGTTGCTGTCTTTGTTTGTCTAGGCATCTATAAACAACAGTGTTCACTGACGTTTATATTTGGTAACCCTAATGAGCATAAAAGATTTCGCTATACTACCTTAGTGTAATTAAAAGGTTACCTATTGGGAACGTGATGAATGTGGCAAAATTGTTTTAAAGCACTCCCAAGGAATGAGCTTAACATTTCATTTTTCATGTAGTTAAACTTTAAATCTTTGGTCGATCAAATGACAATATTTTTTGTATCTTGTGTATTAAATATGCTGTTCAATTGCTCGACATACATCATAGTTAATAGTTACAAAGCTATTACCAATATACAATGCAATATATAAGCAATACAGAATAAATGGACAAGTAGGTCAGTGTATGTATATACACATATACACAGTATTACACAGTCTTGTTAATATGATGTTTTTTAATAGTTTGTGTTCCTACCTAGTTTTTCTCAGTCTAGACCATGGGTGTCAAACTGGATTTCTTCAAGGGCCAGATCAGCATTGTAGTTTTCCGCTGTGAGGTGGGGGGGGGGGAAGAGACAGGATGGACACCTCCTGCAGCATCCTGCCAGCAAAAATGGGGTGCGTGGAGGCCTTGCGAGGCCCATGCCTCATTTTTGGCCTCCCGGGCCTCCTGCAGGACTCTCCTGACCAAAAAGGGGCTGCAGGAAGGTCTTGTGAGGCCCCCACATCAGTGGTAAAATGTAAAATTTGTTACTACCGGTTCTTTGGGTGTGTTGGTGGGGGGGTAATGTGACTGGGTGGGCATGGCCACCTTTTTTTTTTTTTAGTTTTAAGAGCATTTTTTCTACAACCTCTTTGGCTGAAGGGGTTGTAAAAAAATGCTTTTAAAAGCCTCTGACGATCAAGCAACTCAGTTGGGATCATCAGAGCCTTTTAAAAGCATTTTTTACAACCTCTTCAGCCAAAGAGTTTGTAGAAAAATGCTTTTAAAAGGCTCTGACGATCCCAGCTGAGCCGCGCGATCATCAGAGGCTTTTTTTTAACTTTTAAAAGCATTTTTTCAGCTGAAGAAAAAATGCTTTTAAAAGTAAAAAAAAACCCTCTAATGATCACGTGGCTCAGCTGGGCATGTGGGGGGCAGGGATTTTTGCTACTGATTCTCTGAACCACCTACCACCATCGCTACCAGATCGGGTGATCCGGTCTGAACTGGGAGCATTTCCACCCCACGTGGCCCATTTTCTACCTCCCTGGCCTCCTGAAGCACTCTGCCGGCCAAAAACGGGCCATGCTGGGGCCTTGTGAGGCCTCCACATGGCCTGTTTTAGGCCAGCAGCGTGCCATAGGAAGCCGGGGAGGCCGAAAACAGGCCGTGCGGACACCACTACCACCCAGCCTGTTTTGGCCCACAGAGGCACCACAGGCACCATTGATATTTCCAGGCCAACCCCATGGACCAGATTTAAGCGCCTCTTGAGTTTGACAACCCTGGTCTAGCAACTATTCAGTTGCTTAGTATTACAGGTTCGATTACTCCTTATCATGGGGCCATAGTGGATGGGGATGATGCTGTCTAATATATTTGTAGAGGTTCAAATGGGGGAAAGTCTGCCTCCTCTCAACTTCCTGTATGATGAATTTCCTGTAATATCTGTGAATCAGACCTATATTTTTGGTCAGCTGATAGGTTCATGCTTTTAATGGTAAATTGTTTCTGGTTTTAAAGATAACTTTGATAACTTCACAATTGTATTCTGGCTTATGCCCAAGGTGTGCAGTGTGCTGGAGAGTTTGGAGCAAGAATATCGAAGAGACGAAGACTGGTGTGGAGGTCGGGATAAGCTGGGACCATCTTCTGAGATAGATCATGTTATCCCCTTAATCAGCAAACATCTGGAACAGAAGGAAGCCTTTCTTAAGGTCCAGTCTATTTCCCCTGTTTTTAGCAAACTGATTTTTTTTTTCATTTGTTCTGATTGCAGGAGTAAGTTAGGTACTAACTTGGATGGAAATCTGAGGGAACATAAATTATGTTCTTTCTTTGATCTACTGTGTTTTGTGGGACAGAGGTATCTTTCATCTTATTTTATAATAAGAGCCATAAGCCATAATGCTTATATATATATGTATGTATATATATGTATATATACATATTATATATGTATATAATATTATATATTATATATCCACAAATTGCTTTTTCTCTTCTTTTCTTCTTCTTCTTCTTCTTCTTCTTCTTTTTTTTTTTTTGGAGTGGGGAGGAAAGGTAATCAAGAGACGTTTGCTTCTCTGATAAATATTAAGCTAAGATGGCAATTACCTTGAAAGTAAAATCAAGCTACAGAGCAGAAGAGCAATTGAAACCTCTTAAGTTTTTTTCTTCTCCTTTTTTTAAAGATGTACTTATGTTGAGAGGTTAAAGAATTTAAATCAGATCCTTTTCTTTTGTCAAGATGTCCCTCTCTCCAAATTCTCATTTCCTCAGCTTGGACCACCTCCAGCTACACTAGTTGTTCAGAGGCTTGTGCATTGAAGTCAGGGCCACTATTAGTCTAAGTAGGTCTTAAGCTGTATGTATTCTTGATGGAGGAAATGACTGGCTTTCCTTCCTAATGCCACATAATGCTCATAGGTATGTTTTGAAAGAACTCATAACTCTTTTTTTTAAAGTAACAACATACAGATGAGACAATTATATAACTTTGAAGGACCAACTTCCTGAAGAAATAGATTTGCAGCTTCTAGAGTTAAAATCCTGCTTGGGACATTAGTGCTGTTATTTCTCTTGGAAATCGATCAGTGATTCTATGCAATATTTTCCCTCATATCATCCACTCCACCACTCGCAACAAAATACCTTATGCCACCAGTCTTGAAATTTTGGGCTTAGAAAATTTAGAACTACGCTGCCTTCAGTATGACCTAAGCATAGCTCATAAAATCATCTGCTACAATGTCCTACCTGTCAATGACTACTTCAGTTTCAACCACAACAATACACGAGCACACAATAGATACAAGCTTAAGGTAAACCGCATCAAACTCAACTGCAGAAAATATGACTTGAGCAACAGAGTGGTCAATGCCTGGAATGCACTATCTGACTCTGTGATTTCATCCCAAAACCCCCAAAACTTTAACCTTAAACTGTCTACTGTTGACTTCATCCCATTCCTAAGAGGTCTGTAAGGGGTGTGCATAAGAGCACCAGCGTGCCTACTGTCCCTGTCCAAATAGTTCCTTTAATTGTATTCATTTTATGTATTCAATTCATGCTTATGCTTGTATATATATTATCTAATACGTACTCGACAAATAAATAAATAAATCATCCCCAAAACGATGGTTGTGTCTGACCCATTGTGTCTGACCGGAGTCTGAAGACCTCTCATGTTTTCTCATGCACATCAACATTCTTCAGAGGTCAAAAGGGAAAATAAAGCTCAAGTCACAGTTCAAAAGGTTCCTTAATGGTTTTATTCTTCCAATTTGCTTGTCAAAATTGTAACTCTCATGCTGGGTCTTGGGGGTGTTATTTGTTGCCCACAGGCCTGCACACTAGCACGCAGGAATGCAGAAGTGTTTCTCAAGTACATTCATCGAAACAACGTCAGCATGCCAGGAGTAGTGAGCCATACCAGGGGGCCTGAGCAGCAAGTGAAAGGTCAGTGAACTTCACATTAAGCGAATCACATCTTAGCTTTTAGACATATTGTATACCATGCACTCACTGCTTCTGTTTATACTCTTCTCGGGTAAGGATGGATTACATAAGAGCAGAAATGCATGCACTTACAAGCTTTGGGGCCCAAACCAAATATGATCAGATGCCCCAAGGAGTTGCAAAATATGTTGTTCGCAGCTCGGAAATCAGGGAAATGGTTCTATTGTATAGATTAGGAATAATCTAACTAATCAACCTCCTACCTGATTATTACATCTAGGGCTATTTAAAAAATATGAATGTCTGCAATTCATTCTGTTACACTGACCTTGAGGACTAAATCTGTAATCCTTAAAAAGGTTTACAAATCTAATATTCCCTTCATTACAAGGGTTCTAGGTAAAGGCCAAAGGGCTGTCTTCAGAACATGGTTTATTATTTCTAAAAGTTTTCACACAGATCACAGTAGGGTTTCTAAATCCTAAAGTAAAAATGCAAAAAAAGAGAGAGAGAGAGATTTTTCATTTCTGATAGGATTACTTTTAAAGCTACAAAGATAAAGGGCATATCATGTTACTACAGTAATCACTATGTAGTTTAGGAATGAGTGTTCCAAACATTTGTGTATTTATTCACATTTAAGAGGTTGAAAATGTAAAACTGACACGCTTAAATATTTCTTCGTTGGCTGAGTTTTTCAGTAATACTAGAAATGTACAGTACATGTTTGCATGCCTATCTGTGGGGGGAAAAGTAACAATTACTCATATTCAAACAGATAATTAAAATAAAAAAGTTAGAAATAGCAAGAAAGACTTTTATAATATTACATGGGAACATGTACCTATAATTTACATTAGACATGTATTTGGGGCACCCATCGTGTTTCTATTTTGAATTAAATAAACCTTCCTGATATCTATTTATTTATTCAATTTCTATATAAATTTCTATTACATTTTTTCTATTAATAATCACTAATAGATATGAGGGCTTTGAAATATTTAAGAAGAGACAAGTAACAATCTACCAGATATGTTATTTTGTACCAGTCCCATAGAATTTGTAATATTAAAACTTGAATAGATTTTTTTCTTCGTCGATTTTGATTAATATCATTTTAAAACGTGGGAGATTAGGTGGGCTTTCTTTCTGCTGCACAATGGTCTTGGGCTACACTGGCACAACACTTCAGTAACATATGTTACGATCTTTAATATATGGATGCATTTGTCATTCATGGTCATGTGCTGAAAAAATCTTTGAATTTAAATCTTCCATCACCTTATAACATTTGAATTGATGATGATGACAGTAATGATCTAATATATTTAAAGAAATAGGATTGTTTCTAGTGGAAATTTAGGGACTTACAATGTCATGAGATGTATTTTTAGACTGTTATTTCAACAGATACCTGCATAGCAATATCCTCAGAGAAATATGATTTAATAGAACTGCTAAATTTAATGAAGAATGGTAAAAATATTTAAAGTAAAGGTACACTAAGAAAACATGGAGTGTATTTTATGTTACCTAGAGTAGCTGGGTGACTAAACTCTTAGTGTCTACATCGCTTGAGGTTTGTTTGGTCTGCGTGTGTGTGTATGTGTATTTTTAATTTGTTTCTGGGTTTTGAAAAGCACAGACTGAAGTGTTCTTCACTAGAGAATGTGTTCTGCTTTTACAAGAGTTCTGAGCTCACTGACGTTCATAAAAGCGTATTTAGTTGTTTGTGTTAACGGCTGTCCTTGCTTTGCTTTATTATTTTTTTAAAGTCTGATCTGAAGTGCTTAACTCTAGGGAACTTACATTCATAGGATAAAGTACAGGGTGGAATCAATAATTACTTACTTCTGGCTGTGCTTACCAAACCAGCTAAGGAAACAGTTCTTCTCTTTTTCCATCCATAGCCATTCTGAGTGAACTGCTGCAGAGGGAAAATCGTGTTCTTCACTTTTGGACGTTGAAGAAAAGGCGACTGGATCAGTGTCAGCAATACGTAGTCTTTGAGCGCAGTGCAAAGCAGGTAACTTGACAAAATGCTCTGCTTCTCTTCATTGTTTGGGGATCACACTAAATGTGAGGCAGTTTAATAGCAATAGCAATAGCAGTTAGACTTATGGTATATACTACTTCACAGTGCTTTACAGCCCTCTCTAAGTAGTTTATAGAGTCAATCTAAGTCCTCATTTTACCGACCTCAGAAGGATGGAAGGCTAAGTCAACCTTGAGCCTGGTAAGAATAAAACTGCCAAACTGCAGGCAGCCGGCAGGCAGCAGGCAGCAGAAGTAGCCTGCAATACTGCATTCTAACCACTTCGCCACCACGGCTCTTAATAGATTGACTGTGTGGAGAGAATTTATCTGTGATGCTTACTTTTTGTACTTAAGTCCTAAGTCCAGTCCTTGCTAACTGTAATCACTGGCAAAATTCAAGACAGAAAGAAACTAAAGCCAATTGGCCAATAGTTCAATTAAATATTAAAGCTAATAGATTCTGAACCAAAAACCATCCTTTTCATTTAATAAATCTACATTTCATGGGAGAACCTGATATTTTTGCACCTTATTTTATAGCTGAAGCTCTGCTAGCTTCATCACATGAAGAATTTTTTTTAAATGGAATAATGCAGTAAGAAGTCTGGCATAGCCTTTCCTACTGCACACATATCCCATTGATCTTTGAATTGCATCTTGAAAACATTGCAATATATTGGCATACAAACGAAATTTCACAAAACGATCTAGAAGAACATACATCTTAGTATACTCTCGGTTCCTGTTAATTGCACAGTTCTCTCCTGTTCTTAGCACTCATACAGGCTAGCAGGCAGTCAGCATAGACTGAATAACACAACAGTCATATCAGAAATACATTCTGTTTAAGTTTGCAGAATTCCATTTTGACTTTACTTATTTATTTGTTACGTTTATTTGCCACCTATCTCACTATTGGGCTTACAACAATAAAAAGGAAGAAATGAAAAGAAGTGAAAGACTTTGCCTAATTCAAGGCAATGAGCAATCATTGTAGTATAATACAGTCTGCATTCTATAAAAAGCTGTATATGAAGCCTTTCATAGCCTTCTGTTTGGAAGTGAGCCACCGAAGACTGCAATAGCAGTTCCTAGAAGCAGTAGAACTAGTCTCATTCTGGAACCTCCATCTAGGATCCTCTATTCTATCTATGCTGCCTGAGTAAAATGTGCTTCCCTTTGACTTGGAGGAGTGGTCTTTGCATTCTTCTTGTGAGCAAGAACTTTTCATGGAACATGTTGTGGTCTGCCAGCAGCCTGTGGAGCTGGCAGCAGAGTTGGACAGTGAGGAGGCTGGGGAGGAACATAGGCCAGTCCTGGAGTCTTGGAAAGGCTCGGACGAGGGCTCTGCGTCAGAGGCAGAGATGGGGTCAGGGCCATCTGGGAGTTATGTGCAGATTATGAAGCCTCCAGAGTCAGACATCAGAGAGGCAGAGGAACAGGAGGAGCCTGTTCCTAGTGCGCACAAGCGCAGAGCTGCCAGAAGGCAAAAGCAGCAAAAACAAACAAAAGGAACGATTCAGGAGTAAGGCCAGGAGATGATTAGCCTCTCCCATAAGGCTTAAAAGAGAAGCAAAGGCACTTGGGGCCTTTGCAGGAAAGCAATGGTGTTAACTCTGTTTCAAGTCAGCATCTCTGTGTGATTCTAGACTCTGTGGGGCTTTGCCAAGTAAGGTCTTTGGCAGCGTGTCAAAGGAGATAAAGATTGGTGATTATGCTGAAGGACTTCTCCCAAAGGACTTTTTTGCAACTAATTGGGACTCAGCTGGGAATGAACATAATTCTCAGCTGTTGCAATAAAAGAGGTTTTTGGGACTATTCGTGTGTTTTAATGACTCAGGAAGCCTAGGTCACAACAGAACATTACTTTTTATTTTATTTTTTATTTATTTTATTTTGTCACACAGTATATATAAGCATAAGCATGAAATTACTATACAATATATAAGCATATATATAAGTATGAGTATGTAATAACTATATTAATTGGATATAACGAAAGGAAACAATAGGACAGGAACAGTAGGCACACTTGTGCTCTTATGCACGCCCCTTACAGACCTCTTAGAAATGGGGTGAGGTCAATAGTAGACAGTTTTTGGTTGAAGCTTTGGGGATTTTGGGAAGAGACCACAGTGTCAGGTAGTTTATTCCAAGCATTAACAACTCTGTTACTGAAGTCATATTTTCTGCAATCAAGATTGGAGCGATTAACATTAAGCTTAAATCTATTGTGTGCTCGTGTATTGTTGCAATTGAAGCTGAAGTAGTCTTCAACAGGAAGGATATTTCAATAGATGATTTTATGAGTTAAACTCAGGTCATGTCGAAGGCGGCGTAGTTCTAAGTTTTCTGAACCCAGGATTTCAAGTCTGGTGGCATAAGGTATTTTGTTGTATTCAGAGGAGTGGAGAACTCTTCTTGTAAAATATTTCTGGACACGTTCAATTGTATTGATGTCAGAAATGTGGTGTGGGTTCCAGACAGTCGAGCTGTATTCAAGAATTGGTCTAGCAAATGTTTTATATGCTCTGGTTAGTAGTGTAGTGTTTTTGGAGAAGAAGCTACGCAAGATTAGGTTTACAACTCTTAAAGCCTTTTTGGCGATGTAGTTGCAGTGGGCTTTGGCACTTAGATCATTTGATATGAAAACTCCAAGGTCTTTAACAGAGTGGGGGTCATCTGTAAGGTAATATCCATCAAGCTTGTACTTAGTGTAGGTTCTTTTTTCCAATATGTAAGACTGAGCATTTGCTGGTTGAGATTTGGAGTTAGCTTGTATTGCGAAGGGTTTGGGGCATCTGAGTGACAGTTTGAGCTTTACCATAAGGAGAGTTCCCTCTCATTGAGGCAATTCATGATTAAAGAAGAGAGCTCAGACTAAAGGCACTCCATTGGGGAGGAAAATGGCAACTCACACGCCAGTATTGTGGCAGGAGAACCAAATGGACCTTCATACCTAGGACATAATAATGGAAAAGCAGCCTCAGTGAGCTATTGGGGAAAGTGTGCAGTGAGTTATTAAGAAAAAACAAAAGGCAAGTAATGAATATCACTGGTGGACACTTCAGGGACATTTCTCTGCTTTCTCTATAAAACCTTTTGGATGAATCTGTGTTTTGGTGGAAGGGAGAATTTTACTCTACGGTTGCTCTCCATGGTCCTAAAAGAAAACCAAAAATCCTTTTGTACTGTTGTACTGGCCATGGTGCTGAAATTATTTTTCTACCATCAGCTGTCTAACAGTAATTGCCTGAGCTATTGTCTAGAGCAGATAATGGCATCCTATACAGAGCACAACAGATTTTCTTACTTTTTAAATTTAATGCGAATGTTGCTCCTTAGTTGTGCTAGTATTTTCAGATATTTTGAACTTTAGGAACAGAGAAATATAATACCCCGTTCAGGATACATGGCCATATAATAAAATGTGTTAGTCTTATGGTATCATAAGGGTCTGGTTTTTTATGTATTTTTGCTCCACCTGTAGGCTTTGGATTGGATTCAGGAAACTGGAGAATATTATCTCTCTACTCACACTTCCCCTGGAGAATCAGCAGATGAAACGCACGAGCTTTTGAAAGAATATGGAGAATTCAAAGTACCTGCCAAGGTGAACTGTATTTATAATTTATAAACAATATGAAGTTTTATAATTAAGAAATCAATAAATATATGATTGTGGAAGGCGCTGCTGAGACAACTATCCAATGTGGGGGAGGGGGGATTGCTTGAGCAGCATAATAAACCATACCATGAATTTGTGCATATGAAAAGTTGAGTTTAATGCCCTTTACAGTTTATGACAATGTAAGTTGAAAGAGTGTGATATATTCATTTATAAGTGAAATAACTCATGGAATTAGTTTGATTTATATTATCTGATAGGAAACCCAGTTTAATATAATGGTTAAGGTGTCAAATTAGAAGCCGGAAGACCATGAGTTCTAGTCCTGCCTTTGATAAGAATTCATCTGGAAGGAGGCAATGGCAAACTTCGCTAAGAAAACTGTAGGGACTTGTCCAGAGAATGTATCTTGAGAATCAGATACAATTAAACAAAAGGAAAAAATCTGAAGATATAATATTATACTATTCATAAATATAAATATTTTATAGTTCTCATAATTCAGACACAATCTACATTATTTTAGACAATTGGACTGGTATCTAAACACCTCTGTAGACTAACCCAGTAAAGTTCTTAACGGTATGCTTTTAATATCTAAACACCATATTGCAATTCTAATAATGTTTTATTATTATTATTATTTTATTATTATTCTCTTTATTATTATTGTTTTATTATTATTATTCTCTTCAGTTCTAAAGCGATATAGGGGAGAAAAGGATTTGTTTGTATGTATGTTTGTTTATTTGTTTTAGGGAAACAATTTTAAGGTTCCTTAAGAGAAATGAGATTTAAATGTGGTGTACTTAGTGTGTTGGACTACAGATGTAGGTTAAAGTCCATCCTTAGCCATAGAAGTTTGGCCTATCTTTAGACTAGTCTCTCATCCCAGCTTATTTCAGTGTTGTTGTAATGGGAATAAAATCCTCACCTTGAGTACTACGAAAAGAGGTGGAATATGAACAAATAAACAAATGATAGTAGAACTAATTTTATAGTACTTTATAGCAATATATGGCTAGTCTTCACTTAACAATCATTCTTTTAATGATTGTTCGATGTTATGACGGAAACCCCCCCCAAAAGGTACCAATGATCCATGGTCACATGATCACATTTTGGGTGCTTGGCAACTGGCTCTCATGTATGGCTGTTTGTGATTTTCAATATTTTTTTCTGGTTTCTGGCAAAAGCACCCATTGGGTCTAAAGCATATGTTTAACAATGATACAGAAAAGGTTGTAAAATCAGGTGTGGACAATGATTTGCTGAGTCACCACTATGATTTATGACCATAATTCTGGACTCAGTTATGGTTGCAAGCCGAGGAGTACTTGTACATAACTGCTTTAAGACAGAATCTCTTTACATTCCAACTCTGTTCTTTGTTTTTTTTTTCAATCATGCTTCAGTTTCCCAACCAGCTCTGTTGCATCCAGTGGATACTTTATTAGAGCTTGGCTGAGAGGAAATGATTGGCTTAAAAGTCATATGATGAATTTCCATGGCTGCAAGTTAATTTGAGCATCTGCATCTCCCCAGTCTTATCCAATACCTACAGTAGTGGCCAAAATTGTGGAAACCTTTTGGGAAAAGGGTATTTTTGAGGTTTGATGGCTAATAACACCACCTTTTTTTTGGAATTTCAAGATAATCATATTCCACTGCTGGAATGGCCTTGGAATACCCCAAATCTTAACCCAATTGAAAATCTATGGAGCCAACTAAAGAAACTTGTTAGTCAGAAGTGACCCAGCAATAAAACCCAGTTAATAGAAGCAATCATGCAATCTTGGTTTCACATTATAACAGCTGCAGAACTAAAAGACTTGGTTCACTCCATGGGAAGATGTTGTAAGCCCATAATTCATGCTAAAGATTACCCAACTAAGTATTAACTGATGTGATAATTTTTGTATATCTCGTTTTTTCTATTGTGATAATTTTTGTACTGCATATCTCATTTTTTCTACATGTTTTACTTTTCTTCTTTATACTGTAACTGCTATTCTAATAGCAAATCCTTCATAAAAGTTATTGCATTACATTCTTGATTAAATTATCTTTCCATTGATATATAATTTTATGGTACTACTCAAAAAAAAGTGGTGTTATTAGCTAGTTTTAGAAAATACACTGTTCCCAAAAGGTTTCCACAATTTTGGCCACTACTTCTAGACTCTAAGGCTTAGACAGTACACCAAACTTGTTTTTATTTCTATTAAAAATAATGTAATCTTAAAGTCATTTCGGGAAAGTTTTTCATGCCAGTTATTTATTTTATATGTTGCCTGTTGCCACGTAAGAGCAGGACTGCTTATTTGTCAATTTCCAGGCATGATTTCCCATTCAGCAGTGTTTAAGAGAAATAAGTGAAAACATAAGAAGCTGTTCAGAGCTATTATTTTCTTTTCATCTTATTTTTAAAATGATTATCTCAGAATCAGACTGTTCAGTTATACAGAGGTTATTCCAGTGAGTGAGTATGAATATCAGTGGAAAATAATTATTTTGGAAAATAAATTTGTTTTTTTAACTACTATGTAGCTGACATTGCTGCATCGTATATTCAGTAAGAGTTACAGTGTATGCTAATTCAAAGTCTTTCCAGTGGCACAAGATGAAACATTTGATATATTTTTTTCCATTGCATCCCTTTGCTCCTCTTTCTTGGAAACCATTTTTGAGGGGCTGGAAAGACCTTTTGGAACAGCCAGGAAGTGATTATAGGCAGAGCAATTAGGCAAAAAAATCATGTGCCTCTCCTCATGTGGGTTCTGTTAATGCCAACAAAGTCTGTGAAATTAAACCCACCAGATCTATTTTATTCTTACTTTCTTGCCCCTGATGTCTGACACAGAACACACAGATTTAAAAACCTTTTGATGGAAAAAGCCGCAACCCACCTACACTCTGTCTCCCAAGATTTTAAGGACATTTTCACATGAGCAGCATTTGTGGAAAAAAAATACAAGGCCCAGATGGTTACTTTGTGAATTAAAACGGAACAGAATGTCCGTGAAAGATATGATAACCAAGAACAACTCTTTTCAAACAGCAAACCAAGGAGAAAGTGAAGCTTCTCATTCAGCTGGCCGATAGCTTTGTGGAGAAAGGACACACACACGCCACAGAAATTAGGAAATGGGTTACTACAGTTGACAAGTGCTATCGGGATTTTTCAATGAGAATGGGGAAGTACCGCTACACTTTGGAAAAAGCTCTTGGGATCAATACAGAGGTACTGTAAGTTGCATGTTTTTCTGGCATATCTTTATTAAGAAAGACGCCTGGATTTGGGATAGATGAAGATTGTTTCCCCTCCACCCTGTCCTGCTTTACTTTTGTGCAGCATGGAGATCTCCCAAAATAGATTTGGAAAGACAGCATTTGGCTCCACTGCAAGAATAGATAGATAGAATAGATAGCGTGAAGGTGATTTGGTTGATAGTTATAATGCTCCCAAAGATAAATACTATCTGATGACCCAAGTAGTTGTCCACTCATAAGTGTGGGAAGCATTGCAACCTTCAGAAGGTTGTTTAAGGCCTTTTCAGTTTAAGCTTCTAGCTGCAGATAACGTGCTTGATTGATTCCAGGGAATGAAATGGTTAAATTGCCGTGGGGTGCAATTCAGCCATTCTGCTGTACCCAGCAAGCAATAATCCCATAAATATATAAGTTAAGGGAGGGGAAAAAATGACTGAAAAGAGTTTTTCTCCCAAAGAAAACTTTGAAAAATCTTTATGACTTCACCATGAAAATTAACTTACAGACTAATTAAAACAGTTTGTTTGTGTGCGTGTATGATTCTTGTTTCCAGAAGCCACCTCCGCCGTGCTAGAGCTTCATTTAATCCGTTCGTCCCCAAATTTGCTTCTGAGCATGAGGGGAGGAAATAGCTGGTAGAGAAATATGGGATAGAAAGCTGTTGTAGAAATCGTAAAAAAAACAAAAACAAAAATGGTATTTAGTGTTTTTAACTGAGATCAGGCCACTGAATTGCAAATGACCAAGTCTATGCTTTGAATATCACTTTAACGAACGTAGGTAGGCTTGTTTCTACCATTGAGAAGATCAAATTGCATCTCTTTGGACCAATATTTTGGAAGAGGAAAACAAACAAACAAATCCCAGTCCCCACCCCACTCCCCCATCAGTGACCGTATGTGTTTAAGCAAAGAGGAAAGATTATTTTCATCACTTCAATTGTTTAAGAAGACCAACACAGTGGGAGGAAAAAGCTTCTCAGAATCATTCATCATCTACGACTTGTCAGATCTGATATGCCTTTAACTGTTTATTCATAAATATATTGGTGCATTTGGCCTTTTTGCACTGTGCAATACTTTCTTCCAGTGCTATTGTGTTCCTTTTGTCTCTTTCACTTTGTGAGTACATTTTTGCATTTATTTATTTGTTCACAAAGCATAATGATTTATTAAAGCTCCGTGTCACTGCATTTTTCAGGATAATAAAGACCTGGAGTTGGACATCATTCCGGCAAGTCTGTCTGATCGTGAAGTAAGGCTACGCGATGCCAGTCATGAAGCCAATGAAGAAAAGAGAAAGTCGGCCAGAAAAAAAGAGTAAGTGGTGAGAATCAGGTGCCTTAGTAATATATCAATTCGCAAGAAGCAACCGCTTCTCAGCATGTCAGCCAGCTCACCCAGATGTGAGGCAGCTAGAATATCATGTTCTGTACATTTGTACAGAATGTTATTCTGGCAAATGGCCAGAACAGAGATAGAAGAAGAACAACATGTAATCATGTGGATACAGAAAGTCTGGGATAAATCCAATCCAGATGATGATGATTATGTTGTTGTTATAGTGGTGCTTGTGGTTGTTATTGCATTTCAGAAAAGGGCACATCTATTTTGTTTTGGGAAATGACATGTTAAGCGCATATTTTGTTGCAGATGTGTTTGAAACAATAAAATATTTACAAGCATGTAGCAATTGCTATTGTGCTTGTTACGGAGGAAATCTCAGTATTCTAAGGGATTATTCATTGGGAACTAGCCAAGAAATTGTTTCTTGTTCAGTTTGATCTTCAATTTTCCCATGATCAGAAGGAGTATTGTTCCATGGTTTTTTGTAGCCTGTATTCATTTAATGGTTTAAAAAATAGTGATGCTGTTGGCAAGGAAGCAAAAAAGGCATTAGATCAAAATGTAGTGTGACAGAGCATTATGTTAGAAATTGTACTCTCTTTTGTTCTTTATATGTTCATTGGTTGGGAATTAAATTTTTTTTCTTCAATTTACCAAGTTAAATGCACAAACTGTATTACTTCAATGAGATTAACAACAGTGGTATTTCTTCTGGATTCCAGAAATTTTACAGTCTCTGGAATGTTAATTATTATGTAAATTTCATAGTAATGCCAAGATAACTACATTGCACAACAAATTCAAATGTATTCATACTCCAATATGTTCTAAATAGTGTGTTTGAATGTTAAAAGAAAATAGTAATCTATTAAAATCTGAGAACTCTCAATAAGAGAAAAAAATATCAGTGCAATTATACTGCAGAAATATTTAGCATCCATCATTCCAGATGCATATATATCTTCATCTTCTCTTGTGTTTTATTCATATATTTAAATATTATACCTCAGCTTATCTTTTCTAAAAAAGGCTTAAGGCAGTCTTTATAATTCTTCTCTCAGAAACGTTATCAGCACAATTATGAGACAGGCAAAATTGAAAAATTGTATTGCGTCTCTATGCTTGTTCTATATATTTATGCAAAATCATTTCTCCTTGTAGGTTCATCATGGCTGAACTGCTTCAGACAGAGAAGGCCTACGTTAGGGACCTGCATGAATGTTTAGAGGTATGGAGTCTTGCAAGAATAAATACAATGTTTTATATAAAGTGCGTATGGTGTAATGATTTGTTGTATACAGTATACCAACGATTTGAAAAATAATGATTTTTATTTCAGTGGTAGTGTACAGATTGTTGGCCATTATAGCAAATGTGACTTAAGTGAAAAAGGGAAAAATCTGGTTTATTCCTTCTGCTTTAGGGTGGTAAATTAGTAGTTTTTTCTGTCTCCACCTATTTTTAAAAGGACACCTCACCTGACATCCACCCTCTCATGGTGTGTGTGTGTGTGTGTGTGTGTGTGTGTGTGTGTGTGTGTGTGTGTGTAGTGGGGGTGGGGGTGAAAGAAATATGGCTGTCACAGCCTGTACTGAACAATTGAAATGTCAAAATGTGACATGTCCATATTGCTACTTCCTGATCATATCATTCCGCCACCCTCCTTCCTACAACCTTGGCAGATAGACTGTTCTTACACAAGAAATGTAATGCGAGTTTATTGAAAAAAGGAAGTGATAAATGTTGTTATTTTTTTTAAACCAACTTTTTTAAATTCCAAAGGAAGATAAAATACAAATTAATGAAAAGACATTAACAAATGAAGGGATTGGAGTGGAAAAAAGTTAAGAAGTGACAAGAGAAAAGAAAGAAAACAAAAACAAAAAGAATGACTTCCAACTTTCTTTAGTAAATGTATAAATGTATAATAAAGTAACCTTGTACTATAAATTAAAGCAAAAGTATCATATAAACTATACAAACTAAACAATGCAAACTAAAGCTATATAGCAAAATAGCTATTTATTTTAAATGTAAACAAACCTTTAAAAAACTGCCTTTCTAAAAATACATAATATTTATATAATCATAACAAATCTAATTAGCAAATCCTAAAACTCCATTTTTATCTTTCTCAGGTAAGAAGTCCAAAGGGGGTTTCCATGTAGAAACAAGCTAGAGAAAGTTTTATCTTTCATCAAAGTGAATACAAATCTCTTTGTATTTGTTAGTATTAAAGCACCAGCATTCAAGAAGGGGGGGAGATCAACAGAAAAATGTTCCGATCATGGGACAGAAATTAAAAGTGCATTACAGAACAAAACAAAATAAAACAAAACAAAACAAAACAAACAACAGCCCAACAACACAATGCTCCAGACAGCTCACGAAATGTTAGTGATCTCTTTTAAATGCAGCAAGAATATTATAGATCATTGGGGTGAAAGTACAAAGTACTACAACCCCCAAGAATATTCTTTTCAGACATATTTCCACTAAGCATAAATGATGGAATTAAATACAATTCCTGAATTTGTATAGAGAAATAAAGAACATTATAGAATAGCACAGAAACATCAAGAATCTAGTGTAGATGGATCCTCTCCCACCCACCCACCCTTTTTTTTTTGACCGGGGGCGGGGGGGGGGCGGATTTCAAGCATGAATCAGAGGCTTTGGAAAAGGTGATACACTCCCACCCTTCTGCAGCTTTGTTCCAGCTTGAAATCTGCCCTTAGTTTTAAAGAGAGTAAGCATGTTCTGTCTCTACAAGAGGGAATGGCTGGGGTATCTTACTCTCTCTCTCTATGTAGCAAAAACTTTTCTGCCTCATGAGAATACGGAATATTCAAGCAGCCAGCATTGCTGTGGATGATTGACAAAGCTTTGTTCACAACAGATACTTATGACAGACTCTCTACATAAGTGGAATATAAATAGAAACGATGTGATCAAACTGGAGTGTTATGTGTTCAGTAGATGTAGTGTACTGTCTAGCTGAGTAAGTGAAGGGGAGAGAGGATTTTGTAGGATGTTCAAAACATTTCAAATTCGAAATTCCCCATCTTGAATGTAAAGCAGTCGTTCCTTATGCAGTACGGGCTGTTTTGACTGTTTGGGAAGCGTTGTAAACCCCAAGCAGATTATTTCAAATTTGAGACATAAGTGTGTTGGTTTGAAAAACTTCCCAAACAATTAGACACCTGTGTTTTGAACACAGAATAAATGTTCTGGAGCTGGTACTTTGAATTTGAAACATTTTCTTCACTACTAGAATTTTGAATTGTTTATTATTATATTCTTTTTCCCCCTCAAGTAATTCAAGTCAATATACATAATGGCCCTTCCACTGGTTTCTCCAGTAAACCTTATAATGTACTATGGGGTAACGTCTCTTGAGAAGTTCCATGACTGAAACTAGAGTTGATTCTAACCCTGCCTGGTCTTGGTCCAATTTTTTAATGACTACAGGACCCATTTCTCTGTTTTTAGGATAAAAAGAGAGTGACAATATTGGTCTGCAGTTCCTTTTGGATTATTCAGATTATTCGCACCATTGAACAGTTTATGGCAGTGGTTTCCAACCTTTCTGAATTTGCAGACCAGGAGGGGGGAGGGGATGGTTCCGTGCAAGCAGTGGGTGAGTGGGTGCACCCCTATTTGTGCAAGCGGTGGACATGCGGGCCTGCTGCATGTGCAACTGGGGCTGCGCACACAGGCACACGCGCATGGCACTTCCACAGCCCGCTTCTAAATGGGCCGCAGCCCAGTAGTGGGCCATGGCCTGAGGGTTGGGGACCTCTGGTTTATGGTGTTTGTATACTGAACTTCCCTCAGTTCTGCAACCCAACAAGACAGACACAGACTTCAGAGGATAATTAGAACTGCAGAAAAAACAATTACTACCAACCTATCTTCCATTGAGGACCTGTATACGGCACGAGTCAAAAAGAGGGTTATGAAAATATTTACAGATCCCTCACATCCTGGACATAAATTGTTTCAACTCCTACCCTCAAAACCACACAAAGAGCACTGCACACCAGAACAATTAGACACAAGAACAGTTTTTTCCTGCCATCACTCTGCTAAACAAATAATTCCCTCAACACTGTCAAACTATTCACTAAGCCTGCATTACTATTACTATCAATCTTCTAACGTTCCTATCACCCATCTCCTCCCACTTATGACTGCATGACTGTAAGTTGTTGCTGTATCCTTACGATTTATATTGATTGTTTCCTAGTATGATTCGATTGCTTAATTGTACCCTATGACTATTATTAAGTGTTGTACCTTATGATTCTTGACGAATGTATCTTTTCTTTTTATGCACACTGAGAGCATATGCACCAAAGACAAATTCCTTGTGTGTCCAATCACACTTGGCCAATAAAGAATTCTATTCTATTCTATTCTATTCTATTCTATTCCATTCCATTCCATTCCATTCCATTCCATTCCATTCCATTCTTTTACCAAGAAAAATAAATAGCAACTTTTTTGCTATATATAACTTTTCCTGTGCTTAAGAACTGTACAAATTTGTAAAATAAATAATTATACAATACACATTGTTTTCCAGACCTACCTTTGGGAAATGACAAGTGGAGTCGAGGAGATACCACCAGGGATTCTGAACAAGGAACACATAATATTTGGAAACATCCAGGAGATATATGACTTTCATAACAAGTATGTTTTCTAAAGATATTGAGATATGTTATTCTTTCACATCACAGAATATGTAAACTATAATTCCTATATAAGAGATCATGGCACTACTGTTTCTGAGACATATCTTCTATCATACTCAGGATAGAGACAGTGTCTGTGTGATGTAATTATGCTTCCCACTAAGACATATAGTATGATGTTTGGCTGTGCAGGAGGCCGAAACTAACTTCTGCCAAATAAGTGATGTGTCTGGAAGTTGACATGGAAGAAGAAGTTGTAACACCAATCTGTGTTGGTCTTGTCATTGGTAGCTACTCCATCCTATGCCTTAAATTGTATTGCTGCAGATGGAAATTAATTACTAGTTAACAGGATTAGAAATGAATTTTATCTAGCCTAATTGGCTTTAATGATGGAGGTTCTGTGTTCATCATAGAAACACTAATACTTGGCTGTTGATGGTTGTTATTATGTTGATTCATTGAGTAAGTCATGGGTACCATGTTGACGGTGAGTAGGTAATTTTGACATGATCTACTATAGAGCTTTAAAAAGTCATGGCACCTCTTTTCTCAAAATGGGGATTCCCTATAAAGAATAATAGGCAACAGCTGCAAGCACCAGTGCAGCTAAAACTAGCATTCTGTTTGTACAGTTATGTGGAAGCAGCTGTTCAAAAGCCACACATTGTAATGAACCCATAACTTTGACTATCTCCTTACAGGTGGTCTAGTATCATGACAAGTAGGATGCCCATCAATTGGATCCTATCCTATTCTGTTTAAGCTGTTGCCAATTCAAAATAAAAATGATTTGAGTCTTACTTGAGCATGAAATTTATCTTAATTTCATCTGTTTACATTTAGGACATCTGCGACCTTGAGTGATCGCTTTTTAAAATTTGTGTATTAAGTTATATTTATAGACTTCAGGACAACTCTGGCAATTTATAACTAGGAACCATTTTTATAAAAAAAAACATATCAAAGATACAATAGACTGGAAGAACAAAATAATCAAAACAAGAACAAAGCAAACAAAACAAAACAAAACTCATGGTGTCCCAAGGCCTGGGAGGACAATCAGATCTTCAATAGTTTCCTGAACAACATTAGGGTGGGAGCTACATGAATCTTGGGGGTGTGGGGAGGTCATTCTGTTGGATCAACCTATTCTCCAAAGCACCTGACGGCAGGACAAATAGAAATGGATGGAAACTAATCCAGGACAGAAGCAACTTAGAACTAAGGAGGCTCCACTCCAGCCCTCCAGGTTTTTTTAACAAGAGATTGGACAATCATTTGTCTGAAATGGTATAGGGCCATGATGGCAAACCATGTGCCACAGGTGGTACATGGAATCATATCTGTGGGCACGCGAGCATTGCCCTAGATCAGCCAGCTTATTTTAAGGCCTTCCAGGCCCAACAGAGGTCGGGAAACAGGATCCAGGGTGGGGAAGGCCGTTTTCACCTTCCCCAGGCTCCTAGAAAGCCTCTGGAGCTTGAGGAGAGCAAAAAACGGGCCTACCGGGCCATCACGTGCCAAAAGCAGGGGGAATGCGAGGGGTGGTCGCACGCACATGCGTGGGGGTGGGGCACAGGGGGGCATTGAATTATGGGCATGGGCACGTGCATATGCGACCCCACCCTGCGTTCCCCCCATTTTTGGCACGCGATGGCAACAAGGTTAGCCATCACTGGTATAGGGTTTCCGACCTGAGCAGGGGGTTGGATTAGAACTCCTCCAAGGTCTCTTCCAACTCTTATTTTGTAATTCTGTTAGAAAGTTCTCCTGAAATTGCAACCTGGGTCCCACAAGATGACAGAAACCGGGATGCATCAACCCTGCTGGACCAAACCAGGTGGACAAAAGCAACTGGAGAGAAGCAGTCCCTAAGATAGATATTTCCTATATTGTGTACTTCTTTTAAAAATAAATGTTTGCTTTGATTCTATGGTTCCCTCCCTCGGGGCCACTAGGAATGGGACAGATTCTGCAGTATTGAAAAAAATAAAGAAACATAAATAAAATTGTGGCCAGAATGCCGATCCCATAAAGAGAATCTGTTCAATGGCATAAGCATTATGGCCCATTTGCCTCTCATGTACAGTAAAACAATAAAGGAGTAAAAGATGAAAAAGGCATTGGGAAGGTTAAGTTCAGAGCCGCTTACCCAATACCCATTGCCATTTTGGCTCCCCAGTAAAGAAAATATACTATGACTAATTTCTACCTTTGTTTTCATTTCTTTCCAGTATTTTTTTGAAAGAACTGGAAAAATACGAACAACTTCCTGAAGATGTTGGTCACTGCTTTGTCACCTGGGTAATCAGTCTAAACCTATTATTCTTTACTCTTGAAGGTTTTGTACATTTGTATGTAGGTTTTGTACACTTTTGAAGAGATCAAAATGGTAGATTATATTCACTCTTTTTCCGATATAAAATCATGATAAAGCCTGAATTATTCCTTTCCTGTCCCCCCAAATCCTACTTATTCTTATACATTCCTGAAACTGTAGGTATTCTTCAGGTGCAGTGATGGCTGGTATCACAAAAGTGAAGATAATAGCTTCAACTTTGTGATTAAAGGCTTTTCATTTTCTATGTACATTGCATGAGATTCAGCCATTGTGGCTGTTAACTTGACTTTTTTAAACTGTCCCAGGAGACATCTGGTATTTTTTGAGCAAATCTGGGTGGATTGTACTTTGTTGAATTAAGGTTTCCCCCCCCCCTTAAACAGTAATTATATTATTCATTTAAATCATTGGTAGGTATAACTCATCATATAACATCTTCCTGTTGCCAAAGGTTAATGACATCAGTGCAGCATATAAGTGAGTAAAAATATTAGATGAATCATTTCAAGCCAGGAAGTTTGTCAGAGAAATACAGTACATTGCCGAAAGAAATAACATGGCATTGTTTATTCTGTTCTGTTCTTCATTGAGACCCACTGAAATGAACTATAATCCTTTCTGTGCTCTAGTTCTTTATGATATAGATGTATATGTTGCAAAATGTTGAAAGTGGGCAGAAGCCATATGTTACTACAAAACTTGGATTGAGAGACTTTAGGGAAATATCATTTATTCATCTAATTAATTCTGATTAACTCCTACTATGAGTCGTACTGTCTGTGGCTGTGGGGATTTTGAAAAAAAAGACTTTAAAGAGTGTCAGTAGGTACAATGGGTAAGATTTTCAAAGTGCTAAGTGATTTCATCATGTCTATTCCTTCCTTGTATGTCATATTGCATTCTGAAGCTAAATAAATATTCTTACTAATCCAAAATATATCCATTTAAAAGAGATGGATTAATAACATTCCAGCGGAAGCCAAATGGATAGCCCAACCACATCTCCTAATCTTGCCTTTCTTTCTCTCTTAATATTAATTTTTCAGGCGGATAAGTTTCAGATGTATGTTACCTACTGTAAAAACAAACCTGATTCCAGCCAATTGATCCTAGAGCACGCAGGAACATTCTTTGAAGTAAGGACAATTTACTGCTCCTCTTACTTAGAAAGAGATATGTGCTACTGTTTGGTTTCCATCTTTTCTCTCACCACCTTCCTTTTTTTTTCCGAATAAATCTGTGATTTGATTTTTCCCCCCCCCCCAATTACTGCCTGGGACAAAGAAATCTTGAATTCGCTGGGTGTATCTAAGACCATGTGTAATGTTACAGGTAGAAAACACTTAGATTGCTGTAGTTGTTGCTTGTCTTAGAAAAGGACCAAATATATTCTCTGATTTTCAGATTGAAAGAAGCTAGCAATATCAGCGAAGTATAAATTCACCTTTCCCTCTTGAAAAAAAAATACTTTGAATGGTTCTTTTTCACACATTTGCAATCCCTCAAGAAAATTTTCCGAAAGAGTTTATGAGAACTCTAATTTAGATTCAGCCAGGTTGCAATGATTTCAAGAGTTTGCCTATAAATGTTTGAGCATCACCAAAATAGCTTAGAATGGAGTGTCACTTCCTTTTGAGACTTTTGTGTATATCTGTCTCTGTGTTGTTACCTCTGTCATAACGCCGGGGTTGAGTTGGGGGGAAGCTATGAATGAAAATCAAATTATCCAAACTTGTGCTAGTAGACAAAGAAAGTCATTGCCTTATCATTTTTATCACACAAATACTGCTTCATTTGTACAAATAATTGCATGACCAGATTCTACAGCAGAAATCATAGCAGTGGCTAGGGAAAAAATGCATTTGTCTGAGACAAAATAATTATGCTGATTGCTAGGGAGATAGAAAAAAAATAGGTAAAATTAAGATTATTCTGATGGTCATATGCTATTAAATCCTTTGTTGCATTCTTACAACAAAGTCTTTTTTGTAAAAGTAACTAGCCATGATACATTTGCACTTTCCATGCAGTTTTTCAATCCAGGCCTGTCTGTTTCAGTAATAGAACCGCCTATTCATTGGAGTGTTAATTAAATTGAAAATTTACAATGCAAATGCATCTCAATCATTTGGGAATATTTTGGTTTGTATCGCAGTATTTAAGAGTGTGGATTATTTAAAAAAAAATAACATTGAATAATTAGTAATTATGATTCAAGGATAAATTAGATAAACAGTAGGTTTTTGTGACCAACTCCCAATTCTCTGCCACAAACTGGAATTACAAAAGGACAGTTTCATGTAAAAATTGTATTCCGAAGCAATATGGGCACTTTTCATTTCCCCCCCCCCCTTCCCTTTCTTCTATTTGTTCCATTGAACATTCTACTGCTTTCTTGCCTCTAATCCCAAATAGGGGCAAGATGTTGCATTTGTTGCATTGAATAACAATCAGGTATTGGCACACAAGACAGATGTTTACTTTAGCTACTCTGTTTAGCATAATTATTAATATACACCTATATAAAAATGGGACACCAAACTGAGAATTTTAAAAAAAAAATTTAAAAAGGGCAGCAGCCAACAGCTTTAATATTATTTGCAAGAAAACCGTGTCATCCAAAACCAAGCTCAATTCAAAAGAGATTTCATATTACTTTACTCAAATCTTACCTTGGGCTAGAACCATATTTGCTTCAATCATTTCAACTAAAGGAAGAAAAGAAAAAGAAGGTGGATGTTTTGATGTTTAATTGAACAAGATTCTATATAAATAGGGTTTTTGCAATTATCCTTGTTGCGCCAGCTTGCCTACCATTCCTCTCCTAATGTTCCCTTTGATTGTATCCAATTTGTATGGTTATTTCATGCTTATACTTATATATACTGTTGTGTTTGACAAAATAAATAATAAATTAAGGGGCGTGCATAAGAGCACAAAAGTGCCTACTGTTCCTGTCCTATTGTTCTCTTCATTATATCAAATTAACATAGTTGTTGCATACTTTTGCTTATATATATTTTTTTCTTTTATGATGTATTGTCGTTTTATGTCGATGTTTGTGTATACTGTTGTGACAAAATGAAATAAATAAATAAAAATAAATAAAATAAATAAATAAATATAGGATAGTTCAATGTATTAACCAGCAGAGGGCCTAATACTAAAGGGAACAAGGTACCCAAGTTCAATTTATTGGCATTCATTTTTGCAGAATTTTTTTCTGTGTCTCACTCATCTCATAAATGAGGATTATTAAATGTGATGTGATCATTCTAAGCAAGATAGCCAGTAAATTAGGTTGTTAATTGAATCACAAAAACAAGTTAAACTTGTCCATGCTGATCACAGAAGTCTTAAACTTAGGCGGCAGCTGACAAGAGAAACCCCCAAAGACCATAGAACATAGTGGTGAATCATGAAGCCTAACAACCAGAGGTGAGCAAATAGTGATTCTCTGGAAGTTCTTGAACTGTAACTTAGAACCCTCTCCTATTTTAAATATTAGCTGGGGCCAGATTTAATTCAGGACTCTTATGTATCTGCCCTAGGTGCTTCCTGACCTCTTTGTCTAAAAATGATAAGAATTTTTTTCCCCATACAGAGATTAGAGGGTATCTTAATATTCAATGCGGTGAAGAAGAAGAGGAAAAAAAACAGTAAAGAAAAAAAACTAGATCATTTGGGGGCCATTTGTGCCAATTGATTTTAATGAAAGACGCAAAATTAATCATAATAAATAGTTAACTCAACTTTGGTTTTGGTTCATAAAGGGCTCTGGCTCAAAAAAAGGTGGCATCAGATTCTATGGCATATTTCTGCATTGAGCATCCGAGATATGCTTCAGATCCTAAGGCATTTAAAGAGCATCAACATATTTCAATCAAGTGGCTCTTTCTAAATGACCATGGAAAAGTGAGAAGTTACAAAATTTCTCAATCAGATACTTTTTTAATCAAAAAAATTACAGCATGATTGCTAGCTCCAAAAAAACCCTCCTCAGTTGAGATAGTTTGCAGTTAAAATTAATTATTTGAGAATTTTTAAATTGCTAAAGAATCTGCAAACCTTTTTTTTTTTTTTTTGCATTCTGTTTTATCATCTTTTGGGGATGTTTAGCATTGTTTTTACTTTTTTTTTTTTAAGGAAATTCAACAAAGGCATGGTCTGGCCAACTCCATTTCCTCATATTTGATCAAACCTGTTCAGAGGATTACAAAGTATCAACTTTTATTAAAGGTATGCCATTGATTTTGTTGTTATTCTCATATGTTTTTATATACCTCATACTAAGATCATTCAATAAACTGTTGTAAGTCAAGAACTACCTATATTTATAAAGGGGATGTCAAAGATGATGTGGAAGGATTGACTTTCTGGAGATTATGAGCCCCCGTGTTTCTTGCTCCTACTCTTTCCCTTGTCCCTCCCCCATTGCCAGGACAACACAGTTGCCAATCAAGCAGCAGTGTTGGGAGGAGGCAGGGAAGAGGAGGAAGAAGAAGACAAGAAGCCTTGTTTGGGAACTGCTGCATCACAAAGCTCATGAAGAAATGGAGCCAAAGCCCAGGAGTCGAAGCACTGAATAAAACCAAAGGCTAGATAACCCCACTGAGAAAGAGGCAATAAGAAAGAAGGCAGCAGCTGAGAAAACTAGAGAGAAAAATGAGTTTATTTCCTTCTCTCAGAGAGGCATCAGGTAAAAAGTCTTCAAGTCATTTTCCGCAGCTGGAGCCAAGATTCAAAAAGAGGAAAAAAGGTAAAGAAGCCAAGCCAAGAACAAAGAAGCTGAAAAGAGGAAGGAAAAAGTAACTGACAGAACGGAAACAAACTAAAAATGATGAAATACAAACTGATTTCTTTAAAAAAAAAAAAAGACATGTAGCTGTATAAACAGTGGCAGTTCAGGGGTTTAGTCCCAGAAATATAAATGTCAGCAATAAAAAAATGTATTTGAGGCATACAGAATAGAAAGATATGAGAATATATATTTAATATGTAAAATTAAAGAATGTACAAATAAAGACCACGTAGAAAATAAATGGTTAAAACAAAAATTGGCTTTATTAAGAGTAATTTCTGAACTAGTTGAAGGCATTTATTAACTTACCATTCCTTTTCTAATTTGTAAGCTTTCCTTTTGTAAAATAAAGATATCTTTCCCTCCCCAACCAATAAACGGAGATACAAAATCTAACCATCTAAATTTCAAATGCTTTTTGCCTATTGATATCTGATTCTACCTGATTATTGGTGGCTAAAAAAAAACAAACCACCCCACCCTGCAATAATTGGTGACAATGGTGGAGTTGCCTTGAACTCAAGGAGACTATTAGGGTTGCTAATGAAAACAAAAAAAGAATGGGCATTAGATGGTCCTCGACCTACAACTATTTGTTTAGTGATCGTTCAAAGTTACCATGGCACTGACTTATATGACTGTTGCAGCATCCCTGTGATCATGTGATCAAAATGTGGATGCTTTGCAGCTGATTCATATTTATGATGGTTGAAGTATCCGGGGGTCATGTGATCACTTTTTGCGACCCTCTGACAAGCAAAGTCAATGGGGAAGCCAGATTCACTCAACAGCCGTTAGTAACTTAATAACTGCAATTATTCACATAGCAGCTGTGGCAAGAAAGGCCATAAAATGAGGCAAAACTCACTTAATAACCATCTCGCTTAGCAGCAGAAATTTTGGGCTCAATTGTGGTCATAAGTCAAGGACTACCTCTACAGGGGGAAAATTTGGTCCACCTACATCTCATACCCTGCAGGCACTATCCAGAATATTGGCCTCAGAAAGAAGACATTGAACCAGAGTTTATACTCTGCAATTAGAGATGGAAAAGTCTGTTCCTGTTGATGCTGAGAGTAGTGCTCCTTCTGTGGAAGCTGATGTCCTGCCTTAGCCTGTTAAGTCAAAGGAAGGGTAGACAATTAGAAAAAGGGTTAGATCCTGCTTCCTGGGCTAATACTAGTTCAGAAATGCTGAAGCCAAAATAGGAAGAACTTGGCTGATCAAGAAAGAAGAAGATAAGCCAATTGGGATGGAGGCTGAGTAGAAGGATCAGTTGGAATTAGGTAAGAGGGAGGTATGTAGAGAAGAGGTTAGGGGATTACTCAATCTAATAAAGGGATCCAGACTCAGAGAGATCATTTTCTCCTTCAACAGTTATTGGACAACTAAAGAGGGAAGGTAGTACCAAAGGTCTAACGGAGAAAGAAGATATTAAAACATTTTACTAGGTTTGAGCAGGTTGCTGCCTTATTTAAATGATCTGAGGATGAATAGTGACCCTGGTGGTAACTTAAGGCCCAGTTTAACAGCAAGGCCTTTTAGCTAGGATTGGCAAGCCTAGGTTGACAAGGCAGAGAAGCTATTGTAGATATTGCACAGAACTGTCTGCATACGTAACTTTCTCGCTCTACTTTCCAATGGATGGCAGGGTTAACTCAAGGTTACTATAATTCTTTGCTTCAGTTGGAATCAAGACTTACAACCACAGACGCTTCTATAAGGCTATATCATCTCAAATTCTTGGAAAGATATTTTGACTATTGGGATAACTTTTATCAGTTCCCGAAAAAAAAATCAATGACCTAGATGTTCTTTGGCTCATTATTTACATTCTCTCAATTTTATTTACTTTAGTAATGTAGAATTTTAAGTAACATATCCTTGATACTGACCTTCATGACATTAAAATAATCCCTCTTCCCAACTTTCTTGGGAAGGCTTGGGTGAAAGACCACTTATCCTGGTTAGCTAAGTAATATCTTAAGTATATCATATCAAATTACCTTTTCCATGGAAATACTTAATCTTCTGAGTTATCAGGGAAACTAAAACAACACTCTGGTGCACAATCTATAAAAAGTGGGTGTTGAATCACACAGTTTTATTTTACATAGTCCTTTTCATGCAATTTGGCATTCAGACTTAAAGGTAAAGTAAAGGTTCCCCTCACACATATATGCTAGTCGTTCCCGACTCTAGTGGGCAGTGCTCATCTCTGTTTCCAAGCCGAAGAGCCAGCACTGTCCAAAAATGTCTCCGTGGTCATGTGGCCGGCATGACTAAATGCCAAAGGTGCATGGAACGCTGTTACCTTCCCCACCAAAGGTGGTCCCTATTTTCCTACTTGCATTTTTTACCTGCATTCAAACTTAATAACCCCTTAATAATGAAACAGATGCAGTTGCTTTAATAAGGGAACTTGCTGTCTCTTGGCTGTCACAGTTCCTGAAGTATATAAAAAGTCAGTCAAGTATTTGACAATTGCCATAGCTATGAAGAAATTAACTTGCATCCTGCAAATGACTTGATTGGCTGCAATCACAAGGAAACAAACTTATCCAGGGGTTGTTGTTTTTTTGTTTATGCATTTTTTCCCAGGAGCTTTTAACATGCTGTGAAGAAGGAAAAGGAGAGCTGAAGGACGGTTTGGAAGTGATGCTCAGTGTCCCTAAGAAAGCCAATGATGCCATGCATGTAAGCATGCTGGAAGGTAAGTAAATATTAATCTGCCAGGGAAGAGAACGGGCATGGAGAGGACAAGCTGTAGATATAAGACTGATGTGTATTTGTCTGTCTTACTAATAATTATAAAGTAGTCAGTAATGAAGAACTATGAAGAATAACAGAGTTGGAAGAGACCTTGGAGGTCTTCTAGTCCACCCTTTGCTCAGGCAGGAACCCCTATTCCTGGGGTGTCAAACTCGCTTCGTCACAGCGGCACCACGTGATGTATCATGACTTTTTCCCCCTTCGCTAAACTGGGCATGGGTGTGGCCAGTGCGTGACTCATCTGGCCTATGGGCCAGGAGTTTGACAGCCCTGCCCTATACCATTTCAGACAAATGGTTGTCCAATCTCTTTTTAAACATCTTCAGTGTTGGAGCATCCTTCATCCATTTGCAAAAAAATAAAAAAAAATCCTGCATCCAATTGCAAAAAACATTAGGAATGTTTATGTCATGAACTACATTACACATTCTTAGGGCCTTCCTTTAAAAAATACCTAAATGTGCCCTTACACATCTCCAGTTGTTAAACTTTATCAATTTTAAGGAGTACCTGAATGCTCCTTGGATACCAGTTTGCTATTTCTATTCTCCCTCATTGCATAATATATATTTTGGACCTTTGATTCTTTTTTATTTACCTTTGAATTTACATCCAGATGCTAAACAGCTGTTATTCCTTCACCGTAACTCTTGAGTCTCACCTCCAAGTAGGTCCTCTGATACACTGACACAGACCATTCTTCCGTCGAGCTCAGTACTATCTAGCCATGGATTGAGGGTGGGCTTTTGAAACCAATGTTACAAGAGTTTGTTTGTTTGTTTTTCATTTTTGTTTGTGTTTATCACAGGATTTGATGAAAATTTGGATGTTCAGGGAGAACTGATCCTTCAGGATTCATTCCAAGTATGGGATCCCAAATCTCTCATCCGGAAGGGTCGTGAGAGACATTTGTTTCTCTTTGAAATCTCTTTAGTTTTCAGCAAAGAGATAAAAGATTCTACAGGACATACTAAATATGTTTACAAGAACAAATTACTGGTAAGTCTGCAAGGATTTTTATGGGCTTCAGAACCTTTATTATCTTGGGGGTGGAAGATAAATCAAGTTTTCCATTTGATTCTACACGATCATACTGAGCTGACTATGTGGCTGTTGTGTCTGCGCCCCCTGAGCCGGGCCCCCTGCTAGAAAGTGACTTGGAAAGTGAGGGGGAAGGGCCATCAGGACTTACCTCTGGAGCACCGGCTTCCCTGGCTCAGCTCCAGGAGCCAGAGACAGGCCAGGTGGAGGAGATAATGAGGCCTCCATCCCCTGACTCTTCCCCCCCCAGGCTACGCCTCCAGACCCGGCTGATGGCAATCAGGCCTGGCTGGACCCTAGGTTTCGTAGGCAGGAGAGGCAGGAACAACAGAAGCAGGGGTGGGGCAGGCCTAGGAAGTGCTGAGTCATGGAGCCACACCCCACAGGATATAAAAGCAGCAAGTGCTGCTATACCACTTCGTGGCAAGCAAATCAACTGCTTAGAGGGAGAATTAGAGCTGAAGTTCTGTTTGTTCCTGGTTTCCTGGCTGACTCAAGTGAGATAACAGAGACACTTGGCAGACGCTCGCTAGTTTGCTGCCAGAGCTGATAGTTGCCGGCTAATTAAGTCATTGCTCGTGTCTCCCCGACTGCGGAGGGGGACAGATCATTGGCTCAGTGGCTAAGACCAGCTTGTTGATCAGAAAGGTCGGCAGTTTGGCGGTTCAAATCCCTACTACAGATGTCCCGCATGAGCAGGGGGTTGGACTAGATGACCTCCAAGGTCCCTTCCAACTCTGTTACTGTTACATCTGTTACAACTTGCTTATACTTTACATTCAGAGGTGGGTTTCAGCAGGTTCTGACCAGTTCTGGAGAACTGGTACTGGAAATTTCAAGTAGTTCGGAGAACTGGTAAATATCACCTCTGATTGGCCCGCCCCCATCTATTCGCTGCCTCCCGAGTCCCAGCTGATTGGGAGGAAATGGGGATTTTGCAGTAACCTTCCCCTGGATTGGGGAGGAAATGGAGATTTTACAGTATCCTTTCCCTGGAATGGGGTGGGAATGGAGATTTTACAGTATCCTTCCCCTGCCATGCCCACCAAGCTACACCCACAGAACCGGTAGTAAATTTTTTTGAAACTCTCATTATTTACATTGATTCATTTTATTGTACTTTACTGAAGTAGGAATGGTTAATGGAGACATGAAAAAACTAAAAAAAAGTCTTCCTTATTAAATTGGTAATATATTGCCATTATAGGTGAATTCACTCTGAGCATCATTCAAAGATTCATGAAACCATCACTTTCAGCCGTCTTTTCTTTCCTTACAGACCTCAGAACTGGGAGTAACAGAGCACGTGGAAGGAGATCCATGCAAGTTTGCCTTGTGGTCTGGACGGACTCCCTCTTCGGATAACAAAACAGTGTTAAAAGTAAGTCTCCAAAATTATTTTCCTCTATTTCCAATGCTTTATATATATTTTCTTCAGTAGAAACATCCAGATCAATAATCACAACCTGGGTCCTTTTCCCATTCAATTTACACAGAAACCCATTTCAGATTTTGCTACTCAGTATATGAAACTATGGGACAAGTGTATATAGTAGATATAGAAGGTGAGGTGGTTTTCACACACATGCCATACATTCATAAGCAATGCGAGCTTCACTTCATACGTCAGAGATTCTAGTCTATGCTACATAATGCTATTTGAATGCCATTAGTCAATCTTTTTTAGTTATCACATACACACTAGATCAGGGCTCTCCAACCTTGGCAACTTTAAGCCTGGTGGACTTCAACTCCCAGAAGTCCCCAGCCAGCAAAGCAAAGCTGGCTGGGGATTTCTGGGAGTTGAAGTCCGCCAGGCTTAAAGTTGCCAAGGTTGGAGAACACTGCAATAAATCAAACTCACTGGGTAAACCATAGAATGCATTTGTTCAATCTGCAACAAATATTCTATATATCAGGCACCAAAGCCTACACATAACAATACTGTATATACACCATATATTAGGAAGTAGCCTTCAGCTGCTAATTTCCTCCCACTTCCAAGACTACCTTCATCAAGGATTCAGATTTCTCTTAATCTTACTCTAGTTCTTTTCTTTGTTTGAATTTAGTTTAACTGGCGGTAAGCCAGTATATGATCATGGCTATAAATTCAGGTCAAGATATGCCATGGTTTTTATATGTAAGCTATGTTTTTTCACCATGTTCCCATTTTTGTGCAATTTGCCCTAGTGGTTTTTAACAATAGTTTTTAAACTATTTTAAACTAAACAATAGTTTTTTTAAAACTATCACTAGGGGAAGACCTCATTAAAACACGTAACATTATAATATATATAATTATATATACAGTATCTTGGAAGGAATTATCCTAAACTTCATTAGATTAAAATGAAATGATCTATTGTTTTAACACAGTGTGAAGCAAACAACAGTATTTACTTTTTACTGATCATAGCAGAAGTTACTTGATGGAAATGTTCTTTATAATTATTTATTTCTTTAAAAACTATCCTATGACAAATAGACTTCTTAGTCTTAATGGGTGTTTTTTTAGGCTAGGGCAGTGGTGGGCTTCAAGTAATTTAACAACCAGTTCTCTGCCCTAATGACCAGCTGGGTAGGCATGGCTGGGGGTCATGTGACTGAGTGGTCATGGCCAACTTGATGTCACTCACATTGAGGGGCGCTTAGCCTCGCCCACCTTTCCTGACCATGGGGATGCTGCAACGGTCGTAAGTGTGAAAAACAGTCATAAGTCACTTTTTCAGTGCCATTGTAACTTTGAATGGCCACTAAATGAACTGTTGTAAGTCAAGGACTACCTGTACAAAAATACAAAAAGCTTTTTTGCTAGCAAAAAGCTGCCCTAAATACCAATCATTAGATTAGAAATGGGGGGATACAAACTGAAGATCAATGAGTCACAGCTGTCATGGAAAGCTAAACCATTCTGTCTGAATACCTTCCTTTTCCTCAGCAATATCTCCTCTCAGCCATTTCTTCTATGGCTATGCCAACCCTTCTGTAAATAGCTGTTCAAGCCCCAGGAATAGAAGTACCACAAAAAACTCAAGAGGGGTGGGGAACCCAGAGAAACACAGCTACAGACAGAAAGAACCATTAAGGCTGTTACAATGTAACAAAACTTAACCCAGAGGCAATTTCTGAAAACACTTAAAGCAGCAGGGGGAGCAATTAAGATAAGGATTAGGCTAGAAATACAGGCACACTAGAATCTTTTCTTCCTGCCTCCCTTGCAGGATTAGCCCTGTAAAGTGGGAAAAGATTTCTTCCAACCACCAGTCCTCTGAACTGCTCAGAAAATTAACATATGGTGGTTGTTTTTGAGGGTTTTTTTTTTTAATTATTTGAATTTATATCCCGCCCTTCTCCGAAGACTCAGGGCGGCTTACATTGTGTTAAGCAATAGTCTCATCCATTTGTATATTATATACAAAGTCAACTTTTATTGCCCCCAACAATCTGGGTCCTCATTTTACCTACCTTATAAAGGATGGAAGGCTGAGTCAACCTTGGGCCTGGTGGGACTTGAACTAGCAGTAATTGCAAGCAGCTGTGTTAATAACAGACTGCATTAGTCTGTTGAGCCACCAGAGGTTTGAGGTGCAAACTGGTACAGGAGTCCACCCCTGGGTTAGGGTCATTTTACAAAGCTCCATCATTTTAGAGGCTTTGTTTGAGAAACTGTATACTGCATTGGGTTGGGTTGTGTCATATTATACATCATACATACAATACGTATATTATTTTATCTTTATCTGCCTTTCTTTTACTAGCAATGTACTTTTAGCACATGAACTTTTGCTGTCTTATCAGGAAAACTGTTCTGTTATGTAGGCAAATGAATGAAAGCAACTTTTAAAAAGAAGCAAAACATAGGCCCCTACTTGAGAAATACTGTAATTTTATTTTCTATCTTTTCTGTTCAAATGTTTAGGCAACCAGTATTGAAACTAAACAAGAATGGATTAAAAATATTCGAGAAGTGATACAAGAAAGGATGATACATTTAAAAGGAGCTTTGAAAGAGCCAATCCAGCTCCCCAAAACCCCAGCCAAGCAAAGGAACAACAGTAAGAGGTAATCTTAACTGTTTGTGAATGTTTTATAATAAAACAACTGTTTTGCCACAGAAAGTCTGGAGCAGCACTATAAATTCAATATGGATTTAAACCATTGTTGAATAACAATATAAGTAGATAGATCCACATATCATGATAAGACACGCACACACACACACACAATCTAAACCAGAGCATAGCTTAATGAACTACGCCAGTATAAGATATATAAGAACTCTTGCACTTTGTAGATCAAGTTTAGACATCCTGAGCAGTGCTTGGAGAATATGATTGGTGAAAATAGTTTTTAGATTATAAAAATATGTTTAGTGAGGTAAGATCTATGAGTTTCTGTCTGTCTGTATCTGACCATCTATTTGGATCCAGATTTTGTACTTTATTTTGGTAGGATTAAAATGATGTTAAAGCAATGGCCCATGAGTACTTACACACAAGGATATGCTAACCTTCCCTAGAAGTTGTTTTATTAATAGTCTGTATTGATTAGATTAGATTAGATTAGATTAGATTAGATTAGATTAGATTAGATTATTGATAACATACTTTACAAGATTCATGTTTTCTAATTTTTTTTAAAAAAAAAGTTCTAGCATTGAAGTTCCTTGCAGTAGCATCCTATAAGCAGAAATTGGAATGAAGGGTGGAAAATATTCCATAGTATTTCAAATTATTAGAAATATTTTAAGAGGAGTATAAATTAGTTTGTTCATATTTTATATTTTTCAAAGTTTGATAGCTTCATCATTTAAACCACAGAACACGGGAGAACTGAGGAATTGACATCAGTTTTGCAAAACAGCTAGACTATAATTCAGATGGCTGGGTTTGGTTAAGTGAGAAATCCAAGCAGAAGAGATCATTGGCCTGCCACATTCATTATGGAGCTATTTTGAGATATGTTGCTGTCACTATATAAACCTGGAATAGTCAGTTTTAAAGAGCAAAAGTGGTTATTATGCACTAACCTCACTGTAGGGATGACATCAGCATTTTAAATTACAGACTAAATTGTAACACATGTGTGATCAGCTGAACAACTTCTTCTTCACACTGTGCGTGCTGAACACTTTTCAAATTCATTCAAGAAATTTCTTCTTGTTTTTCCCTCTGCAGAGAGGGAGGAGAAGATGCCGACAGCCAAGGAGATGGGAGTAGTCAGCCTGACACAATTTCAATTGCATCCAGGACTTCTCAGAACACAGTAGACAGTGACAAGGTAGGATTTATTCTTGAAAACCTGACACCTCTAAGATACAGAAAAACAGGTGAGAAACAAAAATTAAGTGACATTTCTTCGTAGAATTAGGTGCCCTGTGATGTTAGTAACAATAGCTGAGAAATAAAACTATAGATTGTGTCATAAGCCAATTGTCACATATAATGTATATTTCTAAGCGGCTGTCTACTCCACAGCAACTATAGACCTACAGGAAAAGTCAATTATGCAGACATTGAAACCCTGGGTAATTTTTTATTTGTGGGGGCGGGGATGGGGGTGGGGTGGCAAGTGCTTTTAAAATAAAGCCTTTAAGAGAATCACCAAGATTCTGTGTGATGTGTATGCTGACCTTCACAAGGGAAGATGCTCAAGTGTCTTTCATGTTTTATTGGAATATATGGAACAAATATTGCTGTTCCATGTGTCCCATGTGTTATGGAACACGTACGGCTTCTGAACAAAGATAGGAAGGATGTTAGAAAAAGAACAGAGTCATGGGCAAATTTGGAGGGCCAGCTTGACTTCAGAAAAGTCATGGCAAAACCAGAATGTTTTGGTTTTGGTTTGTTTCAGTGAAGCTAACAGTTGTCCCCTTGAACAGTTTGCTATCTTTGTTTCATTTTAAAGGTATGAATGTTGGGATGGAGATGCTACGCATGCTGAAGATTTGTGCCATGGTAGCCTCTTTTGCATTTTCAGAATGCAGAACTCAGAAAACACAGCACAGTTTTGTAGTTTTGTGTGTGTGTTTGTGTGTGCATGTGTTCATATTTGCTACAAGCACAGTAACACAAAGCTTTCCAGAGAAAATTGGAAAGCATTGGAGGGAGGTTGACAAAGAATTTAGTTCCAGGAGTAGAGCTTGGTACAGATGGACTATGAGCCTTTTGAAGTTAATATTCAAGGGAACAGACTATCAGTTGTGAAAACTGGTGCACATTTTAAAATATGGGGCCCAGAGTATAAAATCCAAATTGCATTGTAGAATGATGAAGACATTGGATGAACTAGAAAGCAAGAATTTTCTTTGCTGTAATTTTTTGCTATAGTTTTTTTCTCTCCACTCCACAACTAAAATTTCATTTGTTTCAGATTAAATTTTCATTTGATATGTGGCTCAATGTTACTTTCAAAAGGAGCAATGATATAAAGCTTTATTGCCTGAATAAATATTGTTCCAATATGCCAATATTGGAAATGGCTATGATGATAATGATAAGCCAATGTTCTCTATTTGGAGAACCAGTCTTGGTTACAGAAATAAATTGTGTATTTCTAAATTACAGAAATAATATCTGCCTTATAAATATGTGCCAGTATAATTGGTTTCTTTCCCAAATAAAGTGTGAATGGTATTATCCTTTGTACTCAATAGGTTCAGCAAATACATGGGTCAGATGCAGTCTGAAAGCTTCTTAACTTTACTTATTTTGAGACCATTTTCTATCTACCTTGTTTCTATGATTAGAGATAAGTAAACACATTATGTTGGTTGCACAATACTTTCATTTAAGAAATAGTCAAAATTTTAGAACATCAACAGCCAGTGGCATTCACAGAGGAAGTCAAAACAAGTGAGAGCAGCAAGGTTAAAACCTTTCTATGTGCATGCAATATCAATACACACTACACACTACATGTGCATGCAATATTAATACACACTTGAATTGTGAAATTTAGAAAAGTGCAAAACTGTACAGATAATTGCAATCTGTTCATTCAGTCTTACTATAATCAAATTTCTCTTCTATTTCTAAATAAGTAGGGGTATTGGGATCCATTTCTGGAATCCATTAAATGTCATTAGAATGAGCTATAGAATAATGGTCTATTTTTTTTAAAAGGAAGATTAAAATACTTCAGTTTTTTAAACTATTAATTTGAAGCAGCAGGAATTTGTTTCTTCACATTTAGTTGGCAGGGAGTTAGAATGGGCATGAGTGAGAATAAATTCTCCTGTTGCTATTGAGTTTTTTTCACTATTTATATAAGCAAATAATCCACAGCATGAGCCAGAAGTATAAATTTAGATTATAGCCATCTGCTTTTAAACCGAGTTTAACCAGCAGCTTCCTGAATGTGCAATGCCACCTTATGACCCACCCCTCATTTACCCACATAAAACTATCCATGTGCTTTGCCCCCATCTCCCAGCATGTGCTTCAATTGCATGTGATGCCTGAAAGCGTTGATCATCAAAGTATTTGCTTGGGTGGAAAGCAACATATAGAAATGAATCAATAATACAGCAGTTTGATTCTTGCTTCCTACACTCAAGACTTATGAGAAATGCTGTTCTGACATTGCCACATTTGGGGTTCTGTGTTGAATGAGAGAGCTAGGTGCTTTCAGTGCTTGTGAAGTTTACCCTTCTAATTGTAATAATTTGGGCTTGAATGATCCTACATGTTTCCACCTAGAGGACAGTCTTTTTCAATATCATTTCCTCCATCAGTAAAGAAATCATTGCTACGTGTGGTCTTTAAGAGTATAGGGAAATGTTGCAGGATAGGCTGCTGAATCTTTTATTTGCCTGATTCAACTGTTGTTCTTCAATATATTCGTGCAGGTCATTAAAAAAAATCAAGATGAACAATTTGGGTTTTTATTCTATATTTCTATATTTATTATTTTATTTCATGCTGTGAATAGTTTGCAGAATACATTTCAATAGAATGTGATCGAAGAGAGGGCAGGTGCTTGCGTTTGCTTTGCAGAAACAAAGATAGGAAGGTACAGAAGATGTAATGGAAGATGAGAAAAACTGCATTAGATATTGATGTGTTATGTCCTCTCCCAGCCATATTTATTCAACTAGCTTCCTCACTGGTCTGGACATGATACTGCTGACCTTGAGATTTGCTAATGGAAACGCAACGTCTGACAAAAATCACACTCTAAATCACGCTAAAAAGAGAAGCATAAAAACATCACAAACATGTTTACCAGGTAGCAATAGCAATAGCACTTAGACTTATATACCGCTTCACAGTGCTTTTTACAGCCCTCTCTAAGTGGTTTATAAGTCAGCCTATTTCCCACAACAATCTGGGTCCTCATAATACCTCAGGTATTAAGCACAATGGTAGGCTTGCCTCCAAGAACAAAAAGATGGAATCTTCATATGGACTCCATCTTCCTATTCCAGATATTTTACCCATGCCTGCAATGAAAACCAGGAAGAGACTGGAATTTTGTCAACAAACAGGTAATCCTCGACTTATGGCCACAATTGAGCCCAAAATTTATGTTTGTTTTGTTTGTTTTGTTTTTGTTTACATTTATACCCCGCCCTTCTCCGAAGACTCAGGGCGGCTTACAATGTATAAGGTAATAGTCTCATTCTATTTGTATATTTTTTTACAAAGTCAATTTATTGCCCCCCCAACAATCTGGGTCCTCATTTTACCTACCTTATAAAGGGTGGAAGGCTGAGTCAACCTTGGGCCGGGCTCAAACCTGCAGTAATTGCAGGCTTTGTGTTCTAATAACAGGCTTCTCTATTGCCTGAGCTATCCCGGCTACTGTTGCTAAGTAAAATATTTGTTAGCTGAGTTTTGCCCTATTTTACGTTCTTTCTTGCTACAGTTGCTAAGCGAATCACTGCAGTTGTTGATTTAGTAACCAGTTTGTTAAGAGAATCTGGTTTTCCAATTGACTTTGCTTATCCCAAAGGGGATCACATGGCCCTGGGACACAGCAACTGCCATAAATATGAACCAGTTGCCAAACTGAATTTTGATCATGTGACTACAGGGATGCTGCAACGTTGTAAGTGTGAAAAACGGTCATAAGTCCCTTTTTTCAGCACCATTGTAGCTGAAACATTGAACAGTCACTAAATGAACTGTTGTAAGTCGAGGATTCCCTGAACTTATAACAGTCTCCGTACCCACAGACAAAAATATCAGCTAAGGATTCTTCAGTTTGTGGCTCTGCTGCAACCATTTTTAGATGTGTTGCGTTTTTTTTTTTTAGCTCAGCTGAATCATTTATATTTTGAATTCTCCCTTATGGTTTTACATTGTTTTGTAAACTGTTTTAGGAGGCCTTTGCTATTAAAAATGACAAATATATTCCTAATAAATACTTAAGTATACAGACCTGTATACTGCACGAATCAAGAAGAGGGCCATGAAAATATTTGCAGATCCCTCGCATCCTGGACATAAACTGTTTCAACTCCTACCCTCAAAACGACGCTATAGAGCACTGCACACCAGAACAACTAGACACAAGAACAGTTTTTTCCCGAAGGCCATCACTCTGCTAAACAAATAATTCCCTCAACACTATCAGACTGTTTACTGAATCTGCACTGCTATAAATCTTCTCATCGTTCCCATCACCAATCTCTTTCCACTTATGACTGTATGACTATAACTTGTTGCTGGCAATCCTTATGATTTATATTGATATATTTACCATCAATTGTGTTGTAAATGTTGTACCTTGATGAACGTATCTTTTCTTTTATGTACACTGAGAGCATATGCACCAAGACAAATTCCTTGTGTGTCCAATCACACTTGGCCAATAAAAATTCTATTCTATTCTATTCTATTCTTAAAAACTTAGTAGTCACGTTGCTTCCATTGTACAAAGTTTACTAGGAAAAGGGAAGTTGACACTACATTGTTTCTAAATTTATAACAGTTACTAGAATACAATTTTGCAGTAGCAAAATGCCATCAAAAGTTAGGAAGAAGGATAATGTTGAAAGCAAGCAGCGGTCTCTTTCAGCTCTGATTTTCTAAGAACCACACATCTTTGAGTATGGTTAAGTTGACGACTTCTAAAGCAATTAATATTAAATTTAAAAAGATTTAACAAATTTTGAGATAGCATGCAGACCATGACAATTGGAATTATTTCCAACTTCTTAAAAGGTGGCCTGCTTTATTATAGGAAGAGTGAGAGCCTTCCAAACTGTTGCCACACTATCTCTTTATAGCAATGTATTTGAAGTTCCCATCCTCCCTCCCTCCCTCCCTCCCTCCTTCAGCTTCTTTTGTTGGGTCTTGATGACAGATTGATGGAGATCTACAGTTATTTATTTTATTTAGTGTAGTAGCATAGCAGTTATCTTACCCAGTTGCTTAGTAAGACGTTAATATACAAGACTAGAATGATGTCATTGTGCTTAAGTTTAATCACTTCTCAAGAGGTGAAGTCCTTACTAATCCTAAGAATACTTGTCAAGAAATTCACTGTTATTTTCCGTTGTAGGTATATATACCTCATTTATTTTATCAGCTGGGCATGTTTTGATAACTTTATAGAATATGTTCCAAATTATATTTATCTTGGAAGAGGGGTATTATTCTTCAATGATTAGTTAACAAATATACTGGTTGATTCAAAAATTCAGCAAATCAGGATGTTGAATTTAGGGAATTCAGTATAACAATCTTGGGTAAATTTGTTGGTCAAAAGATTGAAAGTATCAAACTTCTTGAGTGAAAGTGGCAATAATGCACTGGAGTAAAAGATTACTAAGAAAAGGAAAGCTTCAGAGATGTTAATTGCATACTTTAAAAAGGCCATTGCTAATTACTGCACTTTTTTCCCACCTAAAAAGCCAAGTTTAACCTAAAGGATTAAGGTTTTGTAGACATGGTCATGTGTGCAAAATAAAAAGATTTTATAATAACCACATCTGATCTTAAGTTGGTCCATTTCATGCCTCAGTCACTATATAACTTAGTTCTCACATAGCTATGTTAACTTTTCCTTCTGTCCAGGTATCACTAAATATTTTAACAAATAAAAGATTAATATAAATATAATATAATATAAAAGATTAAATGAAAGAATCTTAACAAAGCTACGTGGACAGAAATATTGAATATGCATGTAGCGAATACACTTCTTCTATTGCAAGGCAGATTATCTTAAATCAGTAAGTTTAAAACACTATTTCTAATTTAAGCTTAAAATAATATTGCTATATTGGCAGGTTTTAAATTAGAGCATTGTAATTAGAAAGATATTTTAATTATTACTTTGAATAGTAATAGGTCGCACTGTTCTTATAGCTGGTCATTTTGTCCTTTTTCATGACCTTTGTATCGTTTTATAAGCCTTTTCTTCTGAATATATGCAAGCTGCATTTATTTGCTAATGAAGATAACACTTTATATATTTCAGAATAAAATCTGATTTAAAGAGCTTTTACAATGCTTACACTGTATGTTTTAGATCAGGGGTCTCCAGCCTTAGTAACTTTAAGGTTTGTGGACTTCAACTCCCAGAGAGTTGAAGTCCACAACTCTGGGAGTTGAAGTCCACAAACCTTAAATTTACTAAGGTTGGAGACCCCTGTTTTATTGATTGATTGATTGATTGATTGATTGATTGATTGATTATTTTAATTTCTATACCGCCCGTCTCCCAAAGGACTCGGGGTGGTTTACAGCCAAAGTAAAACAACAGATACAAAAATTAAAAACAAATTTAAAAGACAAAAATTCAAATTTGGCTAGAGCTATAAAATCCAATAAAAACCCCATTTAAAACCATGAGGCCAGTCCTCCGCGATGGAACAGAAACGTTTTCAGCTCACGTCGAAAGGTCCAGAGATCAGGGAGTTGGCGGATCCCTGGTGGTAGCTCGTTCCAGAGGGTTGGAGCCCCCACAGAGAAGGCCCTCCCCCTGGGGGTCACCAGCCGACATTGTCTGGCCGACAGCACCCTGAGGAGACCCTCCCTATGGGAGCGCACTGGTCGATGGGAGGCCACCGGTAGCAGTAGGCGGTCCCGTAAATAGCCCGGTCCTATGTTTTAGATGACTCCTGTCCTTGATGTCCAACCAAAAGGGAGTCTGCCCATTAATGGTTGCAAGTCAAGATTGTTCTTAAACAAGGTACCCATGTGATCCTGAGACACCTTATATTCTGCTTAATGACCCCCATCCCTCCTCTTCCCAGTCATTAGACGGAGTATATGTGCCTCAGGGGTGGTAGAAGCCCCGTGGGGAGGGGTGTCTAGTACAGGCCCAGACCACCGGCTTCAGGTTTCCCGAAGCTTCTCCTGTCCTCTAAATCAGGGGTCTGCAAACTTGGCTCTTTTAAGACTTGTGGACTTCAACTCCCAGAGTTCCTCTGCCAGCAAAGTTTTGCTGGCTGAGGAACTCTGGGAGTTGAAGTCCACAAGTCTTAAAAGAGCCAAGTTTGCAGACCCCTGCTCTAAGGTATCCTATGTTCTGCTTCTCAAATTTTGGGTCCCGCTCCAGGTCCCATGCCTCCTCCCCACTTGTTTATACACTGAATCAGGGGATAAATACATGCTTTTCTGTTACAAAGAAATAATGAATTTTTTGTTGTTCTGAAGGCTGTATGAGAAATAATTGTGAAATAATTCTATCAATGAAACTCAGAGCTTTATTCTGTAACAGCTATTGTACATAGAGTGGGAAGGTACCTGTAAAAGTTTAAAGGCTTTATCAAACAGTATCTTTTCCAATGAACTTAACAGTTAGTCAGCATTTCAAAGGGCTTTTATTACAGATTCTTTCGTTAATCATTTCTACACCAGCTTACCCACCCACAAGAATTTTTCAGAAGAAATTCATACAAAGGTTTGGCCAACAGGTGAGTCAGGTAAACTTCCTGGTAAAACATAGGCAGGTTTACCAGGATATATTTTTTTCACTTGGAGTAGATTTAGATACAAATAAATGATAGACAGTATTGCAGCATAAGAAAAAGTGTAATTATTCCTCAAAAATAAAGGTACATATAATAGAATGTAATAGGGTGTTTCCACCAACCCCCCCGGCCAATTTTCCAGTCTATTTATTTTAGTATTAGTTTAGTGCAGATATTGAAAAGACTGGAAACAATCCAAGTGCTTGCATTCATCAAATATCCTTAGCTACCCAATGTCTTGTCACTCAGATGGCTTGAAAAAAAAAGTCATATTAAAAATTAATATCCTTATCAAATGTCTTTCATTTAAGCATCCTCTCTACAATGTTAAAAGTCATGCTTGTGGAGTATTTGCTACTACAAATAATTGCTTCTATGACATCTGCAAATCACAAGATAATGCTGTCGAACATGTGATCTTGCTATACGCAGAGTGGCTTTTCCCTGAAACGGTAGTTCCTAGCTCAGAAGTGGCAGAGATGGTACAAAGTCTTTCTTCAGAAATGATAGTGAAATACAGAATAAACCTATTAAACTTCATTAAGCAATCGGACTAGGAAGAGGTGGCAGAGAAAAAGGAAAAAGAAATAGAAACGTTTTCAGTTTTGCCTTCAGTTCAAAGAAGCTGCTGCCAACAAAGAAGCAAAATGTTAAAATGGATCGGTTTGAAGCAATCCAAACAGATCAAGAAAGTGAGTATAACCTGAACCCCCTTTCCTTTTTTTCATATTGTATCTCACATTGGATAAAAATCTTACTCGGGACATAGTCAGCTGCTAAAGTAGCTATTAAATCTCAGACAGAAGACACACCATTGCAATTCATTGGTTTGACTAGGAGAGAGGAATATAATTTATTTTCTCTCCGTTGAGAAAGCTAGATTTCATTTTGTTTGTATTTATAACTTTGTATATGAAGGGTGTTTTTTTTTTAACTGAAAAGTCATTTGTGAAAATAGACTACTGTAGTATTTGCATTCCTACAGAAAAAGTTTTAGAGGCAATTCTGTGTTGCTGCTCCTATATTATTCAGTCAAACACGTCTAGAAAATGAACAGAAAAGTTAATGTACTTTCTCATGTTATTCACATAATTATCCTGCTCATCATAAGAGAATAGCAGCAGGGGCAAAACTTTCAGAAATTATGTACCTGCTACTAAGCAAACTGGTTTGCTTTGGGTTGTTTTTTTTTTTGTTTTTTTTTGTAAATATGAAATATGAACATATGTGGAAACTTTTCTAAAGTGAATTAATGCATTTATCATGGTCTTGAATTATGGTTTGGTAATAGTTACTGTTACAATATCAAGTGGGAATGCCACATTTCATCATTACACTCTATCCAATAATTTTACATAGGAATATTAAAGGAAATTGTTGATATAACTAGGGGACAGTATAACTTTTACTGCTATTTTACATTTGTACTGGTTGAAAGATTTTGCAATGGTAATTCAAAACTGAAACCCTGATCATAGTGGTCAAAACACATAACAGCAATGTGTAGGTAGTCTGGTAGCTAGAAGTCAGCATAACATGAACTTTTTCTATCACTGACCCTGATTAAAAGGATAATGTGAATAAATTCTCATTCTCTCGTTGATCACTTTCAGACTGGTAATAAAGCTGGCCTCACCTTCTCTATTTTTTAAAAAAAAAATAGGGTAAAGAAATATACTGGAAGAGAATTAGGGTTTATAGATCCTGTAACCTTCTATTTGATTTGTTTCATTTTCATGAAAGTTAATATGTTATGCATACACAGCATCCCCATATGAGAATACAACTCCAACAAATGAATTGAAATGTATAAAACTAATATATTAGCATTAAAACTAAAACTAATAATTTATACTATAGTATCTATGTGATCAATGTTTGGGGACATTATAATGAAATATTGCCATTTCTGCATTTAGCATTTCCAGTTATCAGTAATGATAAAAAGTGTTTTTTTCCCCTCATATCATGTAGAATTGGATGATGATGTAGTAACTTGTGTTGTAAGAAGCAACAGTGGCATCAGCATCTAATGACCATGATATTGAATATATTCTAAGCATATTTGGGATTTTTAAAAAATGTTTTTGTTATGGGTAAGATGCATATTTATTTATTTAAAGCAATTTAGAATTAGTTTATATGATTGCTCTTTGCTTGTTTCTTCTTAAGTTATCATACGATGAAGGCTTAATTGCAAAGCAGGAACTTTCTAGTTTAATTTGTGTTATAAGTATCCTAATATCCACTAAAAGACAGAGAGAGTGTGTTTTTGTGCATGCACACCTTTGAGTCAGTGTTGATTGCTGATAACCACCTGGACAAGCCCGTGCAATTATCTTGGCAAGATTTCAGCAGTGGTTTAACATTGCCTTATCGGGCTTCTCCTAGAGCTGAGAGTGAGTACCTGATCCTCAGTTACTCGGCTGCTTGTTTGCCTAAGGTGAAAGGAGAAGTTATTTCTAGTCTGATGCCTTAAGCACCATACCAACATGTATGTATTAGAGTATATGTGTGTATTGAGACACACTTAAATAATGTGAAAATTAATATCTACTACATTGCTGCTCTGCTTCTATGTTTTCTTTCTGTTTAGATTCCAGCATTTAGATTCCTGACAGCCAATCAATTTGCTGTTTAGTGTATTATTGGGAATACAAGTATGTTGAGACAAGGGATATAAGAATATATTTTGGGAGGTAACAAGTTGGGATAGACATGATTCCAAAATCTGGCCAAATAGCTTTTTGACAAGTTGCCAAGTGTGAATGTTTACATTGTTGCTATCAATCCATTATTTTTCCTTGATATGGACCATGGGAGCAAGAGGTGTCCTCATTCTGATCTAGAATGAGTTGCCTTTGTGTGACTGAACCTTAGAGAAAGAAAATGACAGACCACTCATTCATTATGGGCATTCTTCTTTCCTATAAGGGATTCACCTTTGGATTAACCAGGTATTTACTGATAACCATCACCTAGTCCAAGCCCTATGAAACTTACTTTGGGCATGAAGATAAAGGAAGTGACTGGGTTTTCTTGGGAACTGTCAGAATGATGGCTTTTTCTTCAGTTTGAATGACATAAAGAGTTGAGATTTATAGAATTTATCTAATTCAAGGGACTCCTGCAAGTCCCTTGGACTGCAAGGCGATCAAACCGGTCAGTCCTAGAGGAGATCAACCCTGACTGCTCTTTAGAAGGCCAGATCCTGAAGATGAAACTCAAAAACTTTGGCCACCTAATGAGAAGGAAGGACTCACTGAAGAAGAGCCTAATGCTGGGAAAGATTGAGGGCAAAAGAAGAAAGGAATGACAGAGAATAAAGTGGCTGGATGGAGTCACTGAAACAGTAGGCATGAGCTTAAATGGACTCCAGAGGATGGTAGAGGACAGGAAAGCCTGGAGGAATGTTGTCCATGGGGTCGCAATGGGTCAGACATGACTTCGCAGCTAACAGCAACAAATCCATGGTAGGAAAGGCTTTTAGTGCAACTTAAACCAGTAATATTTATACTGTCCTTCAAGCAAACTCCAAAGCTAAAGATGGAAAATTTATGAATTATGGTGGTTATATTATTCAAGAATTAAGATATTGCACAGAAAAAGACTACATGTTGGGCAGTCTCCATAGTCTTTTTTGCTGTTTTAATTCCACTTTTTGGTGCTGCCAACTCCTCCCTTCCACCCCAATTTATAAGTAAAATTTTTTCATAAATAACTTTATATTCTCATCTTTCTCATTCCAGGTGGAATGTAGATACTGGTTTTTAGTGTGGAATGTAGTACTGGAAGTTTGTGGGGAAAAATTATATATTTCTTTTGTGGTGGTCAGACCACTACCTAGTGGAATGGATATTTTGATTTAGTGCAGGGGTGGGTTCTACTTACCAGTTCGCAACGGGAGCATGCGCACACGCTTCAGCGCATGCACAGAAGCTTCTGCGCATGCGCAAATCATCCATTACGATGTCCGGGCGGGTGGGTGGAGCCTCTCGCTGCTTTTACTACCGGTTCGCAAAAACTGGACAGAACCAGGAACAACCCACCACTGATTTAGTGGGATTCTGTACTCCAGCAAGGAAAGTATATGATTATGACAGTCTGCCTGGAGACTTATAGATTTGGGGGGATTTTCCATCATATAGTGTAGTTAGATGAACAGGAAACAGTAGCCATCAATACCTGTTAAATACTGTATTTGGATTGTGATTTAAAATCAGTGGTGGGATTCAAATTTTTACTACCAGTTCTGTTGGCTTGGTGGGCATGGCAGGGAAGGCTACTGTAAAATCTCCATTCCCTCCCCAATCCAGGGGAAGGTTACTGCAAAATCCCCATTTCCTCCCAATCAGCTGGGACTTGGGAGGCAGAGAATAGATGGGGGTGGAGCCAGTCAAAGGTAGTATTTACGGGTTCTCCAAACTACTCAAAATTTCCGCTACCAGTTCTCCAGAACTGGTCAGAATCTGCTGAATACCACCTCTGTTTACAATTGTGCATTATGATCAGAATTTGTGGGTGCTGTAATCTACAAGTTATGGGAGGCACCCTTACCCATCATTTTCATTTTATCTGGTTAGGATTAAGATTAGGCCAAACTAAAATCCATTTAAAACCATAAAACCCCATAAAATTTAAATCCAAATATTAAAAACTACTAAAAATTTCTATGCCAGTCCTGTGCGAATAAATAGGTATGTCTTCAACTCGCGGCGGAAGGTCCGAAGGTCAGGCAGTTGACGGAGTCCTGGGGGAAGTTCATTCCAGAGGGTGGGAGCCCCCACAGAGAAGGCCCTTCCCCTGGGGGCCGCCAGCCGACATTGCTTGGCGGATGGCACCCTGAGGAGTCCCTCTCTGTGAGAGCGCACGGGTCGGTGGGAGGCAGTCGGTAGCAGTAGGCGGTCCCATAAATAACCCGGCCCTAAGCTAGCAGTTAAAATATAATAAAATCATAGGGCTGGAAGGGACACTGGATTCATCTAGTCCAACCCCCTGCCCAAGGCAGGAGAGCCTGTACCATCCCAGACAAATGGTTCACAGAGTTGTTCAACAGAGATAAAGCTCATAGAAATGAAGCATGTATTGTGAAATGAGAGATTATTTCTTCTCAATGTGCTACTAGTTTGATTTGACTTTAAAGTGCCATATGAAATTCTTCAGCACCCAACATCTTATTGTTGGGATTTTTAAAAATATCAAGGGGAAGAACTGCAGTTGTGATGCGGTAGATAGGAGAATGTGAAAGCTACCCAAAATCTTGTTCTAACCCACTTTTTCTCATCCACAGCTATAAAACATAAATTATGCTACTTTGAAACATCCTAATAAAGCATTTATTTTCATAATCCTTATGAAATCTATCACAAAAAGTTCAAACATCTTCTAGATATTATAAGCTATGCTTGTTAGCTATGCTAATTATGCATCAAAGGGTTAATAAATTGGTACATTTCCTTTTAATAATAAGATTTTCTTTGTCAATAAGGATATTGCCAAGAGTTTTTGAACATTGTGGATTTGTAGATCATAAAGAGTAGGTCCACCAGGGACAGTATGGAAACCTAGAACAAGAGATCATCCAACAGCTATGGTTTATTTTATCAAAGCTCATGAAAAAAGAAGTTAATTTTCCCATTGGGCACTCAGCCAATTTAGTAATTGTGTGACATGCATACAAGTATGGAAAAAAGAGTTAATCTTGAGAAGTTCTTAGTAATGAACAAAATGATAGATCAATTTCAGCTTTGTCATGGAAACATCTTGTCAGCGCAGTAACAATGACGTCAAGTTGACAGTGCCATTTAGACACTTATTATTTTGTCTGGAACACACCTGTTCAAGAGCAGGAGAGTAAGGACTTCTCATTTTCCCTGCATTGATATATGATAAAATCAGGTGGGATAATTTGAAAAAATAGTTTTAGTATAATTTTTTGTTTTAAGTTTATTTTGACTGGTATAATTTTGCTGACATTGGTAAGTAGTTCATAAACTTTGCTACAGATTAGCTAATCTTCTTTATGGAAGTTTCTGGTGCAGATCTATGCATTTTGCAACTACAGTTTCTTCTGTTTCACTTTTACTTTCTTTGCCTGTGAACAATACATTTTAACATCTAGCTAATAATTAGATTATAAGTTAATAGCTTATTTGTTTTTATTTTTTTTAACTGTGTTCTTTATCTCTGTGGCTTGTGTTCTGATCATCTTAGTTTCAGACCGTACCATGGTACAAAAATAATCTACTATAGTATACAAGAAGTTGCTGTATTTTTTTTTATTTTGATAGCACACTGAATGATGGATATCTTGTTCACAGCAATATTTTACACGTTCTATATAGTTTATATTTGTATATATATATTTATATTTTTATTGCCTTGTAAACTGCTCAGAGTTGCTTTGAATAGTGAGATGTGCTGTGTGTAAGAGAGAGAGAGAGAAAGAGAGAGGGAGGGAGGGAGGGAGAGGCAGAGAGTGCAGATAGATGCTGAAAATTAAAGTATCTAAATACATATAAGGAATGTAAAAGGGAAGTCGGCAGAGTTAAAGGATAATAGGTAGTCTCAGGTGATAACTACAGTGAATCAAAAGGAATCAACATGCTTCCCGACAAAAACTCAGGAACTGAGAGCTGAGTTCATTTCCTCTCCTCCCATCTAATCATGTTGAACAGATAACAAGAGCAAAATTTGAATGGAGCTCATGGTTTCTGCACGTAACACTTTTGGTGGTTGACAGTTGCAGAATATTTGCATGTTTTACCAGGTATTTTAGGAAACCGACTGGTGAGGTAAACGTTCAGTATTCATTGGGCCAGCAAATAGTGTTTAGATTTTTTTTAAAAAACCAGTGAGATCGGTAGATATTTCCTAGTGATAACTAGCAAATGAAACAGTCTTCATTCTTTTTGAGCAAATTTATCAACAATGTTATTTCAAGACTTCTTTATAAGGTCACTCCAATGAACCATGGAATGAAACTTACTTTAGTTATTCTTTGCGTCAAAATAACATTAATAACTTTAGTCATTCTTTGCGTCAAAATAACATTAATAACAATCAATAACATAAATAAATGGGAAATAACCTTATAAAATGATAAAGATTGCAAAGATATTTCTGCCAAGGAACAAAAGTAAACTTGTCTTTAAGAACCATCTGGTTTATGTATAATATAATAGCTTCAAATTAAGGCTAAAATTAGTTCCGCAAAAAAATCTGCTCTTTTATTTTTAAATGAAGGAATTACACTAAAGAATAATTTGAACTCATTCAATATGATTTTACTTTATTTTAAATCTTTAGAATTGACTTTTCCTTCCTCAAGGATGCTTACCATCTGTATTCAATGATAGCTATTAACTTAGTGATATCAAACAAATTAGGTCTCTATTTCAATTTATTTTTTCAGTAATATTTTTGAGATTTATATGAAGTTAGACGGCCAAAATCCACTTGTACCTCCTAGGAAAAATCAAATCCAATTTATTTATTCCCTATAAAAAATGACCAAGGGTCTATCTATTACCTTGGAGCCTGCATAACTAAATATTTAGTATAGTAAATGTGATTAATTCTGAAACCATACCACAAGCCACATTTTGATCATTATCGTTAACCCAGCAATATTATAAATAGGCATGATCATTTGTGCTGTAATATGAGAAGCCTATGAGAATACCATCATCATCAAAGCCATAGAATTTGGTGAAATTGAATTGCTTGTTGCTACCCCCCCCCACCCCCCATCTTGCTGTCCAGGAAAATAGAAAAGATTTTTTAAAAAGTAGTAGGAAAATAGAAAAAGAGAGAGAGTGAAACTACACATCACTAAATAGTACATTCTTGTCTTTGAAACCTTTCTGAATAAGAGTGCATAACGCTGTTCTGAGGAGATACATACGTGAGTTTTCTTTCTAATCCGTATCTGAAATTAAGACAAATATCTTAGGGCAAATCTGCTCTAGCGGATGCATGTGTACAGAGACAGTCTACATCAGCTCAGAACATAGCAGTCAGGAAGTGATGGTCTATTAAGGACTCCTGATGAACTGTAATCTGTCTAAGCAATCTGGTACATTGAAAGACGCTTATTAACTGAGCAAGGAAACAGACTCCTAATGTCTATCTGTCTCATTGGATTTATTACACACCAACATTCTTTTCTGGTATTTTCTCTTCTCTCTGACAGCAGCAAAACGGCTGATTTCTCTTCCTCTTTCATGATGATGATTTGTTATGCTTAAGAAATCTTGGATAGTGCAAATCATGGAAAGCTGGTCTAATAAAAAATTTTACTGGTCCATCTTTCCGTTGCTTTAGATACAGATAGGTATCTAAATGAATTTGATGAATTTTTACTGAGTAAAAGCTAAATTAAATTTCTTAAAACTGTCACAATACAATAGAGCTAATATTATAGATGAATGTGCTTCCCTGTAGGAATTTTGTATGATTTAATCTTTCCCATAATATAATATATGGGATGCGGTTGCTCAGTGTCTAAGACCCTGAGCTTGTCGATCGAAAGGTTGGCAGTTCAGCGGTTTGAATCCCTAGTGTCGTGTAACAAGGTGAGCTCCCATTACTTGTCTGAGCTTCTGCCAACCTAGCAGTTCGAAAGCACGTAAAAAATGCAAGTAGAAAAATCTTTGGTGGGAAGGTAACACCGTTCCGTGCGCTTTTGGCATTTAGTCATGCCGGCCACATGACCATGGAGATGTCATCGGACAGCGCTGGCTCTTCAGCTTTGAAACAGAGATGAACACTGCCCCTTGAGTCAGGAACAACTAGCACATATCTGCAAGGGGAACTTTACCTTTTTATAATATAATATATTGTCTTTATTTATATTACTGTATTATTTTTATAAATCAAGGCAGTGACTATGCTAATATTCCTCCCTCCTCCCATTTTCCCCATAACAGCAACCCTGTGAGGTGGGTTAGACAAAGCAAGAATGACCCAAAATCACCCAGCCGACTTTCATGCCTAAGATACAACTAGAACTCACAGTCTCCAGGTTTCTAGCCTGGTGCCTTAACCAGTAACAATAAATAATAAAAATAATAAACAAAGTACACAAAACAATAAGAAGTACCAAAAACCAACTTTCACACTTTACACACACACAACACAACACAACTGACTCACACACAATGTAAAAGCAGCTGCACCTCACCCAAAATGGCCCCTGCAACAAACAGGAACCTCACACAGCCACAAAAAGCTCAAAAACCAACTTTCACATTTTACACACACACAACACAACTGACTCACACACACACACACACACACACACACAAAATACCACATTCAGCTTTTGAGATTTTGTGTTTGTGTAGTTAGAGTGAAACACTACAGAAACACACCAAATCTCAGAAAGCTGCACAAATATTTTATTTTATTATTTTATTTTATTTATAGATAAAAGCAGCTAAATTTAAAACTTCCTTAACTTTAAATTGCTATGTCTAAAAAAAAACTCCTAAAAAAATCCAATTAACTATTTTTTAAAGCTCCCCCCCAAAAAAACCCCAGTTACTTACCCAATTGAAGGGACAAGGCAGGCAGATTGAGTTGCTCACTGATGAGATGGATTGCCGGCAGGCAGATTGAGTTGCTAGCTGATGCAATTGATTGCAGCAACCGAAGCAAGGCAGGAAAAGCGAGCGAGCCCGAAAGAAGCAGCAAGCTGCCAAGTGGGTACCGGGCAATTGGGTAGGCATGGGCGTGGGGGCCAGGAATTTTTGCTACCGATTCTCTGAACTACCCACCCCCATCGCTACGGGATCGCCCGATCCGGTCCAAACCAGGAGCATTTCACCCCTGTTTTCCCCATAGTTCTTAAGTGAATCATGCAGTCTGGCTTCCCAACGGACTTTATTTGTTGGGAGGCGGCTGGGAAGATTACAAATAGTGATCACATGACCTCAGGACAGGGCAACTGGCATGAATACATGCCAGTTGCCAAATGCCTGAACTTTGATCACATGACCAGGGGAATGCTGCAACAGTTATAAATGACAGGCTATAAGACACTTTTTTTGCACTTCTTTTATAACTTTGAATGGTCACTAAACGAATGTTTACAAAAGGGTAGAAAATTTGGCAGAAAATCTCTGCTCTACATCTCCACCTATTTTATTAAAACTAGTCTTTCAGAAGTTCCAGAAAGATGGATTTCCATTTTCCAGCTAGTAAGGCCTTTGCTGAAAAGTCTGAAGGTTGAAGCCCACATAGCTAGAAAGTACTCAGGCTGAGAAAAGCTGCCATAGCCTATTTTTTAAAATGCCATTTCTGTTGTCCAGTGTTATTGCATTTGAACTTGGTGTTAGATGGAAAACTCATTACATTTTACAATACTGGCAACATGTGATATTTCTTGTCCGTCATATGATCCATCACTCTGCACATTTTTTTTTCTTGTTTGCTTTTGCTCAGTTATATGTTAACATTAACTCCTGTTATTGAACACAGCTATGTGGTTGCCCTGGAAAAAGATATTAAGGAAAATGAATAAATGTTAATGGATATGCATACGGCAAAAAACATTTACTTGTGTAATGTTAATTTTTCACTGTCATCATAGTCTGTGCTTTTATCATAAAATTATGAAAGTGTATGAAAAATTCACACTTGGCAGACAGGCTTTTGTTTTCTTTGCATTTTGTAACATGTGGCTCAATTCAAGTTGCTGGTTTTTTTTACCTTTATGCCCTTTGTGGCATGGGGCTGCATTATTTGAGGGACCACCACTTTCCAATTACATCTCCTGCCCCATCTGGGTTGGCAGAAGAGGTATGTTGCAACTTGTAAGAGCCAAGGTGGCACAGTGGTTAGAGTGCAGTACTGCAGGCTACTTCAGCTGACTGCTAGCTGCAGTTCGGCAGTTCAAATCTCAGTGGCTCAAGGTTGACTCAGCCTTCTATCCTTCCGAGGTGGGTAAAATGAGGACCCAGATTGTTGGGGGCAATATGCTGACTCTGTAAACTTCTTAGAGAGGGCTGTAAAAGCACTATGAAGCGGGTATATAAGTCTAAGTGCTATTGCTCTATCTGACAGGAACTGTAGGAGACGACCAGGCAGAGCCTGAGGGAGGAGTCAAACCAGGGGTGAAATGCTCCCGGTTCGGATCAGATCGCGTGATCCGGTAGCAATAGGGATGGGTAGTTCAGAGAACCGGAAGCAAAAGTCTCTGTCCCCCCCCGACCTCACTGTTTCTCTTCTCTGTCCCTGAAACTCTCAGTGGTGATATAGCTGCAAACGGCCTTAAATTACTGCCGCAGCGCTTCAAAGGGCCGCACTACAGCTGATCAGCGCTGTAGGCGGCTAGTAGACCGGTGCCTCTATTTTTAAAGAAGGTAGACCGGTGCGCTCACAAGTTTTGTATACTTTATTATTTTTATTATGTATTATTATTGGCCATGCCCATTCAGTCACCTAACCACCAAGCCACGCCCACCAATTAAGCCACGCCCACAGAACCGGTAGGGAAAATTTTTAGATTTCACCCGAGTCAAACACATCATAAGTCACAAGTCCCGGGGCGCCCGCGAGAAATCTAAATCCAGCCCCCCTTGAATGCCTCTCTTATCTCCCACTCATTTCTCTTTGACTGTTGGTCAGTTTCTTGTAGGCAGCTTAAGTTTACAATAAACCTTTATACTTATTTGAACCGCCTGAATCTCCTGATCTCCCTGATGCTCGACAGGACCGGGAGGTGAGCCTATTTTGCTGTGGCACCTACCCTATGGAACATCATTCTCCCTGATGTGAGAGTGGCCTTATCTCTCCTAACCTTCCGGGCAGCCATTAAAACTTGATTGTGTCCATAGGCCTGGAGGGTCATAATGGAATGCTGATTTCATTAGGTGGCTCCATTGGGTGCAATTCGATGCTCTCTCTTAGCTTTTTATAATGATATTAAATTTTGGATATTTTTTGAAATGTTTTAAAATTGAATTTTATGGCTTTGTGTACTGTACACCACAGTTATCCCATATGAGATGAGTGGCCATATAAATATGATCAATAAATAAATATGTTGCTGTTGTAGGGACTGAGAGTGTAGCCCCGTTATACACTTACATGGTGCTTACCTGAGAGTTAATTCCCTCATATTCAGTGTATGTCCAGCACAGCTAGTGGGAATATATGAGAAGCTGCCAGCAATACAAAGTAGATTATTGGTTAGTATAGCATACTAACCAATGCTATATAGGACAAGAACTTTTATTTTAACAGCTGTAGTAACAAAATTTTGCAAGTCTGAATATCTTTTCCCTGTCCCCTGCCTTTAGTCTTTGTGTGAACTGGGTGTGTGTGTCTGTGTCCGAGACTTTTACTCAAATTAGTTTCTTGGTGTAGGCTCAAGCTACATCTGTCTGATTGTTGTCTTGGTGACAGCTCTTCCTTCTGTCTTTCAAGGCCATTCTCTATGTCCTTTACAGAAGCCCACAAACAAGCATAAAGAAAACAGAACTTCTCAGCAATTGAATGTGGAGATTTAGTACAAAATAACTAATAATATGCACTATATGAGCCCCTAACGAAGAGTTATTGATAGAAACTATCAGACCCCCTTCTAGAAAACTCTTTCTGAAACAGCTGAGTGCTATGACATGGATAATTCCTAAAGCTGATGGACTATATATAGTCACCTAAAGTGCAAATTTATGTGAGCTCAATTCCGTAAAACAACATCCTGCTACCCATAACTAGTGACTCCCAATAATGATGAAACCAGTAACACTGATGGTCAATGTAATTAATCACTGATAGAGGGGAAAACAGTTTCTAAAACGATATCATTTGCTATAGAAACATGGAAATTCAAAAACACTGGAATAAATCAGTTAAAAAACTCGTTTTTCTTTTCCTCAACATGAGCAAACCATGAGATTCTGACTCACACTACTTGTTAACACGTTTGCTGCTCAACAGCTTGTTTGAAATGAACTGAAAGGAAAGCTTGAGATTCTTTCTGGGAGGTTAGAAATGCTGCCTCACTGTTATAATGGAAATTAATTATCCAAAGGATTTTCTTGTAGCTGCTAGAAACTACTTCCTGTACTTGGTGAATATCAGTATAATTAATCTGGCTGGAATCCAAATAAGTTAGAGTCATGATTCAACCTATACCTTAAGTGGCATTTAGCACAGGAGAAAAAGAAATATTTTGTTAGTAATGATATATGAAAGTCAGAATGTTCCAATCTCTTGAAGTAACAGCATTCAGTTTTCCACCCAAAGTGGTGCTTGCTGATAGTAATTCCTCATTACTTCTGATTTGGCCCAGATCACTCATAGTTTTATTTTATTTTTATTTTTATTTTGTCACAACAGTATACACAAAACAGTATACAATATATACTATAAGTATATAACAGTATACACAACAGTATACAATAAACAGTATAGTTGATAGCAAATGATATATTTGAGTAGGATTTAGAAGCCACAGAATGTGAGAAACTACAGCAAATAACATCCAACTTGGTTTGTAACTCATAATTAGCTCTAATTCTAAATCAAGCCTGCACAACTCCTAGATAGGGAAAGGAGCAGATTGGTAGATTAAACATAATTACAAACCACAAATAACAGGTGGCATACTGATCAGGTGTTTGTTAGCTAGCTGTGTGTCTGTAGCAGTTGGAGCTGACATTGTTTGTGAGTCCTAAAGTGTTGGAGGACATTTGGCAGCGTGTATTTTGCGACAGAAGTGGTTCCATAATCTTGATGGCATATCCATCTTGGCAAGAGAGACATTTAGCCACAATGGATTATGTTTCAAAGTGTGCTGGCACACCACACAAGGCTGCATTTGTATGCCTACTCTAAACCAGGGGTGTCAAACTCACGTCATCATGGCATCATCACATGACGTATCGTGACTTTTTTCCCCTTTGCTAAATCGGGCATGGGCGTGGCCACCGCATGACGCAGCCAGCCTGTGGGCCAGGAGTTTAACAGCCCCACTCAACAGCTGGGTTCAGTATAACCTAATATATTGTTTTTAAAAAGGTAAAGGTTTCCCCTGTCCAGTCATGTTAGACTCCAGAGGTTTGTGTTCAGCAATATTTCCTACCTGAGGGCTGCGTGAAGAAGTTTCCAGGGTCATGGGCCGATATGACTGTATGCCAAGGCACATGGAACGCAGTTATCTTCTCACTGAACTGGTACCTATTTATCTATTTGCATTCAAACTGTTAGGTTGGTAGATGCAGAAGCAGGAACGGAAGCTCACCCCATCATACGATGCTCGGGTCTCAAACTGCCTACCTTCTGGTTGACAAGCCCAGCATCTTAACAGCTAGGCCATGGCACCTCATTAAGATATTGTTATATTCAGTCAAATGTACTCTACTACTTCTCTTACTTTCTTCTTTTTTCCTCATAGCTGTCTGGAGGATGTGAACTAACTGTGGTGCTGCAAGACTTTGTTGCCAGTCACAGCAGTGAACTGAGTATTCAGGTGGGACAGACGGTGGAATTACTGGAAAGGCCAAGTGAACGGCCAGGCTGGTGCCTGGTACGGACCACAGAAAGGAGTCCACCTCAAGAAGGTTTGGTCCCCAGCAGTGCTCTTTGCATCTCCCATTCCCGGAGCAGTGTAGAAATGGACTGCTTCTTCCCATCAGGAAAAGGTAAGCATCAAATCAGTTAAATTTCATCAGTCAGGTCAAATGTTTTGATAATCATTGTTCTCTACATTTGGATGCATCTATTCATCTTTTCACCTTTGTCTGCCTATGGGAAGAAGATAATCTGTGTGTGTTTTGTTTGTTTGTGCCGGGGAAACTGATTTCATTGCACCAATCAGCCAACCTTAATATAAATTATAATTCCACCTTCTCTCTTTCTGGATAGAACCGATTGGCTTCTCCTTGCAACATTGACAAAAGGAAAATCTTAAATAGTAATTATCATTAACACATTTTTTTTAAAATGGATAACATTATTTAGAATTTTGAATTAGCTATTTCAAAAGTAAGCAAAGTGGAAGCAAGTTAGAGAAGTGAGGAAGAAGAAAACCAGCTTTTGACATGGAAAAAGAATCTGGCAGAAAAATGAATAGTGAAAAGCAACCAAAAAAATCTGAATTAACTCCTTTTGATATATACACCGACTTGCAAATAAGAGTTCCCTTTAAAACAGTTATAGCTATCTATCCTTGCATGCATCAGCACAAGAAAAATTATAGCACTTAACAGAATAACAGAGTTGGAGGGGATCATGGAGGTTTTCTTGTCCAACCCTTTTTCAGACAAATGGCTGTCCAATCTCTTCTTAAAAACCTCCAGTTTTGGAGTACCCATAACTTCTGAAGGCAAACTATTCCACTGATCAATTGTTCCGTTTTTAGGTTTGTTCTCTCCTTGATTAATTTCCATTCATTGTTTCTTGTCTAGTCTTCAGGTACTTTGGAGAATAGGTTGACCCCCACTTTTTTTTGGCAGCCCTTCAAATATTGGAACGCCCATATCATTCACTACTTAGGACTAGACAATCTGCACATTCCTGCAACCATTCAAATGTTTTAGCCTCCAGTCGCCTAATCATCTTTATTGCTCTGCTCTGTACTCTTTCTAGCGTCTCAACACCTTTTTGTATCATGGCAATCAAATCTGGATACAATATTCCAAGTGTGGTCTTATCAAGGCATTATAAAGTGGTTCTAACACTTATTTATTTATTTATTTATTTATTTATTTATTTGATTTTTATACCGCCCTTCTCCCGAAGGACTCAGGGCGGTGTACAGGCAAGATAAAACCAACAATACAATATACAGGTTAAAATACAATTTAAAAAACTTATTTAAATTAGCCTGGAGATTAAAATTTACCATACACTAAAAACCCCGTTTAAAAATTAATAAATTTAACATTAAAATTCCAATTTAAGCCAGCCCCGCGCGGATAAAGAGATGTGTCTTCAGTTCACGACGGACTGTCCGAAGGTCAGGTATTTGGCGTAAACCCGGGGGAAGCTCGTTCCAGAGTGTGGGAGCCCCCACGGAGAAGGCCCTTCCCCTGGGGGCCGCCAGCCGGCATTGCCAGCCGGCACTTCACGTGGTTTTGATTCTATCCCTCTGTCAATGCAGTCTAATGACTGTGTTGGCTTTTTTGGTGGCTGCAGCACACTGTTAGTTCATATTTAAGTGATTATCCATTAGGACGTCAAGATCTTTCTCACAGTTATTACTACTGAGCCAGGTACCATTTATTCTATATCTGTGCATTTGGATTTTCTTGCCTAATTGTAAAACCTTATTTTTCTCATCATTGAATGTCATTTTTTTAGAAGGAGCCCAGTGTTCAAGTCTCTCGAGATTCTTTTGTATTTTGACGTACTTTCTGAGATTGGCTATTCCCTCCAGCTTGATGTCATCTGCAGATTTGATGACTTCTCCTTATATCCCCTCATCTAAATCATTGATGAAGATATTGAGGCAGAACCTTGAGATATTTCACTGCATACTTCCCTCCATGTAGATGCAATTCCAGTAAGGACTATGCACTGAGTTCCGTTGGTCAGCCAGTTACTAATCCATCTGGTGGTGATGAATTAGTCTGTCCAATCCAATCTTTTCAAGTATTGTAGTAGTAGGTTGTGGTCTACTTTATCAAATGCCTTATTAAAGTCCAAGTAAATTATATGCACAGCTCTTTCTCTGGTCCACTAATTTTGTCACTTTGTCAAAGAAGAGTATAATGTCAGAAGGTATCTGACCTATTAACCCCAACCATTAACTCTTTCTCCTTGAGAAAAGAAATTTTCCACGTTATCTCTGAAACCATGAAACCCATACTCATATGGAGAATTCATAGTGCAAGATAAGTAATGGAATAATTGTAACTTCAACAGACATGCCCATTAGTTATTCAGTTATAAAACATATTCTTTTATTTTACTATAAAGATATGACAGGAGCATGAATTGCAGCTCCCCCTCTTGCTAAAATACAAAAAAGAAACTCTAACAAGAAATAAGAAGTAAGTTGCATCATTTATTTCTAACAAGATTCTACAACTAAGCCATTGCCAGTCTGGCAATGAAACTAGGAGAACAGACACTACACACTATAAACTAAAGTGTGTCCTCTAAGATCATAAGCATTTTTAAATTATTTTTATCTATTAATTCTTTTTTCTGCATGAAATTTACATTTCATGTTTTGGGATCTTAGTGAACAGAGTATTGAAAAAAAGAAGGCCAATTTGATTGCATATATTGCCTATATTTTACTAATGGTCTTGTTCACTGTAATTAGACACTGTTTGGAATGATAGCTTGATTAGGAAAAGGATCAAAGATGTGTTCTAACATGTTGAGTCTTCTCTGTAAAATGAGAAATGCTTGTAATTAATATATTTATCTCATGTTTATTTCCAATATAATGTGCAGAACTTTTTATCTCCATAACTGTTTTGCAGTCATATGAATATAAAAATACTCATTCTCTCTCAGTCATAAACATATACATGCACAAAATGTGTTTGTACTTTTAGACAAAGCCCCTCTTGAACTATTTTCAACTCTCATGACTGCCAATCCATGCCACTTTCAGGCAGATTAATGTGCTCTTCTTCATTCTCCACACAAGAGGGCATTCTTGAGTTACACTGCTAAGAAATTATCAGTAAGGGTTATTCAATGAAATAATGAATAAGCATTTTTAAAAAAGGGAAATACTAGATAGCATAAAATTTAGAACTGAGCAAAAATTTGAAAAAGTATCTCTCAACCTTTTGCAAGGCTCATGCTCAAAATGCAGCAGCTTTAACAATCTGAAGAGAAGTGTTTCATTGTATTCTCACTCTTTGTGAAGCATCTCTTTCAAATGCTTCCAAAAGTGTTAATGATAGCAGAAGTCATGGACTTCAATAACTTTTTGATTATATTGTCAAACACTCAGTAGATTCTCTCACTTTTAACCCCATCTGGCTGAATGCTTCAAAGATCAAAGATCTTCAAAATGCTTCAAAACAAAGATTTTGAATGCTTCAAAACAAAGATCTTTGTATATTATAAAACAAGAACAAACCTAGTTTGTCAGGAAGAAGAATTCTAGCAGAGCTATCTATTTTTACTTATGATAGTTTTCCCTCACCAACTTACTTTGAAAAAAGAAAACATATTAATACTTCTGTCTTCTTTAACTCAATATAGAAGTCAAACTGGGATATTTTAATGTCCTGTGGAGAAAATAAATTTAACAAACAAAAAGAGACTCGCTCCCCTGTTTTTTAGATACGACAGGGGTCAAAACCAGTTCCTCTTTTTGCCTAATCCCATCACACTTAAATTGACCTTCCTTGCCTGCCCCCAGGCAACACCTATGAAATTTCATAAAACCAGAGAATAGAGGCCTCCTCACCAGTTCATAGCACAGCCCAAGGGCAGCTGTTACAAGGAAATTGCAACTTAGAGAAACCCTAACCTTCCACCCTATGTCAGCTGATGGTTTCAGCATTCCATCTTCTTCACAGTGAACTTCTTCAGCTCTGCTGCCCTCCTGAAAGACCCATTTTGCCTCACAATAGTACTAACCCCAGCTATACTGAGAAAGCAACCCCAAACTGACCAGCAAATTGGATTCTCCAGCATGCCCCACCTTGTAGCTCTCAAGCTCTATAATAATCTTCTGAATGATTGTTCAAGGTCCTTCTTTCTTCTACAGCAGGCACCCAATCTATTTTGCAGTAAACATGGTTCTTCTCGATGTTGTGCTCATATGGGACACATAAGGTGGTTAGCCAAAACCAAATATACCCATGTTAAAATTCAGATGCTGGGTGAAGAAAGTCATCTTTATTTTTGATGTTTCTCTTCTCTTTCTAAGAGCTCAAGGCAGGTATATATGGCATCCCTTCTGTTTTTTTGTCTAGAATAATGGTCCATAAGGCAGGTTGGGGTGAGACAAAGTCACTTGCTCAGTCATCCAGTGAATTTCCAGAGCTATGGTTGGATAGGTTTCCTAATTCTAATTCAGTATCTTAGCCATGACACATGGAAGAAGAAGCCTAGAAACAAAGAGAGTACACATCATCATTTTTTTTTACACTTCATATGCTTGATTGGGTTAACAAGCCTTAGAAAACTATCAGGGTTTAATTTATTCACAAAGATGTCTATTTTGAGTTCAAACCAGCAGTGGGTTTCACATATTCTTACTACCGGTTCGCCCCGCGTGCGCACGCTCGCTTCACACACACACACACTCCTTCTGCACATGTGCCTGGCGTTCTGGGCATGCGTTTTGCTCACACATGCGCCTTCCGCGCATGCACCCGGCCTCGGAAACATGGCTAAATAGGAGAGCATTACGTTGGGGCAGGTGGGCAGGCCCACCTGCAGTCACCGCTACCAGTTCACCTGAACCAGTCCGAACCAGCTAAGACCAGCTCTATACCATTGAATACCACTTCAAAGCACTATGAATACCATAGGCTGAATACCACTTCAAACCACTATGATTATTCTTACAATAGCTTGCCATTTATTAATAATAGTTCCATATTTTCTTTTATAATAATGTTCAATCTGGATTATATGGTACAGTAGATCAGAAAGCCCTGAATAGTTGGCTATGTAGCTAACCATATCCGAAAACAATACATAGGGCCAATAGCTAAAACCTAAAATTAAAAGTTCTTCAGTGCTGATGTAATAAATCCCACTTAAATAAAAATTCTCTTTCACAAATTAAGAAGCCCCAAAAGACTTTAAGAAGCAACTAGCTTTCCTCCAAATATAAAGAAGTATACAGGACTTTTACCTCAGGGAAGACATTAAACCCAAACCCATGGTTGCAAACTACAATGGCTAAGTTCAAAATAATAATAAAACAGTACCTGGAGACAGCAGAATACAAAGAACTGGAGAAGATCACAAAATACAAGGCTCTGCAAATAAATGTAGAACAACTATGGCAAAAGAAAGTAAATTATCAATAGTGAAAGGCAACTTGGGTATAATCCGAAAATATTTGGAGCACCACTTGAACACCATCGGTAAAATCACCATCAGTCAATTGCAAAAGGCAACTTTATTTGGAACAACTTACATCATGGGTGCCAAACTCATCACGTCACGTTACCATCATGTGACGTATTGTGACTTCACGAAGCTGAAGTGGGTGTGACCTGCACATAATGCAGCCTGTCAGTTTGACACTCCTGGCTTACATCATCTGACAATACCTTTAACATCATCAGAGAACATTTCCCTATCCCAGGTCCTTGGGAAGCACTTGACAAGTGGATAAAATGCCAAACCCAGTCTAAACATATGACTGACTGCAACGAACCATAATAAAAATAAACCAAAGACAGGAAATAATGACCATCTGGTTAGTTGCTGCAAGACAATCAACAGATTGATGAGAAACAGTGGCATAAAGTAGCAACATTTGAATATCTGTAAGAAATACTTTTTACATCAAGCAAGAACTGGTGGGACTGTAAAATATACAAAATAAGATAAAGACGCTAAAGTACTCTGGGACATTAGAATTTAAACAAACAAGCATGTGCCACACAATACTTCAGATCTGACAATTGTTGAGAAGAAAGACAAAAAAGTCTGGATAGTGGACATTGCAGTACCTGGAGACATCGGAAGAAAAGAGAAGGAACTGGGTAAAATTATAAAATATAAAGACCTGCGAAAAGAAATAGAATGGCAAGAGAATGGCAAGAGAAAGCAAAGACAGTAGCAATAGCAATTGGTGCTTGGGTGCATCTAGCACTGACAAAGATCACTATCAGTCAATTGCAAAGGGCAGTCTTCTGTGGAACAGCTTACATCAAAAGGTGATACTTTCAATACCATTAAATCTTATCTATCCCAGGTTCTTCAGAAAAACTCAATAGGTTGCTAAAAGGAAAAAAAGGCCAAATCAAAGTCTAAACCTCTGGCTGACTGTGCAAGCAATCATACTCAATCTAAGTGTGTTGTCTGAAGTAGGCCATCACTTCCAGCTATAATGTAGCTTTGTTTGTTTTCATTGTCAGCCATTCAAGTTAAGTCTGGTGGATAGAATGGTACTTTGTAGGTATATACCTATTGAAAGCCTCACCTATTGTGAGGATGTTTTGTTCTTTTTAAGTGGAGTTTATAGAGCAATGAAATTCAAAGGGTGGTGCAGGATGATGAGACCTGTCATTGCTATATTGGAGAGAAAGGGAACAGGGCAGGCAAAGGAGCAATTGTTGACATTACCTTTTAAACAGATGCCCTGCTTTGACTAAGGGAAAGACATTGGACTTCTCACCCTTACAGAGGCAGCTTATCCCACCCTGGTATGAGGAAAGAGGTGGGTATTTTTAAATACCCACTGCTTTCCTCTTAAACCATATATCATCATGCAAATTCAATTCTATAAGCAGTATGTCTGTTGCAAAATTAAACCGCCAGTTTGGTTAGACTGCTCTGCCAGTAACTAATATATTTTCCAGGAAATGTTGCACTGAAGTTTAACATACTGTAGCATGAGCTTGCTTGCTTAGTTGTTGTTGGGGTTTTGTTTTTTGTTTTGCTTATCCCTCCATAATTTACTGAGGAAACGTGTTATTTGGAATCTTTCCACTGACCCAAAAATGACCATCTAGCTTTACTGAAAGCATTGTTTATCGTCCAAGAAACCCACTGGCCTTCCTGTATGCTTCCAGGATAATTTTTGCCACCTGTACACTTCCTCAAAATTCAACAATGACGCATTATGCTTCCCCTTTCTTGTGCAAAACAGGGCACATGGATGCTGGCAATTTGTATTCAGTTATTGGGAAAAGTAGCTTGCTTGAGGCAGGTGTCCCATTGGAACTTTTTTCATGTTTTCATAATCTTATTTTAATGATGCAGTGATGTAGCATTTGTGTTTTCATGATCTGGTTGGTTCAAATGAAGGTAATTCTTAGCTGCTTTCAACCTATAGGAATAAAAGACAGGTAGCTTTTTGGTCATTAAAGGGCGAGGAATGGCCAAAATGCACAGCCCATTTGTTAGAAAGGAAAATGTGTGAGCTGATGGGTTTAGTATGGGGGGGGGCAGGTGAATCAGTTTAGATTAAAAGATTGTGTTGTTCCTTCTGATTCAGAATCGCATCACTAGCAAGAATCGGAAAATTAAATGTTGTCATTTGATAAATCTTCATGCATGAAATATTCAATGACTTTTTGCCTCTGACAATACTAGCAAGCTACCAAAAAGTTAATGAAGATACATTAGATCAATAGGATTAGGCTACCAGCTGTGGGTTACCAAGATCACTAGATAAGCGCAAGATCCAAAATTGTATTGTTCATAAGATATATTAATTCTTTCTTGAGACTTATAGGCTGTAAACTATCATAATTGGCAATTGTAGCATGCAAAAGAATATTAATCTCTTAATTCTATCAACAAACTAGCAACTCAGTCAAAGCCACTAGAGTAAAATATGGTGCCTTGCCAAACTTCATTTTTCATTTTTTTGAACATGTGTTAATGTTTTATATTTACTTCCATCTGATCAAAAGTGTAGGTGTCATTGTGTGACCTGAGTAACAATCAACCACTTACTGGGTTCAGATATCCCATTAAGTTAAAATTGCATGGTAAATTGGCATAGCATGTTGTGAAAACCCAATCATTGCAGGTTTATAACTTATAGTTTACGACATAGTGTGATCTAGGAATTCAGTTAATTATGATCAGGCAAACAAACCATGACTTGTCTTGATATTCTTCCTCTTAGATAGGTGTAATCCCCTTGTGCGCATGATTAATCAGTTGAAGGTTTTCTCCCCTATTTTTTTTATGACAAAGCAAGCTTTCACCTCATTTTTGTGAGTTGTCAGAAATGCAGTGCTGAGTCAATTGTAGCAATGACCAATCCTAATGCAATGCTGCCGTTTATTAAGAACATTCCAAAGGAATTTATGGTCCAGAAACACCATACCATAACAAACCAAGAAAAGCAAACAGCTCCCTGTGGTTTTCTTCAAATAGATAAAATAGCTACCTCTGACTATAAATAAGGAAGGGAGTGGCAAAGAATCACAGCAAAGGTCGACAGTTTTCCTTCTAAAATGCTAATCAGAGACATTACTAAGAAACGTCTGTCACTCCCTTCGACAGTAGTTCACAGACTAGATTCACTGAAAGTGAAATAATGAAGGAACTACAGGTATTCCACAACTTACGACCGCAATTGCGATCAAAATTTCAATTGCTAAGCAAGACTGTTGCTTAGTGAGTCGTATCCCATTTTACAACTGCTTTTACCACGGGTTTTAAGTGAATCACTGAAAGGGTTGAGTGAACTATTCAATCTTGAAACGAAACTGAGCAAGTGGCTCAGATAACACTTGCATCGTCCCACAGACACGTGATCACACCGTTTGTGAACTTCCTGCCGGCTATTCCCAAGAAATGCTTTCTCGCCTCACCAAAGTTTTTAAATATTCTCCATCACATACATATGGAAATTGGCGGAGGAGGAGGGATCCTTTGGATAAGGATTTGAATGGGATTTATTACCAGCTATTCTCGGCTAGGAAACGGAGATAAACAGCGCCCCCTACAGTCGGACACGACTAGATGGGCGAAACCTTTACTTTTACCTTTACTCTAGATTTGAGTTGCCTGCTTATCAGGTGAAACTTCTCTACCGCATCTGAACATTGGGGGAAATTTTGGTTTTCTGTACTACAGGTGCAGAACCTGCCCCTATAACATCCCCTCTGAAAGATTTTTGAATGGCAATGCTTAGCTCCACGCACTTAAAATATTAGTCCCTTGACCACGATTTCTCCAGAAAACGTACCGGGTGGTGGTGGATTTCTTTTCTTTTCCAATAAATCCCTCCCAAAGGTTCCCTTCTAGGGGACTGATCACAAGATCTTGAAACAATCGGCTTCGTTCGGTGGATCCAATCCGAAGGGGAACGCTGCCTATATTATTATTTTGTAACTTTAGCGGGGGGCAGTGCATTGTCCTTCTTTTAAATCGCAGAGTAAATTCATCGCAGCGTTCGGACTGGAGGAAAAAAAACAAAAAAAGCTTCGCGATAGGCGTGCATTGCTTCCCTGTTGTAGTATTGCCCAATGTTGTTCAGAGCCCGCGTTGTTGCAAGCTCGGGCAGATAACCACCAGCTGGAGTTTGTGGCCGTGAGTCCGCCTCTCGTGTCCGAAAGCTCCTCCCTTTCGCGGGGTAGGGTGTTTTTTTCCCCCCTTCCCCTCTCACTCTCCGTGCGATATTGCGGAATCAGTCGCGTGGAATGACCCGGGGGCCCTCGGCGGCTAGTTGCTCGATTTGACATGATTGTCTCCCAGGCGGAATGAAGGAGGGGAAACAAGCTGCGTACGCCAGCACGTCTTGCCGGGGCTGGTTTCTTGCAAACTGTTGCTGCTGCTTCCCAAGGTGCAAAGGTTAGTAGTTCCTAAACGGCGAGGAGGCACTTTAAATCCAAAGGTTTGATTTGAAGAGAGGTTACTCACGTCCAGTAAAAGCAAGCGGGTTGCTGTCCTCCCTGAGTTGTTCAGGGTTTGTGTGTGTGTGTTTTTTAAATTCCCCACAGAGATTAATTAGGGAGAAGATGCCGAGTGGATGTTGTCTTTGTGACTTTTGACTGCTTCTGAACTGATATTGCATTTATTAAGTGGTTCTCGGTTTGTGAATCCCCCTCGAATGGCCTTTGCCTGAAGAGAGGCAGCTTCTCATAGACCTTTTACAAGCTGCTTATTGAGCCAGGATACGTTTTAGACAAGGTAGATGATTATTAAGCCATTAATTATAATTTGCTTTAATATATGTATCTTTATATTATTCTTTATATGTTTTATTAAGCCTGTTCCTAGATCCAGCAGGCTAAGCTGTATCTATTTAACTATAGATCGTTGAATCGGCTACAGTTGACTGAGTTCTTACAATATGCTAAACTGATAACCAATAAATGTAAGTGCCCAGTTGCTCTCTAGTCAGCACAACTGTGGAATAAGTAATATAAACAACTATAATACAAAGTACAATTAGGAGTGGAGAATAAATAGTTATTTCACAAGAAACAATAAGGCTTTGTTTGACCCATTGTAAATGAACCTCTTTACAAAGTTAGAAATACAGAATCTTAGGAAATATATTTTTCCCCTGCTATTTTTTTAAAAAAATCTACAGATTCAAAATATTTTTGCAAAAGCTCTCTATATAAATAAAAGTTGAATCTCTCCTGAAGCTGAAAAGACAGTTGATGTATACCAGGGGTCCCCAATCCCTGGTCCATGGACTAATGCTGAGCCATGCAACCAGTGAAGTCCCATCCATGGGATGCAGGCAGCACACAAAACCACGCCCCCTCCGGTCCGCGGAAAAACCTCTCTCCACAGAACTGGTCCCTGATGCCCAAAAGTTGGGGGCTGCTGATGTATACAGTAGTAAGCGTCTCCCCTTTCTCGGTATTTCTGAAAAATGCTGAAAGTTAGTTTGTTTCTAAAGCTTTATATTAATCAGATAATAAGGTGTGAATGGTGTCAGGTAGTTCTGTATAATGCCTGGCACATTTCATTCCACCAAGGGCACATAGAAATACTGCATAGATTTTTTTTTAATTTTATTTTTTTACTATTGTCACTTAAGTTTATGCAGCATTTAATACAGTTGGTCGCCAAGTAACTTAATGAGGAAGGCGTTATTAATATATTTTATCCCACTTTATGCCAACTCAAGTTTGTGAACATACCTAATGTTCTTGTCTGCTCAACAACTACCCTGGGAGATTGGCTAAGCTGTGAGTGACTGGCCCAAAGTCACCCAGCTGATTTTCATACCTAAGGGAGACCTAGATCTTAGTCTCTAGACCAGAACCTTAGCTTCTATAAATGTGCCTGTGTGTATATAAGTATAAAATATAAACATGACAGAAAAAGTAATAGCATAATATCAGCATATGTCAAATAATCTCCAGACACAGTCAGTTTGCTGTTGGGCCAAATATGGAAGTATCAGTTGGCAGATTCTATAAGCCCCAGTTCAAAATTTGAAAATGTTTTGTAGAACTGAACCTTTATCTGCCAAAAGAAGTAAAATAGAACAATCCTTGCTGGTCAGTAGTAAAGAAATAGATGTCTTGGTAAAACAAGCGTACAAAAAGACATGTGCTAACATCTCAACTTGTCCTACATTACAAGGACAGATCTTCCCTAAAATAAGGAAACTGAAGAAGGGAGTGTCTGCTACCTAACTCCAGGAAGGGAACTGGTGGGAGAGAAACAGATACTTGCAGATAAATTGTGTAATGGTTTCTGTAGGTAAAGAAGGGCTGCTGAATGATCCAGGAATTAGCCTCTGGAATATTCCATATAGTACTCCTTGCTTGATCAGAGCTAGGCAACTTTTTGGGAGGAACTTACTGTCCTGATTGATTCATTTAACCTTTTCTTCTTAGACTTCTAATTTGAAAAACAATCACAATGCAAACTTCCATCATATACCCATATTAACTTCTGTGGGTGCCAAGATATTTTAGCTGGAGCATAGGGGTCTGTGATGGACCTAACCTGGTTAAATTTTACTAACAGCTTAAATGCATAGAACGCATACTTAATTGAGCTGGATCCCAGCAAGGGATTACTGGAAATTTAGACAACAGGAGAAATGCAAGTAATCTTAAATTTTAACAGACTTCCTTCTGTCCATTACAATCCCCCATGGCCTCAAAGTTCCTTCAGTGTCTGTTCTAGAAGTTAGGAAATTATCCACAGTGGTGGATTTTTAAGATCAGAGAATAAATAATTCTATCAACAATGGAAACTAACATTGTTGATAGAATTATTTCCCTTCATTCTAATCTACTATTGGTGTTCTCTGATGATTTAAAAAACTCTAGATATCTATGTTCTAAGGCTATCTTATAAATTCTTAGAAAATAAATATAGGGCTCTTGGGAAAAATATATGTATAAGCAATAATTTTCTAAACAATTATGATTTCTGCATTTGAAAATTACATATAATCGCAAAGTACTGATTATCAGGTAAATTATATGTTATGTTTTCATACTTTATATTGGCATAAAAATTATGGCTAGTGCTTCTGTGATGTGAATGTACAAATTATGCTTATTTTATCGTGTAGGATATAATGTATTTTATTGAACCTGTAATAGGCAGCATCAACAACCCACAATACTGTGTAGTTAGCAGCCTTTCAAAAAGATGTAAGATGGGTTCACCTCAAGCCTAAATGTGGTTTGAGTTCACCATGATTCCAACTACTGTGATTTTTGAATTATAAGTGAGCCAAGCCAGTTATTTCTTGATAAACAGTCCCTAAAAGTCTGTAGATTACTGTACTGTTTGAACTGAGTTTCATAGTTTTCTAAGTGTGTTTAAAATGCTTGCCATTAGTAGTGTAAACCTGTGTGTGAGCAGAGAGAAAAATCTTTTTTTTTAGGATTCAGTTTTGTTGAACGATTTACAGAAAGAAAAATTAAAATAAGATATTGTAAACCTATTTCATAATCCCTGTTTGCTGTATAACATACATACATACATACATACATACATACATACATACATACATACATACATACATACATACATATATTTTAAGGGTTTTAGGAAATGAGCAGCTTTTCTCTTAGTGAAAAATTTGAGAAATTAAGCTAAACTTTAAAAAGGTATGTTGACTGATATGCTCCTAGAAATAATACTGTCAGCCTGATTAAAAAGTGATGACTTTTAGAAACTTCTGTTCTTCAGTCACATGATTTTTCTCTTTTTCCCATTTCTAACACACAAACTATTGCATTTTTCACAAGAAACACTAAGCAACAAGATATTTTCCTTTGTCACCCGGGTGATTATACAAATTCAGATTCCAGCATTGCAGAAAACTAGTGAGTATTAATGGGAATAAGACAAGATTCAAATGAGCTGGTTTCAGTGTATGTCAGGTAGATAGATCAGACAGGAAACATGACCAAATATGTTAATTCTACTTTAAAGCCTACATTAACAAAATCTTGCAAGTCTAAATAAACAAATATCCCATGTCTCCTTTACAAGTTGGGAAAGGGTTTCTTTTGAGCCTTTCCCCCAAACCATTAGTCATTAGTCGCTCTGCTGTCTCTTATCTGGTTGTTCCCTAGGCAGCATTTCTTCGCCCCACCTCTCAAGGTTTTGATGTATGTAACTGTGTTGAAAAGTGGGAAAGACATAGTGTGAAATGTAGCTTAAAATAGAGAATAATTTCTAGGAGTTTGTGTGTAGGAGTGTGTATATAATTTCTGGGTATCCTTATGTACTTGTTCAGAATCAGAAATGTGCAACATGTCCCGAAGGATAATTCACTAGAGGGGACCTTAGAATATGTTTGGTTTGTCTTCCTACAAATAAGTCCATTCATATGTTGGACAAGATCACCAGGCAATTTCAGATTTATATAAGAGTCAGCTGTGTTGCCTTATAAATCTAATAAATAGAATCCCTTAAGCTTCAGAGGCTATTTTACAAATCTAGGTACACTTCTCCTTATTTTTACTGGAGTGAAAGATACTTCTATTTGGGTTAACATTTGGAATGGAAGGGAAGACCCAGGAAATATAAGAAATGAACAAATCAATTAATCCAAATTACGGGTGTTTAATTTGAAGGTAGGCCCCGTGTAAGAGTGTTGGTTTCTAATCTGTCAGGAATGCTCAACATTTCCCATAATGTGTGTGTGTAGATGTAATGAACATAACTAGGGTTATTTTGGGTAAAGGATATAATTATGTTCTGAGATTACTATAAATCTGTGTCATTTTTGTAGCTCCTCCAATTCCCCTGTAGCCTTATTTGTCAAAACATAGACTGTGATAAGTACCGACTGAGTGCTTCCCATTCTGTGGAAGGTCACTTTTAACACATTGTAAGCCGCCCTGAGTCTTCGGAGAAGGGCGGGATATAAATTCAAATTTTTTTAAAAAAGAATTTAAATCAAGCCAGAAGTAATATGAAAACAGACTTGTTAAAAAGAAACAAGATGGAAGTTTAGTTTGCTTATGCTCTGTATATTACTGATTGATGGATTTATTTTTTTCTAAAGCAAAGTTCCAAAATGAATTTTATTTAATATAAAAGTTTCAAACGTTAGCAGGAACTGCGTCTATCTACAAATAAGTCTGCGTTCGGTTTGACGTGATATCTTGGCACACTGCTTTTCTATACATACATGCACAGACAGACACATGCTTTTCATATGGAACACTTTTTAAATGTCATCTGCTATTGCTCTTGTTCTAAATTAAATCTAAGAATATATTTTACCCTTTCATTTATTCCTAAGAAAGGCTGAAAATGCAGGTGTATAATCAGGCTATGGATCTTGTAACATCTTGTGGCTACTTGTAGATGGACATGCTTTTAATCCTACCCCTCCATGAGCACTATGGAGCAATTCTGTTTTTTTAATCCCTCAGAAAAAAGATGGAAAGTTCACAAATAGAAGACAGTAACATCTGCATCACCCATAAAATACCATGAAAGAGGCAGGATTATAGGGTGCTTATCTATTAGAAAATATATCTAGGTTTTTCTTTCTTTCACAGGCTGTTGAAAAATGCTCTTGAGTTGGTAAACCCAGCAGTTCTGGGAACAGCAGGAGGAGAGATTACTTAGCTCAATACACAATATCTCCAGCCTAAAGTGCCAAGTGTTAAAATTGTTATTAGCTCAGTTAGTATTAAATGTGCGGTTGTGTGCATTTTGGACAGGGCTTTCTTCTTGTACCTATGATTAGGTCTACAAACTTAACTTAGTTTCAAAGGGCAAAATATAAAATTGGAGGTATGGCCTCCGTTGGATACACTTTAAAAGGAGTTGCATCTTATCTTGTCTCACAAGGCTGCCTACACACTAGTGTGCAATCTGGAGAAAGGATTATTTAGTTTTAAGTGTTCCCAATAAGTGCTAGGCACCCTCCAAATCACATTTTTTACTTTAAATTTGGATTGCTACATTGCCATACTACATGTGAAGCTTGGTTGTGCGGATGATAAGAAAGTACTAGAGGTGTGCAAAACATTTTGACCTTGAAGTTCTCCGAGATCATTTTTCCTTCTTTGGTTTTCCTGCACGTGTAGGATCATTATTACTGTTTCAAAGTGTTCTGGCCATTAAACAGCTGTCATTTGGATTTTTGTTTCTAGATCTGAACAAAACATGCCATTCTATCCTGAACATGAAACAGATTTTTGCTCTTTCAGAGCATTGCTCTGAATGTTCTGATCATTTCCAACAGTTGAACTGTTTTGTGGCCTGTGGTTGATTTGGGTTTTTTCCAACCACCTTAGCTAGTTCAGCATCAAGGACGTGTCATGTTGTACTGCTACTGGTTTAGATAGAATTGTGAAAATTAGAGTTTGTGTCAGTGGATGGATGGGTTATACATGTATTGTGTTGTGCTTTATTTTGTAGGTAGTGCAAAGGTATGTGTGCATGTATGCGCAATTGTGTTTCACATATAAAACATTGTTAATGCTGTGGAAGCTGTGCACTATGTTAACTTGGTTAATTTGCTAAGCTTTGCTATACATGTACATACTCATGTCCTGTTGATTCATGTATTTAAATATATATATTTAAGATTTGGTATGTGAACTCCTATGTCTCTTCATAATGTGAATTATATTCATGCAATAAATAAAAAATGGGAACACCTTTTTTTTTTGGCCAGACTGCAACAATCTCATATAGCCAGATAAAACCATCAGCAAAGAACTTTGCAGTTGCTTGTATCAGCAGCCTGTAAAAAAAGGCCTACTAAATCTAGAACCGAAAAGTTGGCCAAACAAATTATTGAGACAAGCAAACAAAAACCGATCAGAATGTTTTGTTAAAATCCTTGTAAAGGAATGTTAAACAAACAGAGCATACATGCGCTATGTTTGTGCTTTCAAGTCAATGCTGATTCCTAGCGACTGCCTGGACAAGTCCCTCTAGTTTTCATGGCAAAATTTCAGAAGTACTCCTTTCTTGGGCTGAGAGTGTGACTGGCCCAAGGTCACCCAACTGGTTTAATGCCTAAGGCAGGACTAAACTCACTTTGTCCCAGTTTCTAGCCTACAGCCCTAACCAGTACACTTAACTGACTCTCCACACAGGGACTAGGGATCGAATTATTCTTCCAGTTAAGATATATCAAGAAAACTTAATAATGCTAGTTAGTCTAGCACAATTTCTACCTTTAGTGATGCCTCTCTATTTAACAGCCATAGTTGAGTCAAAAACTTAAAAGCATTTTACAGAAGATTAAAATCTAGGGGAAAGAATCAGTCTAATGCCAAGTTTCCAAAAGGAAGTTAGACCTAGGTTTGTTAACTAAGAGGTAATATTTTGTCTGTGACAATGTCTCCAAATAGCTAAGAGTTTTCAGTAAGAGTTCAGTTTATCTATCTATTTTTTAATCCCATCATTATTTTTATAAATAACTCAAGCAGCAGACATACCTAAAACTCCTTCCTCCTCACCACAGCAACATTCCTGTGAGGTGAATGGGCTGAGAGAGAGGAACTGGGCCAAAGTCACCTACCTGGCTTTCATGCCTATGACAGAACTTCAATTCGCAGTTTCCGGATTTCTAATGTGCCTTAACCACTAGACCATCTGGCCTTTCCAAGTTAATTATTTTAAACACTTTTAACCCTTCCAAGTTAATTGCTTGACAATAATAAAATCTTCATTGGGATGTAGAGGAACTTGCAGGTAATACCCCAGAATTCATATGAAAAGTTCACAGTGTACAGGAAAATAAAAAGTTAATTACATTTTTTGCAGGCCTAATATTTAGCAGCCCTCGATTTACAGACATTTAACGACAGTCTGGAATTATGTTAGCCTTGGAAATGGTGCTTCAAGGCCCATAAAGTACTTCTGGCCATTGCAAAATATTGTATCATCATCCCCACAGTCATGCAATTGTGATCTGGGTGCTATTTGCACTTGTGACCATTTGCCAAGTATTTCACAATCTTGTCATGGCCGTTTGTAGTCTTCCCTGCTGGTTTCCCCAGAAAGTCAATGGGGAGGGTGTTAGGGTAGGTTGCCAGCTGCTGCTCTCTTGTCAAGATGACTCCCTCTCATCTCAGGGGGCTGCCTGAAAGAGCTGCCGGATGAGGGGAGCTGAATTCTTTCAGCAGAGTGTAGAAACAGACCTCAAATCCTGAAGAGTTCAGCTCAGTTCCTGCACCCTGCCAAAGAAGATCTCTTCTCTGCACAGAGGGGAGCAGAAACCCTTACCTGTAAACAGGGGTGAAATGCTACCGGTTCATCCGGTTCAGATGAACCGGTAGTGATAAAAACTACTGGTTCAAGTGAAAAAGGTACTGTTTCGGGCAAATCGGTAGTTTAAAAAAGCTACTGGTTTGGGCAAACTGGTAGTTAGCTACCGGTTCAGGCGAACCAGTAGTTTAAAAAAGCTACCGTTTCCTCCGAACTGGTATTTCCGATGATAAGCTCTGCCACACGATTTTGCTTTGCTAGAAAGCAGGAAATCCTGCCTTTTAGCAAAGCTAAATCGTACGGCACAGTTGATCCCTCCACCTCGCTGTTCTACTTACCTTCCCAAGCCACCTTTTGGTGTGTACTGCACAAGTGTGTGTGTTGCGCATGCAGCGCATGTTTGCTGAGCATTGCACATGCACGTGCACAGCGCAGCCAGCAAACCGGTAGCAAGCCGGTTCAGATTTCACCACTGCCTTAAAGACGGGATAGAAGTGAAGAGTATTGGGAACAAAGTAACTATACCCATCACTAAGGCCCACTGATTTCTCCCTTCTGGTTGTGTTTCTTGATGCATTTTTGTTTCTAATTAGCCTAATTAAAGATGAGGAGTTTGCATGCTTGCAAAGCCCTCTGAAAACTGAACAAACACTGTCCAAATTTGAGAGTTAAAGAACGGGGAAAAGAAGTAAGAACAAGCACAAAAACAGATTGGATCAAATATGGGGCTGCAAAGAAAAACGTCGCGGGGGGGAAAGTCCTCAATACATTCCTATGACAGAGGCAATTGGGCAGGGATCCAGATTTTTAGCAACTGCTTTTAATCCCCCTTCTTTTACTCACCTGGTCAAATGACCCAGGATTGAAGACGGACAGCTTGCCCAACTGCACACATACCTGAGAGGAGAGGCAAAACATGCCCACATAGAGGTGCAAGACACTATTTCATTGCACGGAAGATAATTCATATGCTGCCTGGGGTTGCTGTTGGTAAAGGAGTTAGAAATAATTTCAGAAGCTATGCTCTGTATGGCTTCCCTTCCTTGTCCTCCTGTTAAATAAAGGGAAAAAATACTCCCCAGTTAACTATTCTGTGATAATGTGCACAGTATGTTCTCAGAGTTCCCAGTGTACTCTCTGACCTCAAAAGAGGATTGCTAACTTATTCTACAGTTAATGCTTTCCTGATAGCCACTGTATGTTTACAGCATACTATCCTACATACATAATTACCTTAACCTTTTTCTTAAATAGGAGCAGCTTGTGCACACATAATAAGAAACTGATAGGAAATTGGCACTGAAAACCCGATGTTTGTGGTAATTGGCATGTAACTATTACTACAGAATCTGCATTGTTAATATTCAGGGTCAGTGGTGTGAAATAAATGACTTAGTTTTTATTAAGGTAAATCATTTATCTATTTATAACATCTATATAATTGTTTCATTGAAGAAAACAATTTTTATCCTAAAATTGTTCTCAGTGAACAACAGATGTTGTATTTACCCCAAAGGTAAATACAATTTAAGAAGGGGTGGTGGTGGTAATCCTGTACACATATATGCAAAATCTGGTGCAGTGCTCAGCTTTTGTCAGCCAAGGTGACCCTTTCCTGCTAAACCCAATGCTGGAAATTTCCCCCTCAGTATGGAAATATAAGAAATTAGCAAATCATTTTATTTTTCTTTTCTGTAAAATGAGGCAGTGGAGTATAGGGCAGTGCTTACTTGAGGTTTTTTTTTTATTCCTTGTTCCCTGCATTTCAGGGTAAAGTCTGCCTTGAGTCGAGCTGATGCCTACCTGAACATATCCATGCTGTTTTCTTACCAACAAAATCAAAGTGGTTTGCCATTACCTTCTCCTGGAAGTGCTTCATTGTCTAGTCTCCATTTCAAGGATTTCCTGGTGATCTGTCCAAGTACAAATCAATTCTGACCTTATTTAGATTGTCTAGGTGTTATCACCTACTATGACAAGAATATATCTGCTGAATGTTACAATGATGAAAACATGGAAAGTATTGTTAAAAACACTCTTCATGAGCAGGAAGAGAGCTTCTGTCGGTGGTAGTTGAGAGCCAGAGTTTCTCAGGACAGAGATATCAATTATATCAATAGCCACCAGTGGCCCATCTTCAAAATTGAAGTCCACAATACATATTCTGGAGAGTCCATTTTCAATTATTGGACATAAAACTATACCTATTCTTGGCCCATCATCCACAGTTAATGGAATCTTGAGAAGATAAACATCATCACAGAACACTCTCTGATGCTGTATTCATTGCGAGCAATACAGTTGAACAGATATTTCACCCTGAGTGCGTGTAATAACTTAGTCCAGCTTTCATCTAATTATCACTCTCTGAGGCCACACCAAGTCTGGTAGGCCTTGCCTGCTCTAGAAGCTTCCCTATTCCTCCAAAAAATTTAGTTAACATCTCTTTAAGAACTGCTAGACCACACCAAGGCCTCCTACAACTGCTCTACTGATTGTCGTTATCAGGAACATCCTATCATTGTTGGAAGATTAGATCTGGGTTTTTTACAGATTTCTTCCCTCTTCGTGAACATCTGAGATGCTGGATGCCAAGTTTACTGGACTATTTCCTATGACAACGCATATCAATCCTGTGGCTTTTCAACTTGCAGCTTTTTACTACATTAATGATGCCCTAAGGATAGGGGGGAATTTGAGCTTCACGACTTAGTCGAGTTGAGTGTTTGTGAACTATTGCCATTGTCTTTGTTAGCCTAATTATTGAGGTGAGAACTTGAAATGTTGGGGGAAAATACATGGGACCAGCTACCATCATATTTTACTTCACCTGTCGCATAGGTCACAAATGGAAATGCAGTTATTACAAAGACACTGCCTGTGGACAATGCCAAGACAATATATTGTCAGAATAAATCTAATCTGAAATGATGAAACTTGCATAATTTGTTTGCTGACTATTCTAAACTGTACTGGGAGAAAATAAATTCAAAGGGGCAATTGAACCGTTGTCTTAGTTTAAGAATGTTGAAATTAGTTCCAGATACTAATATAAAATCAACCAATAAAACTATGGATTCTTCAAATCCCAAAATGCTGTAGCAGAACACTGTGTGTGTGCAATAAAGGTCTGCTTGCTATTTTGAGGCCTCATTGAACTGGTTATTTTGTTTAAGGAGTTGTACCATCCCAGATTATTATGATGGAGCTATGAAACTCTTCACTTCGGGGGCTGTACTTCATCTAAGGAATATAGAAGCCAGATGCAAAAAAAAAAATCATTTAATTTTTCCCTGAACACCAAAATTGATTCAAGCTTAGTTAATTAAATATAGTTAAAATGTTTACTGTCCAACAAGCCTACTATTTTTCCATTTTTCCCTGCCTCTGATCTTTATTTTTAACAGTTTCTGGAGAAATATCAGTGATTTTTTAAGCTTTGGGGGAATCAGACCATGTATGCATGGAATATGAAATGATTACAAATTAGAGAGGTTTTCCAAACTCTGCAAAAAGTCAAAAAGCATGAGCACATCCATATTAATAGCATCCTCCAGCTGTTTGATTGAGAATTATGCCTTAGTAATCTTATATCTTTTACGTTTTTCAATGGAATTTCAAATGTGTCTTAGGACAAGAAGAATTTATTTTAATCAATTAATGAAAAATCCCACTAGTAAAGAATATGGGTGAAACAAGCAATTCTCTTTTTCTCAGATAAAAAATAGATATTCACCATAGTTATGTTATCCAAGCTGAAGATACTTATTATATAAGGTATGCCTAATTTACTTCCCTACTATAACCTTATTTTCTATTTTCCACTTGAATTCTAATATAAAGATGTAAATACATATTCAAATGGACTGCTCTTAAACTTTGCATGGCAGGGAAATTGTGCTAAAGATTAAAAACTTTGAACAAGTTTGTCTTGTTTCCATATGCTTCCTGAATGATAACTATGAGGAAATAACTGAAAATATTAAGATGTACTGCCTAATGAAATCCTTTCTTAGCAACCAATATTGTAGTATTTATTGCGCAAACTATAGAACATTGTAAGTTATATAATGGAACTATACAGATTCCATTATATAAGGTACAATGTAAATTTTTAAAAAATGGTAGGGTAAGAATTGTCAAGCCCACTAGTGAAAGAGAACCATGAAAAGATATGATGGAGATTTTAGCCTATTTTATGCTAAAAATTAACTGTGAAAAAATAGACTTATTTTGCCAAATAAATTTGGATATATCTTTTCACCACTGTTTGATCAATGTCAGTATAATCTAAAACAGAAATAACATTCTAGGTCGTACATTCATCTTAGTAACTGAAATTCTTCTCATTAGTCACAAATCTTAATTTTTCCCATCTATGTAAATCCAACTTTATCACATTCTATGTTATAATTCTTTTTATATAACCTTGAATTTTTATTAATAAGAGTAAACATTATGGTTGGTGTGTGACCCAAATCTACTGTATATAGCATTTTCTCAATATTTAGCTCCAACTCTCAATACTTTCAAAGTTGTAATACTGTATTATTTTGGGGTAGTTTAAGGACTAGCTGCATGCTAATCTAGTTTGCAATTCATTTTAGGAGGGTTTTTGTTTCAATAAAATGTTATACTTTGACAATGTAGCAATATATTATTATGATTTAAATCCAGCTTTAGAAATAGCTGCTAACCTTTTTTTTATGAGTGAAGTTGACCACATAACTTCAGAACATATAATGACAAAAAAATTGATAAATGCAATTGCAAATATATAGTTCAACTATGTTGAATAGTCCTAATATAAGCAGATGTCAATTCATATGGATAATGAATCCTATGAAATGGTCATGTATTTGAATTTACACTATTCCAAGTGATATGACTGTAGAAAATATAGTAATTGATTCCTATTCAACAGAAATAGGCGATGAAGATTTTTTAAACATAAATGTTATAAGCATGTTAATGAAATATTACAGTAAAGGACAAAAAGAATATAACTTAATTTTATGATTAACAAAGTCACAGAGTAGTAGTTTTGGAAAGCAAAATAAAAACAAATATATATATATATATATATATATATATATATATATATATATATATATATATATATATATACTGTAGATGCATCCAGCATCTCATCTTATTTAACTACAACCATGTTCATATTGTTCAGTTACATCAATTTTTGTTTTAATATAACAACAAACCTCTTTTTTAACTTGTTATAGTATTGTTTATTTCTGATGGAATCTTGCTTTTCTCTTATTTTGTACCCTCAAAGTTTAGCAGTGTCTAAAACTTCAATAATGGATACAATTAGACTCAATTGCACATGAGCTAGCCTCACATTATCTGAATTTTGAGTGTTATCAAATGTGACCTGGTATCAATTTACAATTCACATTCAATCAACTATCAGATTATTTTAACTCAGGCTAATCATGATATCATAATCTATAGTAATTCTTGTGATACTTATGTTAGAACAATTCTTCCTAGCAGTCCCAGCTATTTAGAACATTTTTTGTGATTGCTTCACCTAATGCTTGCTCAACAAGTCATAATGAAATTCATTGACATTAGTAGACTAAAGATAAGTTCATTAAATATCCTTCATCAAATGTGCATGATGATATGGCTGAACTCACACATTGCCCTACGCCAAAATATGGTTTATTTGATGTAAACGTGAAATCTTTTATAAATCCAGTCCTTGTGGTTTGTAAAATCATTATGTGGCCTAATACAAGATATGAAGTCAGTCTGTGACTAAGGAAGGATTAGATAATGGTTACAACAGGTGATCAGAGTAGGTAGGCTTTAAAAAGTAAAGTGACAGAATATATTTTTTTAGCTATTAAAATATTTATATTTTATAAATATTATTTCATTTATCATTTTCAGTTTATTAGTTTTGGAAAGCAAAATAAAAACAAATATATATATATACTGTAGATGCATCCAGCATCTCATCTTATTTAACTATTATTTAACTATTATTTAACTATTATTTAACTATTATTTAACTACAACCATGTTCATATTGTTCAGTTACATCAATTTTTGTTTTAATATAACAACAAACCTCTTTTTTAACTTGTTATAGTATTGTTTATTTCTGATGGAATCTTGCTTTTCTCTTATTTTGTACCCTCAAAGTTTAGCAGTGTCTAAAACTTCAATAATGGATACAATTAGACTCAATTGCACATGAGCTAGCCTCACATTATCTGAATTTTGAGTGTTATCAAATGTGACCTGGTATCAATTTACAATTCACATTCAATCAACTATCAGATTATTTTAACTCAGGCTAATCATGATATCATAATCTATAGTAATTCTTGTGATACTTATGTTAGAACAATTCTTCCTAGCAGTCCCAGCTATTTAGAACATTTTTTGTGATTGCTTCACCTAATGCTTGCTCAACAAGTCATAATGAAATTCATTGACATTAGTAGACTAAAGATAAGTTCATTAAATATCCTTCATCAAATGTGCATGATGATATGGCTGAACTCACACATTGCCCTACGCCAAAATATGGTTTATTTGATGTAACCGTGAAATCTTTTATAAATCCAGTCCTTGTGGTTTGTAAAATCATTATGTGGCCTAATACAAGATATGAAGTCAGTCTGTGACTAAGGAAGGATTAGATAATGGTTACAACAGGTGATCAGAGTAGGTAGGTTTTAAAAAGTAAAGTGACAGAATATATTTTTTTAGCTATTAAAATATTTATAATATTTTATAAATATTATTTCATTTATCATTTTCAGTTTATTAGTTTTGGAAAGCAAAATAAAACAAATATATATATATATATATATATATATATATATATATATATATATACTGTAGATGCATCCAGCATCTCATCTTATTTAACTACAACCATGTTCATATTGTTCAGTTACATCAATTTTTGTTTTAATATAACAACAAACCTCTTTTTTAACTTGTTATAGTATTGTTTATTTCTGATGGAATCTTGCTTTTCTCTTATTTTGTACCCTCAAAGTTTAGCAGTGTCTAAAACTTCAATAATGGATACAATTAGACTCAATTGCACATGAGCTAGCCTCACATTATCTGAATTTTGAGTGTTATCAAATGTGACCTGGTATCAATTTACAATTCACATTCAATCAACTATCAGATTATTTTAACTCAGGCTAATCATGATATCATAATCTATAGTAATTCTTGTGATACTTATGTTAGAACAATTCTTCCTAGCAGTCCCAGCTATTTAGAACATTTTTTGTGATTGCTTCACCTAATGCTTGCTCAACAAGTCATAATGAAATTCATTGACATTAGTAGACTAAAGATAAGTTCATTAAATATCCTTCATCAAATGTGCATGATGATATGGCTGAACTCACACATTGCCCTACGCCAAAATATGGTTTATTTGATGTAAACGTGAAATCTTTTATAAATCCAGTCCTTGTGGTTTGTAAAATCATTATGTGGCCTAATACAAGATATGAAGTCAGTCTGTGACTAAGGAAGGATTAGATAATGGTTACAACAGGTGATCAGAGTAGGTAGGTTTTAAAAAGTAAAGTGACAGAATATATTTTTTTAGCTATTAAAATATTTATAATATTTTATAAATATTATTTCATTTATCATTTTCAGTTTATTAGTTTTGGAAAGCAAAATAAAAACAAATATATATATATATACTGTAGATGCATCCAGCATCTCATCTTATTTAACTATTATTTAACTACAACCATGTTCATATTGTTCAGTTACATCAATTTTTGTTTTAATATAACAACAAACCTCTTTTTTAACTTGTTATAGTATTGTTTATTTCTGATGGAATCTTGCTTTTCTCTTATTTTGTACCCTCAAAGTTTAGCAGTGTCTAAAACTTCAATAATGGATACAATTAGACTCAATTGCACATGAGCTAGCCTCACATTATCTGAATTTTGAGTGTTATCAAATGTGACCTGGTATCAATTTACAATTCACATTCAATCAACTATCAGATTATTTTAACTCAGGCTAATCATGATATCATAATCTATAGTAATTCTTGTGATACTTATGTTAGAACAATTCTTCCTAGCAGTCCCAGCTATTTAGAACATTTTTTGTGATTGCTTCACCTAATGCTTGCTCAACAAGTCATAATGAAATTCATTGACATTAGTAGACTAAAGATAAGTTCATTAAATATCCTTCATCAAATGTGCATGATGATATGGCTGAACTCACACATTGCCCTACGCCAAAATATGGTTTATTTGATGTAAACGTGAAATCTTTTATAAATCCAGTCCTTGTGGTTTGTAAAATCATTATGTGGCCTAATACAAGATATGAAAACATTATTGCAGTACTTACATAAATTAATACAAACAACATAAATTGCATCAGCTGTCTAGATTGTGTTGGAACACAACAGGTGTTACCTGTTGCTGAAGGTAAAACCTAAATTAATTTTTGTCTTCTTCCTGGTGTCTTCTATAAATCATGGAAACATATAAAAGTCAACAATTGTCAAATGGGCATTAGTGCAAACCATCATTTCTCATTGTAGTAGCTTCTCTGTGCACTGGGACAAGTGACAGATTTCCAAGAATGAAAGTTAAGGAGTACAGATACCCCTTCTTGTTGTATTTGCAACATATTTTGAGAGTTCTTAAGAGATTAATAGACTGGGTGACTTGTGATTAGATAATAAATCTATCACATATTAAGAAGAACCAGAGGCATTGGAGGATTTCGCTTCTACTTTGGATTAACTTAACTCAATGAATCACAAGTTAATGTTCTGCTCTATTTGTTGTGCCTCAAAGGAAAAGCTTGTTGGGCAAAGTAGCTTTACATAGTACATTGAACGTGTCCAGAAATATTTTACAAGAAGAGTTCTCCACTCCTCTGAATACAACAAAATACCTTAGGCCACCAGACTTGAAATCCTGGGTTTAGAAAATTTAGAACTATGCTGTCTTCGACATGACTTGAGTTTAACTCATAGAATCATCTATTACAATGTCCTTCCTGTCAAAGACTACTTCAATTGCAACAATACACGAGCACACAATAGATTTAAGCTTAATGTTAACTGCTCCAATCTTGATTGCAGAAAATATGACTTCAGTAATAGAGTTGTTAATGCACCACCTGGAATCTGTGGTCTCTTCCCAAAATCCCAAAATCTTCAACCAAAAACTGTCTACTATTGACCTCACCCCATTCCTAAGAGGTCTGTAAGGGGCGTGCATAAGAGCACAAGAGTTCCTACCGTTCCTGTCCTATTGTTTCCTTTTGTTATATCCAATTAATTTAGTTATTACATACTCATACTTATATATATGCTTATTTATTGTATAGTTATTTCATGCTTACGCTTATATATACTATGTGACTAAATAAATAAATAAATAAATAGTCCTTTTGTACTCTGTACAATACACACAGACTTTGTATACTCCTCTACTTTGCTTTTTTGGCTTAGGAGGCTATACTAAGAATTGGAAGTACAGTAATCCTAACTATGCATCCATTAGGAATTTTTGCACCATGAAAGCAGGATTAGCAATAACCTTTCAATTACTCAGTTGATCAGTTTAGAGCACTGCCTTTTTGTTTTAATATAACAACAAACCTCTTTTTTAACTTGTTATAGTATTGTTTATTTCTGATGGAATCTTGCTTTTCTCTTATTTTGTACCCTCAAAGTTTAGCAGTGTCTAAAACTTCAATAATGGATACAATTAGACTCAATTGCACATGAGCTAGCCTCACATTATCTGAATTTTGAGTGTTATCAAATGTGACCTGGTATCAATTTACAATTCACATTCAATCAACTATCAGATTATTTTAACTCAGGCTAATCATGATATCATAATCTATAGTAATTCTTGTGATACTTATGTTAGAACAATTCTTCCTAGCAGTCCCAGCTATTTAGAACATTTTTTGTGATTGCTTCACCTAATGCTTGCTCAATAGGTCATAATGAAATTCATTGACATTAGTAGACTAAAGATAAGTTCATTAAATATCCTTCATCAAATGTGCATGATGATATGGCTGAACTCACACATTGCCCTACGCCAAAATATGGTTTATTTGATGTAAACGTGAAATCTTTTATAAATCCAGTCCTTGTGGTTTGTAAAATCATTATGTGGCCTAATACAAGATATGAAGTCAGTCTGTGACTAAGGAAGGATTAGATAATGGTTACAACAGGTGATCAGAGTAGGTAGGTTTTAAAAAGTAAAGTGACAGAATATATTTTTTTAGCTATTAAAATATTTATATTTTATAAATATTATTTCATTTATCATTTTCAGTTTATTAGTTTTGGAAAGCAAAATAAAACAAATATATATATACTGTAGATGCATCCAGCATCTCATCTTATTTAACTACAACCATGTTCATATTGTTCAGTTACATCAATTTTTGTTTTAATATAACAACAAACCTCTTTTTTAACTTGTTATAGTATTGTTTATTTCTGATGGAATCTTGCTTTTCTCTTATTTTGTACCCTCAAAGTTTAGCAGTGTCTAAAACTTCAATAATGGATACAATTAGACTCAATTGCACATGAGCTAGCCTCACATTATCTGAATTTTGAGTGTTATCAAATGTGACCTGGTATCAATTTACAATTCACATTCAATCAACTATCAGATTATTTTAACTCAGGCTAATCATGATATCATAATCTATAGTAATTCTTGTGATACTTATGTTAGAACAATTCTTCCTAGCAGTCCCAGCTATTTAGAACATTTTTTGTGATTGCTTCACCTAATGCTTGCTCAACAAGTCATAATGAAATTCATTGACATTAGTAGACTAAAGATAAGTTCATTAAATATCCTTCATCAAATGTGCATGATGATATGGCTGAACTCACACATTGCCCTACGCCAAAATATGGTTTATTTGATGTAAACGTGAAATCTTTTATAAATCCAGTCCTTGTGGTCGTGTTGGTGGATGACCTCTGGAGGGCCAGGGACAGGGGTTGTTCCTCTGCCTTGGTGTTGTGTCTTGTCCGCTCTCACCGCAGCCGGGGTCTGCTTATCTGCTCCCGAACACGGAGGAATGTATGCTCCCGGCCCCAGTCCTGGCTCCATGCCCAGACAAGCTGCAGAGGAGGGGGCACCTCCCGGTCCCAGCCCTGGCTCCATGCCCAAGCAGGCTGCAGAGGAGGGAGCATCCCCCGGCCCCAGCCCTGGCTCCATGCCCAGGCAAACGGAGCAGCTAGACCCTCCCTCCTCCACTGCATGTGAGCCTGTGGAAAGTTTACTTCCAACAGCTGATTGGAGTGACCCTCGCATCAGAAGATTGGATAGGCGGAGGCAACAGAAGGAAGGGAGGCAACAGAAGGAAGGGAGGGGCAGGCCTTAATGAGTGCTGAGTCATGGAGCCAAACCCCATATATATATAAAGGATCTGCTTTCTGGCAGTCTCTGAGTCAGGCAAAGTCGAACTTATCTTGCTGAAGTCACTTACTGGTCTCCTGCCTGCTCTGAGGACTTTGCTAGGACTTTGGGCAGAGCTGCAGAGGCAAGCCTGATTCGGATTTCCCTGACCTGGCCGTCAGCGGAGGAGTGGGACACGACACTTGGTCCTATTAGATCTCTCAGCGGCTTTTGATACCATCGACCATGGTATCTTGCTGCGCCGGTTGGAGGGATTGGGAGTGGGAGGCACCGTTTATCGGTGGTCCTCCTATCTCTCCGACAGGTCGCAGACGGTGTTGACAGGGGGGCAGAGGTCGTCCGCGAGGCGCCTCACTTGTGGGGTGCCTCAGGGGTCGATTCTCTCGCCTACCCTGTTCAACATCTATATGAAGCCGCTGGGTGAGGTCATCAGTGGTTTCGGGGTGAGTTATCATCTGTACGCTGATGATACTCAGCTGTACTTTTCCACCCCGGACCACCCCAATGAAGCGGTCGAAGTGCTGTCCCGATGCCTGAAAGCTGTACGGGTCTGGATGGGGAGAAACAGACTCAAGCTCAATCCCTCCAAGATGGAGTGGCTGTGGATGCCGGCACCCTGGTACAGTCAGCTGCATCCGCAGCTGACTGTTGAGCAGTTAGTGGCCCCAAAGGAGGTGGTTCGCAACTTGGGCGTCCTCCTGGATGGACAGCTGTCCTTTGATGAACATCTGGCGGCCGTCTCAGGAGGGCCTTTACCAAATCCGCTTATTATTTATTTATTACATTTATATGCTAGCAATTTCACTGTCAGGCGATTCATCTGCATGTCCATCTTACTTCTCAATATAATGTAGCAATTATGGTTTGTTCCATGATGGCTGAGTTCACATATCACATTTCACAAGGTCAAAACCAAACAAGCCACATTTGGGCTTAAAGCATTGTATGAAACAATCATTACAATTTAGTGGAGCGTTGAAATTTTTTAATGTAAAAAATTATATTTTCATAACGGGGAAGATATCCAAGGTTTAAGGATGAGATTTGGGAATATCTGGCAATGTGGCTAAGCTTAAGGACTTTGCCTACATCAGGTTTTGCTGATGTTTACAATTGCTATAATAAAATTACAAGCTAATGAGCAATCTTGATGCAGAATTAGAATTTGAAATTAAGTGGCTTTATCGATACGAGAATACACCATTCTTTTGTATAATTTATTCAAAATACATGCTACATTTAAACCTTAAGATAAAAAAAATGTACACAGCACTATGTGGGGCTTTTTGCTTTACAATAAGGTTTTCTGCAGGAAAGAATACACATCTACCCAATTTCCAGTTGATTCAAAGGAACAATGGTTAATCCTGTCACACATAACCATAGGTTCTCTAAGCAGCTAAGAGTCTAAAACATGGCCCATTGTTTTGCAGAACATTTCCTTCATTTATTGGTTCCTAAATTTGGTTATGAGCAACCTTTCCATTACAATTGTGAATTAAACAATATCCTTTTTTGGAAAAATGGTTACATAATTTGGTCCAGCAGCAGGCTATTCAAAGCAACTGTAAAAGAAGAAGTTGGATACATGTAAGCATTCTTCTGAATGGGCTCTGTTTTTAGACTGTTGATAAATTATTACAACTCATGCATGAGAGCAGTTTCCAAGCTGTAAGTTTTGTAGTTTTGGCTCTCGAGGACGTGGACAGGTTGCTGGGGAGGTTGCATGCAACTACATGTTTACTGGACCCGTGTCCTTCCTGTCAAAGACTACTTCAATTGCAACAATACACGAGCACACAATAGATTTAAGCTTAATGTTAACTGCTCCAATCTTGATTGCAGAAAATATGACTTCAGTAACAGAGTTGTTAATGCACCACCTGGAATCTGTGGTCTCTTCCCAAAATCCCAAAATCTTCAACCAAAAATTGTCTACTATTGACCTCACCCCATTCCTAAGAGGTCTGTAAGGGGCGTGCATAAGAGCACAAGAGTTCCTACCGTTCCTGTCCTATTGTTTCCTTTCGTTATATCCAATTAATTTAGTTATTACATACTCATACTTATATATATGCTTATTTATTGTATAGTTATTTCATGCTTACGCTTATATATACTGTGTGAATAAATAAATAAATAAATAAATAAATAAATAAATAAATAAATAAATAAATAAATAAATAAATAAATAAATAAATAAATAAATAAATAACTAGTCCTTTTGTACTCTGTACAATACACACAGACTTTGTATACTCCTCTACTTTGCTTTTTTGGCTTAGGAGGCTATACTAAGAATTGGAAGTACAGTAATCCTAACTATGCATCCATTAGGAATTTTTGCACCATGAAAGCAGGATTAGCAATAACCTTTCAATTACTCAGTTGATCAGTTTAGAGCACTGCCTTTTTGTTTTATAAATGGGCACTCATTTTAAGAAATTCAGAATGAGTAATAATGGTAAGTGGCCCTAAAATGAATCCATTTGTAAAAAACTTATAAAATTATTCTCAGTTTCAAAATGACTTCTTAAAGATTCAAAATTGCAATCATAATTTGCTTGCTAAAGTGATAGTAAATGAACCACTGTATCAGGTAACTAATATGTCTTTATTTTGTTGCAGTGATAACAGTGCAGTAAACTTCAGTTTGATGGAGTATTAGGGGGAACATATCCCCTTTAAAGCCAAAAGTTGATTGAAACAATTTGATGTAATTTACAAATTTTGCATACTTTTGTCATTTATATAATTATATAACAACTTCATTCAAAGGAGGTAAACTGATGAAAATTTTATTATATATTTAACAACAGTCATTTCATGCCACCTATAATACTAGACTCCAGAAGGTGTAAAAACATAAAAATAACCCGTACAATAAAATGTCTTAAAATCCTTTCACTCAAAGTAACGTACACCCAGCCACCCTCAGCAAACCTTTCAAAGCTTTATGGGCAAGAAACACTTACAGGTGGTAATATTGAAGCCCATCTTAATAAAATTGCTTTTACAGCCTTGCAAAATGTCAGTAATGAGAGGACCACTTTTGGAGGTAAGATGTTTTAGATCAGGGTTATCACAAAAGTCTGTCATCCGGTTGCTGGCCCTCACATGTTCACGAGAATGGGACTTTGTGCTGCACCCCTCTAGAAAAACGGATAAAATGGGCAGAATCCTTTGGGAAAAGGTAGTTACCATTAACAAAAGATATAAAAAACATTATTGCAGTACTTACATAAATTAATACAAACAACATAAATTGCATCAGCTGTCTAGATTGTGTTGGAACACAACAGGTGTTACCTGTTGCTGAAGGTAAAACCTAAATTAAATTTTGTCTTTGTATGCATATCTTTATCATATTACAATACAAGCCAGCTTGGTAGTTATGTTACTTTCCATACAGAACATCTTAAGTGTTCTTGAAGGAAAGTGGCATTTATTTATTTATTACATTTATATGCTAGCAATTTCACTGTCAGGCGATTCATCTGCATGTCCATCTTACTTCTCAATATAATGTAGCAATTATGGTTTGTTCCATGATGGCTGAGTTCACATATCACATTTCACAAGGTCAAAACCAAACAAGCCACATTTGGGCTTAAAGCATTGTATGAAACAATCATTACAATTTAGTGGAGCGTTGAAATTTTTTAATGTAAAAAAATATATTTTCATAACGGGGAAGATATCCAAGGTTTAAGGATGAGATTTGGGAATATCTGGCAATGTGGCTAAGCTTAAGGACTTTGCCTACATGTAAGCATTCTTCTGAATGGGCTCTGTTTTAGACTGTTGATAAATTATTACAACTCATGCATGAGAGCAGTTTCAAGCTGTAAGTTTTGTAGTTTTGGCTCTCGAGGACGTGGACAAGTTGCTGGGAGGTTGCATGCAACTACATGTTTACTGGACCCGTGTCCTTCCTGGCTAGTGCTGGCTGCTCAGGAAGTGACACGAGGCTGGCTCAGGGGATTATAAACGCTTCTTTGGTTGAAGAGGTTTTCCCGCCGCCTTGAAAGAGGCGGTGGTGAGACCTCTCCTGAAGAAGCCTTCCTGGACCCAGCTATTTTGGGAAACTACCGTCCAGTCTCCAACCTTCGCTTTGTGGCGAAGGTTGTGAAAAATGGTTACATAATTTGGTCCAGCAGCAGGCTATTCAAAGCAACTGTAAAAGAAGAAGTTGGATACATGTAAGCATTCTTCTGAATGGGCTCTGTTTTAGACTGTTGATAAATTATTACAACTCATGCATGAGAGCAGTTTCAAGCTGTAAGTTTTGTAGTTTTGGCTCTCGAGGACGTGGACAAGTTGCTGGGAGGTTGCATGCAACTACATGTTTACTGGACCCGTGTCCTTCCTGGCTAGTGCTGGCTGCTCAGGAAGTGACGCGAGGCTGCCGCAGGGGATTATAAACTCTTCTTTGGTTGAAGAGGTTTTCCCCGCCGCCTTGAAAGAGGCGGTGGTGAGACCTCTCCTGAAGAAGCCTTCCCTGGACCCAGCTATTTTGGGAAACTACCGTCCAGTCTCCAACCTTCGCTTTGTGGCGAAGGTTGTGAAAAATGGTTACATAATTTGGTCCAGCAGCAGGCTATTCAAAGCAACTGTAAAAGAAGAAGTTGGATACATGTAAGCATTCTTCTGAATGGGCTCTGTTTTTAGACTGTTGATAAATTATTACAACTCATGCATGAGAGCAGTTTCCAAGCTGTAAGTTTTGTAGTTTTGGCTCTCGAGGACGTGGACAAGTTGCTGGGGAGGTTGCATGCAACTACATGTTTACTGGACCCGTGTCCTTCCTGGCTAGTGCTGGCTGCTCAGGAAGTGACACGAGGCTGGCTCCAGGGGATTATAAACGCTTCTTTGGTTGAAGAGGTTTTCCCCGCCGCCTTGAAAGAGGCGGTGGTGAGACCTCTCCTGAAGAAGCCTTCCCTGGACCCAGCTATTTTGGGAAACTACCGTCCAGTCTCCAACCTTCGCTTTGTGGCGAAGGTTGTAGAGAGTGTGGTTGCGTGGCAACCACCTGGAGGAAGCTGTCTATCTAGACCCGTTCCAGTCCGGCTTCCGACCCGGTTACAGCATGGAGACGGCTTTGGTCGTGTTGGTGGATGACCTCTGGAGGGCCAGGGACAGGGGTTGTTCCTCTGCCTTGGTGTTGTGTCTTGTCCGCTCTCACCGCAGCCGGGGTCTGCTTATCTGCTCCCGAACACGGAGGAATGTATGCCTCCCGGCCCCAGTCCTGGCTCCATGCCCAGACAAGCTGCAGAGGAGGGGGCACCTCCCGGCCCCAGCCCTGGCTCCATGCCCAAGCAGGCTGCAGAGGAGGGAGCATCCCCCGGCCCCAGCCCTGGCTCCATGCCCAGACAAGCTGCAGAGGAGGGGGCACCTCCCGGTCCCAGCCCTGGCTCCATGCCCAAGCAGGCTGCAGAGGAGGGGGCACCTCCCGGTCCCAGTCCTGGCTCCATGCCCAGACAAGCTGCAGAGGAGGGGGCACCTCCCGGTCCCAGCCCTGGCTCCATGCCCAAGCAGGCTGCAGAGGAGGGAGCATCCCCCGGCCCCAGTCCTGGCTCCATGCCCAGACAAGCTGCAGAGGAGGGGGCACCTCCCGGTCCCAGCCCTGGCTCCATGCCCAAGCAGGCTGCAGAGGAGGGAGCATCCCCCGGCCCCAGCCCTGGCTCCCTGCCCAGACAAGCTGCAGAGGAGGGAGCATCCCCGGCCCCAGTCCTGGCTCCATGCCCAGACAAGCTGCAGAGGAGGGAGCATCCCCCGGCCCCAGCCCTGGCTCCATGCCCAAGCAGGCTGCAGAGGAGGGGGTACCTCCCGGTCCCAGCCCTGGCTCCATGCCCAAGCAGGCTGCAGAGGAGGGGGCATCTCCCGGTCCCAGCCCTGGCTCCATGCCCAAGCAGGCTGCAGAGGAGGGAGCATCCCCCGGCCCCAGCCCTGGCTCCATGCCCAGGCAAACGGAGCAGCTAGACCCCTCCCCCTCCTCCACAGCATGTGAGCCTGTGGAAAGTTTACTTCCAACAGCTGATTGGAGTGACCCTCGCATCAGAAGATTGGATAGGCGGAGGCAACAGAAGGAAGGGAGGCAACAGAAGGAAGGGAGGGGCAGGCCTTAATGAGTGCTGAGTCAAGGAGCCAAACCCCATATATATATAAAGGATCTGCTTTCTGGCAGTCTCTGAGTCAGGCAAAGTCGAACTTATCTTGCTGAAGTCACTTACTGGTCTCCTGCCTGCTCTGAGGACTTTGCTAGGACTTTGGGCAGAGCTGCAGAGGCAAGCCTGATTCGGATTTCCCTGACCTGGCCGTCAGCGGAGGAGTGGGACACGACACTTGGTCCTATTAGATCTCTCAGCGGCTTTTGATACCATCGACCATGGTATCTTGCTGCGCCAGTTGCGTCCTTCCTTGACCGGGATGCCTTATGCACAGTCACTCACGCTCTGGTTACGTCTCGGTTGGATTACTGCAATGCTCTCTACATGGGGCTGCCTTTGAGGTGCACCCGGAGGCTGCAGTTAGTCCAGAATGCAGCTGCGCGAGTAGTAATGGGAGCCGCTCGTGGCTCCCATGTAACATCACTGCTCCGTAGTCTGCACTGGCTTCCTGTGGTCTTTCAGGTGCGCTTCAAGATTTTGGTTACCACCTTTAAAGCACTCCATGGCTTAGGACCCGGGTACTTACGAGACCGCCTGCTGTTACCCTATGCCTCCCACCGACCCATACGCTCTCATAGAGAGGGTCTCCTCAGGGTGCCGTCCGCCAAACAGTGTCGGCTGGCGGCCCCCAGGGGTAGGGCCTTCTCTGTGGGCGCATCGAACTCCCCCTGGCCTCGTCAAGTGCCTGATCTTGGACCTTCTGTCGTGAGCTAAAACATACTTATTTATTCAAGCGGGACTGGCATAATAGTTTGATTTTAAATTGGGGTTTTATTAATATTCTTAAATATTTTAAATTTAATTTTAATTATTAGCCGTTTTGTAATTTTGATATGTTTTAATTTGTTTTAATTGTACATATTTTGTATTTTATCTCCGGCTGTACACCGCCCTGAGTCCTTCGGGAGAAGGCGGTATAAAATTCAATAAATAAATAAATAAATAAAATAGATCATGAAAACGGATGTGGAAATGGTAGATTGAACTCATGTGCCTTAGCTGTGGGCAAAACCTAAAGACTATAATAAAATCACAAGCTAATGAGCAATCTTGATGCAGAATTAGAGTTTGAAATTAAGTGGCTTTATCGATACGAGAATACACCATTCTTTTGTATAATTTATTCAAAATACATGCTACATTTAAACCTTAAGATAAAAAAAATGTACACAGCACTATGTGGGGCTTTTTGCTTTACAATAAGGTTTTCTGCAGGAAAGAATACACATCTACCCAATTTCCAGTTGATTCAAAGGAACAATGGTTAATCCTGTCACACATAACCATAGGTTCTCTAAGCAGCTAAGAGTCTAAAACATGGCCCATTGTTTTGCAGAACATTTTGAAAAAGAAGATCAAGTTTGTTCCACAGTTCTTTTTATTAGGAATAATCTCAGATTGCACTGTTATAGAGACAAAACTGATTCTGAATTTAATAACTGCTGCAAGATTATTGATTGCACAATATTGGAAGAAAGAAGACTTACCTACAATTGGAGAATGGATTAGTAAAGTATCAAATTTAGCAGAAATGGCAAAATTTCTGCCTACTTGAAAGACTGTACACAAGAAAATTATATTTTCATAACGGGGAAGATATCCAAGGTTTAAGGATGAGATTTGGGAATATCTGGCAATGTGGCTAAGCTTAAGGACTTTGCCTACATCAGGTTTTGCTGATATTTACAATTGCTATAATAAAATCACAAGCTAATGAGCAATCTTGATGCAGAATTAGAGTTTGAAATTAAGTGGCTTTATCGATACGAGAATACACCATTCTTTTGTATAATTTATTCAAAATACATGCTACATTTAAAGCTTAAGATAAAAAAAATGTACACAGCACTATGTGGGGCTTTTTGCTTTACAATAAGGTTTTCTGCAGGAAAGAATACACATCTACCCAATTTCCAGTTGATTCAAAGGAACAGTGGTTAATCCTGTCACACATAACCATAGGTTCTCTAAGCAGCTAAGAGTCTAAAACATGGCCCATTGTTTTGCAGAACATTTCCTTCATTTATTGGTTCCTAAATTTGGTTATGAGCAACCTTTCCATTACAATTGTGAATTAAACAATATCCTTTTTTGGAAAAATGGTTACATAATTTGGTCCAGCAGCAGGCTATTCAAAGCAACTGTAAAAGAAGAAGTTGGATACATGTAAGCATTCTTCTGAATGGGCTCTGTTTTTAGACTGTTGATAAATTATTACAACTCATGCATGAGAGCAGTTTCCAAGCTGTAAGTTTTGTAGTTTTGGCTCTCGAGGACGTGGACAGGTTGCTGGGGAGGTTGCATGCAACTACATGTTTACTGGACCCGTGTCCTTCCTGTCTAGTGCTGGCTGCTCAGGAAGTGACACGAGGCTGGCTCCAGGGGATTATAAACGCTTCTTTGGTTGAAGAGGTTTTCCCTGCCGCCTTGAAAGAGGCGGTGGTGAGACCTCTCCTGAAGAAGCCTTCCCTGGACCCAGCTATTTTGGGAAACTACCGTCCAGTCTCCAACCTTCGCTTTGTGGCGAAGGTTGTGAAAAATGGTTACATAATTTGGTCCAGCAGCAGGCTATTCAAAGCAACTGTAAAAGAAGAAGTTGGATACATGTAAGCATTCTTCTGAATGGGCTCTGTTTTAGACTGTTGATAAATTATTACAACTCATGCATGAGAGCAGTTTCCACCCCGGACCACCCCAATGAAGCGGTCGAAGTGCTGTCCCGATGCCTGAAAGCTGTACGGGTCTGGATGGGGAGAAACAGACTCAAGCTCAATCCCTCCAAGATGGAGTGGCTGTGGATGCCGGCACCCTGGTACAGTCAGCTGCATCCGCAGCTGACTGTTGGGGGCGAGTTAGTGGCCCCAAAGGAGGTGGTTCGCAACTTGGGCGTCCTCCTGGATGGACAGCTGTCCTTTGATGAACATCTGGCGGCCGTCTCCAGGAGGGCCTTTTACCAAGTCCGCTTGGTCCGCCAGTTGCGTCCCTTCCTTGACCGGGATGCCTTATGCACAGTCACTCACGCTCTGGTTACGTCTCGGTTGGATTACTGCAATGCTCTCTACATGGGGCTGCCTTTGAGGTGCACCCGGAGGCTGCAGTTAGTCCAGAATGCAGCTGCGCGAGTAGTAATGGGAGCCGCTCGTGGCTCCCATGTAACAACACTGCTCCGTAGTCTGCACTGGCTTCCTGTGGTCTTTCGGGTGCGCTTCAAGATTTTGGTTACCACCTTTAAAGCACTCCATGGCTTAGGACCCGGGTACTTACGAGACCACCTGCTGTTACCCTATGCCTCCCACCGACCCATACGCTCTCATAGAGAGGGTCTCCTCAGGGTGCCGTCCGCCAAACAGTGTCGGCTGGCGGCCCCCAGGGGTAGGGCCTTCTCTGTGGGAGCATCGACGCTCTGGAATGAACTCCTCCCTGGCCTACGTCAAGTGCCTGATCTTCGGACCTTCTGTCGTGAGCTAAAAACATACTTATTTACTCAAGCGGGACTGGCATAATAGTTTGATTTTAAATTGGGGTTTTATTAATATTCTTAAATATTTTAAATTTAATTTTAATTATTAGCCGTTTTTGTAATTTTGATATGTTTTAATTTGTTTTAATTGTACATATTTTGTATTTTATCTCCGGCTGTACACCGCCCTGAGTCCTTCGGGAGAAGGGCGGTATAAAAATTCAATAAATAAATAAATAAAATAGATCATGAAAACGTATGTGGAAATGGTAGATTGAACTCATGTGCCTTAGCTGTGGGCAAAACCTAAAGACTATAATAAAATCCTGTAGTATTAGCAACACAACTGATCCTGGGTTTGGAAAAAAAAGTAGTCTATACATTTTGCTAAGCCATAGTTCGTTTAATATTGGCTAAATATTTGAAGCCACAAACTATGGTTTAAACTATAAACAAAACTATGGTTATGTGACTGGATTCGGACATCTTCCCATGCAAGCACAGTTTATGTTGCTGGAAAATGTTAAACTTAGAGGATCTATGACAATGAAGTTGACATCGCCACAACCAACTCACCACAGCCAACTTGCTGTGGAAAACTCACCATGGAAAACTCAGACAAGAGTTACACTAATATCAAAGAAATGGTGGAATATAATTGTTAAAGATAGGATGCAAAAGGAGGGACAGAATGAAATGTGAATGAACGACAAAACTTAAAATATTTTTTTTATTTATTTGAAATAATTCTATAAATTATTATTATTTATTTATCTGAAATAATTTGAAAAACTCACCTGAGGTGAGTTGTCCCATAGCAAGTTGGCCGGGGCAAGTTGTCTCATTCTGAAAATTACACATTATGTCACACAATGTGCTTATGGCTTCTCAGCATATGTGAATCAGTCATTATGGTTAATAAAATAACCATGGTTAATAGCACAGTATGCTGGGAAAACCCAATCACAGAACCACATGTTACATGGCTTTTCACCCCTTGGTTTCACTAAGATTTTTCATAATAGGATGGGAAGGGCTGGTTTTTAGTAGCTGGTTGACCTTAATGACTTCATTGCATCATGTCATGCAGTTCAATAGTGGTGTTAGGTAAGCAAAGGATAAGTGAAGCAGGGAGGATTCCTGTGACTCATAATTCCAAGACACTGGGCCAAAATTGTTGTGCAAATTCCCTTCTGTGTGCCTTTTCCTAGCTACAGATCACGTTGATAAAAGTAAGAAGTTGTTCATAGATGACACTTACTCAGTTCTCCCAATTCTTTCCTTCATTCCATGGTTTCCGGCAGGTGAATATTCTTTCAGAGAAATTGGAGGGATAGACTGCAGAAAAACTGGTCAATTTCTGTACTTGGTTCCTTCAGTCATTGCTGAGGTTTACCATAGGGCAGTAGAGATGACAAGATTTAACTCCATAATGCAACAACTTCCTGAAGAGAGAAGTTACTAGGTTCATAAAGGAACATTTTGTCATACTCCTGAACTATTTTACACATGAGATTTCTTTGTACAATCCGGGAATTTCCAGTATCAATTCATGCTCCATGTCTGGCTCCCAAATCCATATTGTGTGGCCTCACAGTTTTAATGTCAAATTTAGCTTCAATGTCAAATTTAGTGAAAAATGTCTAAAAAACAAAGATGCCATTTCCCGACAGGGTTTTAAAAATAACTTTTTAAAAGATGTTGAATCTTTGCTTTATCTTTGCAAAGCAACAGTGCTAACCTTGCCCTCTTTGGTAATATTTCATTATTGTCCTCCTCACTATGCAAAAACTGTAATCAAAGAAAAGAGTGCAGGCTGCAGTTGCCAAAAACAATGCTTGTCCCTTTCTCACCAGACATTGTTTACTACAAAAGTTTGCAGTCTTCAAAGCTTCTCTAGTATTTACTGATTTTGTAATGTGTCTCAGAACTGCTTTCCAAGAACAATTCTTTAAATCCTGAAGGAGGATTGCACTTTGTATCTTAATCTGAATTCTTATTCAAATAGATTGAAGGCACACACAAAAAACCCATTATAGTTCATAAGAGCACAGATGACATTTGGGATTTCTGGGTTTGTTTTTTTTCTGTAATACAACATACAAGACACAAAACTTACAAAACGGCAGAAATATGCCACCAGATCTAATTTGTTGTATAATATTCAACTCTGCTTTTTTTAATTTCACTGATTTAAGAAACAACAAGACTGTTGTGTATTTGGAATTTATAAGAAGACTTTCTTGATTGTTTCTGTAACCTTAACATTTTTGACACCTCTTCTACTTCACTGAAGATATTGGAATAATCATATACAGGTGACATCTTTGCTGTTCTCTCTACTGGTGTCTTTGTAATATTTGTGATTAAGGACTTTTTTTTATTGCTAAGCGTTACTAATTTTACAAAAGAAAATGGCAGTGTTTGTATATCATGATGTGACCTGTTTCGTTGTGATTTAGTATCTTATATTAGAGCAGTTATTCTGATTTGTAAACTTTGGTTTATTGCACAACATTTTAAGCGGACCCCCACACTTCAACAAATTGCTGTCAAAACGAAAAAACTACTATGTTATATATTTAATTATAGGAATGAACAACCATCATTGGAACAGACCAATCAAAACTCATGAGATACTTGCATCTAGATCAAGTTCATTGTTTATCCATTTTAGTATTAGTCTATCTCCTAGACTTTTAATTTGCTAAAATGTGCAAAACCAATTCCTTTCTTGAATGAAAAGTACAGAGTATTTGCATGGTTTGCTGTATGCTGTTTTGATAATGTTCCTTTGGATCTGTTTGCTTGCTAAACCAAAGACCCAAGTCAAAACAACTGTTGCAGATGAGCACTGTGTTTTTAATGAGGGCTGCCTAGTCAGTTAAAAGAAAAAAAATCTTTCATGTTAATCCTATAATTACATTCTCTGGATTTACTAGGCCAGGAAATTCTTTTACAGTAATGCTTTGATGGTAAAACTTCTTATTGACTTAGACAACCTGGATGGAGGAAACCAAACATTAGAATCAAGCAAGCTTTCTATTTTTTTCTGGATGAAAGTAATTGCAGGTTCGCCAACTGTCAAGTTCTAAAAAGTTGTTTATATATTTAGTCTATTTCTATTTCAGGTACCTATATGTATTTTTAGAAGTTTACAGTTACTGGCCCTCCTTGAAATAGACAGTTTATGCCTTAGATTTGTGAACTGCACCATTGTAAAAATGAAAATGCATTAGACCTGACTATTCCAGCCTATCATTTTATTCCATATATAGAGTACAGGTAAATTTACTTAAGCAGAATAATCTATGGATATATTGATGAAGTCTTTATTTATTCGTGGATTTTGAAGCTAAAAGTAAAGATACTTTTACATGAGAATTCTGCATAAAGCAGAAACATAGAAAGCAGATCCATACTGTACTTCAGTATTAGAAATGCCAGCTAAACCAATTTTCTTTCAGTGTAATGGCATTAAAGTTAAACTGTTGAAAGACTCATTTGGCCTTTTTAAAAAAACAAAAAACAACCCATTGGAAGGAGCTTTTCTCTCACTTCTTTTCCTAGTTCCTGGGTTCAGGCTGTCTAATGAAACTGTTATCTTATTTATTTAATTACATTTGTGTATCTGCCCATCTCACTTAGTGACTCTGGATGGGCATGATTTATCAGTAACTGAAATAGAAGTGAGTGGGTAAAATACACAGGAGTTTAGTCAATTCCTATTTTCTCTTTCAGGTGGGATGAATTGATAGGCAAAGTTATAAGGTTTTCTTTTATCTTGGTTTTTTTTCTTTCTTTGATATAGAATGAGGGTGAAGATTTTTTTTAAAAAAATCTGAAACTCTGGGTAGTGATTTCTGCTTACTTTTGAATCAGCAATCAGAAGATTGGGGTTTCAAAGGGTTTGGGGAGTGAAAAACATAATAGTAGGTGGTAATGTTGGAAGAAATATCCATCTGGGTTCAGTTCCAAGTGGGGACAAAGACACTGGAAACATGGAGGCTGCTTGGAAAGATGGTTTAATGGTGGTCAGGATCACATGGCTTGAGTTCCTGAACAGAAAAGGGCGAGATCCTGTGCGCTCCCTGGCTTTATGCTTTTTCTGAGCTTTGAACTTTCTGGGGCACAGGAAGAGTATCCTGATTGGTTGTCAGACTCCCAGGGGGTGGGGGTCTTAGCTAGCCTTGCTGGCTGATGTAATCTTCCCAGGTGTCAAGTGAGTTTCAGTTGCTAGATGGGTCCTATTATGTTGCAGATGATGGCCCATTGACAAAGGTGGGGAGAATGAGTTTCTACCTCTGACCCATTGACAAAGGTGGGGGGAGTCAGGAAGCTGCTTTGTCTTTAAAACAAGTTTCTCCATTTCTCATCCAGGGAAATATATTCTGCCTTTTTAAATATTTTCTAAAATATTTCATTCTTCTAGGAGGTGGGTGGGTGCTAAATTCCTACAGTAAGTTCTTTATATATCCCTGATTTTGCTTTAGTCAAACGATGTGTCATTAAATAAATATAGTTTATTTCTCTATGGATTAGCATGATACCAACCAATGTTTTTTCCCCAACAAACTATAGGTAACCATGATGCCTGAAGCAGGTCTAATTACACATGAATTTATCTTCTAAAATATCATTGTTCAGCAAACCCAATTCAGGCCAAGACAACTCAGAGTTGTTTATTTATTTATTTATTTATTTTATTTGTCACAACATCATACAAAAAGATTATATAGTATATACACATATAAACATATATAGGAAGAAGAAAAGAAAAACAATAGGACAGGAACGGTAGGCACGTTTGTGCGCTTATGCACGCCCCTTATGGTCCTCTTAGGAATGGGGTGAGGTCAATAGTAGAAAGTTTTTGGTTAAAGCTGTTAGGATTATGGGAAGAGACCACAGAGTCAGGTAAAGTATTCCAAGCACTGATGATTCTGTTGCAGAAGTCGTATTTTCTGCAATCTAGATTAAAGCGGTTTACATTAAGTTTAAATCTATTGGTTGCCCTTGTATTATTGCAATTAAAGCTGAAGTAGTCTTTGACAGGAAGGACATTACAATAGATGATTCTGTGAGCTAAACTTAGGTCTTGTCAAGGCGACGGAGTTCCAAGTTTTCTAAGCCTAGGATTTCAAGTCTGGTGGGATAAGGTATTTTGTTGTTTTCAGAGGAATGGAGAACTCTTCTTGTAAAATATTTCTGGACACGTTCAATTGTATTGATGTCAGAGATGTGGTGAGGGTTCCAAACAGGTGAGCTGTATTCTAGAATTGGTCTAGCAAATGTTTTATATGCTCTGGTTAGTAGTGTGGTGTTTTGGAAAAGAAGCTGCATAAAATTAGGTTTACAACTCTTAGAGCTTTTTGCTATGTAGTTGCAGTGGGCTTTGGCACTTAGATCATTTGACATGAAAACTCCAAGGTCTTTAACGGGATGGGGGTCGTCTGTAAGGTAATGTCCATCTAGTATGTACTTAGTTTTAGAGTTCTTTTTCCTATATGTAAGACTGAGCATTTGCTGGTTGAAATTTGGAGCTGCCAATTTTAGACCAAGCGGTTAGATGGTCAAGGTCGTTTTGAATGATAGAAGTGTTGTCTGTGGTGTTAAATAGTTTGACATCGTCAGCAAAGAGAACACAATTACTTCAGATATGGTCACAAAGATCATTAATGTATAGAATAAAGAGTGTTGGTCCAAGGGCGCTGCCTTGAGGAACGCCACTCTTGACAGGAACAGGATTTGATAAAGCATTGCCAATTTTGACCACTTGTTGTCTGTTAGACAGAAAAGCAGATATCCATTTGTGGAGGGTCCTGAGATGCCATAGGATGTTAGTTTAAGGAGAAGTTTATCGTGTACTACTGAGTCAAAAGCTTTGCAGAAGTCTATGTAGATTGCATCTATTGATTTGCCTTGATCTAGATTTGAAGTCCATATGTTTTTGCAGTGGAGAAGTTGTAAGTTACATGATAACTTTTCCTGAAACCAAATTGTTTGTTGGAGAGTAGGTTGTTAGTTTCTAAGTGTGAGGTAATGGATTGATTGATGATAGATTCCATGACTTTGCAGGTGACGAGCAAAGGGAGATCGGTCTGTAGTTTTCGACTAAGCTGGGGTCTCCTTTTTGAAGATGGGGATGACTGTGGCTAGTGACCAAAGTTTGGGAAGAGAACTGGTAGTGAAAGCTTTATCAAAGATAATACTTAGGGGTTCAGCTATATTAATGGAAAGTTTTTTTAAGAAATATGCACATAGACCATCAGGTCCAATAGAAAGCGATGGTTTTAAGTTGTGAAGAGCTTTACCAACGTTGTCTTCTGTGAAATCTATATGAGTTAGATCATCATAGTCATTGCTGGTTCGTTTGTGGAATGTTGGATATGTGTTATCGGAGTTAACAAAAACTGAGCCAAAGAAAATGTTGAAGAGGTTTGCTTTGACTGTTTCGTCATTGCATTCTTTGTTGTTAGAATCTTTTAGTGGTGGGATGGATCTTGAATCTTTAAGTTTACTGTTGACAAAATTATAAAAGGCACGATTGGAATTTGTGCGTAAAGGTTTTCTTCTTGCTTGGTGTGGTAATTTGTGCATTCAGTTTTAATTTGGTTGCATATGTTTCTGTAACGGTTTCTGAAGTTTGTAACATAGCCTTTTTGTTTCTTTTCCAGAGGATTTTTTTTGATTGAAGCTTTTTTATTGATATGGGTAGTTTGTTTTTCTTGGACATGGTAGTCATTCGTGGTACATATAATTTAATGACTCTATTGATTTCAAGTAGGAAGATTCTATAGAGGTCATCAGCGGTTATGCAGGTTGCAAACAGATTTTGCCAGTTCAGAAGTGAAAGATCGTTGTTTATAAGGTCGTAATTGGCTTTCTTGAAGTTGTAGTTGGGAGTTCTGGTGTTATGACGAATTAAGTATGGACGTATATTGAGACGAAAATCAATCATGCAGTTTACACCCCTTTTCTGCTGCTCTACTGTACTTGTTTGCCTTTGACACCGCCCCATCTGTAATTTTGCTGCTGTTTATTGATGGCAGATGTGCCATCTGTGTCTTTCCTCCATGCTGTGTTGTTTCACAGCATTTTGGGCTTTTTCCATTCCTTTTCATATCTTTCCAGAACTCTGTTAGAGCTCTTTGTTAAGCCATGGAGCTCGAGAACAACCCCTCCCCCAAAAAGTCTGCTGGAATCTCCATTGGAGCATAACTAAGCCCCAGTAAATAAATTAGAGAATTAAGGACAGGAACTCTTTTTAATCCTATCATATTTTTCTGTACTTGGGGAGGCATATACTGAATTGATGGATTGCTTCTGCATGGGAGGGCTGTCTTTTATTTTTATGGGGGGGTCCTTGGTACTTTCTGAGCTTGCTTGTTTTCTTGCAGATGTTTCATTACCCAAACTAGGTAACCTCATCAGTGTCATGAATACCAAAGACCCTTCATGTCAACCCTGAGCTACAAATATTGTCCTTTATTAGCTTTTATTTTAAATTTTTTGAATGCTGAGAGTTCACTGGAACCTGTATCTTGTAGATTTAAAAGCTGCAATGTAGTTTCCTGAGCGGGAAGTTGGATTTGTTCATTTGAATTTTGGCCTGCAAAAATATTTCCATCCTGCTTTGAGTGGCAGAGCTTCTTTGAAGGTATTTAAGTCCCTTTGGAATCAGGAACCCTCTTTGTTATGATCATTTCAGCATTAAGGATCAGTCTAATTGATTTTTCAAAAAGTAATCTTAGATTCTAGGTCGGGGTGTCAAACTCAAGGCCCGGGGGCCAGATCCTGCCCATGAGGTGCTTAGATCTGGCCCGCGGTGCCGCCCTGGAAACAGCAAAGGACTGGCCCGTAGTGCCTCTGCCAGCGAAAACGGAGCTCTATTTTCGCTGGCAGAGGATTGCAGGAGGCTGTCACAGCTGAAAACGGAGCTATGGAGCTCATTTTCACTAACAGAGTTCTTGGGCAACCACAGGCACCCCTAGCACAAGTGACATCGAGCTGGCCACGCCCACCCTGGCACCCTGAAGTCAAACACAACACTGATGCGGCCCTCAATGATCAAGTATGACACCGCTGTTCTAGGTAGTCCACATATACCCTTTTGCTATATTGTCTAAATTGGCTAAAATTGTCAGTCACAGATATCTGGTCAAACTTCAATGGAACTTATACATTCCTACCTGAAGTTCAAGTTTGGAATTGTTCTGCCTTTAAACTTTGACCTGCCATTAAGCATGTTCAGTTGTATGCTACATAGTCAATAATATTCTCACAGATTTTGGAGCTTATGGATTTTATGATGTTGGCCTGTGCTTATCTTAATGAGATCCAAGGTGCTCTGGGTCAGCCTCTTTGACCTTAGTGTGTTATTTCTTTCTACACAGCAAGAGAAGCCAGGAGTGGTACCTTGGGAAGAAAAAATGAGTGTCTTGCATTAAATTCACTGGAAATGAAATATTTTCTTATCCAGGATATGAAATCTCCATTGTTCATAGAAATAACCAGAGCTTTGAATGCACAAAAAATGCCTAAACTTCCTTAATCTTGTCATTTTACATGTTTTCTGGTATGAGTTTTCTAAAGTGTTAATAATGGACGTTGCTTATCTCACATAAATTATTTCATCAAAGTTCTTAAATATTCTGTAATGCAATCATTCTAGATTAAAGTGTTTTAACAAATAGTTTAAGAAAAGCTTTAATAGTGTTCAACAATATTTTTAGGCGCTTTGTTGTGTGTACTAAATGTGCTTGCCTTGGTTTTCAAGCAAACATTGAAACTACGATGTTTCGAACACCAGAATATCAGTAATAACCAACAATTATCAAAAAGTTCTTAACATTTTTGAATATTGAAGAAATAGAAAAAGATTCTCAAAATTCATCTGAAAGTTTCAGTAATATTTGGACTTTCTCTGGAATATGAACTAGCACTGTAAATTTTTCTTCATACTATAAACGTCTCATAAAAGGCATTTTGACACTACGATATTCTCATGCACCAGCCATTCCACTATATAAAGGTAATCCTCAACTTACAACAGTTCATTTAGTGACCATTCAAAGTTACAACAGCACTGAAAAAAGTTACTCCTGACCATTTTTCACACTTATGACCATTGCATCATCCCCATTGTCACATGATTTTCGTTCGGATGCTTAACAACTGATCCACATTTATGACGATTGCAATGTCCTGGAGTTATATGAGCCCCTTTTGTGACCTTTTGACCTTTTGCTGCTATTTAAGTTCCTACCAGTATTTTTAAGGCATAGGAGTATCATTTAAATTCATATTTATTTGTGGCTGCAAAAACAGAATCGGATTGAGTCTTTGGGCTTTTTAACATTTCTGAAAGTAGTTTCAGAATGACCTCCTCTTGTACTTCCATGCGAATGAAGTGAAAACAGAATAAAACACAGTGCAAATCAGCTAATATTGTTCAACAAATATATTGTGTGTAGCTACTAAGTGAGGCAACTTCTTTACTCCCACTTTACTTGCGTTTCTCAGAACGTTGCATAGAATGTCATTGATTAACTCAAGGATTTTATATATAATATCTGTAGACACCATATAGATATAAAATTAATTGCTGTCACTGAAACCACAGCCTTCTCCACTTTTCCTCATATATTTTTTTTGCTGTGTGGAAAGTTATGTTAGACATGTAAGGCTTTCCAGAGTATACCTCACATGTTTTATGTGCTAAAAGGAAATCGATATGAGAAAATATATGTAAATTCAACTTTAAAAAAGAATCCTTTTGTTCATAAAGTAATAAGTAGCTGTAAAGAACTTGTCTTTCATTCTTATCTTTGGAAGATCTCATTGATAATTTGATAACTACACAACCCAATAATATGTAGCTAAATGCATAGTTTGCTGTGGAACTGAAGTAGGCAATAGATTTTATTCAGGAGCATAAAATCATGAAACTATACTGATAGCATTCTAGCTGTTTCTCGCTAGAACTGAAGATTGAGACAAATAAAAACTATTCTCCAAGTTGCAAGTCTAGCTTGATTTACAGCAGGCCTCCTATCCTGATGAACAAAGTTCTATTGTACAGAGGTGCCAATTCAGCAGCTTGCCAGGCATTCAGATGCTGGCATTTATTTTGGTGTTTAATAGGCTAATTCAGTAACTGCTAGTTTTAACCAGCTGTTCAAAGTAGCACAGCAAAGGATACCGTAGCTGAAACTTTTCCAAAGTATAACACTTCTTTCAGGGTGAGATCCTGTGTAGAGCATAGAGTGGATTAAAGCTCTTTCTGTAAAATTGGAGGAGAAAAAACAAATAATATAAATAAAATTATCTTCGGAATGAAAACTAAGCAATCTTAGAATTGTGGTCTGTTAATAGTTTGGATTCTTCTGTTCCTACCCATTTTAAGTCATGTGAATTTTGTAAGTGGAAAAAGTTTGAGGTTTATCAAACAGAAGATAACACAGTGGAACACTTTTCAGCAGTTGCTTATCTTTTGCCAGTTTTAATGCTGATTTGTGTGCATAAGCAGGATGAAAATAACAGTGGTAGGAAGATACAGTAGCTAGAATCAGTTACTCTTATAGTTGTATCATCCCTAGTTTCGATAGCAAAGTTACAATCAAACTAGCTTTTCTTTCTTTTGGCAGGAAATGTACTTACACTGTGAACTTAAGAAGTCTCCATAGTTCCCCTGTTGAAAACTTCTTTTCTAAATGTATGGGTGCCAAGTATATCAGACTATAAAAAATTTAGTAGAAAACAGAAAAGCATGAGAGGGAGGGGAGTTGTCTATAAAAACGGGAAATGAAGTGAGTACATTGAATTCAGATCTGCTGTAGCATGTACTCTTCTAATTTTAACCCTTGTCAACAATTTGCAGGCACTATTTTCAGAGTGATTATCAACCTAAAACGACTGTTGCTTAGCATCCTTATTTTCTTGTTCTGGCAGATGCCTATTCCACCTCCTCCAACGAAAATGGAGCAAAATCTGATTCTGTGGCTAATTTACAGCCCCACACATCCCTTAATTCCATCCAGAGCTCCCCTGGTCCAAAGCGTTCAACCAACACCTTGAAAAAATGGCTGACGAGTCCTGTACGTCGACTGAACAGTGGGAAGGCTGACAGCAACATCAAAAAACAGAAGAAAGTACGTGAAGGAAGGAAGAGCTTTGACCTAGGATCCCCCAAACCTGGAGATGAAACCACACCTCAGGGAGACAGTGCCGATGAGGTACAAGTACACTTTGCCATTATTATTTTTTTAAAAATACTAACGTGAGCCTGATGTTTTCATTTCTGCTATGCTGCTTTTCAGTAGCTGATTAATAGACATGATTGACAGTCTAATCTAGACTACATCCACTCACCTTTTTTGTCCCAGTGCCAAGTTTACCTACCAGGCATAGTCAAGAATCTGAAGCAAGTGGTCCAATAGGGGAGTGGTGTTTTCATTCGGAAAACGAAAGAAATGATTATGTGAACGTTCTGGCTTGGGTAGAGGAGGAGTCTCAAGGACTTAAGTGACCTGAAAAAGCTCCAGTTGGATTGCTGCACTGGGGTCTACAACTCCATTCCCACTTCTACTTTATACCACTGGAAAACACAGTACCTCCCCAGTAGCCAACATTCTCTTTTCTTTTTTCCTTGTTAAGCTGAAATAGGAATAATCATTTTCTGGAAGATGTTTCACAAGGTTGCTTTTTCTACCAGTGACCTCTGTAGTGTTCTTTTTCTTATCTCCAGGAGGTATGAAGCCTTGCTATAAAGGAGAAGCAGCAGCTTCCCTGCACCTCCTCTTCTGGCCCCACCACTTTCAAAGCAGTCTTTGAACAGCCACAGTCCCACCTTCATGTGAGGTTGGCCCTGTTTTAAAAGTGTGGCAGGAACACTGCATTGGTAGTGATTTTAGAAGTGGTGTGTTATTTTCCCATCTTAAGCATATCACTGGGTATGTGGGGGGAAAAAAACCTGGCAGGCCTGAAAGCCCAACTGTAAAAAATGGCTTCTAGGCTGACAGTGCTGACATTGGGAACTGATGACAGGAACTCGGTGAATTGCCCTTTTGTTGCCGTGAATATTAGCGAGTGAAGCAATGACTAGTCCTTACACAATGGAAGTAAATGTATGAAAATTCATTCTCACATACACTACTGCCTTACATTTTGGCTCCGTATTATGGGGTGACTCGAGACTTACTCTTTTACAAATAGAAGATTCTTATAGAACAGGGGTGTTAAATTCATGTCATCACTGTAGCGTCATGTGACGTATTGTGGCCTTTTCCCCTTCACTAAACCAGGTGTGGGCGTGGCCAGGGCGTGACGCATCCGGCCCGTGGGCTGCGAGTTTGACAGCCCTGTTATAGAAGGAAGGTGGCAGAACAGCATGGGGTTGTTGTTTTTTCCTATTTTTTCGTATTATCCCTAATGTTTCCATTATCCCTAATGTTTCCATGTCCCACAGTATTCTCCCAATCCTCAAGAAGGGGGAGTTTCCTTAGTCCTTAGTCAGGGAGAAGCAAGAATTTATTCATTTATTTTATTTTAGTATACTGAATTCAAATTGATTTTGATATAATGAAACATAAAATTGATTTCATTTTCTGTGGGGGTTTTTTTTCCACCTTGGTCAGATATTTGGACAGATTTTTTCCTTTAACTTGTTCACATCTTTGTAAACACGATTCTCTTGCTTTCAGAAGAGCAAGAAAGGTTGGGGCGAAGATGAACCAGATGAAGAATCTCATACACCACTTCCTCCTCCAATGAAGATTTTTGATAATGATCCTACACAAGATGAGATGGTAAGGCTCTAACCTACGTTTCTTCTTGGGATAACTTCATTAAAAAGAAAGGGGGAAAAACATTCCATTAGGATCTAAAACATCAAGTTTACTATATGTGGTTTTATTTTATTTGTTGATGTTTTCCTGGGGGAAAAAATGGAACTGAACCATCTACTTTCAAAATCTTAGTTATTCAATATATTCGTGCATTAATGTTCATTTCCTGCTTAAGTCTTTATAATTTAACCTGCCTACATTTGTAGTTTGAGGGGTTTTTTTCACATTCATACTTTTTATGGATATTAAATGATGCTTTTTATTTACGGGTATTTTGTTTGGACTTTTGGACTTCTTAGCAGTCAGACCTCTTTGTGGTTTATTAAATTTCAGTCACCGACAAAGAAAATTCTGGGTACACTAACTCTTCTGAATTCCATTATAGGGAAAAGGTTGAATTCATTTTGGGCATTATTTTATTACCATCTTCTTCCATAAACAGTATTTTTTTTTTGCTACAACAACAAAACAAGGAAAGGATTCTTTCATGGAAGCGTATCTTCTCCTATTATCCTTGTCAGCGGGAAATCTTAAACTTTTGGTGAACCTTTTTGGATCCAAAGAAAAGTGGCTGATAACCGTTATTTTATAGCAATTGATCTTAAAGTGGTCTTGAACAACAGCTCTCATCAGTTCCAATTTGTTTGAAGAATTTGATTCCACCATTCTCCCTTTGTATATTATTCATATCTTCTAATTATTAATTTTCTTTTACTTCAGTTATCTAGAATTGATTGTCAACTGGCAGAAGCCTGTCTTATTCTTCCCTTGATCATCTTTTTATTAATATGTCAAAATTGTCTATTTTTCATATAAAACTTTTTTAGTTACTCTTTATCTAGTAATTCATGAGGCATCCTGCATTGTGAGAAGTAAGATAATAATTTTACAGCAACTTTTCTAACAAATGCAAAAGTAAGTCACTCGGAATTCACCATAGTCTATGTAATTTTTTCTTAAAGGCTGATTTCTTATCCTCCCTCTCCATGATCTGCTTCTTATTGGGAGGAGGTAATAATTAATAACCATGCAATTATTTCAAGCAATAAACTGCTAGAGAAGGTTATTTTGATAGAATGTTCTACAGAGAATAATATAACTGCCCCATGCTCTTGGATACAACTTTCCACTATAGTTTTCAGCTTCTTACAGCTCTTGATTGCAAGCAAATAAAAATGCTTCTCTGGTATTGGAGCACCACAAAGGCTTTCATGTTTGAAACTTCTATTTTCATGGATTGCTAAAGATTGGAGCGCTTCATTTATAATCTAGACATGTTGCATAACTTCGGGGGAAGAAAGCCAATAGAACAGTATTGACTGTCTTTCTGATCAGAAGACTGAAGAATAGTCAATTTTGTGGGTTTTTCTTGACTTGTAAGGATTACATGTCTGAGTTCATGCATCATGTAAAGTCATAATGTAATTGGTTGCGTTCACTCAGCCACTGCAGTTTGTATATATGGTTTATGGCTTAGTGTAGCATTTGAATTCAGTCACAGTGCTTATTGAATGAACTGTAGTGAAAACAAATGGTGACTCAGCATGGCTATCTGTATACAGCCAAAGAATTAAAATAAATTACAAGTCCTTACTTTCCCATGGGAAAAGAGATTTGCCAGCAACTCTACTTTCCTTAAATATATTTTAACCATTATGGTTGCACTCACTTTGAAAACTGTTTGGAGCAAGTATTTTAGATCCTGGGACTCTGATTGACATAGAAATCTGAAAAAATATGAGCTTCTCTAACGAGTAGCAATGCTCTGCTTGCACATGATCTGAAATACTACAGTATTTCTGAATAACTTTTGAAGCTTGCATGGCTGTATTATTAGTAAGTGTTAATTCTTCTGCATTCAATGTAAAAATAATCTTTTTTCATAACCTGGAATTGCTTTAGTATGGCTTGTTGGTAGCCTAACAGTCACATAGAATCAATGAGAGAAGATAGACAAAATTCCTAGGTTGCAATATTCTGAGGGAATAAGCAACAAGAATGATACATCACTCGGCAACAGTTCTTAGCAAATCTTCACCTGGCATTGCTGCCTAATGCTTGTACAATAGTCCATTTTATTGAGAGAGTGCCTGTCACTAGTTGGGTCCAATTCAAGCACACTTATTCATTTCACTACAGTTTTCTTGACCTTTGATTATTTTACTCCTCTTTCAGGGAAGTCAACACCTGTGGAGATCATTAAGTTATATGTAAATATAAGTTTATAAAAAGCCATCTACCCCCAAGAACAAAGGTGACCCACATCTAGGTATCACACAATTGTCAGATTGATTATATGTTTTTCTGACTATGTTCAGTTTCTTTTTGCATAGAAGAATTGGAACATGGAGAAAAATGTTTTTGAGAGCATGCAGTATTACTTTTGAGTATTTTAGGAGTCAGAATTAGCCCATTGCATGTGCTTCTTTGTTAGTAGTACCCTCAAAGCAGGAGTGAGTCAGAAACTCGTGTTGTCATATACTTCACTGGAGATCTAAATTATGCTAAATAATTTTCAAAGTGAGTCTGATACCCCAAAATTTGTATATGTGAATGTGTGTGCAAGAAAGGAAGATGAATAAATTTATAAGGCCCCAGTTGTTCTTTTCAGATACCATATTTCTTCTTTCTCCAGAAATATTCTCTATTTCTTTTTTAAAATAGCCAAGTTCCAGGATCTAACCTTTAGAATCTATGTAGAGTTTACACATCAGCAACCATATATTTTACTACTTGAAAACTAGTGGACAAATAAATGTTACTTTCCCAAGGTAGAAAATGGGTGGAAAACAGTTCTGGATATATTGTAAAAAAATATCTAGTGCTCCGTGAAGTGTTGTTGCCCACAAAAATAGTAGCGTGAACTGAAGCTATTTTGCTTTCTTTTTTACATTCTTGTTTGATAGTTTTAATGGAATAAAGATGGTTGCAACTGACATTCTTATCACTCTTCCCTACTCATGTTTTCAAAGTTGTCAGTGGAAAAAAGTAACAGTCTTAAATCCTTTGTTTGTTTGTTTTTAATCTTAAATTATATAATGAATACCTTAGCAGCATTCAGCAATCGTGCATAGTGCGGAAAGAAATACAATAAGCTTGATTCAACTTGTTCCTTCTGCTATTTAAATATAAAAATTAACATAGTAAGAAGAGAAATACATGTATTACAGGCTGAGAAGAAGCAAAGCCTCCTTCTCCTCCTCCCCACCATCCCCAAATACTTTACATATTTAGCATCTGCTGGTTCACAAGAACACTGTTGACATCTTGAAATATGTAAGCAAGAAGAAACCTGTTCTGTGTGGCATTTTTATGTTGGATTTTGTAGGAAAAAAAACTTTGAACCATTATGGGCGTAAATTCTAATCGCTGCCAGTCTGTTGTTGAGTTCTGTGCCTTGTATATGTCATGGTCTTCTCCTCTCCCACAAGCTCTTCATGCTCCCTCCATGTTTTTTCCCTGCTTTAAACCTAATGTATGACCTCAAACTGCTAACAGCTTTCCTCTTCTCATTCCTGCTAACCTACTGTTCCTTTGCAAACTGGTGTCTTGCAGTCTTCCTCTTTGCTAGCTTCTCGACAGACCAGCTCTGAGGTGCCAACGGCTGCGGATCTTGTCAGTGCAATAGAAAAATTGGTCAAAAGCAAGCTGGTAAGTGTAGACACCTGAGATTTACTGGAGAAAACTATAGCCTAGCTACATGGAAAGTCAACTAGTCTCTGTGCCATCCCTCTGACCCTGCTTTTCTCATCTTTGTTGTTCTGCACATTTGAATATCTAACCGAACATGTGTTCTGTAGTCCGTTTAGTTATTAACTGAGATAACATCTTTGTAAAATTGATCAGTGCTGACTTGCACAGTGTATGAATTATTTGATAGGCCTCTAGGCATGTGATTGCAGCTTTCTTGTCACCCACACCTTTTTTGAAGTGAAAAAATGTCAATGCGACCTGATATAAAATGTGTAGAAATGCTGTCATGAAAATGTTTTCAAATGTGTTAGTTGTTTTAAATGTTTGCTGTAAGTGATGCTTATTGTTTCATGTATGGTAGTCACATCTTTTTTTGACTTTATAGAGGGTTAGTTTTGGAAACTTTGGTTCAAAGATATTTGGCATTGTTTATGAAGCCGTATGTTCATTTTAATGTTTTATCTTCCGTTAAAGAACTTCAGTGTACGTATAAATGAAGACTGTACAATGGAATGAGGAATGTGAACAAGAACAACAATCTTAGCTAAGAATGTTTAGTAACAAGATTTCTTGAACAGAATAAAAGAACTCCAAGGACTGTGTTTAAAACTAAATAGTATTACATGACACTTTTTAATAATTAAACATTACAAATACTCAGCTAGCTGACAGAAAAGTGACAGCAACTCAATATTGAGGCTGACTATAATATAACAATTTGTTTTAATTTAATTCCTTTCAAAATTAACCTTGTGCCTATGGTTTTATATCAGCCTTCTACTTCCTTTTTTGTGTATCTAGATTTCTGCTTAACGTTCCAACTTGTTAATCCAATTTTCTGTAATTTTTGTGAACTGGGACACAGTAGTTTAATCTCTGCTTACAGATAGGCATCTGATCCTGGGAGGAAAAATGTATTATCCATTTAGATAGGAGAATTGCTATTCAGACAACACTCCTGTTATGCTGAAAACTGTTTTCCTATAGCATCAAACAAATACTGAAATATTTTATTCATGATTAATTATTATAAATCTAGAATATCAGGAAAAAAAGTAAGTATTGTCTAGTTAGTGGTTATAATTTCTAGTTTAATCTTTTGTCTTTTTTTCCCTTCTTTGTTTCTTAAGACATTGGAAGGGGGCTCCTACCGAGGAAGCTTAAAGGATAGTACTGGATGTTTGAATGAGATTGTGACACCTTCAACCCCGCCTTCAAGAAACCTTGAAGAGGAACAAAAGGCCAAAGCAATGAGAGGCAGGATGTAAGTTAATTTGTCATTGATCTGTTTTACAACTCTATATCTGATGCCATCTATCACTAGTAGTTTAGAAATTTCTATGGGAAGAATCTCCCTCTCCAGACGCAACCCAACGAGAGCAAATTTATTTATTCTTAGATTTTTATCCTGTCTTTGTTACTTTGTAAGTAACTTGAGGCAGCAAACATTCCTAATACTCTTTCCTACTGCTCTTTTCCCCACAACAGCAATCACCATACGAGATAGGTTGGGCAAAGAAACACTGACCAAAAGTCATCCAGCCAGCTTTCATGACTAAGGTAGCACCAGAATTCATGGTCTCCTGATTTCTAAGCTAGCACCTTAACCATTATACCAAACTGGCTCTCATCGTGGATTTGATATATCCATAAGTGGAGAGGAGAGCAAATTTTATTCTGCTAGAAAAAGCTCTTTTTATAAAATTGAGTGAAGTCTAAAATGTATACATTTGTAAGAGTGATAATAACAGAATCAAGTACTGTAGGACAGGGGTGGGTTCCACTTACCTTTGCTACCGGTTCGCAACTGGCACTTGCATGCTTCTGCGCATGTGCAGATCGTCCGTGATGACGTCCAGGTGGGTGGGCAGAGCCTCCCACCGCTGTAACTACCAATTCGCAAGAACCAGACTGAACTGGTAGCAATCCACCATTGCTGTAGGACAAGAAAAGTGTAGACATTAGCCAGCATGTGCCTTCTACCCATTGGCCTTGCCTTGGTTCAGTTAAAAGCCTGCTGAAGATATAAGACATTCAAAAGCAGTCACTTCTGCTGAAGACAATGGGAGCAGTCTAAACCTAGTTCTTCACTAAGTTTTTATTTTTACATATTAAGAAAGATAAGTCAGTACAAGAGGAGTATGCTTTCAGCCAGCTTCTATGACCCTGCCTTTTTTTCTTCTCAGCTCATCTTCTCAGAATGAGGATATTCAAATTTGGCACTATTCAGAATTTCTTGCTTAATGGGAATTGCATTATTGACTAACTAGTCACACTACTTTAATTTAAAATTGGTTTTGGTCAGTGCTTGGAGTAGAGGCCTTGTGAAACCTATATACACCTCTTTTGAATTCTAGGTTTGTTCTAAATGAACTGATACAAACAGAAAAAGACTATGTCAAGGACTTAGGAACAGTGGTGGAGGTAAGTTAAAATAAATTAGTTTAGACATAAACTGTTTTTCAGTAAAAGACTAATATTGGGAAGTTTTAAATTACAATCTGGTTAATACTGACTTTTTGCAAGCCATTCTAAATATTCTTAAAAGCCTAACTGATTTAGACTCATCTAAACAAGTTATCAGCAAGTCCTTAAGGCTCATCTAAACTTGACATATATCTAAAATATTAATAAAGGAACAAACAGACCCTTGATGTCTTGCATATAAAGATCTGCTACTACAATGAATAGTTGATTTTGTTTGCTTGAAAAATAACATTATTACTGGTCATATTCCAGTCTGCCATTGCTCAATCATTCATATTTTTTTCCTTATCAAGGGATTTATGAAAAGAATAGAAGAAAAAGGTGTTCCTGAAGATATGAAAGGAAAAGACAAGATTGTGTTTGGAAACATTCACCAGATCTACGATTGGCACAAAGAGTAAGTCTATAAGCTACTATAAACAACTAATGTTAAATTGTACAATATTTATTTATATTTATATGCATTTAATTTGACCAGAATCATTACTTTTCCCTTTCTTCTCTCATTTGCATACAACCCAAATATTAGCATAATTCTTTTTGCTGTTTTCTAACTGCTTTCTGTAGACATTCTATATATGCATATTTTCTGTGCTTCCTGTTAGAACTTATACAAATGTTTTGTCATGGGACATAAATGCCTCTCCCAGTGGTCATTAGACTTTTATTTTATTTCTTTCAATCTTTTCTTTCCAAAATTCACTCTTGATGTTACTAAATAATGGTTTGTCCTACATTCAGAACATCTTACTACCTTTGTATCCTTTATTCATTTTCACAGTTTTTTAGTAAACAGTTAAATCAGTCGTGCTTTTTGCTCCATTCCTTTTCCATCTGCACATATGTATAATTAGGTTTATACTTCGAGCATGTATTTGAAACACAGAGAGTGTTTTCTAAGCAGATGCTGACCAAAAAGTGATCATTGGCATTAATTCCTTGGTCTTATCTCATTCCCATCCATCTGTTCCGTCACCTTATAGCCTTGGGTTGCCTTCATTTTTTGCCTTGGGTTGCATTCATGTAGAATGTTGCACAGATTTCCTCCAAATTCACCCATAGGTCTTCAAGTATCTTCATTCATCAGACAATAACACACAATTATCACAAATCTATATACTCCTGCTTTCAGACTGATCCACAGCAACCTAAATGATACATGTTTTTTATCATTTCATTCATAATTATCATAAGGAAGTATTCCACTTTCGTGTATATATTCTTCAATTTCTCAAGATCAGGCTACCTGAATTCAGATCTGTTATGGTACATTACTCCCCTTGCTGTTAATTTCACAGACACGTGAAATACATATTTTTCTTCCTTTCATTTGCTAATTCATGGTTTTTAGTGTGACATTACAGACAGACTAAAGTCACAGCAGTTATCCATATGACATGATCAAAACCAGATAAGCCCATAGATACTGAAATCTACTACCCATCTTGGATTTGGTTAATAAGGCTTTCATAGAACATTATTACTAGTGATATTCCAACCTGCATTGATCTTTATTTTCTCGATGTGGTTTGTAGATTGTGGGTTTTTTTATTTTTATAATAACATTTATATATTTTTCTAAGATTTGTCTTTATGTATTTGATCAATGTAGTTTTACAGTACTATTGAATTAGCCGCGATTCTTATCTGGTTTACCGTAACTAACATACAGGGAAAACATTGTTCCAGAACTGCCCCGATTCTTCTTTAGCTGTTGGCATTAGCTGAAGAAGATTATGACTTATTTTTTTAAACAAGGGCTGCTATTGTATGGTATTTACTGTTCTTTTGTCGCTGGAATTATAATCCTGGCCCTTTCTGTTATTTAAAACTGTGTCATGTAAGGATCAATAGGATTTTGCATTTTTAAACAATATTTATTTTAAGACATTAAGGACTGCCAGTTGGAATTAATTGTTGGCATGACAACTGTCTGAAATGTGAGAAGAGTGATATTTGCAAGGAAATGCAACGTTCAGATGAGGCTACAATTTATATGAGAGTACTAACAGAAAAGACAGAATAAAATTGGGATTTAAGAGAGAGGAGTTTGCAAACAGAAGGCCTTTCTTCTGTTGGGCTCTTTTGCTAGAATTATCTGTGATTATCATTATCTTGAAAGAACACAGCTCTGCTATACTTACTTTACCATATTTTTAATAATTTAGTAAGTACATGTAATAAAAATCAAACAAAAATTAAAAAGGAATGAGCTGTGCATATTCAAAAGTGGATGTTCTAGGGATATAAGGTACAGGTGGTCTTTGGGTCGGAACCATAATTTCCATCATTAAACAGTGTGGTCATAAAGCATGACATCATATGACCACATTGCTTTGTGACAGCAATTTTGGCAATCCTAGTTGCTATCATTACCTCAGATCTGAGCAGATCATTAAGCAGGAAGTGATAGGATTCGCAGACAAGGAATGCAGGGGGTGCTCCAACGGGTTGGGGGTGCCATGGGTCATGCTAGAGTATGGCTGGGCAGGTGGGGGCTGTGTGTGGTCACCACAGGATGTGGGTTGGTCAACGGGGGCTGTGGATTGGCACTAGAGAGGGCTAGTGGGGCCACAGGAAAGTGTTGCAGAGTACATTCCACTTGTTCAGCACCGTCATAACTTTCAATGCTTGCTGAACAAGTACACGTAACTTGAGGACTGCTTGTACGCAGTAAGATAATTATCCAAAGAAGAAACAGTATCATGAAAAGTAAGAAGGAGAGAAATTCATTACTGAGATTGGTCTTTATTCCATAACCCAAAGTAGCTAGGACTGAATTAGGCTTTCTTGAGATACAGGGTATGTATATTTGAATTTTTCCTTGATGTGTAGCATTATTAGGAAGGTCTGATTCAGTCCAAAAACATCGAGCTCCAGAATAAAAAACCAATTTTAACAGCAAACAGATTTTTATCTTTTGCTATAATTCCTTCTCTTATTTAACTGTTTTACTTTGTAAAGGAAGTTGTCTTATAAATGCTTCTTCCACATAGGAACAATTAACATTCTACTTGTTAATAGCAAGATCATAATGAAAGTCAAGTTGTAATTTATACAGATAGATAGGTAGGTAGGTAGGTAGGTAGGTAGGTAGGTAGGTAGGTAGATAGATAGATAGATAGATAGATAGATAGATAGATAGATAGATAGATAGATAGATAGATAGATAGATAGATAGATAAAGTTCCTCCATAGAATTAACTGCCCAAATTGAGTTAAACATAACAAGAATATTATTATTGGGAGGGAGATTTGGGGTGGATACAGATAGCCATTTATTGTACACTCGCATGATATAAGAAAAATTATCTGAACATTAGCAAAATAACAGACTAAGTTTTCAGAGATAACTAATGTAACATCAAGTTTATTTTCTAATTATCAGTTATACAATGTGTTAATGGGGCATACTGGAAAAGAGGGAAAAGAGATTTTGAGCATGGTTTGTCTGTTTTATATTGCAGCTTTTTTCTTGCTGAACTGGAAAAGTGCCTTCAGGAACATGATCGTTTAGCACAGCTCTTCATCAAACATGTGAGTTACAAGTTAGACTTTTCTTAAAAAGAAATTAAATGCATTTCATATTTTCTCAGTTTATGGCATCATTTTAAAAAGATAACAAATAAGAATTAAATACCCCTCGCTCATGATATTCTGATTTTCCATAAGTGATAAAAATACACTATTTCATACATTTTTATATTCTAGATTATAAGCATGTTTTAATTTCAGTCATAATACAAAAATACTTTGTTTTGCTCAGCATTTTCTTACCATTTAAACAAAACAGTAAAAAAGGAGTCTTTGCTGGACATTTAACTTAACAACCCCCCTAAACTAAAATGATTATATATAATGTTTAGGTTTTTCTTCCTAGCTATAGCCTTGTCATTGTGTTCGGGATATAGGTCTTCAAGGAAAAAAATCGAATGTAGTATAGATGTATAAAAACAGAACACACCCCTTCAGCTTATACATTCCAGAATCTATCCTGCAAAAGGTTATCTGAATTGATAGCAATCAGAGTTCAAAGCAAGAACTGCATGGTCACATTTAGAGATGATCTTTGGAGAAACAAAGACAGAGGGAATCCAGCTCTCTTGGTCCTTCTAACTCTCACAATGACTTTCAGCGCCATCAATTCATGGTATTGTTCTAGTCTTCCTCCCATGGGATTGGAGAGATGTATATCATTCTTCAGTGGTTTGATTTTTTCCCCAAGAGATCCAATCCAATGTGTGTTTGTGGGGGGGGGGATAGATTCAGATTGAAACCCTTTAAAACAAGGTGGCTTTGGTTGGTGGCCCCATCTGATTGCTTTCCCATCATTTCTTGATTAGATTAGCAGACAGAAAAAATGTGCAAGTGCATGATTGCATTCATTTTTCTGCTCTGCCCAATAGCTGTGACAGTTGTAACATCAGCTGATTCTAAGAGAGCTGTGTATTTGACTTTTTACAGGAGAGGCGATTACACATGTACGTGGTGTACTGCCAAAACAAACCAAAATCAGAATATATAGTAGCTGAATGCGGTACATATTTTGAGGTAAGTTTGGATGCTGCAGTTCGGATACGATTTCCTGATTTCTTCTTTTTTCTTATATTTTCATGTACATATTTTCATGTACATATTCATGGATCTGCATCAGCAAGATTTTCCCTCCTTGGGCTATTGGCTTTGCTCTTGTGTTGTTTTGCTTTTTCAATAAATGCTTCCTCATATTTAACAGTGGATATTTGTTCTTGAGTAATACTTGGCTTTTTAGCTGCAAAAAGGAGAAAATGAGTGAGTAAGGAATAGAAGAGAGTAGTTCCAGAGTACTAACTAGTTTCTAACTTATTAGGGTTACTTTTGGGTTATATAATGCTCTGAATGACAAGTAGTACTGATAATTTGGCTGATAATTTTAGTTAAAAAAGCAAGGTTAAATTTCTTATGACTACATCAAATAAGCCATTCATTTTACATTAATACATTTTACATTATTTTGAAGAAGATTCATGGCTGATTACATATAGGTATGTAGAAAAGGCATGTTATTAGGTATTTTCTGAATAATTGCATTCTACTTGTTATAGTACAGATAGTCCTTGACTTGCAATCACAGTTGGGATGGAACCTCAGTCATTGAGTGAAGTAGTCATTAAGTGAAATGTCATGTGACTGCTTGGCTCAACAACCACAATCTTGGCACTCCTGCTTGCAGATGTTGAGCAATCTCATGGGTCTTTAAGCAGTTGGCGCTCCAAGGGATGCATTGGCGGAATGGGGGAGACCATGGCAAGGGTCCACTGAAGAACTGAAATCCACCCTGCCAATATCTTAAGTAGACTTTTCAGCTCTGAGTGAAGAGAGACACTTGCATGTAGTATGCATGAGAACCTCCTAGGATCTTCCTCAACTGCCTGAAGCACCTTTTACTGTGCTACATTCTCTACTTGGATTTTAACTCCCTCTTGTCTCTGGGGGCTGGCTGAAAAAGCTGCCCACCAAAGCAGGCAACAGCAGCTGGCAGCCTTCCTGCCAGCTTCTGTATTGACTTTCTGGGGAAGTCTGCAGAGAAGGTGGTAAATAGTTATCATCTGATCATAGAGCACTTGGCAATCAGACATAAGTGCAAACAGGTTGCCCAATACCCAGGCTGTGATTGTGTGACTGTAGAGTGATGGTGCAACATTTTGCAATGGCCAGAAGTGCTTTACAAATCATCCATCATTACAATCATGAGTTGAAGATTATCTTTGTTTAGATGATGGGCTGCTCATTGTAAGATGTTCCATAACCTCAGACTAATTTTTATAGGCCCAATTGCTGAATCTGAGAAACTGTAAGTGTGGTCAGTGCCCTGATTGGATCCCACATATGCTCCCTTGAGTTCCATGGGGGGAAAAAAGCAAAGGAGAAATTAACCATTTTCTCTCAACAGTGATTTCTCCTACTTTCATTTTATAGGAAGTGCAACAAGAAATAAACCAGCGATTAACTCTCAGTGACTTCTTAATTAAGCCCATTCAAAGAATAACCAAGTACCAGTTGCTTCTCAAGGTAAAACACATCAAAAGATAACAAATGTGAGGTATATCAAAAAATCATCTGTGACTGAAATATAATTAGGAGGGTCTCCTTAAGGGGAGATAGGCAGCTATGTAAATTTAATAAATAAATGAATAAGTACTAAGTTTACATGTTTTAACCAGCAGTATTACCTAGCCTGTTTGCTCCAGTTTGTGCAAATTAGCTTTAATTCTTTTGGTATTTTCTGGACTGCTTCCTGAGGGTATCATGGTCTGAGCCTGATTGCTATTCAAAAAGCAAATGTATACATGCCTGTATAGATATATCTATATCTGTATAGATATAGAGGGGACGCGGTGGCTTAGTGGCTAAGACACTGAGCTTGTTGATTGAAAGGTCGGCAGTTCAGCGGTTCAATTCCCTAGTGCCACGTAACGGGGTGAGCTCCCGTTACTTGTCCCAGCTTCTGCCAACCTAGCAGTTCGAAAGCACATCAAAAATGCAAGTAGAAAAATAGGGACCCCCTTTGGTGGGAAGGTAACAGCATTCTGTGCGCCCTTGGTGTTTAGTCATGCCAGCCACATGACCATGGAGACGTCTTCAGGCAGCACTGGCTCTTCGGCTTTGAAACGGAGATGAGTACCACCCCCTAGAGTCGGGAACGACTAACACATATGTGCGAGGGGAACATTTACCTTTACCTTTATAGATAATCTCACCATTACCTGGTGGGCATCATGATGAATTATCGTTAGAACCAGATATCTAATTAACTAACGCCACTGGTTTTAGCTGTGTGTTTTTTAAAAGTACACACAAACATGGGTTCATATGAAAAGTCTTTTATAATTTTAGTAAAGCTTTGTGGCCTTTTTTGTCTCCACGTGAATGGAGCTAAATGCTACAGTCTTCATCAGGAATCCTGTTCAGTGTGCCTCTATTGCTCACACAAAGTAAAATGTTATTTATGATCAAGCCTTTGCCATAAAGATAGTGGCATCTCTTTTATGGAACTCTTTTTTATCTCTCTTTCTTTCCACATCTTATCCTGAATGGTTCCTAGAAGAATATTAACATTTTTAATATTAAAAAAATGTAACTTTCATCCTTCCTTTTGGTTGGCATTAGTTATCTTTTATACAGAAAAAAAGTTATGACTACAGGCAGCTAAGAGCTATTTATCTGGCTTGTATTGCACTTGGAGTGTCATAATCTAAACCAAGTATATAACTTCAGTCATACATTTTATTAAGTATATAATCAGATGTTACATTCTATACATAAAATAAGTTTAAGTATAATTCCAGATAATTCTGCAAGAAGACAACAGACGTATTCATCTTTAAAAGTGCATTTACATGTTAATTATTTTTAAAGAATGATATTCTTTCCTGTAGGATTTCCTGAAATATAGTGAAAAGGCTGGATTGGATTGCTTGGAGACAGAGGTACAGTTTATTTATTAGCTTTTATTTTAGTTAGTGACTAATACACTTTTTAAAAAAAAAAATTTAGTTATAATACATTTGGATATCTCTAATTGAAGATTGAATTGCTTCCTTCCACCCTTCCTTCCAGCAAGTGGGCAACAAAGCATGAGTTTATAGTTACCCATCAGTTTCTGAAAATGCCTCTTGAGACCCACTTGTCTTTACATATTTTCCAAAGAAAATGTTGTCCAAGCTCTTTAAAGTAATCAGTGGAGTTTGATCAGCTGGAAGCTGCATTTCTCCAAAGGTCAATTTGATGAATGGGCAACTCTTCACAATATATCCTGATTTCTGATTATGACCTGTATTCTCTAGCTGGAAGGGTTGATCCATGTGTGGTCCTAGTCAGAGGGGTCCAGCCAGCTTTTTATTTGTTCCCATATTTACTCTGTTCCCCCTCTCTTACAGAAAGCTGTAGAGTTGATGTGCCTTGTTCCTAAACGCTGCAATGACATGATGAATCTGGGACGACTGCAGGGCTTTGAGGTATTCCTCTGTTTCTTATTCAGTAATGCCAGTTGCTTTTTTTTCCCCTTGAAGAAATGATTGAGGCTTCTTGGAAACTTTAAGAATGAATATTGGCCTCTTCCCAACATTTCTAGCTATTAGAAGTGGAATTATTAGGAGCTGCCTTCTAGTCCTATACTATATGCAGACTATAGACTATAGACTCTAGACTATATACAGTAGTATGGAAAATATATAATCTAATATATATATATTCTTTGAAAATGTTTCTGAGAACAGAACTCATCCTCTGTTGTCCCAAAGATGCTTTTTCAGGAGGCAACTGGACTTTCTTGTTTTTTCTTTTGAAGACATTTTGCTTCTCATCCAAGAAGATTCTTCAGCTCTGACAGGATAGTGGGGAATGGAAGGAATTTTATTCCTTACAGATAGCTGGTCATTTGCATTCCTTTTAGAGGTCATTGAAGCACTTGGAGGTTTATCTGTGTCCTTAGGGTCACCTGAGTAGTGCTCCTGGTTCCTGTAGTCTGCAATTTCCCCCTCCCCTCGGGAAATCCATTCCTACTCCCACACCATTCAAGTATATTCATCCCAAATTGTATAGATAAAAGTCTGCAGAAATTCTCAGTCATCCAGATCATGGTTGTCCCAAAAGGCAACTGGACTTTCTTGAAGCTTCTTGGATGAGAAGCAAAAAGTCCAGTTGCCTCCTGAAAAAAGCACTTTTGGGACAACCATTACCTGGATGACTTAGAATCTCTACAGACACTCATCCTCTGTTATTAAAGCAGACTATTTTTTTAGGCTTCTGAATGCTGAATTTCCCAGAATGGTACGCTGAAGATCTCTAATCTCCGTGACCCCATTTTGCTTTGTGGTAGCAGGTTGTTTGTTCTTATTGCCACCACATATTGAAGGCATCTCACTTGGTGTCCACGCCTAATCAAAAATGACAGAGTAGTAAGACAGGCTGTGACAGAGTTGTCGCAACCTGTCTTACTAGTCTAGTAATTAAGAAGTCCAAATGCAAAAACACTGAAACAATTTCTTTAGTGCCGTGATGGCGAGCCTATGGCACGTGTGCCACAGGTGACACACGTAGTCATATCAGTGGGCACACGAGCTCAGCTGATTTTTGGGCCTTCTGGGCCCACCAGAAGTAGGGAAACAGACTGTTTCCTGCCTCCAGAGGGCTTGCGGGGGGGGGAGGCCTGTTTTTCTCTCTCACCTGGCTCCAGAGCTCTCTATGAATCTGGGGAGGGTGAAAGTGGCCTCCCACCCCCAGAGCCCTCCGGAGACCAGAAACAGCCCATTTGCCAACTTCCAGTTAGACAGGAAGTGACATTTTTTGCTGTCCCCAGCCTCCAGAGCCTCTCTAGCGAGGAGAGGGGTTTCACGCGCACATGTGCAAGGGGAGTGCATAGAATTATGGGTGTGTACACACATGCGCACGACCCTCCCGACCTCCCCCCTCCTGGCATGTGATGGCCAAAAGGTTAGCCATCACTGCTATAGTGTTTTGTATGTATAGAGATGACTAGGGTGTTCCACTCCTTTCTCCCATGCCCATAAGCATCAATCTTGCAATAGATAAACACACCTTCCAACTTTCTTTTTAAAATGTTTAAATTAAATTGAATGTTAAAATTCAGAGTGGAACACAGCAGCTTGCAGTTCAGTTATTTGGGGGCTAGGGGAGCTTCATTTTGACATACTGCCAGGCTAGACAGAGTTGAACTCCAGGGTGATGTAAACCATCACCCTGGATGATATTATCCATCTGATAATATATAATATTATATATTATATATTATCCATCTGATAATATATATCAGATGTATATTATCCATTTGATAATATGTATATTAATAATGTATATTATTAATATACATATTATCAGATGGATAATATACATCTGACATATATTATATATTGTATATATTGATAATGTATATTATCCAACTGATAATATACAAACCCAAATTGATGCTACAACTTTCACTTTTGGAGATCACAGTATCTAAAGGACTGTTTTTTTCCCCTGTGTTCATATTTGTGCTCTGAGATGGTTACCAGAGATGAAGGGTTACCAGAGTTGAAGGGTCCTTGCCTACAGAAATAGAGTGGGATTCTCTCCTCCACATCTCCAATTAAAGATGAACCGCGGTAGTGCAGTGGTTACAATGCAATACTGCAGGCTACTTCTGCTGATCATTGGCTGCCAGAAGTTTGGCAGATCAAATCTCACCAGGCTCAAGGTTGACTCAGCCTTCCATCCTTCTGAGGTCGGTAAAATGAGGACCCAGATTGTTGGGGGCAATATGCTGACTCTAAACCACTTCAAGAGGGCTGTAAAGCACTGTGAAATGGTATATAAGTCTAAGTGCTATTGCTATTGCTAAGGAATGTCCATCTGTTACCTATATTAATGTTGTTGTTTTTAGGGTATTCATTCTAGAAGCATTTTAAATGGGTATTCATTCTTGTTCTAATTTTAAAATTCTTCTATTTCCATGGAAATAGAAGTGGTTATTGTCTGTTACATATTAGCCCCTTTCCCTACTCATTTGAAATATTTCTGTGCTAACTTCATGTGTACATATGTGTGTTCTATTGGGTTGTTGTCATTTTTATTTATAGAGGTTGTCCTGAGGACAATATACTGCATAGCAATTAGTAAACTAAATACATTATTTTTCCTGCGTCCATCAACTTATGTTTGCTTCATTTTTTTTACCTGTCTTAGGGCAAGCTGGCAGCTCAAGGGAAATTGTTGCAACAGGATACATTCTATGTAACAGAGCAGGACTCTGGAGGGTTGTCTCGGCCAAAAGAACGCAGAGTTTTCCTCTTTGAGCAAATAGTCATCTTTAGTGAACTACTTAGGAAAGGCTCCTTAACACCTGGGTACCTGTTTAAGCGGAGCATAAAGGTAAGAGATTGATAAGGCCACCAGGTCAATAAAAAGTTTGCTTCTTTACATTTTTTCGGCCCCTTTAGCCTTATATAACCCCAATGCAGGTCACCTGCCAGGGCAGACCTTGTGGGGAGTCCTATCTACCAGACTGCATCTAATTCCCTGCCTACCAACTGACTTCACTTTTCAGAGACCTTTTTGCTTTGAAAGGCAGCTGCTGCTTGAATCAGTTTCCTTGAGTGAACGAGGGAGCCTTCCTCTAGGAAAGAATGGAAACCATCTCCCTATTTTCTGCCATAGCAAAATTAAGCAGTGTTAGCCTTCTTCCATGGGAGGAAAAGGGGAGTCATGAGCTGCCGTATCAGCAAACAAGAGCTAAAGGTGGCGAGTCCATGGTTTCCCCTCGTTCAGGGGTCTGCAAACTCGGCTCTTTGGCAAACTTGGCAAAGCTGGCTGAGGAACTCTGGGAGTTGAAGTCCACAAGTCTTAAAAGAGCCAAGTTTGCAGACCTCTGCCCTAGTTAACAGGCTGCCAGGGGCCAGAGACACACCTGGCAAAGTAAAATAACTCTCCTTTTTCACTTCAGAAGGTCAAAAGAATGGGATCACCAGTGCCTTTCTAGTTCTATGCTTCTAACATACAGGTAGTCTTCAACTTAACAACAGTTTGCTTAATGATCATTCCAAGTTACAACAGCACCGGAAAAAAAAGGGACTTATGACTGTTCTTCACACTCCTGACCATTGTAGCATCCCCGTGATCATATGAGCAAAATTTGGGTGATTAGCCAGTGACTCATATTTGTGACAGCTACCGTGCCCTGAGGTCAGGTGATCCCCCTTTTGCGACCTTCTCACAAGCAAAGTCAATGAGTGAGGAAGCCAGGTTTCACTTAACAACCTGTTACTAATTTAACAACAGCAGATTCACTTAACGGTGGCGAGAAAAGTCATAAAATGGGGCAAAATTCAACAACTGAAATTTTGGGCTCAATTGTGATTGTGAGTTGAGTACTGAAGAGCTCTGAAGAGCTTCAACCCAACGAGCTAGCTAAGTAAACTGCAAGGAGTTGTTTTAGTAAGTGTGGTCTTGTTTTGTCTTTGTGCCACGTCTTGTACGTTTGCATAGGGAAACCAAGATGGAAATTACTAGTAGTAGATGCAAAAGCAACAGAAGGGTGAACTCTTTGGTATATGTGTAATATGAGCTCTGCATCCCTTTGTACAGGAAAAGCCATTTGAGGGGAGATGTTCTGTAGGGTTTTTCCCAGTGTTTTACTAGCTGGATGACTTAAGGAGTGTATGACTCCCTCCCAGTGCAACTGCTTAATGCTGTACTTTCTTTGACTGCTTTTATAAACCTAAGTGATTGCAGTTTCTTCTCTTACAGGGTTGTTGGTTTTTTTTGCTGGCTCCAAAACTGAAAATTAGTTTTGACATATATTGTATACTTTTACTAATGTCCTGGCAGGTTTTTGCAAGCATTATGTCACATCAGCTCAGCTATAAATCTGTTCTTCCAGAAACTCAAACCCAAATTTGTTAATAGATTCTTGGCCATTCTTTTCCTAGCTTTGAGACTGGAATGTATCTGCCCCTTATTTAAGCAGTTATTATGTCTATGTCCAAGCAGCACTGGTTCTAGCTCCACCAACTTCATACATTTGAAAAACTCTGTTTTGCACATCTGTATAGCTGGGCAATTCTGAATAATCAAACAACTGAATTTTAAACTTTCCATCTTGACTAATTAACATTAGAAGATGACCTTCGCTAATTGATATTAACATTATGACATTAATAGTTTTACTATAAATTTTCATTCTCGCACCGTTGCCTTAGGTGATTTTTTAATCCAGACAGCAAGATATAAGAAATTGTCTTTATTCCTGCATACAGCTAGAAAAATTAAAAACGTATGTGTAACTATATATAAAATTCTATCTGAAAGTCTTCAACATGGACTAAAAACTTCAGCAGAAAATGTTCTCAAAATCGCACGACTGAGCAAATGGCATAGCACTCACATCAGGGCTGGTATTCACTTACCTTGGCTACTGGTTCACAAATGTGAGTGCGCACACAGGGCCTTCTGCGCATGCGCAGAGCATTAAAAATGGGACGTGATTACATCCGGGCAGGTGGGCGGAGCCTCTCGCAGCCACTGCTACCGGTTTGCCTGAACCAGATAGAACCCGCTGAATACCACCATTGGCTTACATGTATTGGCAAGATACCTAAAAAGCCATTTCAGACGATATTTGTGTGAACAATTTGTTTTGTGGAAAGAACTACAGTGATTACACTGTCTTTTTAAAAAAGGAAGCTCACGAAGATAATTCAGAAGTTGAATATACTTGGCAGAACACTTGAAGAACAAAACGAAATTTAATCTATAATGCAGCTCCCAGAGAAGAAACTATCTGAAGAGGCAAACCTGCTGCTCTTTTTATATGCTGCAGTTGAAGGGCTACCTTTGAGTCCACTCAAAGGGCTGTCAAACTCGCAGCCCAGAGTCCGGATGCATCACATGCTGGCCATGCCCATGCCCAGTTTAGCGAAGGGGGAAAAAGTCCCGACACATCATGTGATGCTGTCATGACAACATGAGTTTGACACCCTTGCACTACTGTACCATCAGATTCAGCATGATCCTTTCCATGTCCCCCTGTGCAGTTACTTTTATTTGTTTTTTTCTGGCTACTTGCAGATGACATATCTAATACTTGAGGACAATGTGGACAATGATCCTTGCAAATTTGCTCTCATGAATCGGGAAACATCAGAACGGTTCATATTGCAGTCTGCCAATCCTGAAATCCAACAAGCTTGGGTACAGGATATCAGTCAAGTACTTGACACACAGAGGGACTTCTTAAATGGTAAGTATTTTGCTGCTCTGTTGAAAGAAAGCCCAAGTGCTTTGCAGTTGGCTGTAAAATGTTGGTTGAATCTTATTCCAAGTTCAACCAAATATCAGTTATAGAGTCCTTTTCATTATCTGTGTCATCCATACTGAGCTATTGCAGTCTTCACCTTTATATGGAATATGACTAAAAAAAGGCTAAATATGTTATCCATGTTACATATTAAAAACTAAATTGAAGCCTAGCGGATTGTTGACTATTGATATCTTAGTACTAGTGGTGTATATTTTATCTTATCTTTATATTATCACTACTGTCTCTAATAGATTGGTTGTATTCACATAGGAATATACTTCCAATGCAGGTTAGTCTAAACAGTTGACGGATTTATAACTTCTTGGTAACTGCCACCCAGTAAAATAGATTTTTTTAACCTCTTCACTGGGCATCAGGTGGAGAGGGAGCCAAACAATGACACATGTGTGACAAATCATAATGGAAATCCTGTCATTATGTACTTGCATCCTAATCTGCCATTGATACATAAATTGTGCCATTTGCATGACATATATCAATCTACGTCTGGTCATTATGGCTTCCTATGGATGTCACTGAACAATTCAAAGTCAATGGAGAAATAGTGGTTGACCCCTTATTTCAATAATACAGGCAACCATCTCTTGATTATGTGCATAGAGCTGAAATAGCCACAAAGTTGTAGAACAATAGTTCATTCATTCATTTTAACTTCAACCAGGAGTATGTAGGGAAAATGACAGAACTTTTTCTCATGGTAGAAATCTTCACCCTTATTTCTGGCACATATCTCATCTTTCAGTAATAGCATGACATTGATATGATTTCTTCCTCATTCGGGAGAGACCCTACTAAATTCTATAGAATATTAGCTTAAAATAGTGTAACATGCTTTTCTTTAATAAGTTTCATGTAGGATTCCAAGCTTCACATTTTATGCAATGATACCACTGAACAGACCTATACAACAAACGTAAAGCATGTCACTATTATGTAAAACAAATTTCTATATATGTTTGTAGTTAGAGGATGCTTAATTGTCACAGCTCTTTTGTCCTTTGGACTGTAAAGCTAGAATATTGGAGACGCCTATGGCAACTCTTCATGAGACCTGAAATATCCAAAGTTATGGCACTGGGTTTTTTTTTTGCTCATAGAGTTTTTAAACTTGCTCCTTCCTCTTACTAATGAAAATGCTTCAGTTTTCCAACTGTTTTTAAACTAACAGCTGACTAGCTTTCAGCTGTATTTGTGGAACTCTTTTAAAAATATTTTAGGGAAATCGTATGCAGTAGACCTATCCTGGAAACTAGGAATGTTATAAATTTCGTTTTGTTTTCTTTTGAGGGAAAAAATGGAAAATTATGCCACTGATTTTCAGTGATTCACAAAGGTCATTTGTGACTCATTCTTGCTTCATTATATACTAGATGGGGAGATCTGCTGTAACACATCATATTCTCTTGTAGCATTACAGTCTCCAATAGAGTATCAGCGCAAAGAAAGCAGCAGCTCAGCTGTAATGAGACCCCAGACCAGCCGGGCACCTCAGCCCATCACCAGACCCTATTCCTCAGGACCTGTAGGATCTGATAAAACTTCAAAGGCTACAATGCGCAACCCATCTCTTCCACCTCTGAAGATATCTACCTCCAATGGTAACACAGGGCATGAACAGCACCAGCCTGAGGACAGATATGAACAGAGCAAGGTAATGGAACCACATCCATTCTAAATTTGGCCAGCTGTTGATCTGGTTGGTGGAGGAAGAAGTAGTTGAGACACAATAAACTATTGTTTCTTGAAGAATCCATATTTGCTTGTACAATGCACCAATCCGTAAGACATGGTTTACAAATCACAGTAGTTGACTTCACATAACAGAGTATTCCAAGCCAAACTCAACAAAATTTATTACGTGAACCAGGCTGAACAATAAATATATATAATACGTGCTCTGTGTAGTCATTAAACTAAGAAATATGTAAGTTTATTTTATCATAGTGAAAATACAGTGGGATATTAAGGAAAAGCTTAACAATCCACTGTATGAAGAATGAAGGAAAACTGCTAAAAAGCAAGCAATCTACCTGCTGACAAACATTAGGAATTAATCATTAAACAAAGGTTTATTGATGCCTTTACACTTTTTGACTGCCTCTTTTGAAGAAGTGATATAAGGAAAGGTTGATATTATATTTCCTTATATTTGACCAACCACTCATTTTTCCTTCAAAACTATTGTTCTCTTCTGTGAGTCTCTTGATGTGGATTTAAGCAACATCAAGGGAATTCATTGGGAATTCATGCACTTTGCTTCCCAAATGAGAATTTCAGTTCTGATCAACTGGAAAGATTAATAAATAAGGGACATGAAACATAATAGCATGTTCATGCCAACATTGTATTGTAATTTGCTTTAGACTTTGCCTCATCTGATTTGCTTGAATTGCAAGGATTAAAATATAGTCTTCGTTCTACTCAATATTGGCACTTAGTAATCTTTCCTTTGTGTCATAGATAATGCTAGTACTTGAATGGTTTCCAGGCAATTAAAAAACAAACAGGCTTTGGACAACTTTTTAATAGCAACATATGCTCAGATTCAAATTTGAGAATACAATATTGCTTTCACACTGGACCTTTTATTCTGAAATTGCTACTAGACAGTTCGATGTCAGTGGTCCAAGCAAAACCGTATTGATTCCATTAATTTCAGTAGGTTTTGTATTCCCCTATTGTTTGTTTTTTCAGTCTGATTTGTGGTCCTCTTAAGGTACTGAAAGAATTAATGCCTCCATACCTTATCTTGTATCAGTGAATAAAATACTGCTTCAGTTCTTAAGGGGTGATTTGTCTATCCTATTAATTGCCTTTTTGCTGGAGTTCCCAGGATGGCGATGAAAAGTTAATGTTATGCCACAGTTATCTTGTTGCTATTCTTTATGTTTCCTCTTCAGAATGACTTGGGTGGGTGCAATGGAACCTCTTCTATGGTGGTCATCAAAGATTACTATGCATTAAAGGAGAATGAAATCTGTGTCAACCAGGGTGAAGTGGTCCAAGTACTTGCCATTAACCAGCAGAACATGTTCCTTGTATACCAGCCTGCCAATGACCACTCACCAGCAGCAGAAGGATGGATCCCAGGGAATATCTTGGCTCCCCTCACTAAATCAACTACAGATAGTAGCGACGGAAGCATAAAGTAAGTGCTGTGTTGGATTCCCAGGGACCAGTATGTGGATTTTTGAGGAAAAATTAGAACACAAATGGTAGGATTTTCCTACTGTTTCCTTAGATCTTCAGTGCCATTGGAACAAACTATGCTTGATAACACAGCATGGGGTATTCATCTTTGGATAGTTGGGGTTTTTTGTTGATTTTTTTGTGTGTTTTTCCCCTTATAATTTATAAAATATTAAAATCCATAGACAGTTTAAAAAGCATGGTTTATGTTCTCCATCTTTTCCTAATCATGGACCTAATTGACTGGATTTCTATTTATCTTGTGTTTAAATAACATGTGTGTGTATGTGTGTAGACCCATACACACATATGTGAATGTGAAAGGGTGTATGTGTATATATGTGTGTGAGAGAAACAAACAAAACAAACATTGCTCTCCTCTACTGGCTTGAGTCCTGCTTCTCAAGGAAGAGATTTTATGTTGTCTATGGCAAATTCTTGTACAGTTTGTAACATTTTCATTTTGTTTTGTTTTTTCTGTTCGCATATTTTGTATAAAAAATTTTTTTTTGTTTGATAAATCCCTTTTGCAGTACATTCCTGTAAAAAGTATTTTGCACTATTTAAAAAAAATCCCATATTTGAAGTCAGATTGTGCAATATTATGGATAGTCGCAATGTTCATCATTGTACCTGTAATGTAACTAATAATTTTAAATGTACTATTTTAAATATGTAAAATAAATTTTCACTATGAGCATGTTTTGAGAAAATTATAAAAGGACCAATTTCTGACCCTCTTTAGTTCTTTTTTTCTTTCTGTTTTGTTCCTAATTTAATGAAATGTGAAATACTCTTTCCGATTTTTTTGTCATTTTGTTAATTTGAAATGACTAAATGCAAGAAAATGTTTTTTGATATTAAATACAAAAGGTACAATCCTTTTCCATAAAAACTGTTGTTGTTTTTTTACACCTGCAATTGTCAAATCAGTATCAGTTTTCTCACACAAAGTCACCAAAGCTTGATTTTGCCAGTGGTAAATCTTTCAATATTGTGGTTTAAATGCTGAAATACAATACCATGTTCCTTGCAACCAATCACTAAGCCTGGTTCTGGTGCTGTCATCCCAAGAGCTTATACTATTAATTATAATAGGGACAAAACCATACCAGTTGCAGATATGCCCTTAGTCATTGTTTACTCTTGCTTTTTCATAGATACTAACCACGTTCAACTCCAAACAGGATTTCTCTTTTCACTAAGGGCGAAATTTGATAAGAAGGAAGAATCCACGATATCCATGATTAAAAACCAAGAAGAAAAAGAGAATGGGCCTTTGAAGCAAGGCCTTAATCATTTCTGTGTTAATGATTAATAATGTGTTAATGAGAGTGGTCTGATGGTGGCAGAATTATATGGTCTAGTCAGTTTGCACATCCCATGAGCATAGCTAGAGATTGGCAGTGTGTGAAATTCTTAGCCCTCCATTCATAGGATAATACTGAGGAATCACCGAATTGATCACTGGGGAACCTGCGAGGCTGAGTCTTGCCAATTGTGTGTAATTAGACTGAATTGACAGCTGCTTAAATCCCAGTAACAACCCAATAAATAGAGTTCCTGAGAATGGTAAGATGTGGCGCTAATTGCTCCCGTAAGTTAGTCTGTTTAGGACCACTTCATATATGATAGCAATTGACTTAAAAATGCTACTCCTGCACAGCGGTGGCTTCATCTAAGCCCCTTAATGTCTTGCTACAGAGAAAATGGTGTCATTTACAGCAGCAACTTTTCAGGAATAAAGCTGTTCTGCTATAATGTCCTTGATGAGACAAACACTGAAGCTATGAAAATAAAGCATGGCTTACCAGGCACACAAAATAAATACCAAAGACGATGAAATGAGAGATGGGTGTGAAATGCAATGAGACACATACAAGGGAACAAATACACAGAGAAGGCACACCCACACACACACACACACACACACACACACACACACAATACACAAGAAGTGAAACAAAAATAAATGAGTGTATAAGGAAATTTGTCAGTGTAAGAATTAAGGCTATTGATATGGGCTTTGGTATAAGGCTAAACCAAACCTAAATTCAAATATTGCTCAAATGTCTTGGATTATGGAGAATTTTTTCAGTTAATCTTTTTTTAAAAATCCCATGAAATTACTTGCAGATTTGCACATGTCATTTATAGCTATTAGGTGAAGATTTCATATTATTGTAGAATGGTGAAGGGGCAAGGAAATTTTGTAATGTTTTGTGCATCCTGTTTCAGAGATGGGCCTTATCTGAATGTATACTAGAAATTGAGAACCTTTCCCTCCTTATTACTATTACAAAGTTAAACAGAGAGAGAGTCCCTTAAAGCAAGGGTTCTGGATTCATCTAATTTCACCTGTTCTACTTTCTTCAATAATACTTCCATTCTTCCCACTGGACTTTTGTACTTAGATGGATATTGAACTCAGCTGTAATCTTGAAATATTTCTATGAGATCTAGTATCAAAAAGCCTCCTCAAATACTTATAGTACACACATTAACTGCCTATTATAAGAACAGTACCATAGCACCAACACAAGCTAATAAATATTCATTCACAGGAACTAAAGGAGGGTGCAGGAGAAAAGCCAAACCAGACTTGCAAGATTCTGTTAATATAGCCAATATTAATAAAAATAGCTTTGGCCTTCGTGTGGAGTTGATTTGTGATTAGTTTGGTCCACATTGTGGGGCTGACTGTGGAGTACTATAATTAATTATACATAATTGATTTAAGATTAGATTTCATTCCTGCCTTGACTCTTGTCTGCTTTTAGAAACTCAGCACATCATTCGAAAGCTTAGTGCAGCCTAAACACCATTGTTGCTGTGTTGCAAAATTGGAACAAATTGCAACCAACTCCTCATTTGGTCATTCATTTTCACTAGAGGCGCTGTTAAATAGCTCAAAAAGATAGCTTTTTTATTCATATACATTTGTATACTGTTCAAATCATAGATCCCAGGTGCATATGCATAAGCATTTACTGCCTCCTATTTTGCATGCTTGCTGCTGTAGTAGTATCCTGTGTTGCTCTTGCAACAATCGTAATATGCTTTGTAGAATCACGTATTTGTATAGTATGTCATTCTGGTCCTGCATGAAGAAGGCACAATAGCAGGCTACTTACCTTTTGTTTAAGTATTTCTTTCCATTTCAGCGCACTTCCCAAACCTACAAATATATTTGAAATTTGAAGTATATAATTTCTGCTAGAAACCTAAAATCCTACTTATAAATATATGTTTTGATGAACTAAATTCTGTATTTTTCCACTTTACCTTTCATGTTGTTTTCTCTCTTCTACTTCCCCATCCCAAAGAAAAGCTGCTTACTGATGTCAAACCACTTTATTGTTACCGTAGCACAATATGAATACAGTCAATTGAATTCTCTCTTATTTTAGAAGGGTTTTTTTGGTTTGGCAAAACATTATTGACGTTGGACTGATCAAATGCAGGCGGAGTAAAACATCAGGAAATTTAAGTGTAATGAAACTTACTCCAGGGAATAGCCAATTCTATTACTTTAATAAAATTGCAGTTGAACTTTTGATGTTTTGGAATGTTGCACTGAACTCTGGAATATGGAACCTTTTGTCCATATTGGGGGCACACAGACTTCTCTTTCTATTCCAGTGCTTCTTGCTGCTTGAAGTATTGGTGTCTAGTGTTAAATCTTTGCATGTTACCAATCTTAAATATATAGTTTGCTTTTCCTCTGTATTTTAAAGATAACGTTTGGGTTCCAACAGTAATAATTGTATTAGAATAGTTTGAATTTCAGGTTTGAATATGTATATCCAAGTAGAGATATTGCAGGTGGCTTCCATTTCCTTGGGAGGAGCTGCAGAGATTCAGAACATGTATGCTCCTTGCCTTTCCACCTCCCTTCCTCTTCCTACTAAGACCTGCTATTTGATTAGTGCATTTTTTGGTATAACAGGAAGTCATGTTCATGGCATACCCTGCGCATGAGAAAGCGGGCGGAAAAGGAAAGCAGTGGCAAAACGGAAGCCAATGGCCTACGTAAACCCATGGATATTCTGGGCAACAAAGTCTCTGTTAAAGTGAGTAAGGCCATCTGAAGCTGTTCGCTGCCTACTGCTTCTCATCCTCACTCTCCCTGCAACATCCTGTCTGTGGACAGGGGGTGACATCTGGCTTTTGTTTTTGTTTGTTTTTTTCCCCCTTGTTTTGCTTTTATTTTTTAATTTCTTTTACTTTTTGGTAGTAGTAGCCATTCTGGCCGGCGTTTGCATGCAGGATTACAGCACAGCTTTTTTCTCCTCACCACTGGCATCCAAAACTGTAAGTAGAGCGAGTGTCTGTGTGTGCTCCTATGCGTGCGTGCATGCATGTATATGTGCCCAACGGGCAAGTAGTACTTTACTTTCAGTAGGTTATTTTTTTTAATAGCATCCCAAATATATGTGTGGTAAAAGCTCACCAGAGGTGAATGGAACCAAAGCATGCAGCCTAAACAGGAACTATTGTAAATACGTTCTCATCATTTTTTTAATAAGAGAAAAGAAAACTTGAGGAATGGTAAGCCATGACAATGTAGCACAGGAAAATGATTTGGTGGAGCTCCTTTGTCTGCCTAAGGTCTTACATGGCGTTATAGGCTTTCAGGCCTTACAGAACCGCTCATTTTAGAGTAGCATTCATATCACAGCCTTTGCTTTCTAAGAATTGGAGATGAGAAAGAAAACTCAGCATGTTCCTCTTATTTTTCAACTCTGAGCTGGATATGCACTGCTCCAGTTTTTTCTCCTGGCTTTGTCATGACACTCCCAGAATTTTTATCTCCCCTGTAGAAAGGATTCAAATAGCTTCCAGCTTATATCATATAGATCCGTGATGCCGAACCTATGGCACGCAGGCCGGAAGTGGCATGCAGAGCCATCCCTCTGGGCACACGAGCTGGGTTCCGGCACGCTGGCCAGCTGGTCTTCAAATGCGTGGGAGTGCCAGAAACCAGAAGACCAGGTGGCGCATGCATACCGGGCAGCTACTCTTCCAGTTTCTGGCATGTGCGCGCACTCTGTGCTGAAAAGGTTCACCAACACGTGTCATTCATAGATAGATAGACAGACAGACAGACAGACAGACTGACTGACTGACTGACTGACTGACTGACTTTATTGTCACTTTGAATGTACACTAATACATTAAAATGAAATTTTGTTGCGTACAACTCTCAAAGGGTCACCACCACTACATACACATGACTAAATAAACACAATATTATGCATATACCATTTATATGACACAGAAACAACACAATCTAGTTCGGATGTATACATGTACATGGCTTAAGAGAGGTACTAGCAGGGACAAGTAGCTTTTTCTTCCTCCTGCTGTTGTCTCCAACTCAATTGGTTAGAAGCTACTGATGGCAACTAAAAAATACAGAAGACATCACTGCTGTGAATGGTGCCTATTTCTATTAAATTTTGGTTTGTTTATAAGAGAACTAGTGTGATGTCATATGATGGATTAGAAGCATGATATGGAAGCCGGTTAGATTATTTGGGGACAACTGTACACACTCAGCCCTAGCCTCTACAAAATCATACATCTATCAACCTGCACTAGATTGGCATGATAATTTACAGTCCATAAGTATCACTGAAGATGCCTTCATCCTGCAATGGATTGATTTGAAATAATAACAATAGCAATAGCGATATCACCCATCACCCTTTGAAAACTTTCATGAGGCCTGGAGATGTGGAAATCTGCAGCTTTCCCTTTTCCTATCTCAATAGAATTGACATATATTGTTTTATGTAATCTGTCTTGTCTATTTATATCATTTAAATAATGTATGAGTTGTATTCAATAGATACTTCAATCCAGAAAATATGGATTCAATAGAATTCATAAGTTATGTGATTAGCCCTAATAAGAACTTCATACACCATATAAGGCTTTAATATGATTTGTTTGCTTTAGCTTGGCATGTTCTGAGTATTTATTTATTTATTATTTATTTTATTTATTTATTTGATTTTTATACCGCCCTTCTCCCGAAGGACTCAGGGCGGTGTACAGGCATATTATAGCATATTCAACAGTGGCAGGCTGAGCTATATTAACTCATAAACTAGTTTGGCATGGATTTAATATACTGTAGATTCCACATATTGCCGCTTCCATAGTTCCTATTGTTAGATCTAATCCATACTATAGAAGAGGGAAACATTAAGGAATGCCCAGTCAAAGATTTACTGTGATAGATCCACAGATTCCAAGTGAGCTAAAAAATGCATAATAAAAATAAACACAGTGTAAAACTATTGTCAAATCATCTGCTATCTTTCTGGAAGTTTGTACAGTTATTCAAATGTGAGGGAGAAAATTCTTAAGAGACCTGAGTAAAGATTATCCATTGTGACATTAGACTTTCACACCTTCTCTTGCCATATGTTATACTGAGTAAAGAACCTCTAGAGCAGCGAAACCAGCTGTCCTATCTCAGAATATATTCTGGCATTGATTTCAACAGTAACTTGGATCAGGCAATAAGAGTCAGTTCTTAATCACTTAAAAACCTGACAGGATCGGCTAGGAATGAATGACTCTTGAACAATTGAACTATTGTTCCAAGTTATCCATCCTTTGTCCATATTCATGCGTGTTTCCTTTATAAACTTCCTTGAATGTTGATGTTTGGCACTGTTTGTTTTTGATAGCAGAACAAGACTTGATACATTTATTTATTTATTTATTTATTTAATCATATTTATATACCGCCCTATCTCCCGAAGGACTCAGGACGGTACAAAACAAGTACTTACATTTTGGGAGAATGGTACAAATAGAACCTGTCTCTCTATATTGTATTTCTTCTCCCACTCCCCCCTTTAAATTCTGTTGTAAAATTAAGCAGATCTCTGTTTCTATGTCACAGAAAGTTCTTATCCAAATTCAACTTGATTCAGCAGGATGTTGCAAATTTAAACTTGTATTCTTACAACAAAAGTGTCTTAATTTTAATTAATCTTTCTCAGGTTTGTGTTTGCATTGTTTCATGGAAGTAACAGATGTTAGAAAGAAACAGAAATACATATATTTCTATTTGTTGTAATTGCTAGAAACTGGGATAGAACAACTGTATTTTTCATAATTGGGGAGAAGGAGGAATTTGTGCAATTGCAACAATCCCCATTCTTGGAGAATTCCTTCTCTGTAATTAGGGAAGACAAGAGGAACCCTATTTTATCTGAACAATTCCAAATATGTGATCTGTGTAAAAACAAACGGACATTTACAGTTCCACAGAGATGGAAAACATTTACCAATCAGAAAATGCTATGAATCATTAGTGTTTATCATCATTTCACTTTATTGCATTCCATTAAAATCCCACTTCTGATTTAAACCAAGATTATAATCAAGTAAACAAATTCACATATATCAAAATACAATATTGAAATCCTAGCTAATAGTTCTAGTACATTTAAATTTACTCATCCTTTGCAGAAATGTTCTTTTTTAAATTGACAGCACTATGTTTTAATTCTTTTTCTTCAAATTTAATTTAAAGATTAAACTTTTTAGAAGGAACATATACAGATGTATATGTTATCAGCTTCTTACTTATATTCTCTTCTTAACAGTATTGTTCCAGGAATGCAAAATTGCATGTATTTATATTTAAGTACTGTAGATGTAAATAATAAATGCTGTGCCAGCAAGCTAAAAGAGGATATAAGATTTGGAGTGTTTTTCCTAACACTAAATATAAAGTTATCTTTTCTATATATAGGACAACATTTTATTTTATCCCTTTTATTTCAAAACTAATATATATTATCCTGATCACATGGCTCTTAAGATCCCATAAAGCATATAATGCAAAGCAATTATATCAAGTATTAAAGTGAAAAGTAATGAAGTATTATTCACTTCTAATACCCAGACTGTTAAAGAATAGTTTTGGCTTGTAAAAATAGACTTGTAATTTGTCAGAATTACTTTATCAATAAAGTAATTATGAATGGACTGGATTAAGAATTTTCTTTCATTGGCAGGAATTTCTTCAAATTGTTCTTACTCATAAAGTGGGGAGTTTGGGATCTGATTGGCTGGTTTGCAAATTCCCACTGCTTCCCAGAAACACACAGATCATCTCCGTCCATCCATCCATCATCCATCCATCCATCCATTTATCTATCTATCTATCTATCTGTCTGTCTGTCTGTCTCTATCTTGTGTGCTGACCAATTCTCAATAACCCGGGTGGGGGCTCACAATCAACCAATTACAATAAAATCAGTAAAAGATGGCAAGTGCAACAGATCAAAGAGATTGAAGTGAGAGGTCTTACTCTCCCTTGCACCTCTTGAAGAGCTGGCTCTTCATGGCTTTTCTAAACAATATCTTTGGGAGAACCTCATTCCAGTTGGCACAGACTGCTACACAGTAGGTGTGCTTTCAGGTGACCCACCATTGTTTAATCAAAGGAACTCATAAAGATTTCAGTGGAACAGATAATCAGAATTGCTTCTTGCCCATTTTGTCAGTGGAAAAGGTTTTTCTGGACCATTGATGAAAAAAGTCCTGGCAGTAGGAAGCTTTGTTGGATGAGATCCATTGTCTTCTTTTGACTGCACTTTGTTACCCACCAACTTCTATTTACTTTCCTATCTCAACTATGTTATACAAGATTGCAGTTTAAGATATTAATTACAGCTATGGACTCTATGTCATTTGTCGTAAGATATCACAAAATTCTTCGTTACTATTTCTTAAAAGTTAATTTTGATTTGTGATTTTTGCTTTAAAAAGGGAGGGGGATATGCACAACACAGGAAACGTTTTTCCATTTCAAGCTTAGAACACAGCCTTTTCTGAAATGTTTTATTTTACTGTCTGAGTTGACAGCGTCCTAACAAAAACCAAACCAAACTGGCTTAACTGTTCTATGCTATGAAACAAAACTTGGATGCTGTCCAGTGTTCTAGCATAAAAAACGAGGGATTAATCTTGTGCTCCCTAAATTATTCGCACACAGTTGCTACCCTCCTACCTAATCTGCGGGAAAATTGTCCAAGATAATTTCAAAGGCAAAACAATGGAACCAATTTTTTTTTCATATAGAGATTGTGTAATGTTTTCAAAATTATTTAAATTATGGCTTGGCCAATCTTTCTTCAGCTGCTGACTGATAGCAATCAGAATGGACTGCTATCCCACCCACTTAACAATGTTAAGTAGAAATCTAGGCATATATTTTTCTAACACAACATGCTCAGAACAGCTATTTTAATGCAAAGTGTAATCTTGGTCCCCAAAATAAAGCTAAAAAGCGACAGAGCATCCATTTAGCCAAGTACTGAAACAGCAAATCCTCTTTTGAAGAGATAATATATTAGCTCATGCCTCCCCTTCTTTATATACACAAATCTCATGAGCATTTATGGTGACTGAAGAGACCCCACTTTATGGATGAATCCTATCAATGTCTTTCGTGTGACAGGACCCAAATTCGAGATCCTGTTGTGCCTGTCTTGGTGTTGTATTATGTGTGTTCTGCCAAAGGATGATCAAATCTGTCAACACTGACAGAGCATGGGGTAAGATATATTTGGTGGGCATCTCCCTCCTTAATCCATTCAGCGAATGGAAGAAGGATGCCCTTCATAGCAAGTGTGCTACCTTCTGCTGTGCGCTTAATTTATCTAAGGGGGAATTAAGAAATACATAATCAGAAAATGATATTCAGATTTTTAAAACTGGCTTCACTTCTGAATTCTGGGTTATTCAAGTTTCTTACAGTTGTAGGACATTAAAAAAATTAATAATTAGCATTTGGTACGGATGGCTGAAATTCTAAAAAAAAGGGCACCCCAAAAGATTGAATGAAGCATTAGACTCTTGAATCCTCCAGAATTCTTATTTACTTGCCAGAATTGGATGCGAAAGATTATTTAGATATAGTTTTGTCAGCCAGGTTCCAAGAGCCCGCCCAAATGGGGAAGCTGATATAGCAGAGGTAGCGTTTCATAGTGCTGCTTCCATTAATGTATTTTTTCTAAATTACTTAAAGGCAGTTTTTCTTTTATTTTATCCAGTGTGTATTGTGTGTATCCAGTGACTTTCTGTTGGAAAGTAATTTTGCGTTATTGGTGGCCATTTCTATGTTGCTCTTTAATTGCTCTGCTCTTCTCCTCTTTAATCTCTCTGCTGATCAAAACTCTGTTCTTTTTTCTCCATGCTGCTCAAAAGGAGACAAACAGTTCAGAAGAGTCAGAATGTGATGACCTTGATCCCAACACTAGCATGGAGGTAGACCATGATCCTTTCTATCCACCCTGTCTCGAACTCAGTACTAACTTCCCCAGAGAATTGTATGCCTGTTTTGAAATAGTATCTATAAAATTTGGTGTCTCTACTCTAAATGAGGGGGTGACTGTAATATACTGTAGATTCGGAGTGGAGTGCCTGTCCCAGACAGAAGATCTTAGACAGCAAGCTATCTCTCATTTAATTTTAACAATATCCTTCTACATCAATGTGAGATATAAGATACCAAATTGTCTGGCATTCTGGACATATTTATTCTGTAAATGAATCTGGAACTTCCACTGTAAGCTGTAAGCATCAGTATATATACAATTAATTTCTCAACTGTTATGAATACAGCAGATTTGCTCCTTCTCGGTTCCACTGATCCAACTTTGAATGGGACAGTCTGATATGCTAAATAATATATAATGGAGAGCATCTATTAATTAGAATTTTGATCCGACTGCAATAGATCAAGAACCATGATAGTTCAGTATTTACAACAAGGTCAATAGCAATCTGAAGAATTTGCTGTACTAGTGAAATGCAACTGCTAACAGTAAATGAGTACTAAGGGCAAAGGGCAAAATTCCTATAAGAAGACATACATCAAGTAGTTAAAGCTTTCTTGGGAATCCCTGAGTTCTGGTACAAGATATTGAATGTGAAGTTACTTAATCATTTAGAAGACTGTGCATTGCAAAAGATCCTTTCCACTGAAAATAGTTGAATAATAATTAAACAATAACATTACAATATGAAAGCACATAGATTAAAACCCCAAAACGAGGAAAAATGGGAAAGGTCTTCTAGAACAGGGGTCTCCAATCTTGGCAACTTTTAAGATGTGTGGACTTCAGCTTCCAGAATTACCCCGTCAGCCATTCTGGCTGAGGAATTCTGGAAGTTTACAAGTCTTAAAGTTGCCAAGTTGAAGACCCTGTTCTAGATAACAATATATCACTAAGCAAGTCTGTTTTAGAAACAAAGCATCTGTCTGAGAACTTAGAGATGAAGCTCTTATTATTGGGGGAAAATACTACAGAAAACCACTTTGCAATGATGCAGCAATAGCACTAAGACCCCTTCAGAGTGCTTTTACAGCCCTCTAAGCGGTTTACAGAGTCGGCATGTTGTTGCCCCCAACAATCTAGGTCTTCATTTCACCCACCTCAGAAGGATGGAAGGCTGAGTCAACCTTGAGCTGATGAGATTTGAACTGCCAAACGGCAGCTTGCAGTCAGCTGCAGTACTGCACTCTAACCACTGCACCACCTCGACTCTCTAAAAAGCGCTTCTAATGTTCTCAGACCATTTGGAAAACATAAGAATATTACACTTTCATAATTAGCATGTTTGGGATACCTGTAAAGCATACAGGTAAAGAGATCTCACTAATATTTAATGGGGCTGTGCAAATCCCTCCAAAGAGGTACTTCACAATGCTCGGGTATATGTACAAAACATTTATTCATATCCACAAAGTTCAGTAATGATGTAACTACTTTACTGATGTGAAGAATAGTGCTTTTCACATCCCTCCAAAAAGGTACTTCACAATGCTCGGGTATATGTACAAAACATTTATTCCTATCCACAAAGTCCAGTAATGATGTAACTACTTTACTTTTGCATTGTAGAAGACTTCTTTCTAACAATGTGCATAGTCCTAATATTTAATATATTAGAACACCTAAAATCTGTATTCCTTTACCAATTCATAAATAAAAGCTAGATTTGTGGACTTTGGGTGATACATAGTCTGCACTGAAGTAATACCTCCCCACTCCCTTATTGTGTTTGCTTTTGACTAAGCAATGGTAATGCTGACATCAGAGTACTTGCTGTGCCTTGCAGTTGTAGTTTATTTTCAAAGCCTTTCAATAGAATATCCATTGCTACTGCTTTGCTGATTTATTCATATAAGTTTGAAGCCAATGGACAAAGAAGAAGGAAAGGAAGTTAGAACAAAACAAGATGCAGCAGTAATGTTTGTTTGAATGAGGCAAGGGAGATGACTTAAAATGCTGCTGTTCAAGTATTACAGGAGTAGTAAACTCTATGTGAGCACAAATAGAAATTTCTCCACGTATTTTTCCTACATCGTCCCCATGAAAATAGAGCAAATCCCTCATTACCAATTTGTTTCTTGGCAAACAGACCCCCTTCCGTGGCCATTATATATTTGTGCTATCCACCTTGCCTCAAACACTGTTGATTACCTAATTCTTCCAGGAAGCTCACTCCATTATGTTCCTCTATATCGAATTGTCACGTTAGAAGTGCTGTAACGTTCCCCAGCGAATTGTTTATGTCTTCTAGTGAGTATACATAAAACAGAAACTATGTTTTGCTTTAAACCTGGAATGTGCCCATTATGTTCCAGAAATTCAGCCCTTAAGCCAGGGGTGGGCTTCAAAAATTTTAACAAGGGGTTCTCTACCCTGTTGCTGGGTGGGTGTGGCCATGATGGGCGTGGCCTAGTCAGCCTCCTGCACCATGGCAGGGAGGGGTTGTTTTTGTCCTCCCTGGGCTCCAGAGGGTTTCTTCAAGCCTCCGGGAGGGCAAAAATGGCCTCCCCATGCTCCAGAGGCCCTCTCCTAACTTCCGTTATGCACCCTCCCTGAGCCTCCATGTGCGCCCTGCACTTACCTACGTCCAAAATGGGCCATGTGGGGATTCCTGGGAGGGGGTGGGCGGGGCCAGCCAGGAGTGGGATTTGGGGGTTCTCCTGAACCCCTGCGAACCCCCAGGAGCCCACCCCTGCCTTAAACACTGACATTTGCATGGTGATGACCTCGAGCATACCATCCCAGATGCCTAAGAATAGGTGTTTGAGATCCACTCAGTTGCAAATCTAGATAAATATGAGCTTTGTAAGGTTACTTCCTAACTTGGATTGGAGTCCCAGATAATTTTCCTAACAAGAGTGACCTTTTTCAACCACTATTTGCCCCTAAAAGTGCTGTTCGTAGTAAAAGAGAGCGAAGAATGGTTGGTCTGATGGTCAGGAAGCCCTCAGGCAAGAAAAACTCAACTAAAAATATATTGTTGATCCTCACTGAATCTATCCAAGCAGTAGATTGACATGGTGGAAAAGGCAGAACTATTTCATCTCCAGCAAAGATGTGTGTCCTGCTGTCAACAGCCTCCCCAGGTTAAAGCAAATTAATATATCTCTTTTCCTGCTTCCTTAGTTTTATTTTTTCTATAGTTTTGCACAATGTTGCATTATTTCATTAGTATTCCACAATGGTTTAGCTTGCTTTGTTTTTTTACTATCCCAGATTTAGTCCCCATAAACTTTTGGGTGTGGCTGTTTTTTGCAAAGAAAATGATTTATAAACACAAAATACATTCTGATCCTTCAATGCACACTTCCATTTTGCAGCATTAATAAATCAAAATTAAAGGCTGCTACTTCATTACCTCATGCGCTAAGTTCCCACTGCTTAATGCATCCCTTTGAAACCTGTAAGACTTGTTTCAAAGTCTGCAGATATGTGTTCCATACAGGCGTTTGCAGCCTGAATTGTGCTTGTCAAAAACCATTAAAAAGAATGGCGATATTAAAGAAAGGCAATTAATTTAAGATGCTCACATCCAAAAAATATTCACAATTTGGTGCATTTGAGCCTTTACGTTTTTTTAGAGGAATGTTATCAAGTCATCAAGTTCCTTACTGGTGTTTGCATGCTTCAGCCTGAATTGTGGGCTATATATTATGACACAAAGCTTGTCAAAATTCATGAAAACAAATGGTGATATTAAAGAAAGGCAATTAATTTTATTTATTTATTTATTTATTTATTTTATTTTATTTTTATACCGCCCTTCTCCCGAAGGACTCAGGGCGGTGTACAGGCAAGATAAAACCAACAATACAAATATACACGTTAAAATACCTTTAAAAAACTTATTTAAAATTAGCCTGAAGTTAAAAATTACCGTTAATTAAAACCCCATTTAAAATTGCTAAAATTCACTTTTAAAATCCAATTTAAGCCAGCCCCGCGCGAATAAAAAGATGTGTCTTCAGTTCGCGACGGAATGTCCGAAAGTCAGGTATTTGACGTAAACCCGGGGGAAGCTCGTTCCAGAGTGGGAGCCCCCACAGAAGGCCCTTCCCTGGGGCCGCCACCCGACATTGTTTGGCAGACGGCACCCTGAGAAGTCCCTCTCTATGGGAGCGTACGGGTCGGTGGGAGGCATGTGGTAACAGCAGGCGGTCCCGTAAGTACCCAGGTCCTAAGCCATGGAGCACTTTAAAGGTCGTAACCAACACCTTAAAGTGCACTCGAAAGGCCACAGGCAGCCAGTGCAGTCTGCGCGGGAGGCGGTGTTACATGGGAGCTACGTAGCTCCTCTATCACCAGCGCAGCTGCATTCTGGACTAACTGAAGCCTCCGAGTGCACTTCAAGGAGCCCCATGTAGAGAGCATTACAGTAATCCAGCGAGAGGTAGCAGGCGCATGAGTGACTGTGCATAAGGCATCCCGATCAAGGAAGGCGCAACTGCGAACCAGGCGAACCTGGTGGAAGGCCCTCCTGGAGCGGCCGTCAAATGATCTTCAAGCGACAGCCGATCATCCAGGAGGACACCTAAGTTGCGCACCCTATCCTTTGGGGCCAATAACTCGCCTCCGACAGCCAGCTGCGGCTGCAGCTGACTGAATCGGGATGCCGGCATCCACAGCCACTCCGTCTTGGAGGATTAAGCTTGAGCCTGTTTCTCCCCATCCAGACCCGTCGGCTTCCAAACACGGGACAGCACTTCAACAACTTCATTGGGGTGGCCGGGGTGGAAAAATACAGCTGAGTATCATCAGCGTACTGCTGGTATCTCACCCGAAACCACTGATGATCTCACCCAGCGGCTTCATGTAGATGTTGAACAGCAGGCGAGAGAATCGACCCTGTGGGACCCCACAAGTGAGGCCCCTCGCGGTCGACCTCTGCCCCCTGTCAACACCGTCTGCGACCGGTCGGAGAGATAGGAGGAGAACCACCGATATCGGTGCCTCCACTCCCAATCCCCAGCCGGCGCAGCAGATACCATGGTCGATGGTATCGAGCGCGCCGAGAGGTCTAATAGGACCAGGGCAGAGGAATAACCCTGTCCCTGGCCCTCCAGAGATCATCCACCAATGCGACCAAAGCTGTCTCCGTGCTGTATCCGGGTCGGAAGCCGGACTGGAGCAGGTCTAGATAGACATCTTCATCCAGGTATTGGGGTAGCTGTCGCGCCACGGCACTCTCTACAACCTTCGCAACAAAGCGAAGGTTGGAGACTGGGCGATAATTACCCAAAATAGCTGGGTCCAGGAGGGCTTCTTAAGGAGGGTCTCACCACCGCCTCTTTCAAGGCGGCAGGAAAACCCTTCCAATAAAGCGTTGATAATCCTCTGGAGCCAGCCTCGTGTCACCGCCTGTGTGGCCAGTACCAGCCAGGAAGGGCACGGGTCCAGTAAACATGTCGGGCCGTGCAGCCTCCCCAACAACCTGTCGACGTCCTCGGGAGGCACAGGGTCAAACTCATGCCAAATGGACTCAACAAGGCGTGCCTCCTCTCCCTCGCTTGGATCATCCCAAATTCGGTCCAGACCGTCCCTCAGCTGAGCGATTTTATCGTATAGATAACCACTAAACTCCTCGGCTCGTCCCTGCAAAGGGTCATCCGCACCTCCTGATGTAGGAGAGGCGGGTCACCCAAACAGGGCGGCGGGCGGTTATCTGCCGGCGCAATGAGGGTGGGCGTAGGCGCCTCGCTTCCCTCATTGCCACTAGGTAGGTCCTAGAATAGGACCTAACTAGTGTCCGATCAACCGGGCGACTGGACCTCCAGGTGCTCTCAGGCGTCTTCTCCGGCGTTTCATCTCCCTCAGCCCCTCGGAGTACCAAGGGGCGGACGAGATCTCGCGGGTCAGAGGCCGCAAAGGCACGACACGGTCCAAGGCCCCGGCCGCGGCCTGTTCCCAGGCCACGACCAGTTCCTCAGTCGTGCCGTGGGCCAGTTCCTCAGGGAATGGCCCAAGCTCCGTCAGGAACCTCTCAGGGTCCATCAGGCGCCTGGGACGGAACCACTGTATAGGTTCCGTCTCCCTGCGGTGGTGAATGGCGGTTCGGAAGTCTAGGCGAAGGAGAAAATGATCCGACCATGACATTGGTTCTGTTACTAAATCATCTAACCCCAGATCATTAAGCCACTGCCCAGAGATATAAAACAGATCCAGCGTGCCTCCTCCCGTGTGCGTAGGGCCATCATTTACTCGAATCAGGTCCAAGGCCGTCATGGAAGCCAGGAACTCCCGAGCTGCCGTCGATGACAAGCCAACTGATGGCAGGTTAAAATCCCCCATGACTATAAGTCTGGGGTCTCAACCGCCACAGCAGCGAGTACCTCCAACAGCTCAGGCAGGGCTGTGGTCACGCAGCAAGGAGCCAGGTACGCGATCACCAAGCCAACTGATTCCTATAGCCCCACCGCACATAGAGGATTCACAGCCGGCAATCTGAGGAACAGTGGTCTCCCTCGGCTCTAGATCCTCCTTAATAACAACCGCCACCCCCCCACCCCTACCTTGGTCCCTCGGCTGATGAAATGCTTGGAAACCTGGAGGGCACATCTCAACAAGGGGGGCCCCCCCCCCTGGGCCCCACCACGTTTCCCTAATGCCCATTAGGTCATGGACTCCCCTGAATAAGATCACAAATCAGGGGCCTTATTAACCACGGACCGGGCATTACATAACATCAGCGAAGATCCAAGCTCTGAGGATCATGGCCACCCGAGGCAGGTCGGGACTGAGGGGCCGGAGCACGCGATCGCTCTCAAACATCGAACGCGTGCTCCCTCAACACGGTACGGCCCCTTCCCCCCGCCATATCTGCCTCTCCCACTTACCGTACAGATCGAACAACCCTCTATTTTAGGTGCTCAGAATTCAAAAAACATTCAAGACTTGGTGCATTTGGGCCCTTAGGTTTCTTTAGAGGAATGTTATCAAGAGTAGCTACAAAATACTCAGCATAACTGGCGGATCAAAAACCATTTAATTTTATTCAGTTTGATATGTGGGGAGAAAAATACAACTAATTTCCTGTTTCAGTGGAAGAGAATGCCTGGAGAAAAAAGATAGCTAACTTCATCCTGAAGGCCATATCTAGCCTTTTTTGTTTGTGGCTCCCCAAGGCAAATAAAGCTAAAAATTTCAATGGTGTCATACTATTTTGGAATAGTTAAAACAATACTTATTACCATCTAAAGAGGTGGCAATGAGGCTACAACAGGTTATACCTAAATTGTATCGTAACTTTGGGGAAAATGATCAAGATTCAGAAGATACCATCCCCATTAGGTAAAGGTAAAGGTTCCCCTTGCACATATATGTTAGTTGTTCCTGACACTAGGAGGCGGTGCTCATCTCCGTTTCAAAGCCAAAGAGCCAGCACTGTCCGAAGATGTCTCCTTGGTCATGTGGCTGGCATGACTAAATGCCAAAGGCGCACGGAACACTGTTACCTTCCCATCAAAGGTGGTCCCTATTTTTCTACTTGCATTTTTACGTGCTTTCGAACTGCTAGGTTGGCAGAAGCTGGGACAAGAAACGGAGCTCACCCTGTTACACAGCACTAGGGAATCGAACTGCTGAACACTGACCTTTCAATCTACAAGCTAAGCCATCTTAGCCACTGAGCCACCACATCCCTATTATTACAATCCCCATTAGGATAGCCATTTAGCTTTTCTTCACTCCATCACCAATATTTTTCATGGCAGAAATACCACAATTAGGTCCTTCCTTTGTCGTCAAAATTTCATTTTTACCCTGTTTCCCCGAAAATTTCCCCTTATAATAAGCCCAATTGGGCTTTTTTGCTCATGCACTAAAATAGGCCTCCCCCAAAAAATATTTAAACACAGAGCTGGAAATCAGGTAAGATGGCAAGAGGAGCCCCATCTTGTTCCATGTGCCCTAAAATAATAAGACCTCCCGAAAATAAGGCCAAGCGCTTATTTCAGGGTTCAAAAAATATAAGACAGTGTCTTATTTTTGGGGAAACACGGTAGATAAATCTTTGGAATGTGACCTTTTTAATCAAAGTGGGCAACATATTTTTCACCAGAATTAATATTTTACTGTAATTGTTTTAGCCATAGGGAGTTTAACAATGAGATCCCAGAAGGAGCAAAGCTGAAATTTCCAGAGTTGAATGGTTATTGTTGTTATTTTTTTTCAAAATATGTGAGTGCCTGTTCACACATATGCAGTTAAAAGACAGGTAAACCTATTTTACTGTTTGCCTTTTTAAAGCAGTTTCACCACTCTTAAAAAGTGTAAGAACTGTAAATGGCCCGTAGTCATGATTTGCCCACCCTTTCTTAATTGTGATCATTAATAATTACCTAACAGTACCAAATAGCACTGCCTATTAATCTTGAATCAACAGGGCAGAAAACTTCCAGCTGGATAAGCCTTAATTGAAATAGTGGCATCGTCAAATCAAATAAATTTTTATTGGACTGCTGTAACAGTTTAACCATTAATCCAGATATCTTGGCACAGATATGCCCTCTGCTGCGGAAACAAATCTAATGTCTAGCCTAGGGTTTCAATGCATTTGCTACAATATTACTAAATGGTACAGTTCTGTACAAATTTACTCCTAATTAGGCTGGATTGTTTCCAGTGGATCTTATTAGCTTTGATATTGGATAAAGATACTTCATCAAAGATTTAATTTAAAAAGCTAAAGTCAAATGCCGAATGTGTTAACTATAAATTTCAAATACATTTGTGGCCAGGGCTTTTTCCATCACAGGTTTTCTTTTTTCTTTTTTTTCAAATAAGTCTGGTATTTTTGATAAATCGAGAATCCTTGTGTGTCTTTAGGCTTTTTTAGTTCTCACAATGAATTGATGAATACCAAGTAGAGGAATACACTGCATGAGACAAGTTCATACTTTAAAAATATTATTTTCTTGAAGGCAATTCCAGATACAGTGTAAAGACTTATTGGAAGGAAATTATTTAGAATTTAATGGATTTTGCCTAAAGGTTCTTGGGTACAAAATAATTAAAAGTCCCACTCTAGTAGGTAAGAATGAATTTTCACCAATCAGGTAAAAGAATTTATCCTGATAGTAAGTGCAAAGTACAAATACCAAAAAAAATTCTTCACTTTGTACTGGTTGAATTACAAACTCATTTTGAAAATTATCCTGTCTTTGATGGATGACCAAAGAAAGGATGGATCGCCATGAAGTAATCAGACCTGGAGAGATTTTGAAACAACCAATTTTATTCAAAACCACTGTAATACCTGAGGTTTCTGAACCAAAGATGACCAAGCTCTACTTCATATTATTTTATCTAAAACGCTTGAGTACAATTACTGTAGAGTCCTGGACTGTTTTGCTTAATCTGCTATTTTAACAAGGTGATTCTTAGGTGCGTGAGGATTACATATAGTGCTAAATATGATCAGGTAACAACTAGAGCTTTGCAGCACTTCAGAACTGATTCCGGAGAGGTTCTTTAACACAGGGGTCTCCAACCTTGGTCCCTTTAAGACTTGTGGACTTCAGCTTTGCTGGCTGAGGGACTCTGGGAATTGAAGTCCACAAGTCTTAAAGGGACCAAGGTTGGAGACCTCTGCTTTAGCATGATCTCTGCAAAAATCACAGCTGATTTGGAGCTGCAGACAGATGCTTCTGTTGCACTCCTACTTTTTTTAAAGTTTAAACCACCTGTTTGGAATGGAGTCCAAAGTGCTGTAGAACTCCAATATGCCTATGGAGACTCTCATTCATCCAGGTCATGATTGTCCCAAAGGTGGTTTTTCAGGAGGCAACTGGACTTTTTTGGTTTTTCTTTGAAGACGTTTCACTTCTCTTCCAAGAAGCTTCTTCAGCTCTGACTGGATGGTGGGGAATGGAAGGATTTATATTCCTTGCAGACAGCTGGTCATATGCATTAAAGAATGCATATGACCAGCTACCTGCAAGAAATATAAATCTTGTTGAACCCACTTGGAGGTTAACAACTTGTCCCTGTGTTCAACAGTGAAGACACACAGGGCAGAAAACATTCTGTGGAAAATACACAGTCCTTTCAGCAGTTCCAAGAAGGCTCCTCACCCATTTGCAGTACTCAGGTGACCCTGAGGACATAGACAAACCTCCAAGTGGCCTCAACAACTCTCTAAAAAGAATGCGAATGACCAGCTGTCTGCAAGGAATATAAATCTTTCCATTCCCCATCATCCAGTCAGAGCTGAAGAAGCTTCTTGGATGAGAAGCGGAAACATCTTCAAAGAAAAACAAGAAAGTCAAATTGCCTCTTGAAAAAGCACCTTTAGAACTCCAATAGCTACAGGAATTATCTGATTCTCAGCCACTCATGAAGATAGTTTGCTGATCACGGGAAGTGAATGTGAGGAAAGGCCAAAGATTATGGGCAGTAAATCTATGGTTCATTTATAAACAAGTACATTCATGACTTGTAGCTCATTTCTGCTCTTTTTAAAAATCTTTTCAAGAGCTGGCCAACTGAAGGATCCTGCAATCTTGATGTTGAGATGAGAAGGGGCTGTTACAACAAACACAGTATTCAGAAAGAGATTTCTCAGGATGTACTTTCAGTTCCTCAGTATTTTTAAAACCTAGTCATATCTCACTGAGAGCATTTTCTTTTTTCAATAACCAATTAAATAAACCTATTCTATTTCTTGTGTGTGTGTGTGTGCATATGTATATATTTTTCAGATCATCAACCCAAATTTCATCCAAGAAGGTGAGTTAAAGACATAAACTTGTTCAAGTCTTTATTTTTCCATGTTTAAAAAATGAAAAGGGAAATATTATTATTTCTCCAAACACCCTGGGTAATTTTGTCTCAGTAATGACAGTAAGTACATTCTTACTACAATCCCAAATAATATATAGAACAGCTAACTGACTTTGCTGTCTCTATAATATAATTTAAAGTACAGTATATGAATTGCTAAAATCTGCAAACTGTAGGATGGCAGAAAAGAGATCCAGAAATCTGGGTCCAAAATTTTTCAGCCCAGATTCGCTAATTCAAATTATAATTCATTTTATTTTGTTTAATTTAGCTAAGCAGTTTTCAAATTATTCTGAGGTTCTTTTTTGCTTTTATTTTGCATCACAATTATACAAACTTGCCATCTGCCCTTAACACTGTTATTAATTAATTTAATTTATATCTGCCTTGTCATTAAAATGAATAGCCATGCTGCTTACACTTTTTAAAACAACAGAACAACCCACATATCCAGAAATGCCAAAGATAAAAACCAATCAAAGTAGAAATAATTGGGAAAACGTATCCCATAGTTCTATTTCAACATCAGTGGAAGACTCGAGTGGCCAGGTTAGGAATAGATTGTAACAGAGAAAACCAATCTCTGTGGTCACTAACAGTTGACTGTGACTTGATAACAGATAATCACTTCCATTTCAAAGATTCTACAACCATAGTTTTATGAGGAAATTCACCATAGATCTTGTTTAAAATGTTCAGGATATGAATAAGATTTCAATGTTGTATTATGAAAAAATGACACCTTATACTAAAGTTGATCCTTGAAATCCTCACAAAACCATGGTGATAATTCTTCTAAGCTGTGGAGGTCTTTGAGGCCTTCTCTTTTCCCCATTTCTGAAAACATGCCTCAGAAATGTTTTCAGAAGGAGGAATATTTTTTTTATTTTCACTTTCTGTGGAGCAGGATTTTTCTTAGATCAAAAAAATACGACTCCTTGCTTGAGAAGCTGTTTCAGTATTTCAAATGAAATCGTTGATGTCTCTTGTGAGTGTGATGTGTCTTTGTGTATGGCATTTACTCCAGTTGCTCCTGAGTTTCTCGTGCCCTTAGTGGATATCACTTGCTTGCTTGGAGACACAGTAATGTTGCAGTGCAAAGTCTGTGGGCGACCCAAACCAACCATCACCTGGAAAGGACCGGATCAAAACATGCTTGACAATGACAGCAGCACCAATGCCATTACACTTACCTCCTGGTATGTTCAATCTTTGCGTTCAGGATTCTGCTGAAAATGAATGAATTAGCAATATATTCAATATAGCAAATCTGTGTAATTGTAATTAAGTAAAGAGAATGAATTTCATAAACCATTTAAAAACTGTTCTGATCTTCAGTTCCTCATAACCTACATCGGTCAAGAGGAATATAGAAAAAAGATTTTCCAACTCCCTGCTATAGGAAAGGGCAACTGTTTTATAATTTATAGTTTCTATTGACTACAGTCCTCCCTAAGTGGTTTACAGAGTCAGCATATTGCCCCCAACAATCTGGGTCTTCATTTTACCGACCTCTGAAATATGGAAGGCTGAGTCAACCTTGAGCAAGTGAGAATTGAACTATCAAATTGCTGGCAGCTGGCAGTCAGCAGAAATAGCCTGCAATACTGCATTCTAACCACGGTGCCAGCACGGCTCAGCTTGAATTTCACCACATGTCATTCTTGGTTTTGAGCCTAACTGTAAAAAAGTTGAGTTATGCCTACACAGATAGGGGCAGGTGTTTGGGAAGGTGTTCCTTTTAGAAAAATGTAGTTGAGATGATAGCTTAATTAATAGCTTTTGTCTATTTCCTACCTCAAGATGACCTTGAAAAAACTGAAAGGATTTTGGAAGCTGCAGAAATGGGATTCAAAAATGCTGGTTACCATTCCTACCTTACTTATTGTGTCAAATTTTTTTAAATAAAAAATGTGAATAGTATTTCAAGAGAAATTACATCTGATGACAAGTATTCACAGGCAGACATCCTTCTATTTAAAATGTAATTGCACCTTTATATTCTGTTATAAAGTTTGTGGCCCTCAGAGTACCTTATCATTGCAATCAATTTCATAAATCAGTGAAAAGAATTAGTGTATTTCTGAAAAATAGATTAAAATGTTTAGAATTTTTTTAAAAATCTGAATTATTTTTCACACGCTCACAGCAAGCATGTTGGGCTCCAATGAGAAGCAATGACTAAAAGGATCTTGTTACTTAAAATTTCCCCAAATAATATGATAGCTACTAATAGATCCAACAGAATGAATATGGACGTATTCACATATTATACTGGTTGGAGAGCAGGTAGATTGAAATCAAATAGTCAAGCTAATTCATCTCAAGAAAAAAAATCCTGGAAATAGAAGCCCATATTTATTATCGCCATGTATTTCATTAAAATACAAAAAAGCATTTCTTTGTTAAGAGAAGTGTTAATCAACTTCTCGATCAAACCATACAATTTGCCGTAATAAGTCATAAGAAGGAAGAGGTTTGGTCACAAGCCCAACCTTTCTTCAAAACAGTGTATCAAAGAGGAATTCAACGACATTTTTACACCATATTCAAAGAAAAGTCCAAATCAGAATTGATTTGATCCACATAGCTTCCTGAAAATATGGTGCAATGTATATCCGTTGCTAAAGGAATGTTCTTCTTAGGGCTCTTAATGCATTTTAATAAACCTTGTTAAGATCCATGACTGGATAACAGTGTTCTCATGGCATAAGAAGGAAAAGGCTTCCTGAGAATTCCTTTGCACCTCTACGAAGAAATAGCTTCTGTAAGACATCACAATTGCCGTATGACAGGTTTTTCTGGCCCTTCATCAATCTCAAGAATTTATGCTGACTCCAGGAAAGGCAGACAAGTTTAGGCCTGTGCTCTGAAAGTTGCTGACAATTGCATGTATTTAACTATCAATATTTGAACAAGGAGGACAGTCTCAACGATGGCATGGGAGATGGATTCATTATTCTGTTTTTGTCCCATAGAAACTTTCCATCTGTTCATTTCATTGCATCATTTCCACCTTCATCTGCAAAGTTTAATAATCCTATCTTATTGTAAGTCATCCATTGTATGTATCTTTGGGTATTGACCGCTATGTTTGTGTAGGTCTTTTGATAAACAGTAAAAGAAGGTTAAAAGTCAAAGGAATGTTGAAGTATAAATATAGCAGCACTGTGATCTTAGTGTTCAATTATCTTAATCATTTGGTTTGTGTCCTAAAGACCCTGGAAATGAATTCTTCAACATCTCTTGATCAGGATTGGGGCTGATGAGTGAAATTCTGTTTTTTTCTGGAGATCATATCTGTATGGCTGCCCTGGGAGAATTGGTACATTCACAACAGGGCAGGCAAGATTGGTGCATTCACAACAGGGTCAGCTAATCACAAAGCATGCCTTGAATGAAAAGGAAGATGACATGCCCCCAAGATGCTAGTACTTCCAGGTCACTTTTGTTGGTGGTGTTTTCTAAGTAGATAACAATACTTCTGACTAAAATTCTGGGTGCAGCCATCCATTGTCTTTATCTCCTAAGTCTATATGGAGCTAAGGAACATTCTTGGGAATAAAGATGGCATTCACGGCTAGGGTTTTTTTTTAACCAAATGTTAGCTTCCTATTAAAAAATCTTATTTTAAAAAATCCTTGGGAGGAGAGAGACTAGTAACAAGAACCTTAACTTCACATAGGCTCCAAATTCCAGAATCTTGATCTGCACGGTATGAATAACACATATAATTATAGTGCAAAACCATTCCATTTTTGCAACCATTACAACCACAATAATTAAATAGAACAGTATGAACCAATATCCATCAGTAAATTATTTCTTTCCTTTTGTGTGACTGATGTCCATAGACTCAAAGAAAAGAGCACATCTTGTCTATTTTTCCATTGGTTCTCACTTTCCAGATCAATTGAGATTGATTGGATTAGATTAGATTGGATTGGATTGGATTGGATTGGATTTGTATAGTCACCCATCTCAAACCCATGGCTCTAGTTACCAGAAACACTGAAACAGTTAAGTTCTGGGAGAGAAGCCACTTGACAGAATTTCAATTTAACCTTTTTACTTCTGCTTCCCTCTAGTGAATCAGGTGACATTACCCTAAAAATCTGCAACGTGATGCCTCAGGACAGTGGCATTTACACCTGTGTGGCCACAAATGAACTTGGGACAGCATCCACATCAGCGACGATCAAAGTACAAGGTAATGAATTTTCCTTTCATTTATAAGCTAAGTACATGGGGCCTGTTGTATAAAACCTTTTTATAGGTTTACTTGGTGAAATGGTATTGATTTTAATCATGGTGTTTTTGGAGCAACAGGACAGGTAATAGGGTAAACAAAGGGCAAGTTCCCTCTAGTAATAGTAGCAGTATTAATAATAACAGTTTGATCTCATTTACTTGGAGGGAGGTCTCTGTAAGCGTCAACAAGAATGCAAGTGGGACATATCTGGAAAGCATCATTTGCTTGGAAACATGCATTATTATATGTATAACAATTTTTTGTAAGAAAATAATGGTTATATGGTTTCTCATCTTGGACTTATAGCCGAAGAAGCCCGAGAGAGAAAGGATTTTTAAACTTCCCTACATATTCAGATATTATAGCCACAACAAAGGGCCACAACCCTGGCTTGACCTTAGCTAATACCCCTTAAAACTGAGAAATGTGAGATGATATAGACTTAGCTGGAAGTCCAGGAGGCCATATCTAAGATAAGGACTACATCTGAAACTTGAATCCTAGAAGGAGGTAGTGACAAGACACGTCTGTATTGCTGCCCCAAATGCATGAAGTCACACTCAGGGAGTGAACCTATAGAGATTTTAGAACAGGGGTGTCGAACTTCCATCATCACTTGATGTATCGCAACTTTCCCCCCCTTCGCTAAACCGGGCATGGGCGTGGCCAGCGCGTGGCGCATCTGGCCCACGGGCCACAAGTTTTACAGCCCTGCTTTAGAGACTTATTCAGCACATGCCATTTGACACTGCATGTTATCAAATGCATGTTTAAATTCTTCCTTTTCATTAAAAAAATTTCCCCACCTTGAAAGGCTGACATGCCAGTTTTCACATGCAAAATTGTTTTGAGGTAAATTTACACCGATTATTGTCACTGAAAAAAGGTAGTACTTTTTTTTCTATGATGTTCGAGCATTAATAAATAGAGGACATGTTTAATCCTCTCCTCACCTGCCAATCTCGGTAACTCTCCATCTTTCCACACCCATACATTAGCAATCAACAGAAAGGTGTAAACTTTAAAACAGTCTTTCTCAACCTCAGTAATTTTAAGGTATGTGGACTTCAACTCCCAGAATTCTCCGAGCCTGGGAGACCACACCTCATAAATTTGTTGAGATTAGACTGGTCTAAAAGATTCATCACTTTTTCTCCAAATAATTGGATCAACCTTTATATATTGTTATTATATTTCTAAAAAAAAAACCCCAAATGTAATCAGCAAAGTGCCCAATGACTGATAATAACTTGACACAGTAACATAATATATAGCAGGAAAACACATCAGTCACTAGGAGTCTGCTGGAGGCTTGCCTGCCCCCATTTTCTTTGTTTTCCTGAATTTTAAATACCCTTTAAAAGTTACACCTTTCCAATATTTAGGGTGATAGAGATTACTAGTTACAATCAGCAATTACATTAAACTGCACTAAAAATAACGCATTTTAAAATTAGATTGTGTTAAATCAGAAATTTAAACTGTCCTGTAGCTTACATTTCTTTTAAAAAAAAACTGGATTAAAGCAACACTGCTAGGAGAGAAATTAACTCTTTCCCATGATTTTATTTTCCCCTGATTGTTTTGTTCCTCAGATGTTATTTTTTCGGCAGAAGAATACAAAGAGAGAGAGGTGGGGTGGGAGATTTGATAGTAAATCTGTTTGCTTTTTGCTCCTTAACTGGGACTCCAAAATTCTCTTTCAGTCCTCTGCTAATTGTTTCTTTCTTCTCTCTTTCTCCATCCCAGGGGTTCCAGCTGCCCCAAATCGCCCTATTGCTCAGGAAAGAAGTTGTACTTCAGTTATTCTCCGCTGGCTGCCTCCATCCAGCACAGGCAACTGTACCATTTCAGGCTACACAGTCGAGTACAGAGAAGAAGGTGCAAGCATTGTGAGGCTTTTGCATGGGAAAACCTGAATGCGTACCTGTTGTACATTTATTGGTTTTGAACACTGATTTTTGTATTTAACACAGTCACACTTTCCCCCTGTACTGTGGTTATAGGCAAATTTTCATGGCCCTAAATGTTGACTATTTTTATTAGCACCATCCAGTACAGGGGTCTCCAACCTTGGTCCCTTTAAGACTTGCGGACTTCAACTCCCAGAGTCCAGCTGAGGAACTCTGGGAGTTGAAGTCCATAAGTCTTAAAGGGACCAAGGTTGAAGACCCCTGATCTAGCAAGATCATCTCTGCTAGCAATGCTAGTAAGGCCAGAAAAAGACAAGCTGCCATAATTGCTATACAGGTACTTCTGAACTTACGTATATAATTGGGACTGGAATTTCAGTCGTAAGTAGAGTCACCATTATTTATTATTTATTTATTTATTTATTTATTTATCTTATTTTAAATATTTGGCCTTTATAATAAGTTTTTTAGATGAATGTTTTATTTTGTATATTTGTGTGTTTTTATATGGCTGTACACCGCCCTGAGTCCTTAGGGAGATAGGGCGGTATAGAAATACGAATAAATAAATAAATAATAAGAGTCACCATGGGACCAGAACCAATTTTGCAACCATTTTTTACAATGACTGTAAAACAAGTCTCTGTGGTCATTAAGTGAATCACATGGTTGTTGAAATAATACAACTTTCACAATTGGCTTTTGTTTTTTTGCTGGCAAAACATTGCAGAGGTGGGTTTCAGCAGGTTCTGACCAGTTCTGGAGAACTGGTAGCAGAAATTTTGAGTAGTTTGGAGAACTGGTAGTAAAACTTCTGACTGGCCCCGCCCCCATCTATTCTCTGCCTCCCGAGTCCCAGCTGATTGGGAGGAAATGGGGATTTTACAGTAACCTTCCCCTGGATTGGGGAGAGAATGGAGATTTTACAGTATCCTTCCCCTGCCACGCCCACCAAGCCATGCCCACAGAACCGGTAGTAAAAAAAATTTGAAACCCACCACTGATCATGTGACTGCACTGCAGTATATTGCAACCAGTCATAAATATGAGCTGGTTACCAAGTGCCCAAATTGCAATCATGTGACCAGGAGGTGGTACAACAATTTGTAATGTTTATAAATGCAAATACATGTCATGAGTCCCTTTTTTCCAAGGACAACGTAACTTTGGACCATTGTTGAACAACTGATGGTAAGTTGAGTACTATATGTACTGGTAGCTTTTACTCTACCATTCTTACTTTCTGCTGTGGCTGCAAGCAGGACAAATGGTACCTAAAGCAGGCAAAGGTGATGAGAGCTTACTCTAGGTTTTAAACCTCTGTATCTGTCTTAAGAGGGAAAGAAGGCAACCAAGTAGAATAGGTGACAGAACTAACTGTTCATCCTCCCCTTTCCTATCTTTTGCTCTCAACTCCCTAATGAAAGGATAGAATAATAACAATAATAAAAGAACAATTGCAGGATCACAAACTCTTGAAGTCGGCAGTGGGTTCTAGTGCTGGCTATGAAAGGCTCAGAACTCCAAGGAAGCTTCACTAATGTTAAAGTTCTCTGTTCCTGCGGAAAAGCTAAGCACCTAGATCAGGGGTGTCAAACTCGCGACGACAGGTTATCACTTGACGTATTGCAACTTTTTCCCCCTTTGCTAAACCAGGAGTTTCCTGGCCGGCATGTGATGTATCTGGCCCGTGGGCCACGACTTTGACACCCCTGACCTAGATTAAATCTAGTATCCTCAATTCCAGTTGTTATTCCCCTCTTGCATCTGTGCAAAAATATCTGCTGAGCTTTGCCATTGGTGTCTAATCTGACAATATCTAGGGCTGATTGCTTGATTTCAGTCCATTGACTGTAACTCTAGAAAGAAATGGCAGGGGTGAAGCGTTGTGGGGAGAGCTTCTACACAAAACGTCTGCCACCTTTAGACTTTACAATTTAGTACCTGGAGAATTGCTATCTCTTTATTTAAGGAACAGTTGCCCTGCATTCTTGTGTTTCTTTCACCTACTTTCCATTTTGTTGTATTTCCAATTTGTGGCACGTGTGCACCATACATCAAAAGTCCCGAAAAGTCCTTTGTAACTAGAAAATATCTGATGAGTCTCAATAAATGGCAAGCATTGTTCAAGCTGCATTGCCTAATATCATTCCTATCACTCTTCAGCTTTCTATACTAAAAATTTTGTCAGAAGGGTTTTGGCAAAACTGGAGATGAAATTACAATAGTCCCCTTAGTATCACTAAGCACATGGGTTTCAATTGACTCCATGTCTCCCTTTACCACAGAATTACCACAGCCTATCTTCTCAGTCCTTGCCTTCCCTGTTCTTCCATCCATATCACTCCAAATCCAACATATTCATGTTTCTGTTAGAAGAACATTCTGTTCCGTTCCGTTCTCTTCTCTTCTCTTCTCTTCTCTTCTCTTCTCTTCTCTTCTCTTCTCTTCTCTTCTCTTCTCTTCTCTTCTCTTCTTCAGAATTACCACAGCCTATCTTCTCAGTCCTTGCCTTCCCTGTTCTTCCATCCATATCACTCCAAATCCAACATATTCATGTTTCTGTTAGAAGAACATTCTGTTCCGTTCCGTTCTCTTCTCTTCTCTTCTCTTCTCTTCTCTTCTCTTCTATTCAGAATTACCACAGCCTATCTTCTCAGTCCTTGCCTTCCATGTTCTTCCATCCATATCACTCCAAATCCAACATATTCATGTTTCTGTTAGAAGAAAGTTCTATTCTATTCTATTCTATTCTATTCTATTCTATTCTATTCTATTCTATTCTATTCTATTCTATTCTATTCTACTCTACTCTACTCTACTCTACTCTACTCTACTCTACTCTATTCTACTCCTCTTCTGTCATTTCCTGTTCTGTTCTGTTATCTTTTTCTATGCTTCATTCACTAAAATGGTGGATGTGATTCCCAAATGACCATTCTTCCTGTAGTATTATCAGTATGACACAAAAGCCAGATGCTCCACACATGCCTGGACACTTTTTTTTTCTCTTTTCCCCCCTCACTTCCTACACAAGGCTCTTCCACCCTCTTTCCTAACCAAGCAAAGCCACTGGAACATTTGATACTTAGCTAAGTTTTAAAGGGGCTTAGAGAGCCTGCAGAACAGATGTTCAGATGCATTTGGCATCCCATTCCTTAAGAAGAACGAGGGAGGTGGGAAAATAATAGACTGTCATGACAACAAATGGGGCACTCTCAAGGTTGTAAGGCTCCATGGATGAGCATACAATCTACCCTTAAGACACACCACTAATAAAAAACTGGAAATAACACTTCTGTTTAATCAGAGATTTCAAACTTTTTCAGGACAGCTTAAAAAAAACCAAATCCCCAAACCCTTGATCAAGAGCCCCCCCCCCCAAAAAAAAGTCCTCTGCTAGAAAATTGGCTGCATTTGAAAGTTTGTGGTGGTGGCAGCTATTATTTGTTACCTTAACCCAGGTAAGCCTTAACCTTTTCACACAACTTAGTCAACTTCTCACAGAACCCTAACATTCTATAGAACATCATTTTAAAAAACCCTAAATAGATTAAAGTTTAGGTTCTACTGAAACCAGGCTGAAGACCGAGATGAAAATACCTCTACTCTTCCTCAGATCAACCTGTAGGAGCATTTTAACTGGAGTGCTTTCTTACTAACCTTCTGTGATTGAAGGCTAGTCGCCTATGTCACTAAGAAAGGAATGTGTAATTGCATTTAAATGTTGGTTATTTTCTCTTTTTTGTCTTTTCTCTTTCTTCGTATAACACAGGCTCCCAGATCTGGCAGCAGTCTGTTGCCTCAACTTTGGACACCTACCTCGTTATTGAAGACCTCACGCCCGGCTGTCAGTACCAGTTCCGGGTCAGCGCCAGCAATCCCTGGGGAATTAGCTTACCCAGCGAGGCCTCTGAATTTGTGAAACTCCCAGAATACGGTGAGCCTGTATTCACAAAGGAGAGCTGACTTTCAGACTGGAAAACTTCACCAATGTAACACTTCAGATTTCTAGGCTGTGTCGAGAATCAAAATTTCCTGGGAGTTCAAGCTTCATGTGGTTCATATTTTGTTGCCCGCTATGAAAAATTGGAGAGATGTATGCTAACAAGTCTCCCTACGTTCAGATCATTTTATGTTGGTGCAGCTGGTCTTTTGAAAGGAGTGCAGCACAGGGTTTATAATACTTACTTGGCTTGCAGCCATCCTGTGAATAATTGAAGAGTTTCAAAAAGGTGCTTTGATTTGGCAAAACTTTGATTGACGGCTCCCTCCAAAGAGAAGCAACATCCCTGGTCAAATTGGCCCTTGCCCATTCATGTGTAGACGTTTCTCCAGACTAAAGCGATGGGTTGTCTTGAATCGGAAACCCTCCCTCCCCCACAATGGATTGAAATGTCACAGTGGAGCAATTTGCTTTTTCGAATGGAGGCATTGCTTTGAATCAGATTGCTTCAATGACCCAACCTGAAGTGATATTTCAATTAGATCACAGCCAATCTGCACTCTTTTAGATCTGAAAACCCAGAATTTTCATTTGAAAAGGTCTCAGGAGGGCTGGTTTCACCATTAAGCAGAGTGAACCAACTACCTTAAGCAATGGATGTTTAGCAGAGCAAAGAAATATTCCTTGTTTTACATGCAGGTATTTCTGGAGAGGATTTTTTTTTTAAAAAAAACTCAAAATAACTTGACTGATAGGGAGCCAAGTATCTGGGGCCACTCCTGGCTCAATCAAGAACTGTTGCCAGTCAAAACAAGATCTACGGTTTGAATCTGCACAATTGTATAACATGGTATCTGTATTCAATTTTATTTAATGCAGTAAAGCAGTGATTTACTGATCTCATAGAAACACAGTCATTGTCTCGGTCCATACTAATGTTAATTTTAATCACTATAAAGCATTCCATCCCATCCAGTGGTGGGATTCAGCTGGTTCGGGAGAACCGGTTGTTAAATTGCTGGCTGGCCCCTCTCCTCCCCACCTCTCCCTGGAGTCCCTCCTGCCTGCCCAGTTTTGGCTCCCAGGTAAGTGCAGGGAAGCCTACTAGGCCCAAAATGGGGCACTGGGGAGTGACACACCTGTTTTTGCTCCCAGGAGGGTGCAGAAGGTTGAGTGCTTCTTGTCACACCCCTGGCCACACCTACCATGGTCACGGCCACACCTACCATGGTCACGCCCACCCAGCCAGTCATTAGGGCAAAGAACCGGTTGTTAAATTATTTGACTCCCACCACCGATCCCATCTTAGGCAGGTAATTCTTAATGCAGCAATTTGCAGTTATGGAAAGGAAACTTTCTACCAAGTTTAAAGTTGAGACAAGGTCTTCACTGAACTTTGTTTTATTCGTTTATGAATATACCACCTCAATCCAAACTGATTTTAGGTGGTTTACCTATATTATATTATATAATATTAATATAGTAATAACAAACAGCATGTAATTATAATCAAAACTAAACCAGCCCTTCTCACCCCTAGAGAAAGGTACCCATCTTTCCTTTGGCCTCCCTTGCACTGCACCTCCAGGACTCTGAGAAGGTATCCTCTGACTGTCTATAAAGAAGATATTTGTTTGAGAATTAACCCCAGATACAGGCTTGTTTCTCTTAGTATATTGGCTCTACCAGTATTGACTGAAACCTGTTTTTATCACAACAGAAATGTACAATGCACCTTTTAAAATGTATGTGATTTAATTTTCATTTTCCACAGCCAGAAAATTTGCTGATTGATTTACGGATCCCAGTGCCACGTGTTAAGTTAATTGACCTTGAAGATGCTGTTCAAATCACAGGCCATTACCATGTCCATCATCTGCTTGGAAACCCTGAGTTTGCTGCTCCAGAAGTTCTCCAGGGGGCTCCAGTGTCCCTGGGCACAGATATCTGGAGTCTGGGAGTGCTCACCTACGTCATGTTGAGCGGCGTTTCTCCTTTTCTGGATGAAAGCAGAGAGGAGACATGCATCAATGTGTGCCGAGTAGATTTCAGCTTTCCCAACGAGTACTTTTGCGATGTAAGCCATGCTGCCAAAGATTTCATCAATGTAATCCTTCAGGAAGACTTCAGAAGGAGACCTACCGCTGCCACTTGCTTGCAGCATCCGTGGCTGCAGTTTCATAACGGCAGCTATTCCAAGATACCTCTGGATACCTCACGCCTGGCTACTTTCATCGAACGCCGCAAACACCAGTTCGATGTGCGTCCCGTTCCCAACGTTAAGAGTTTCATTATGAGCAGAATGAACCCAGGAACGTAACGCAAGACAACTGTTGTAATGATAATGGAGCACTAAGGCGGGTGAAAATGGAGAAAGCAGATCCCCTCTGTACAGAGTATTACATTTGATGTGATTGTTGAGGAAAGTGTGTACCGTTTCAGCAGTTACATTATCTAAGTAGTTAGAATTAGATGCTTTCTCAGGTTGCCTCAGCTGCAACGTCTTGGTGGGGGGTTGTTGTAACTACATAGTCATATTCAATAAGATGGCATCCGTCAAGAACGGGAACCAAAATGCAGTTATCTTATTTCTGAAAGATTTGAAGGTCTTCAACCATCTGAAAGATCTAGACAGCTTTGCTAATTATACGAATACTTGAATGGCTTATCCGAAATTCAATCAAAAATTGGGGGGTGGAAACTAGGTGACTATTTATAGTCAACATTTCTCAAACTGGGCTGGATAAATATTGGATTCTGTGAAAATTGCTATCCTCATGTTAAATTAAAGAACAGAGCTTTCCTGTAAGGCAGATTTCATTAATCTTGAATTAGAATTAAGTTTGTGGTAAGTGTGTTATACCTGAGATTCTCAGTAACAATGAAGTGATAGATACGTGGCATTGATCAAGATATCAGCAGACCACTGCCAATAAGTCCTCTTGAAATGCCACACATTTCTTTGTTCAAGATTAACGTACTATAAAGTAGCAGTGTGCTAGTGATAAGATGGTAAAGTAATTGAGACATCAAAAACATTTAGATGAAGCACAAAAAGGTGATTTTTTTAAATTAAAGTTTTATAGCTCTTGTACAGAAAATTTTTGTTGAGAAAAAGCTATCTTAAAATAAGTGCTGTATCTGTAAACTAGACGTCAAAGACTTTTTCTATTTGAAGAATGTTTGTTGAATCCTCATATTCTCTGTAACTTGAAAAGGATCTTATTTCCCTTTCACTTATAAAAGTTGCTCAGTTGTGAATTCAAGCCAAAGTTGGCCAAAGTGTGGTGAACGTAGTAGGTCCATCTTTATGCTTATGGCTCTGAAATTGGTCTTAGTACACAAGGCTAATAGTTTACTATGACCGTATGCATTTACCTTCTTAACTCCATTTCTCAAATACGGTGGGTGTTTTTGTTTTTTTAATCCCAGAGCATAGTATGAAGCAACTCAACGATAACGTTAAAAGTCATTGCAATATTACATTCTGATTAGCTAAGGACCCAACCATGTAACAGCCCTTTAACAACCATTTCAAATTAAGTGTTTTTGAAATAATAGTTCCAAGCCGAAGTGTTCTTTCATCATCTTTGTAAAACCATTCCAACGCTGAACACCCCAAGAGTATTTTAATATAGCTAATGAATTATTCACGGCTTTGCTGTATCGACATTCTTTAGAAGTCAAATCAGTCAAAACATCCATCTGTGGTTTTTTTTTTTCTCCTTTTCCCACTTCCCCAAAAATTAATGTCCTGCATGCCTTAGGGTAGGCTGATTTATTTAGTGATTATCAGCAGATACGATGGTTGCCACTTCTTACATGCAGAGATAATGGGCTCCTGTTGTTGGATCACAAAGTGCCAATGATTTGACAGTGTCCTTTCACTACTTGTGGTATGTAAAAAGCTCCTGATACAATACTTTCAAGGCCAAATGTATTGTTTGGCTAAAAGATCAAATAAATCTTCTCATTGGGGGCGGGGGGAAGCAAGGAATAATTTAGGCTTTCATCCCTTGGCAGGACAATACAGATAACTGGGTTCCAAATGAATGCATAACCACCACCACCCCCGTGACAAGCTGACATTTGGTAACTTCATTATCATCGGTGGTGTCAAAGTTTTTCCTCTCAGCGCCCACAAGACAGGGTACTCTTGTACAATTGAAAGTTGGGGGAGGAGGGAAAGAACTGGCAACAGTTATTGCAATTTTATAACAAATACTGTGACAAGAATTGTAAAAGACAAACTCAATTCCTAAAGAAAACATGGGGCAAAGATAATACAGAGTAAGATTTCTATTCTGCACTTTTCTCCTTGTTCTTTTCCAGGAGTGATTAAGCATCAATATTTTTTTTTCTGGCTTAAAAGGATTGGACCTGGGGTCAAGAATATCAAAACAGGAAGAACTCCAAATCTTTACTGTGTTAGATTTCATGGGATGGATTAATATTTTTTTTTTAATTCTACCAGCAGGATTATTACCGAGCAAAGTTCTATCTCAAAGGTTTCTGCCTTAGAAAGTTGTGACTCTTGCTGACTCCATACTCTGTCTAGGACAGAAGTCAGCAACCTTAAACACTCAAAGAGCCACGAAGGTCCTAACCAGAAGCCCCCCAGTTCAATTCTGGAACTGACCGGAAGTCCAGTTCCCCCACCAGAGTCTCCTCCTAGCGCAGCCTCCTTTTTCCTCTACCTGTCCTAACCGAAAGCCCTATCAATTGTGGAGCCGACTAACAACAAGGAGCCACAGCAGAGGGATGAAAAAGCCACATGAGGCTCCAGAGGTCTAGGGCAAAGCTCCTACTGTTGTTACTTTAAAACTAGTGTTGTTTTTTCCCAGGGGTTTCCTCCATCTTGTGAAATATAATTTTCCCCCCCAGGGGAGATATAGAACACCTTGAATTGGGAGGAAATGGGGGGTGGGGGTATTTTCTCCCCTACTCTTCTTTTTTAGTGGGTTCAAAGTCTCCTGTTTACTGAAGGAAATTATAAATTCCAACAAAGACTCTATTATCTATTTCAGACATAAGAATCTCAGCCAATTAACTTTTTGGACCAAGATCCTGGTTTGAACCTGTTTGATCTATTTTATTTTGTAGGGAGCCTACTTCATTTTTTAATGGAAAAAATATGCCTTAAGAACCAAGAAAACATTTGCCAAATGAAAAAAGGGAAATAACAAGGATTAAATCCACAGGCGCACAGGCCATCTTGTCTGAACTGGCCACATTATTGGGGCTATTATAGCCTCCGTCCCAAAGACATTTGCAGTTTCTCTTGGAGATTCCCTCTCTTGCATCTTGTTTTACCGGTGCATGCTCTTTACAATTAACAGGAATTATGGTTTTGTAAGGCTCATGTCATGCTTAATAATAATTCTAAATCAAAGTAACAGGGCTATTTCCATAATATTTCCCCTTTTTCTATCAAACTTCTCCAAACAAGTGCTGTAAATGTCCCCCCCCCCACGTTGTCTCACTAGATAAGTAATAATCAATAGAGGAAAGCAGAACAAACCGTACAGAAAATGAATTGATCTTAGGATTTGAGGCTATTAAGTATATACAGAGTGCCTTTGCTAGAAAAAAAGGCAAAGTCCTTTTCCTTTAAATACAAAGATGTTCATTTTTTTCATAATCCATTTTTCCCTCCCAGACCCTTGCTGTACTTAATATCAAAGCAACCATCATATGTTGCAATGCTGTCATAATATGGAATATAGGATAAGATCAATTCCTTGTTGCCTTTAGCAACTCTTTCTAAAAGGCACTGACAATCATCTAAAGGTGTAGCATGTGGGCTCAGGTAAAAACAAAAGCCAAGATTCAACTGAAGTTGGATCCTAAAATCACACCTATTCCTTTTCTTAAGATCTATGCTGCACTGCTACATATATTTACTAACGAGTAAGTCTAGCTGAAAACAATGCCACATATTTCCAAATGTGGTACATTATGGGCAATTTTTGCTAGACATGAAACAATCTAACAAAAGCGTCACCATTTTATTTATGGATGTAATTTGTTTAAATGTCCTTTCTTCAAGCTATGGTAGCCATTAGCTTCACAATTGCCAACCTGGGTATCCAGTTCTGCTACTCTACATATATATCGATCAGATCAGTGGTGGCTTGCTACCGGTTTGCCCTGGATCATGCGAACTGGTAGCGGCAGCGGCAAGAGGCTCTGCCCACTCCCCCAGATGTCTCTGTGCATGCGCAGAAGCATTGTGTGGGCGCATGAGCACGCACGCCCCCGCAAGCGACCGGTAGCGACCGAAATTGAAACCCGCTACTGGATCAGATGTTCACGAATGCTCTCAATTTGAGTCTCTAATGTGTGATCCTAAAAAAAAAAAAAGACTTTTATACAGATTAGTTTGCTTGCAGTGGAGATTTCAGCAAAAATTCATAGCAAACAGTGGGATAAACCCTGGTGATATTGTGACTGGTGCTCCATATAATAAGCATAAATTGTGACACAAATCTGACAGTGTTTCTTCAGATATTAAAGCAACTGTGACTTCAAAGGGCTCTGTAATGTAAAACCTATCTAGTCCAAATACCTCTTTTCTTTTCTTTTTCTTTTTTTCATCAAGAGCAATCAGATGCTACACAAATAAAAGAGGCCGGGAGAGGTTTTTTTTAAGCCCATCTGTCAAAATATGAAAATCTCATTTTGTGAGACAATGTTAACAAAGTAGTTTGAGACTGGCTGCAAACAGATGCATTATTCTGGCCCTTATCCAGTGTCTTGGATCTGCCTGACACAGCTGCATGTTCTATCTTAAAGAACCACTGATTGCATGCGGTCAAGTGTGGCTAGCAATGATTTGGGTCCTTTAGCATGTAGCTCAGAATGGCTGTACACCATTGGAATCACAAAATATTCCAAAAGTGCCATTTCCATGGACCTCCTTTTCTTTCCTATTCATTTCGAGCATCTATGATTCATCAGATGATGGTGTTTTCTTAGCAAAATAAAATCAGACCCAACCCGCCTTTCTTCCTAAATATTTGTTCTTAAAATCATTATATTAATGATTGTCAACATGATGTCAGGATTAGTTGGCTTATTTATACTTTCAAAATAGGAAAACTCTTGTTCTATTTAAGCCATATTTTACATTCTATTTTTATGTGCTAGTGTTTTAATCAGCTCTTTGTATTTTGCTAGCAAATTATTCTGATTTTTGTCCATGTGACTCCACAATAGACATATATTCTGTCATGTGAAGAACATTACAGGATATACCTCTTTGCATATTTATTTAGGAGTAGGTCCCAAATGAATTCAAAGATGAACAGTTGGAGTACAGTCCTACAAACATTCCCGTGTATGAGTCATTCAACTCAGTGGGACTTGTTCATAAAGAGAGATACACTGGATTACACTATTACTACAATGGACTTGCAGCTGTTGTGTAAGGTCCTACCAATAGTGAGAAGTGTAGGAAAGGTAGTATAGTAATGGGTGGTTGTTGTTGTTTTTTTTGATGAAAATAACTATGTATCTGAGATGCTGTCAGGATTTCCATAAAGGAAATAATCAGACTAAATAATCCCTATTCCCATCCTTTCAAAGGTCAAGATGCGAACTTATTTCACAGCCTTAAACAAATTTCAGTCTTTTGCTGGTCTGCCTTAAGTGGTATTATTTTATTGTTAATTTCATTTTGTATGCACATGTGTTTTGTAAAGAAGCATTTTGTAAATATTTTATTTATATCTCTTCATATGTAATGTTGTAATGTTCCTATTCTTTGGCAACGTATGTTCTCTATGGATAAAAAAAACTATTACATTTTAGGCTACTACCTTCCTTATAAATGCAATATATAAAAAAGTTAGCACTGGATTGTTTTAGAATATATAATAAATTGTTCTGATAAAATCGACTAAGCCATATATAATGCATTCGGTGAGTAGAAGTTTTTATTTTGGCCTATATCGATGATCCTTAATTTGTGATCTAGGATCCATTAGTGGTCTGCAAGAAAACAGCAGGTGTCTATGACACTGACAGAAAAAAAATAAGGTAAAGGTTCCCCTCGCACATACGTGCTAGTTGTTCCTGACGCTAGGGGGCGATGCTCATCTCCATTTCAAAGTCGAAGAGCCAGCGCTGTCCGAAGACATCTCCGTGGTCATGTGGCCGACATGACTCAATGCCAAAGGCGCACAGAACACTGTTACCTTCCCACCAAAGGTGGTCCCTATTTTTCTACTTGCATTTTTTATGTGCTTTCGAACTGCTAGGTTGGCAGAAGCTGGGACAAGAAACGGGAGCTGACCTTGTTACCCGACACTAGGGATTCAAGCCGCTGAACTGCCGACCTTTCAGTCGACAAGATCAGCATTTTACAAAATCTCATGATCACCCAATATTACCCTATTTTGTATTCTCAAGATCTGAAGGCTTTGACCCGTTTTTAATTTTAAAAAAGTTTATTTAATGTAGGAGTCCTATAGACCCCAGCAGAGTACGTTATATGAGTCTAAGGCATGGGTGTCAAACTCACAGTGTCGTGTTGCCATCACGTGATGTTTCACGACGTTTTCCCATTCACGGAGCTAGGTTGGGCATGAGCTGCGGGTGATGCATCCGGCCCACGGGCTGCCAGTTTGACACCCATGGTCTATGATATAATTAAGTGCTGCGATATTTATCCATCATATAGCAGCCATTAAAAGCTTTAAATGATTGAGTGGTCTACAGAAAGCAACACATTTGGAATCATTAGCACATCGCAACACAAGATTGCTCTCTTGCCTACACTTCCGTAGAAATAAAGTCTATTCAGTATAACAGAAATTATTTCCAAGTAAATATGTATAAGATTAGACTAGTAACATACTGACGGCATGAGTATTTCAATAGTATTGTTTTAAATTTCAGCATGTTAAATTTAATATTCCATGATTTATTCTTTGCTGCCCAAAGAGGATAGCTGTATTACTATCCCAAACTTTGTCTAAGAATTATTTACCTAGTGCAAAAAAAAAACACAAAATTGTGTACAACAAAGCAGTTTTCAAAAGAGCATGTTTCAAATTTTAAGAGATTCAAACTGCCATGTTAAAATATTAAAATATAACGGTTTGACATTACCAACCTCACTCTAGAAACAAAAGAATAATCTATACTGAGTGTAGATTAACGAGAGAGAGAAATGAATTTCAATAACTGTAGAATCAGGCTGCAGCATAACAAAATTGACAAAAGTGAAGGGAGTTATTTTCTGAATGCACTGTGTTTATATATATAATTTATATTTATAAGTTTATATATATAATTGATGTAGGCATTATCTACATCAGCCACCTTACTGATGTAACTCTAGATACTGTAAATTTCATCTAGGACAGTGGCAGCAGATATGGAAGATCAAGCGGAGGAAGTACCATAGCAAGACAATGCCCTACATGGGAGTTACCACTGACAGAAAGCTGAGGTAGCAGATATCGAGAAATCTTAGCAATGGCTGGATGAAAAGGCGGCACTGATCATAGCGTAAGAACAGGCACTAAGCACCAGATCCATAGAAGCAGAGATCTACTACACTAGGCAGGACCCCTACATAGGTCTAAATTGAATAAGGAGCAAAGACTCATTGTCAGCTCTCTTCTACATCAGATGTACCCAGCTATACAGTGCATTAACTGGCAAGAGAGCATGACCTTGACTTCACAAACACTAGGTAATGAGGGATCAGATGATAAAAGGCCTGAGCTCACTGATTTTTTCCCATTTATTTGGACTTCATACTAGATTCATGTTTCTTTAGTGCATTAATCTACTCAACTGTATATTGAAACTTTAGACTTCAGACTAAGTACATGTTTTAACAATTATAACTAAACATGGGGGGAAAGCATTTTAAGGTGCAGCTATCTTAAGTGGAAATAAGTTAAGACTATGTCACAGCTAATTTTCAGCAAAAAGATATGCTCAAAATATCTTATACCAATAAGTCAGATTTGCAATACAATCTCAACATTCACTCAGAAGGAAAGTTGCACTGACAGCAATAATAATAATAATATCAGAGTTGGAAGGGAGGCCTTCTAGTCCAACCCCCTGCCCAGGCAGGAAAACCTACACCATATCAGACAAATGGCTATCCAACATTTTCTTAAAAATTTCCAGTTGGAGAATTTACAACTTCTGCAGGCAAGTTGTTCCACTGATTAATTGTTCTAACTGTCAGGAAATTTCTCCTTAGTTCCAGGTTGCTTCTCTCCTTGATCAGTTTCCACCCATTGCTTCCTGTCCTACCCTCAGGTGCTTTGGAGAATAGTTGGACTCCCTCTTCTTTGTGGCAACCCCTGAGATATTGGAACACTGCTATCATGTCTCCCCTAGTCCTTCTTTTCATTAAACTAGACATACCCAGTTCCTGCAACCGTTCTTCATATGTTTTAGCCTCCAGTCGCCTAATCATCTTTGTTGCTCTTCTCTGTACTCTTTGTAGAGTCTCAGCATCTTTTTTAAATCGCGGCGAACAAAACTGAATGCAATATTCCAAGTGTGGCCTTACCAAGGCATTATAAAGTGGCACTAACACTTCACATGATCTTGATTCTATCGCTTTGTTTATGCAGCCCAGAACTGTGTTGGCTTTTTTGGCAGTTGCTGCACACTGCTGGCTCATATCTAAATGGTTATCCACTAGGACTCCAAGATCCCTCTCACAGGTACTACTATTGAGCAAGGTACCACATATACGGTATCTGTGCATTTTGTTTTTTTGGCCTAAATGTAGAACCTTACTTTTTTCACTGTTGAATTTCATTTTGTTAGATAGCGCCCAATGTTCAAGTCTGTCAAGATCTTTCTGTAACTTGAGCCTATCTTCTGGAGTGTTGGCTATTCCTGCCAGCTTGGTGTCATCTGCAAATTTGATGAGTTCCCCATCTATCCCCTTGTCCAAGTCATTGATGAAGATGTTGAAGAGTACTGGGCCTAAAACAGAGCCTTGGGGTACTCCACTGCATACTTCCCTCCATGTGGATGTAGTTCCGTTGAGGACTACATGTTGAGTGCGGTTGGTCAGCCAGTTACGAATCCATCTGGTGGTGGTGCTGTCTAACCCACATTTTTCTACTTTATCTAGTAGTAAGTTATGGTCTACTTTATCAAATGCTTTACTGAAGTCCAAGTAAATTATATCGACAGCATTCCTCTAGTCCACTAATTTTGCCACTTTGTCAAAGAATGCAACAAGATTAGTCTGGCATGATCTGTTTTTGACAAATGTTTTTTGACAAATGCTTCAATGTTTTTGAAGCATAGATCTTCAAGGCGTAGAGCAGTGTTTCTGAATCTTGGCATATTAAAGATGCATTGACTTCACTTCCCAGAATTCCCACAACTGTGTTGGCTGGGGAATTCTGGGAGTTGAAGTCCACACATCTTAAAAAACACGGGTTTAGCACTAACTTTCCTTGAACTAAATCATGTGCATTTCTCATTCACATGTGCACTTATCATATAAACCAACTTTTCCAAATTTGGTTTCCTCCTATTTTGCAGTTTATCAATACCAGTTGGGAATTATAAGAGCCTCAAGTCTCAATTGGTTGTGGCTGCCCATGTGGCCCTGTTATTTTCAAGGTAATGATAATTACTATTTCTGCTTCAGATGAACGCAGTCTCTATATTTACTGTAAATAAATTGACATTTGGAGGTCATCATATTAGGACAGTTTGGACTCTAGAGAACACCAAAGCTGATGCACAAAAGGCAACATTACACAAGTCATGTCTGATTTTCATCCTCTAACGTTATCCAGAACTGACAGCACAGTCAAAGGGGAATTTGAATTAAGATCTCCCCATGATGCCCATTTTCCAAATGCCACCAATTTCTATCTTGGCGGGTTCGGGGTAAAACTATGATTTGTGAACTGAAACCTGTAGCAACACTCTCAGATTCTCCTCCTGGTTTACTAAATCCTACTCAGCAATGCGAAACTCTCCAGCCACGCCCATCGTCGGCTTCTCCACGCCGGCAGAGAGCGCAAACGCAATTTTTCTGCCCTGGTGCGACGTCACTTGCCGCTTTCGGGTTCTAACTCGACTGCTTTGATAGCGTCATTTGTTCGGCGACAAAGTCCGCGACGCACGCAACGCCTTCTCTGTCTCGCGCGCAGTGCGGAGAAAGCCGAAAGCGGTATGGAGTCGTTGGCGTCTGAGCTGTACGGAGTTCAGGCTCTGCGCTTCGGGGAGTTTGTCCTGAAGAGCGGCCTGGTCTCCCCGGTCTATATCGACCTTCGCGTCATCGTGTCGTATCCGGCGCTGCTAAATAAGGTATCCGTCCAGCCCGCCAAGCTCGACCGGCATGAGCGGTAAAGCGGTTATTGCGAGGGGCGGGGCTAAGATAGATGAAAGGGGGAAAAGAAGGCGGGGTCTGTGGAATCCAGCCAGCCAATAGCGGCCGCGGGAATTCCTGGGCTGTTGCTGAAGCTTCGCTCGAGTCGGCAAAAGGCGCGTTTTTTGCTGCCTTGATTCCTTTGCTAGTCAGAAGAGCTGTTCACGTGTATACGTGAACAGGAGGTTGTGTGATCCCTACTTTCTAAGAGCAACTGGTGCTTCAGAGGGACTGACCAAAAAGCCTTGAAAAATCCCATTGAAAAATAATGCGATACCAGCATTACCAGCAGCACAGGGTTGCAAAATTCTGGCTGATCATTGGCTGAGTAAAGCCAGTGGAAATCTTCAGCTCTTTGCTGTTATTGGAGATTGTCCGATTATAGGTAGTCCTCGATTTACAACAGCTCACTTAATGGCTGTTCGAAGTTACAACAGCATTGTTGTACTATTAATCTTCTCATCGGTCCCATCACCAAACTCTTTCCACTTATGACTGTATGACTGTAACTTTGTTGCTGGTAATCCTTATGATTTATGTAATGTATTACTGTAAGTTTTGGCGGGAGTTTTAGGCGGGAAATATCTCGTTTCTGATTGGATGCAGCCTCAGGCTGAAGTGTATATAAGGAGAGGTTTTTCTCCAGAGTTTTGCTGGGTCACACTATATTAAAGAGCTGTTGTCACTAACCTGGTCTCCTGCCTCGTCAATACCCAAACATAACATTGGCGACGAAGGTGGGATATTGAGGCAGAGCACCAGAACAGAGCTGAACTCACTACGAGACTCAAACCCAGCAAGGTGACGGCGAATGCAGCGATGACCGGCTACACGCCACCCACTCCGTTTGACCCTGCCCAGGAGACATGGGGAATATATATGACCCGTTTGAAAGTTTCCTGGAGGCAAGCGAGCTACAGGAGTCTCCGACAACCGCAAACGGGCTTACTTCATAAGCCACTGTGGGTCAGCAGTCATCGCCGTCGCAGAAGCCTAGCGGAGCCAACACCGCTACACTCCGTGTCGTGGCAGACCCTTCAGACCCTCCTGAAGAATCACTACGCACCAGCCCGTCCAAATCGTTCGGTGATGCGAGTTTGGGGGCGCAGGCAACAAGAAGGCGAGTCTATCAGCGACTACATGGCAGCCCTGAGACAAGCCTCCAAGCATTGCGAGTACCGCGATCTGGACGAAGAGCTGCTGGAACAACTTATACGGGGTCAGAGACATCCGTTTGAGGAGACGGTTGCTAGCCAAGAGCAACCTGACATTGGCAAACGCTCTGGACGAAGCCAGAGCCCATGAGATGTCCAACCATGCAGCAGACACCTTACAAAGCGACTCACGCCGATGGCGGGCGCAAAGCCGAGCACAGTCCACCACGAAGAAACCTATCGTGAGTCAACCAGCGAGAGGAGGAAGAAGTCCACTACACGGAAAATCGACAAGGAAGACCGGAGGAATGCGGAAGTTGCGGGCGACATCAGCGCCAAAGATGTAAGTTCAGGGCGCCATTTGCGGCGGTGTGAAAGGAAGGGCACCTGGCTCAAGTCTGCGAGCACCCCAACCTTCCGCCGAAAATTCAAATCGGCCAATCAGAGCGGCTCTGAGTCAGAGATGCAAACCCACATTCCGCCGAAATTTCAAACCAGCCAATCAGAGCGCGAGATCGGCGAGGCGACCAGCGATTGGCCAGGAAAGAAAGAGCGAAGTCAAACCGAATGACTGTTACCATAGACCACGCAGCTACCGCATCGAAGAAAAGATCTTCACAAACCCGACAATTGAAGGCGTACCGTGCCGACTGGAAGTAGACACAGGATCAGCTATCACAATCATGTCCTGGGACACTTTTGTGAAAGCCTTGCCGCACATCGCAAAGCGCAAGCTACAGAAACAACGGCTCCGGTGCAGGATTACCAGGGCAACCGCATCCCTGTTCGAGGACAACGACCGTCGAGGTCAAGTACGGACATACGAAAAGACCCTGCCCATCACGTTAGTCGAGGAACCTTGCCAAGCTTGCTGGGGCTAGACTGGTTCAGGCGTTGGGAATGGGGTGACTGGCGTCCACGGAGCGGATGCAACCTGCAAAACGCCCTACTGGAGGAATTCAGACGTATTCGAGGACCGTTTAGGCAAGTACAAGGGACCCCTATCTCCTTCAATTTAGACCCCAAATAGCTCCCATTAGGTTAAAGGCAAGGAGGGTTCCTTTTGCACTCAAACCTAAAATCGACAAAGAGTTAGATAAATTAGTCAGCCAGGGATACTAGTGCCAGTTGACCATGCCAAATGGGAGGCGTAATCGTCACCCTATAAAACCAGACGGGTCCATAAGAATTTGCGCTGATTACAAGGCTACCTTGAACAAAGCATTGCAAAGAGCGCCTACCCAGTTCCAGTAGTGCAACACTTATTGCACTCACTAGGGCACGGACAAGTTTTCGCCAAATTAGACTTGGCACAAGCGTACCAACAGCTACCCGTAGATGCTAGCACAGCTGAGGCCCAGACCATTGTAACGCACCGGGTGCCTTTAAGTGCACCGGTTACAGTGAGTGTGGCCCGGGCTATTCCAAAATTTGATGGAGCTACAAGGGTTACCGGAGTCGTACCTATTTCGATGATGTGTTGGTATCAGGGAAGATTTAGAGAGAACTGGGGAAGCGATTAAGGAAAGTTTTGGCCATTTTAGGTCGGCAGGATTAAAAGTCAAAGCAAGCAAGTGTCAGATAGGGTCGAATCTGTTGAATTTTGGGCTATAGAATAGACAAAAAGGGATTCACCCACTGAGAGCAAAGTCAAGGCGATAAAGAGAGCCCCAGCACCCAAAAACAAGACAGAACTCCAGGCTTTCCTGGGTCTGGTAAACTTTACGCCGTGTTTTTAAAAAGACAAGGCAACCGTTGCTGAACCGCTGCATAAATTGCTTGGAAAAACACTGCTTGGTCGTGGGAAGTCAGAGAATAGGGCATTTGAGGCAGTAAAAGTTTGCTATCAAGCGATAGCCTGTTAATACAATACAACAACAGACTGCCGTTAGTATTGGTTTGTGATGCGTCCCCTATGGAGTAGGAGCGGTACTACAGACTCCCAAACGGCACTGAAGCCCCTATAGCGTTCTATTCACGAACGATGTCCCGGCTGAGAGGAATTACAGCCAGCTAGATAGGGAGGCTCTAATAGTGTCAGGGTGAAAAAATTTCACGAATACGTTTTGGGCAGATTTGAAATTGTCACTGATCACAGACCGCTATTGGGGTTACTGGCTGGCGACCGCCTAGCAACGCCAGTAGCACTCTCACCTAGACTGACCAGATGGACTATTTTTTGACCGCATACTCCTACAAGCTGCAGCATCGGCCTGGAAAGGAGCTGGGGCATGCGGACGCATTGAGCAGATGCCCATTGCCAGGGAAATCGAGGACCCCACCCGGCACACCCTGCTCTACTAATTGACTCTTTGGACTGGGGCCAGTCACATCGCAGGAAGTGGCTCGGGCCTCCTACCGGGACGTTGTTTTAAGGACTGTAATCAGTTGGGTTCAAAGGGATGGCCCGCTTCGCGCGAGCGTTCAAGGAATTTGTAAAGAAAAAATTGTCTGTTACAAGGGGTGCCTGCTCTGGGGGATAGGGTGGTAGTTCCCAGAGAAGCTGAGAAAAAGTTCTGGAACTCCTGCATGAGGTCACCCAGGAATTGTGAGGATGAAGGGTTTGGCTAGGAGCTATGTCTGGTGGCCCCTAATGGACAGGGAAATCAGTGACAGGGTTGGCCGATGCCAAGTATGTCAGGAATCCAGACCACTACCACCACGGCCCCAGTTTTGGAGTGGGAGAAACCCCAAGGCCCTTGGTCCCATACACATTGATTTTGCCGGCCCTTCCACGGCCAAACATTTCTAATTGTGGTGGATGCATTCTCCAAATGGCTGGAGATCATCTAATGAAATCCACAACCGCGGAGCTGTCATCTCAGCACTAAAACACCTTTCGCCACGCACGGGCTATGGACACCTCGTGTCCGATAACGCCCACAGTTCACCGCAGCATTATTTGAAGGGTACCTGGCTGAAGAGGGCATCCGACATGCCTCTCAGCGCCGCTCCACCCTGCGCCGAACGGCCTTGCTGAACGCTTTGTCGGAGTGCAAAGAAGCGCTATCACGAAGCGGCCCGGCGATTGGCAGGCAAATCGACGCATTCCTAACCGTCCAACACAGGACCCCTGTGGCCACCGGCCGCAGCCCAGCCGAGCTATTAATGGGCGGAAGCTACGGTGCCCGCTAGACCGGCTACACCGAACTACGTACAGGACGGGTTCAAAACAAAACCAGATAGAATCCGAGAGTTAAACATAGGAGACTCGGTGGGCACATAATTACAGCAACGGCCCTAACTGGAAGAGGGGGATAGTCATAGACAAAACGGGCCCCAAATCTTATCTAGTGGAACTAGACGATGGCAGAATCTGGAGGCGCCACATAGATCAATTAAGAAACAGATTGAGCGATAAGGCAGAATTAGGCGAACAGCCCTGACTATGATTTAATTAACCCCACAGCTGACCGGCGCCAAGAACAAACAGAAAGCGTAAGCAAAGAACCAAACAGAGACTTATCTGAGTCAGGCGAGGTCCAGCGACACCCTCCGGTCCCTCTAGAGGACAGCAGGTCCGAGCCGGCGAATAATCCAGGGCCGGATGGCCGGGAGGAGGAGCTCAGAGGAACGAAAAGTCCCTCCGGCAAGCTCGACTCAACTCCAGAAAGTGAACTGCGCAGGTCCGGGAGAGTCAGGAGACGCCCCACGTACCTGCAGGACTACGTAGAGAAGTAATATGCAAATATTGGCAAAGTGCCTTCTGGGAGGGAAGGAGTGTAATGTATTACTGTAAGTTTTGGCGGGGGTTTAGGCGGGAAATATCTCGGTTCTGATTGGATGCAGCCTCAGGCTGAAGTGTATATAAGGAGAGGTTTTTCCAGAGTTTTGCTGGGTCACACTATATTAAAGAGCTGTTGTCACTAACCTGGTCTCCTGCCTCGTCAATACCCATATTGCTATATTGACCATCAATTGTGTTTGATGAAGGTATCTTTTGTCCAATCATTCTATTCTATTCTAAAAATGGGATTTATGAACATTTAAAAAATACTTAAGACTGTGCAGCATTCTGTTGTCTTTACATTTGGATGCTTGACAACTGATTCCTGATCTGCAAAGTCAAAAACCAGATTCACTTAAAAGAGTCTTACTAATTTTAACAACTGCAGTGATTTTACTTACCAAATGTGGCAAGAAAAGTCGTAAATGCCCACTTAAATGTTTCACTTATACGTAAATGTTGGGCCCAATTGTCATAACGAGGCTACCCTTATTTGCATCCCAAATAATAATAGCCATAATTAAATGTAATTTAAGCTAAAGTTAAGGTAGGATGCATGGACATACCCATATTGTTTGCTGGGCAACTATATAAGAGTGGATAGGATTTTTACATCAGTCAGGCTTAGGCAGGCCCTTTTGCTCTGAGAAGTCTCTAATTTGTTTCTTGGACTGCAAGCATTGCTCATAGCTGCTTATGAAGAAATTCTTGCCAAGGATCACAAAGACTAGTATTTGTAGACTTTGTAGGAGTTTTCAGCAGTTTGGATTAGAATAGATAGCCTGGACAGAACCTGGGGAGTAGATATAACTGTATCTGTTTTCCATGCCACTTAGTCCTTTTAGAAATAGCATACATACTATTTATTTATTTATTTATTTATTTATTTAATTTTTATACCGCCTCTTCTCCCGAAGGACTCAGGGCGTTCACAGCCAGGTAAAAATACATAGTAAACTATAAATACAATTAAAATACTATTAAAAGACTTATTAAATTGGCCAGAATTAAAATTTAGAAATAAAACCCATTAAAACCCATAAACTTAAAAACTAACCAGTCCAGCGCAGATAAATAAGTGAGTTTTAAGCTCACGGCGAAAGGTTCGGAGGTCCGGAAGTTGACGGAGTCCTGGAGTTCGTTCCAGAGCGGGAGCCCCACAGAGAAGGCCCTTCCCTGGGCGTCGCCAGACGACACTGTCGCGCCCGACGGCACCCTGAGGAGTCCCTCTCTGTGAGAGCGCACGGGTCGGTGAGAGGTATTTGGTAGCAGCAGGCGGTCCCGAAGTAACCCGGCCCTATGCCATGGAGCGCTTTAAAGACGTTCACCAACACCTTGAAGCGCACCCGAAGGCCACAGGTAGCCAGTGCAGCCTGCGAGGATAGGTGTCACTCGGGAGCCACGAGGGGCTCCTCTATCACCGCGCAGCTGCATTCTGGACTAACTGCAGCCTCCGGATGCCCCTCAAGGGAGCCCCATGTAGAGAGCATTGCAGTAGTCCAGGCGAGACGTCACAGGGCGTGAGTGACTGTGCACAAGGCATCCCGGTCAGAAAGGCGAACTGGCGCACCAGGCGAACCTGGTGAAAGCTCTCCTGGAGACGGCCGTCAAGTGATCTTCAAAAGACAGCCGCTCATCCAGGAGAACGCCCAAATTGCGACCCTCTCCATCGGGGCCAATGACTCGCTCAACAGTCAGCCGCGGACTCAGCTGACTGTACCGGGATGCCGGCATCCACAGCCACTCCTTGGAGGGATTGAGCTTGAGCCTGTTTCTCCCATCCAGACCCGCACGGCTTTCCAAACACCGGGACAGCACTCGATAGCTTCATTGGGGTGGCCCGTGTGAAAAGTACAGCTGGGTGTCATCAGCGACAGCTGGTACCTCACAGAAGCCACTGATGATCTCACCCAGCGGCTTCATATAGATGTTGAACAGAAGGGCGAGAGAATCGACCCCGCGGCACCCCACAAGTGAGGCGCCGCGGGTCGACCTCTGCCCCTGTCATCACCGTCTGCGATCGGTCGGAGAGATAGGAGGAGAACCACCGATAAACGGTGCCTCCCACTCCCAATCCTCCAACCGGCGCAGCAGGATACCATGGTCGATGGTATCAAAGCCGCTGAGAGGTCTAATAGGACCAGGGCAGAGGAACAAATGTAGAACCTTTCTTTTTTCACTGTTGAATTTCATTTTGTTAGATAGCGCCCAATGTTCAAGTCTGTCAAGATTTTTCTGTATCTTGAGCCTATCTTCTGGAGTGTTGGCTATTCCTGCCAGCTTGGTGTCATCTGCAAATTTGATGAGTTCCCCATCTATCCCCTCGTCCAAGTCATTGATGAAGATGTTGAAGAGTACTGGGCCTAAAACAGAGCCTTGAGGTACTTCACTGCATACTTCCCTCCATGTGGATGTAGTTCCGTTGAGGACTACATGTTGAGTGCGGTTGGTCAGCCAGTTATGAATCCATCTGGTGGTGGTGCTGTCTAACCCACATTTTTCTACTTTATCTAGTAGTAGGTTATGGTCTACTTCATCAAATGCTTTACTGAAGTCCAAGTAAATTATATCGACAGCATTCCTCTAGTCCACTAATTTTGCCACTTTGTCAAAGAATGTAATAAGATTAGTCTGGCATGATCTGTTTTTGACAAATGTTTTTTGACAATAGATCTTCAAGGCGTAGAGCAGTGTTTCTGAATCTTGGCATATTAAAGATGCATTGACTTCACTTCCCAGAATTCCCACAATGGTGTTGGCTGGGGAATTCTGGGAGTTGAAGTCCACACACCTTAAAAAACACGGGTTTAGCACTAACTTTCCTTGAACTAAATCATGTGCATTTCTCATTCACATGTGCACTTATCATATAAACCAACTTTTCCAAATTTGGTTTCCTCCTATTTTGCAGTTTATCAATACCAGTTGGGAATTATAAGAGCCTCAAGTCTCAATTGGTTGTGGCTGCCCATGTGGCCCTGTTATTTTCAAGGTAATGATAATTACTATTTCTGCTTCACGTATCTTTTCTTTTATGTACACTGAGAGCATATGCACCAAGACAAATTCCTTGTGTGTCCAATCACACTTGGCCAATAAAATTCTATTCTATTCTATTCTATTCAGATGAACGCAGTCTCTATATTTACTGTAAATAAATTGACATTTGGAGGTCATCATATTAGGACAGTTTGGACTCTAGAGAACACCAAAGCTGATGCACAAAAGGCAACATTACACAAGTCATGTCTGATTTTCATCCTCTAACATTATCCAGAATTGACAGCACAGTCAAAGGGGAATTTGAATTAAGATCTCCCCATGATGCCCATTTTCCAAATGCCACCAATTTCTATCTTGGCGGGTTCGGGGTAAAACTATGATTTGTGAACTGAAACCTGTAGCAACACTCTCACATTCTCCTCCTGGTTTACTAAATCCTACTCAGCAATGCGAAACTCTCCAGCCACGCCCATCATCGGCTTCTCCACGCCGGCAGAGAGCGCAAACGCAATTTTTCTGCCCTGGTGCGACGTCACTTGCCGCTTCCGGGTTCTAACTCGACTGCTTTGATAGCGTCATTTGTTCGGCGACAAAGTCCGCGACGCACGCAACGCCTTCTCTGCCTCGCGCGCGGTGCGGAGAAAGCCGAAAGCGGTATGGAGTCGCTGGCGTCTGAGCTGTACGGAGTTCAGGCTCTGCGCTTCGGGGAGTTCGTCCTGAAGAGCGGCCTGGTCTCCCCGGTCTATATCGACCTCCGCGTCATCGTGTCGTATCCGGCGCTGCTAAATAAGGTATCCGTCCAGCCCGCCAAGCTCGACCGGCATGAGCGGTAAAGCGGTTATTGCGAGGCGCGGGGCTAAGATAGATGAAAGGGGGAAAAGAAGGCGGGGTCTGTGGAATCCAGCCAGCCAATAGCGGCCGCGGGAATTCCTGGGCTGTTGCTGAAGCTTCGCTCGAGTCGGCAAAAGGCGCGTTTTTTGCTGCCTTGATTCCTTTGCTAGTCAGAAGAGCTGTTCACGTGTATACGTGAACAGGAGGTTGTGTGATCCCTACTTTCTAACAGCAACTGGTGCTTCAGAGGGACTGACCAAAAAGCCTTGAAAAATCCCATTGAAAAATAATGCGATATTAGCTTACCAGCAGCACAGGGTTGCAAAATTCTGGCTGATCATTGGCTGAGTAAAGCCAGTGGAAATCTTCAGCTCTTTGCTGTTATTGGAGATTGTCCGATTACAGGTAGTCCTCGATTTACAACAGCTCACTTAATGGCTGTTCGAAGTTACAACAGCATTGTTGTACTATTAATCTTCTCATCGGTCCCATCACCAAACTCTTTCCACTTATGACTGTATGACTGTAACTTTGTTGCTGGCAATCCTTATGATTTATATTGCTATATTGACCATCAATTGTGTTGTAAATGTTGTACCTTGATGAACGTATCTTTTCTTTTACGTACACTGAGAGCATATGCACCAAGACAAATTCCTTGTGTGTCCAATCACACTTGGCCAATAAAAATTCTATTCTATTCTATTCTAAAAATGGGATTTATGAACATTTAAAAAAAATACTTAAGACTGTTGCAGCATTCCCCTGTTGTCGCGTCATTTACATTTGGATGCTTGACAACTGATTCACATTTACGACGGTTGCAGTGCCCCGGGGTTACGTGATCGCCTTTTCTGATCTTCCGGCAAGCAAAGTCAATGGGGAAACCAGATTCACTTAAAAAAGAGTCTTACTAATTTTAACAACTGCAGTGATTTTACTTACCAAATGTGGCAAGAAAAGTCGTAAAATGGGAGAAGCCCACTTAAATGTTTCACTTAGCCACGTAAATGTTGGGCCCAATTGTCATAACTCGAAGGCTACCCGTATTTGCATCCCAAATAATAATAGCCATAATTAAATGTAATTTAAGCTAAAGTTAAGGTAGGATGCCCGCATGGACATACCCATATTGTTTGCTGGGCAACTATATAAGAGTGGATAGGATTTTTAGATCAGTCAGGCTTAGGCAGGCCCTTTTGCTCTGAGAAGTCTCTAATTTTGTTTCTTGGACTGCAAGCATTGCTCATAGCCAAGCTTATGAAGAAATTCTTGCCCAAGGATCACAAAGACTAGTATTTGTAGACTTTGTAGGAGTTTTTCAGCAGTTTGGATTAGAATAGATAGCCTGGACAGAACCTGGGGAGTAGATATAACTGTATCTGTTTTTCCATGCCACTTAGTCCTTTTAAGAAATAGCAGTACATACTAGGTAAAAGTTCCATTCCATCTTCACAGGGTAATAAGTTAAAACACCACAAACGTATTATTAAAATATCCATAACTCTGACCAGACTATCCTAGTCCAGGAAAAGTCACAATTTATGTATTCAGCTAAAGCTGAAAGTACAAAATAGATTTCTTAG